>NC_090214.1:3082812-3691875 GCF_033026475.1 Channa argus | reverse complement strand
CATAACAATAGTTATTATTGTTTGATTTCTTTTCAGTTGATTGCCAAAGGGAAAAATGCATCTGAGCTATTTCCTGCTGTTGTGAAGAACGTTGCGAGTAAGAACATTGAGGTATGACATCACAGTGTTTTAGAAATATTTCACAGGATTCATTACTATTTTTGGCTGTTATGATTAATTCTTGTGTAATACAACACGTGAGTAATCTGCGTGTCATGGCAGTGGGAACTTGCAGAACAATGGTGCATTCGTGTGGATTGGCTTCCTGGCTTGTTGGTTTTCCTAATGTAGCTTCCTTAATTTATCTGTTGTTATCTGTTATCTGTTTTTGGGCTTTGTACAAAATAAAAAAAGGACAAATCAGAATTCATGTATGAAAAGTGGGGAAAAATGATACAACATAGTACAAAATAAAACAATTTTTAACAATATGGCGCTTACGCTTCTAAAAAGCTGATGCATCCTTATCTCGTCAGTAGAGATATTTGAAAAGCACCTTTTTATTTATTTTTTGTCTAAGACTGTGCAGTTCACTTAGTTTACCTGTTGTGAATGAGTAAGTTGAGCAGCTTTTATTCAGGTTGACATGTATTGTTTGCAGCTGTCATGACCACTTCAAAAACAAAAGTTGTCTTGTCTTGCATACTGACCAATGAGAAATCCCATCATCAGGAGCTTCCAGTGGAAATAAACATTAAAGCAAAAATGCTTTTCAGCGTTTATTTCAAGTACCAAAAGTCTTGTTAATTTAAACAAGTTAGGGCCTTATTGGAATGAGAAGGCCAGATTATGTAAAGGAACCAGCTCTTAATGGCTAACGTGAGCAAGACGAAAAATTACAGGAGGGAAAAAAATGATGTCCCTATGGACATGTGAATTTACTTTTAGATATGAAAAAGAAGTGAACATTTCTATCATACAATATAATACAACTTTGTTGTTCCTTACTGTTTTACTCTGTGTCTCAGTTCATGTCACAGTGGTTGCACTTTTGGGTTATGAGCAGATCATACTCTCAGGTGTATAGTAAATTCTTTGAAGACTTTTTAAAATGTGGGACTTAAAAAGAAAAAGATCAGACAAGTATTTTGTATTGTACTAGATTTTTTTTTTTAACTTTAGCTACTGTATCAGCAGAACTACTTTTAGTCTTTTTCTGTTTTAAACACAAAACAAATCTTTAATCAGTGCTTTTATCTAACACTAACAATTCTTTCCAGTATTTTTTAGGGATTTTTACGGTTTACAATGCTATAACCGTTAAAGGCCAATTTAAAAAAAAAAACGTGTTTTTCCTTGTCATCCAAACAATTCATTGCAAATCATAATTTTTTGCAGCAGTAGCATAAACGTATGATAAAACAATGTGGGTCTGTGTTAATACTCCAATGAATCATGTCACTTCGAGCCATGACAGATCATTCTACTGAAAACTCTGTGAAACAGCTCAAGAGGGGTTCCCATGCCCAGAACCTGTGAATATTGATTAGCAGCAGCAGAATAATCAAGTAGTGTGAGGGACAGCATGTGAGCAGGGGGCCTGGAGCCGGGCGCTGTGTGTAAGGCATGCAGCCGAAGCGGCTCATGGCAGGGTAGGGGAGCAGGTGGGTGGATGTAATTGGCAGAGAGGAGCCCACAGTCACGTCTTCTCTCTCCCACTTTATACACACCAGCTGCTAAGGTAGTACAAGGTCTCTGTCTGTATTTTATTTCTGTTTTGTTTTTTTTTTGTTTTTTTAAGCTTTTCCACACTCCTTAACTAGAGTTGGCATCACTAAAGATGGCCTCTTCCCTTGTTCCCACCTTCATCCCTTTCTCTTCATCACAGTGAGCTGCCATTGATCCCTTCTAATTTGAAAACAGGAGCATGCAAGTTATTGGCAGCGTTGTGTGATTTAATATCAGTACTCTTTATTTTATTTAATCGTTCCTGTGCTTCATGTCAACACTACATATTGTACACAAATGTGTGTTTGCATGATTTGCCACACGGATGATAAAATAAGCCTGAAATCTCATTTGATACTGAGCAAATTTCACTTGTTGAGCCCTTAATCGGCAACTTAACAGCTCAAAATGAAATCAGTTGAGTTCTTTGTGGTCATAGAAACCAGATCCTTGAGGGCAGATGGGTTGTGTCTCCTTTTATAGTGAGTAATGCCATTAATTCCAGCAATAATGACCAGAACAATGATTGAGAACTGTGGTGCACTGCTGCAAGTCAATACTCTCGGCATTAGAAAGCATGGTGCTGATTTCTGGCTAAAGCTTCTTGTGATTGATCCTTAAATGTTAACCGTACTCCTGACCTTGACCTTGAATCTGTTCTTAAATTAAATTATAATTAGTTCCTCAGAGAAATCATAATTTTTCACAACCAGTTTCCTTCAAATTCCATTATCTTTAAATCCACAATTTAATAGGCCAAAATCAGTATTCCCCCCTTTTTGAATAGCTTATGTGAATCAGCAGAGTGTAACCTTTTGACCTTGATTTGACAAAGCAGGACAAATATTATTTCAGGCTTTCCTGCGAGAAAGGTGAGGAAGCCGAAACACTAGGCCGGTGGGGAGGTGGGTGCAAATAATTCAAAGGCAACTTCTGAAAGTATCAGAAATGCATAACCTCATTCCTCTGCCTGAAACAACAATGCGTCTGCAGCCAGTAATGTCAAGACAGGAAAACATTTTTATACCAGAGTTTATCCAGCCCCTAAAATAATAAACTGAAAATTTCCACAAAAAAAACGGAGCTAACAGTCTGTTCGTTTCATACATTATTGTTCATTTATTATCTTTGACTGGCTGTATAAAGAACCCATATTTCCTCTCTTTTTACATGCATAATATTTAGCACACATCTGGTTTGTGGGGCTGTTTTTCTCATATGCTGCATTAAATCTCCCTTACAGCTGGTTCAATTTGTCACAGTTTGATTTAATTGTCCTTTGCAGCTTAAGAAGCTTGTATACGTCTACCTGGTGAGGTACGCAGAGGAGCAGCAGGACTTGGCTTTGCTCTCCATTAGCACTTTCCAACGTGCCCTCAAGGTAACATTTATTAATGCTGTCTGTATTTCTTGTAAAATCTAAAAACACTGTTATTGTAGGTCGCCATCTTTTTGAGGTACCAAGAAACTGTGGGGCTGGAATTAAAAATAAAATCTTTTCTAACCTTCTATCACATTGCCAAGATGCCAACTGATCATTTTGTTCTGCATATAAGGTCCTGGCTCAAGTATGTCAATACTTTTTACCGGTATTACTTGAGCAATCACCTGAATACCCTATTTTGTTGACTTAAGTGAACAAAATATAACATGTATAATGTGTTTTGGAATGAAATTAATTATACTTATATACCTTATACTACGAAGCTCAAGTAGAGCAATTCTGCAAAATCTATAACTGTTCTCTTATAACTGCTTATAATCCTAATAATAGTCTTTCACACACGGACACATGGTGGTTTAATCTTTTTGTGGCAGGACCCGAACCAGTTCATCCGAGCCAGTGCACTGAGGGTCTTGTCCAGTATCCGTGTCCCCATAATTGTCCCCATCATGATGTTAGCCATCAAGGAGGCTGCAGCCGACCTGTCCCCATATGTCAGGAAGACTTCTGCCCATGCTATCCAGAAGCTCTACAGGTACGGTTGCACAAGCCTGTAAAATGTAACTTGGTGCGTCCAGTAGCTCGTGGCTGAGCTAGCTGCCTCGCCTAGCATTCCTGAGCAGTTAGTGGAGTTAATGTTGGGTAATGTGGATATAAGGGGTTTTGCCTTGTGGTTATCTCATTCTTATCAACTCAGTCTTTTCAAATACTGACATGCATCGAAGAATGAACGTGTGCTTAATATAAAGCAGTAAATCTGAACCTGAATAGCTCAGTTGCATATTTCTTTTTATGGTTGATCTAATATATTTTCTGTCAACTCATATTTGCTGCTCTAGTCCATGGTGGGCATATTCCTTTCTGCTTGCATCATATTTTACACAAGCAAAAAGCTTGTCAGTAATGTTGGAACATGACGCGTAAGTGTATGAATTCTTGACTGTAGAGCAAACCATTTAGTGCGTTTTATAAAGTGAGCAGTAAGTGAGTAATTCAGTGAGTTCATTTTGATAAAGCCTTACAAACAAAGCATGGATACTTCTGCCGTAAAGACATTGACGTCTCTGTATTCTGAGCATACAGAGGGTACATGATTTAATTTGTAAACTCATCCAGTTTTCATGTAATGTAATTAAGTAATTGCCAGTCCTTAATTGACAATTTATTTCAAAGCTCTCTCTCTTTTATCTTCAGCCTGGATCCAGACCAGAAAGAGCAGCTCATCGAAGTGATAGAGAAACTACTGAAAGACAAAAGCACAGTAAGTACAATCTGCACTGTGCTCATGTGAGAGAACGCCGGCCACTGGAGGGCGCTCCAGTCAAGCAATTCTCCTTCAAGCTCTTCATCCCTCAGCTCAATCAGCAATGCCATGGTTTGTTAACACCCACTTAAACCCACACATCTTCAGATGCTCCTTGTTAAATGTCCATTTGGAAGGAATTTTTGCACTGATGCTAGTGTCAGCTTAATTTTCTCAAAGGCCAGCTTCTTCTCATGTTTCATAAAATGGACCATAAATTATTTGGATTCTCAAATTTTGTGTTCAGGCTAGTTGCTGGCACAATGCAGGAGGCCCATTAGGAGTCAGTAGGCATCACGTTTATTTGAAGGGGTCAGAGTAAAAACTAAGTGTGTTTAAATGCCAATTCCATATAAGTAGATGTTGGCTTCAGAATGCGGTATGTTTGTGCGTGCAAGTCATGCACAGTGTGTAGTAATTATGTATTCATATTATTATACAAACAAAACAGAGCAGTTTAGGCCAAGGGGGGATGAAAAGCCCCGTACCAGATGCATAGTATATTTAGCCCCAGACGTTAACGAAGACAGATGACTTCTCATTGTTGGTGCCCACAGTGTGAGGTCGGGGACAGAGAGAGGGCACTATCATCACACAGATGCACAATCAGTCCGTGATAAATGGCGAAAAAAAACCCAAACATTGTGGATACTTAATAGCTATCAAGAGAGGCATTTTTATGGTGCTAAGGTGGCAGCATTGTTGAGAAGTCCCACGAAAAAAAGACCATCTTATGTCTATTTCTAAATGCTGAGAGTAAAATAATGTGAAGATGTCCTGATGTCACGTGCTCCTGGTGTGTTACTGAGGGAAAGGTATAATGCCTAGCAAATCAGTTTTGAAATATAAAGGTTAGTTCACTAGTCATGACGTGTACTACACTGTCTGTTCGTAAGAGCTAAATCCTGTAATGTCTTCTGCATCGGCTACATAAATTAAAAAATACGACCATAATCTTATTAGGGGGTCTCAGCTTGGGGTTGGAGAGTATTTTTCAGAAATCTATGGGAGGTGTGAAGTTGTAGGCATTTGCCAAACAAAGAGAAAAACACAGTTGCATTATGGGAGATGTAGGAGCCAAACTGGAAGAAAAGTCATCTCGGCCTTTGCTACTCTTGCTTCTGCTACCTTGTCTCTCGAATCCTTCAACTCCGTAGAAGTGCAAGACTAGATTGTTGGAGCAATAATAGATTATAGAACCTGTTTATCAGAACCAGTTTTGCAGTTGATATGGCTTAGAGACTTGAAACATGTATGCACAATAATTTTTTCTCATGCTGTAGTGGCATATATTTGTGTATTAAAGCTCCTTCATGCAACTTCGGCTAGTGTTAGCTTAAGACTAGAAATCAATCCACTCCGCTCCACACAGCTCTCCCTCTCCCTGGTTTCCTATGCTTTTCTACCCTTTACTACACTTTGCTACACTCTGCACAGCCCCTCAGATGTTAGTCACTATCAATTTAAAATAAACAGTAAAGCTGCAAAACTTGCTAATCAAACAGAAGTTGATATTTTTGATTGGTTAGAAGGTGAGCCTGACTCAGAAACTCTCCACTTTTCTGCTAAATCCTGCTGACAGCAACCCTTCACATTAACCTAAGTTTTAGAGCATATTTCTAAAAATAGTTGAAAAATCTTGCAAACTGAAGCTTTAAATAGTGTCTGTGTATTCAATTTCTGTAGTGTCTGTTTGAAAGGTCAATTCAGGACTATTCAGGGTCAGGTGAAATAGTGCGAAAGGCATTACACGTCTCACTTAAAGATGTTTTGACACATTGTGGTAGTAAAACACAGCTATGATTAAGAATTACGTCAATAATGTTCTGTTATTTCAGCTTCTTATCATACTTGTATTTCAGTTAAGTAATAATTCTTTAAGCAACATCTTTGTTCTGCGACATCAGGCCCTTGAAACTGAATCACACAAATTGTTAGTATCTTTTTTAGTTATACCTGACATCATTCCGCTGTAAAATGTCAAGCACTTGCTTTAAAAATTTCTGACTCAAGCTTAATTTTATCTTTCTGTGCTTATATCAGGTGGTTTTTCGTCGCCTGTGTTTGCAGGCCAATGTAACATACTGTATGAAGTGTAATTGAGCAATTTAACTACGAATCAGTGAATTCGTTAAGCTTCATTCAGCTGATGTCACTGTGCTGCCTGTTAAAGAAGGAAACATTTAGTTATTGTTCCAGGCTGTGGCATTGTCCAGTCCTCCTGACATTTATCTTTACAGATGTGCCTGTTTGGTTAAATGGCTGTGACACGCGGGGGGCTGCTTATAGGCAGGATGGTTTAAAGAGAAAATGGGAAGGCCTGATGACAGAGACAACATAGAGTTTGTGCAGCTGTTTTACCGTGATGGATCTATTATCCAGCCATTACAAGATAAATGATCGATCCCTCCCATGTTCCCCCCTGCACCTTGTGCAAAATTGAAATGAGAACAGAAAGGAGGGGCAAGGGGCGGGGGGTACTATGATTAGGGCCTAGGTGAGACGCCCATTAATTTAAGAGTAAAAGGAGGTAGAGAGTAGAGAGCAGAAGAGGAGCGAGCGCGGGGAGGATAGGCCGACCCCACACCCGGCCATCAATCAAAAAGGCGCACGTTGTCTCTGGCGTGATGACCCAGCACTCTCTGCCTCTCTGGCACCCTAATTAGAATTCATAGCAAAATAGATGCAAGGAAACGGTTTGGGCCCTTCATAATTTTATAGGAAATTTATTGTTATTAGAAGAACCATTTGCTTAGTGTGATTTTTCCATTACTGGCTTGTCACGCAGGGTAGATAATATGGTCGGGGTGGAGAAGGAGGGGGAGGAAGTGTATGAACTCCATAGATTGGGGTGTCAGTTTTGTTGATGGTGCATGTAGTTTACCTTGGAGCTGTGTCTAATGGGGGAAGTTGGTAGAGAATGCACAAAGCCTTGCAGCAGCAT
This sequence comes from Channa argus, assembly GCF_033026475.1. NCBI lineage: Eukaryota > Metazoa > Chordata > Actinopteri > Anabantiformes > Channidae > Channa > Channa argus. The sequence continues at coordinate 3,684,516 of NC_090214.1, read as the reverse complement.
CCACATGCTCAGATATTGCAATGCTGGTAATAGCCTCAGAGACAGGAGAGGACTACTGAGAAGGGCAGGTGAATAGAAAGAAATACACACAAATATCCAGTGAATGTGTGTATTCTTATTGAATGCTCCGAGTAGGTTTATCAACAGTAGAATACGTTGGCAGAGAAGCTGAGAAGCCCTGCTGTGCTTTAACATCACCCCAACTATCGCTAGCATTTCTAATGCAAATGAGCTCAAATTGCCTTTAGCTAGTGAATCACATACTATAAATGTACCATTTCACGTCCTATAGGCCTTTTAAGTCCACATCAGTTCACACATTATTCTTTGAGTTAACTGCCCATAGAATGAGAGCAATCTCTGCTATAACAGATTATATTTTTTCTATTAAAAGAACACATTTTCCCCAAAAACCTTATTTATCCTGCTGGAAGTAAAGAACACTCATGGTAGTGTAGAATTGCAAATGTCCACTCACATGCTATAAATTGTGAAAACCAAACATAAAGGCTTGTTTTTATTCTTTATTAGCTGTCAAGAAGATTTCAAAGTTATACCCTCAGTGGCCAGTATATTAGGTACACCTTGATACAGTGAATGTAGTTCTTTAATAAATCCTCCCTTTATAAGTATATTTAATGTTTAAATTGTTGCAGTGTGTATCAAGAACTTTTAGAGCCAAATACCTTTGGTAGTCTTGACACAAACTTGCAGAACAAAACTGGCAGCAGTGCAATGATATTTACTCCTAACAATTTCTGAGCTAGGTTCACCCTACGACCTATCGGGGTAAAAGGAGATTATACTCTTTCCCTAACCTGTGCAGAGCGTGGAAGAAGACTGTGTCTCTTTCTAATGCTAGATTAAGGTGTACACTGTAGTTTTTAGCTTAAGTGGGTTTTATCATTCTGTTGAAGAAATAGTCAAACAAATGTACATCCATCTCTAGTGAATGTTGGCTAAACAACACACTTTTCTGCTTAATGCAGTGCAGATGCATCACAACCTCCAAAACGATCACAAAGGTGAAGTAACACCTTCCTAAAACAAACTTAAACACTTTTAAACCAAAACTGGAGGTTATAATCCTTAACAAAGAGCACATTTACTGCATTAACTGGCAACTGAGGGTACTGTGTATTATACTTGTCCAGTCACTCAATAAGTTCAACGTCATACATCAGTTTGATGCCATAAAATGTATTTGTTTAATTGTGCAGTGGTTCGTTTAGTGCTGTCAGTGATGTGAATGTCAGAAAGGCTAATCATCCCTCTGATTTAAGATTCAGATTTCTCAGAGAATCTACAGACGGTGGCCGTGCATGCACACATTTCATTCACACACATTCACACACAATCAGTGCAGGCTCATGACAATGCTGATGGGTAAATGCACTGGGTTCCCATAGGGCCACCGGGGACCAGAAGGCTTTAATTGAGAAGACCAGATTCTGCTCCCTTTCTCTTCTTCTTCACCTCCGCCTGCCTGTGATAATAGTGTTTGCATATTAATACACCTCCATGTCACTCACTCGATCTCCCAGTCAGTCAGCAGCCAGTTTTGTGGTGGCAGTGGTGGGGGGCCATGCAACAGCCAAATGGGTTTTTTCCTCCTACCAATAAAATATATTAGATTATTGGCTCTCTCAGCTGCTGCTTCCTCCTTGTCCTTCTTTCCCCGTGAATTGAACATAAAATGAGATTTGTACCTGAGAAAATATATAATTTATCGGGTATATGTAATAACCTCTGTCACGTGGCTGTATAAAATAAGTCCGCTTAGACTTGAAACATTTTCTTGCTTGTTGTCCACGAACCACTTGTAAGTGCACTAATAGTACTTGTTTTAACCAGGGTCATAACTGTTAACTTGTTTTTGTGCATTGCAGCTTGTTTAAGATGTAACCTGTTTTCAAAATTGAATCCTAACTTCCATTAACGCGAATCTTAAAGAAACTATATCCCCCATGAGTGACTTTCACCCTTCGTTGTCTTCTGTAGCTGGTGGCCGGCAGTGTGGTAATGGCCTTTGAGGAGGTGTGTCCAGATCGCATTGACTTGATCCACAAGAACTACAGAAAGCTGTGTAACCTTCTGGTCGATGTGGAGGAGTGGGGCCAGGTGGTCATCATCTCCATGTTAACACGATATGCCAGGACGCAGTTCGTCAGTCCCTGGAAGGAGGTGAGCCGCTCGTCATCCTTAGCTCTATAAAAAGGCACTTAAGTGGCTGCAGTTTGAAGTTTATTATTAACCTTTTGTCTCGATGTTGTGGGAGCTCCTAATCATGCAGCTAGAGAAAGGGATGTCTCGGATGTTTTGAATGTTAAATGTTCAAGCTTGTCACCATAAAACACTTAAAAAATGCTGTCTTGTTTGTGCATCTATTGATCTTACAGGCTGTCTGGTGATGTTTTGTAATTTTCTTTTTATAAACAAATCACATTCAAAGTGAAAAACCAACCAGTTGTTCATACTAACAAGAAGTTGTGCATCTCAGAGCTCAGCTGTTGTCCAAAAAACAATTAAAAATGCATCAGTAACTTGCATTTGGTGACCATACCCACAGTGCAATCCCACACACACTGCCCTGCTGCCCCAGCTCAATATCTACTGTCAAACTTATTATTTGCTCTTCGGGTGACATTTAGTAAACGCTACAATACCCAGCTGTTTGTGTTACATTTTATTTACTTATTTATTTTTAGATGAATCACTGTCTGTACATGGTCATTATCTTATTGCACTACTTTTATCCAGAAATGTTTCTGCATAAATGTCTAACTTCTTGAGATTGACGTATAGACTCACTTTACTCTAACAGAGTGGCTAATTTCCCTTTAAGTCAAGAAAGTTTTAGTCCGTTTTAGTTCACTGTAATCAAAAGAAAAACCCAGCACTGTGTCTTCCTTTGGTGGATGGATGTTTGAGGGCACACCTGAGTTTGTTTAAAGCAGTACTTTGATGAATTGTGATTGCCCTGTTGTGTTTCAGGATGCTGTGTTTGATGAGAACAATGAGAAGGCTTTTTATGACTCTGACTCTGAGGAGAAACAAGGCCGCCCGGAGCCCAAGCCTTACATCATGGATCCAGATCACAGACTGCTGCTCAGGAACACTAAACCTCTACTGCAGAGCAGGAATACTGCTGTGAGTTTGCCTGACACCTAAACACAGACGTGTACATGTAATTGTTGTCATTTTGAGTAAACGCATCTGAAATGAAGCTAGTGGAAATTCATTGTTAGTGTTGGAAAGTGTTATATGTGTGTGTTATTGTGTGTTTAGCTCTTTAAGCTGCAGAGAGATAAACAATGTAAATGTATGAATGTGGCTTTTAATCATAATACTTTCTCTTTCTGAGTCACTTCCAAACAATAATGTAATGCATAATGTATTTTCTTAAACAAATACAATGTACACACACGGACACACAACAGAAGACACACACCTACCTGCCATATAGAATCCAAAAGAAAAAAAAAACATAGTGAGTGCAGATCTCCATCACCCAAAAGCCTCAAGGTCTCTGTTGCTGTGTAACAGCGAGAAGAAAAATGCTCCCAAATGAAAATGTTGATTAAAATGTGACACGCCGTGTTTTACTTGTGACAACACAGTGGCTTCCTCCATCTTCATAGCCACCTTAACCCTTTCACTCTGCCTGCAATGATGGACACACACGCTCCTGCTATTAAAAGCACCTCTATAAAATTACCTTTATAGAGTCATGTCATGAGTGCCTTTGTAGAGCCCTAAGAAATGCACATGAAGAAAAGTGTTTTATTTTAAATGGCAATATAATAATATGGGGGTGTAATAATAATAATAAAGCACTCAAAAATGTGAAAGTGCTTCTTGAAATATTGAGTAGCATCAAATCAAGGTAGAGAAACAAAGAGTTAGAGGGTTCAGTAAAGTGGTTTAAAATTAAGACAAACAATAAAAAGCCAGAGAAACTGACATTATCTAAAAGCAATTCTAAGCAGATGCAGTAAGCTATCTGAACACATCTAATATTATACTTTGTTGGTGTGTCTTTAGGTTGTGATGTCAGTTGCTCAGCTCTACTGGCATCTGGCCCCTAAACATGAAGTCAGCCTTGTCACCAAGTCATTGGTTCGACTACTAAGGAGCCACAGGTAATTTAAATATAGATATAGTGAATATATTGGACATATTTACAATGTGCTTGTGACGCTGATCTCACTGTATCTTTGTGTTTATATATTGAGGTCTGAATGTTCTGATATGTTCTTTTATTTGCACAGAGAGGTTCAGTACGTTGTGCTTCAGAACATTGCTACAATGTCTATTCAGAGAAAGGTGAGGCTGCTCGAGGACAGCAGAACAAATAACGCTGTTTTATACGGATGCAAGTTGACTAATAACATCTGTTTCCTCCATATAGGGGATGTTTGAGCCATTCATGAAGAGTTTCTATGTCAGATCCACAGATCCCACACACATCAAAACACTGAAGGTAACACCCACTTTATTTTTTATTTATACCAAAAGTAGAATGGTAGTTTTGGAATAAAATTTATTGCCATCACTGCATATCAACAGAAAAAAGAAATGCCTCTGGAAACACAATGCACGATGCTGGAGTTCAGTTAAACAAACGCAGACAGAGTAAAGTTAAGAGTATGAATTTTTGTCCTGCTTTTGTCTGTAAAAGCAACACCAAGCAAACATGCATTTTTCCTACAAACTAATTTCCAAACGTGATTTCAGACACTCAAAAAAAAAAATCTGCCTTCTACTTTTTGTGCAGTTGGAGATCCTGACCAATCTCGCCAACGAAGCCAACATCTCCACTATTCTGAGGGAATTTCAGGTTTGTGTTTCCGAGCAGTAGTTGATATTACCAGTCGAGGATTGTTTTGTATTTATCTTTTTAAACGTTTTAAACTTTGGGGTATTGCAATTTCACTAATCTCTTTTTTCAGACCTATGTGAAGAGTCAGGACAAGACGTTTGCGGCAGCCACTATTCAGGCCATCGGACGGTGTGCCACTAACATTTCTGAGGTGACAGACACTTGTCTCAACGGGCTGGTGCTGCTCCTTTCAAACAGAGATGGTAAAACTCCCTCTTGGAGTCCTCATATTTGCGGTCGCGCTAGGTCGATGGTAGCTATGCAGTTTTTGCCTTTTTGTGTGGTGAGACCTGGTTGTTTTTGTGTGCGCAGAGACCGTGGTAGCTGAGAGTGTGGTAGTGATCAAGAAGTTGCTGCAGACTCAGCCCACCCAGCACAGCGAGATAATCAAACATATGGCCAGACTCTTCGACAACATTACAGTAAGGATCATCAGTGTGTTTTGTGCGGATGATCAGACTGTATTTGTCCACCATGACCGTTACTTCAAGAACGTTATACATGTCTTGTGCCCTTTTCTATTGCCCCCCCCTGAATTTTAGGTGCCCATGGCTCGAGCCAGCATCCTGTGGCTGATGGGAGAGTACTGCGAGAGGGTGCCGAAGATTGCACCTGATGTTCTCCGCAAGATGGCAAAGACGTTCACAGCAGAGGAGGACATTGTCAAGCTGCAAACCGTCAACTTAGCAGCCAAACTCTACCTGACCAACTCTAAACAGGTAATGTATAAAACTCCAGCGTCAAGACACTTTTGTCGTGTTTACCTGAGTGTAAGGCAAATGCGCTGCTGCTCATTCAGACTACTGTAATCTAAATGTGCCTAAAGCTTTGTCTAGGTGTAATTAAACACTTGTGTGACTTGGAGCTACATGGCCCAGTTTAGATATAGAGCTGTGAATGAGACAGCTTAAATGTAATGGTGCATCTCCTAATGCTCCTTGGTGTCCATAGACCCATTTCATTAGATCGGGTGATTCTGGCCCACGAGCCTAGACATTGTCTCCTCAAACGAGCACATCATTAAATCTCCTGCTGTTTGTAATGTGTAGGGAAGGTTAGAAAACGAGAGACCCAGAGACACAGACAATGCTGGAATGGATTTGGTTTTTAATTCGCTCTCAGTAAGTTTAGTTTTTTCTTTTGCCTCAGTGCATGTGCTGTTTCTGTGTTTTTGGAACAGAGGAGAGGTTTTTTTTTTAATTATCCAGTTCATATTATAGTTCAAATTTCTTACAGAAAGAAAATATGGGTATGATAAAAGGGGTAAAGGAGATTACTTGTTAAGAATCAGTCGATGCCAGTCACATCACTTCTTTGCTCGGTTCAGTTGATTGTACGTAGAGTTAGTGACTATATACTGATTGATTTTAAAGGAATAATTTGTCATTTTAGGAAATTTGTGGTTTATATTTTCGTGTCAGGTGGCAGCTACCTCAGAATAACGTGAAGCGTAGAAGAAGGGGGAAATGGCTAGCCAGTGCTGTACTGTGAGTCCGTTAGGTACAGTAGGTCAGCATCTCTCCACAATAAGATCAAGTATGGAGCATATCTCTACTCAATGAAACTTGAGAAAACCTAAATACTGTAACTGTGTAAAACCAACAAGTTGTAGTTTAGAGAACTTGTGTGTTGTTGACATGGTGCATTGACTTGAGTGCTATCGACCCAATGATCTAACTCTTGTCAAAAAAAACCCCAAAACAATGGCATTTTTCATAAACAACTTTATGGTAAACATCCACTTTTTTGCCTCACTTGGGGTTTCATTGGTCTCCGTGTGTCCTCCAGTCCAAGCTGCTGACCCAGTATATTCTGAACCTCGGCAAATATGACCAGAACTATGATATCAGAGACCGGACGCGCTTCATAAGACAGCTGATAGTGCCCAACGAAAAGAGTGGGGCCCTCAACAAGTACGCGCGACGCATCTTACTGGCCCCCAAGCCAGCTCCAGTCCTTGAGTCAACCTTCAAAGGTAATTCACACATTTATAAAATCAAATATTATCATATTTTGAAACCTAATAAATCTTCCAAATAGGATGAACATTTAAGATTAAACAAAATTTCTCTCCTGTGACTGACACTTCATCAGTAAATCACTGAAAACACATTAGCGGGACCTTTTTATTTCACATATTGTCGCTCTATCTGCAGTAGTATGCAAAGTTGATTTAGGCAGTGGTTTTATTATTCTGGTGTGTCTGTCTCTCTGAAGGGCAGTTAGGTCAGATCCCTTTACCTTGGACTAATGAGATGGGTAAATTATTGAGCTAATGGTAACCTTTTGCAGACAGAGAGGGGGGAAAAAAACTCTCCCTTATTTGGCTGTCTCCTCTCTTTTTATCACTCCTTGACAAAAGGGACAAAAAAAAAAAACCCTCCTTCGACATTAGAATTCAGAGGTGGTTCAAACCTGCTAGATGTTTATGGAATGCGTCAACAGCCTCTGTCATTCTTAATGAGTAAATTCTTTTCCTTCTCTATTTTGTTAACAAAGCACCGTTTTTAGAGCATCCCTCCCAAGGCAAAGACACCGATTATCTTCCTCTTAGCTCTTAGTGCTCTCAAACACAGAGCTGATACTAAATGCATGTGTGTGATGGAGGTAAGGATGCCTGGATCTTAAATCAAAGGCCTCTAAATCTTTGCACTGACGTTTAAGTGACGCAAAGTGAGGTTACTGTCATCCCAAATTTCATTATCATCTTTCTTTTATATTATATGAATTTGATATTTCTTCCCCCTTTTTCACTAATTTCACCTTCTCAGCCCACTTTATTCAGTTTTGTTCTCTTCTTTCAGATCGAGACCGTTACCAGCTGGGCACTCTCTCCCACAGCATCAATAGTAAAGCTACTGGATACCACGAGCTCTCGGACTGGCCTGCTGTTGCTCCAGACCCTTCTGTGAGGAATGTGGAGGTTATTGAGCCAGTAAGCAACTTTTTATTTTAGGCATTGTCTACATTAAGAAGAATAACCTAAGGGACCAATTGCCAAGTTTTAAAGGACAAATTTGGGAATTTATTCATCCCTCTACGCACACTTTTGTATTTTACTAGCTTCCTGAATTATTACTTTACCATTGTTGCATGATTAACTATATGCAAAGCTGAGTTTACTTTAAATGTTCTGTTATAAGTTTAGATTAGGTCAGAACACAAGCGGTTGTATCAACAAACCTTAATTTAGACTAGTTTTAAGTATAATGAAGATTTAACAGAAAATATCACTTAAAAGAAATGCTGGCAAAAACGGAATAGATAACTTTGGTCTTTCTTTAAAAAAAACTAATTGAATCCATCTTTCTAAAGTGATTGAGAGATGTAAAGAGTGAATATCCAGTATTTCTAAATTTATTTAACCTCACTTTCCTCTGTCCTGTCTGTGTAGGTGAAAGAGTGGCCACAATCACTTGGGAAGGCCAAACAATCCAAGTCTGATGACAAATTCTATTCAGATGATGAAGATGAGAAAGAAGAGGAAGGATCTGACAGTGGCAGTGAAGACAGCAGTAACAGCAGCAGCAGCAGCAGCAATAGTAGTAGTAAAGGTTTGTTGCTGCTTGTGTTGTAAGAATATCTGTTTGTGTCTAACATGTTTTTATTTTTTTGAATGTGTTAGTGTTTTTCAAGATATAAGCCTGGTGGATTTAGCGACACCCGCGCTTACAGGTGCTGGCAAAAAGTACTGTTTGGTAACACTCAGTGAGCATCTACTTTATCAGAAGTACAGCATTAAGTAGAAGTGGTTTATGTGTTTACAGATTTTATGTCTCTGTAATTTCTGTCACGCCACAATCTGCACATGGTGTGTCTCTACACGTCCCAACATAGTTAATGTAAAAGCTCAGTGTGGCTGCTTCTTTATTGTCCACTGCTGCCTTCAATATTAAAATATTTCAGGATGAAAATGTATTTAATTATACTGAGCATGCACATTATTAGCAACAGGGTTTGATTTATGAAGAACATAAAAAGATGTGTCTTTAATTAATCTGTTTTGTTTAATATGTAAAAAAAAATGTCTGTGCAGAATCAGCTAGTGAGAGTGAGGAGGAAAGCAGTGAAGAGTCGGAGGACATTTCCAGTGATTCTGGAAAGAGTTCAAGTGGCTCTGAAAAGAGCTCAAGTGAACCTGAATCACAGCAACAAAAGAAGAAGAAGAAGAAGAAGACCAAGAAGATGCCACGGAAGAAGAACAAGCAAACTACTTCTGACAGGTACAGTTACATCCCCCCAGTGTGTCAGACTCTGGAAGCATCATTTTTCTTCCCTGTGAATTTGCTGTGTCCAGATGTCACCTGTTTCTTTCTTTGTCGCTTAGCTAATTAGACAGGTGTGTGTTTACGTCAAGTAGCAGAGTCGCAGGCAACAACAAAAGTGATCAGAGCGTTGATGCATCAATGAGCTTAACATCCATCTGTTCAGAGATTCAGCCATTTTTACAGTCTGTATGACAGTCCACCTGCTGGCACGATGCCTCCTTCTGCTCAGTTTGACCTGTTCTTACCTCAACACAGGAACATTATCACTTCATCACGTTAGAACCTGTATCCCAGGAAACCGCCTAAAACTAAAAAAAAAAAACAGTGGATTCAAGCACCTTCAGCTTGGAGAAACCAAGTTTTGCTTAGTTGCTTAAGTAACTCACACCTTTAAGAAAACAAGTGAGATTTTCCAGATTAAAATCCACTGGCTGGCTGTGGCCTTTCTGGGTGCAGTTTGCATGTTCTCCCCATAATTTGCATGGGTTTCCTTCAGCTACTCCCTTTTCGTCCCGCAGGAAAACGGAAATCAAAAGGCAAACATTTTAAGTTAATTTATCACTCTGTATTGACTGTAGGTGTGAAAACGAACGTGAGTGATTGTCTGTATGTGGATGTGCTGGCCCTTAAAAAGACTGGTGACCCCTTCAGGGTGTACTGTACCCGACCTCTTGCCTAGTGACAGCTGGGATAGGCTCCAGCCCCCAGCACTCTGTATACTGAAGGATAAGCAGTTAAAGTTACAGCCTTAGAAATAAAAATAATTATATATTTTTTACTAACACATCAACACAAATCAGTGTTGATTAAACAGGTGATTAAAAAAGGCACCAAATAGAAATTTATAAAATGAAAGATTTTTAGCCAGCAGGGAATAGAACTGAAAATACCAAATGCTATACTGCATCTTTTCGAAGGCTACAGTTTGGTCATCAGATTCCTGGGCCAAATGTTCTCTGTCCTCCAGATTTGATGTAAACTCAGGTTTACATCAAGATAGGTTTACAATAGGTGTGAGCAATACACACCTATTATAGTGTACTGTATATACACTGCCTCTCTCCCCTGTCTGTCACACACACTCAGGCTGGCATAGCTGCTGGAATACCGTTAGTGTGAGTTCCATTAACAAGCTAATCAAGGAGAATTTTCCTCCTGCAGCGTAACCCACATTTACATGGCTAATGGATAATGACTTTTGATTGGCCATTTAGCAGCCTGGTGTTACCAATGAATGAGATTTGAGTCATTACTGCTGAATATGCTCACGCGCACGCTCTTACACAGTGGCAAATTTAGTTTCTTATGCACTCTACTTCATTTGCTCATGGACACACAAACTCACACAGAATGTACCTGATTTTGCTGTGTGACAGGCCGCTGACTGACCCTGTTCTCTCCATTAGAGAGTATAATTAGAGCAACTCACCCCAGTGCTCAAACACACACAAACACACGCACACATATACACACGGTAATTAGAGCAGCTCACCCCAGTGCTTCCACAACAAACACAGCATAATGCCCTCATTATGGCCCAGTCATTTCAGGCAGGGCCTAATCAGGCCCACAGTGATTTATATCACTTTTTCCTGTTCGCAACAAATGAAATCTGTAGGCCAAATTAATACTGGCTTTTCATCATCGCCCAAGTTAAAAAGCCAGTTACCGTCACAATTCCCCCATTAATTTAACGGCTGAAAATCCCAGGCAGGCGGAGTAAACACTCATTATCAGGACAAATTGAAGAGGGACAGAGCAAGTGGAAGAGAGAGGAGAAAGATGGAAAAAAATCTTTTTGAGTGAATATACCATTGAATTAACTTCACAAATAAAAACAGATTGATCTCTGTTGTTCTGACTGGGCCGAGCTCCAGCTTTCAGCTTGATTGGAAAAGAAAAACACCAACAACAAGTTTGCTTTGCTTGGCGGTCTCTCTAATATTCTTACAAATTATATACATGAAGCCGTATGTGTTTGATGTACAACCCCAATTCCCAAAAAGTTGGGGAGATGTGTAAGAAGCAAATAAAAACAGAATGCAATGATTTGCAGATTTCATCAACCCAATTTACCATTTCATGGATAAATTTGGCTCATTTTGAATTTTATGGCAACAACACAGATCTTCCCAACTATTTTTTGCTATTTGGGGTTGTAAATAAAGTGTCATTTTAAGCGCTGAAGAAAATAAATGGTGTACTGTTGTTTTATACATATATCCCGTTACTTGTATTGATCCAATGTCTGAGGCCTTTTTGTGCTGCTCTGTGCGTTTCAGTGACTCAGATGAAAATGGTAACGCACCTGTGGCCCGGGCAAGCAGCTCTTCAGCTGAGAGCTCCTCCGGCTCAGAGACGGACTCTGAGGGAGAATCTGATTCAGAACCCCCAACAGTACAGAAGAAGAAGAGCATCATAAAGTCCAAACCCAAGGTGACATGATTATCTAGTTTGCTGTGGGAAGCTGACTTTTTTTGCGTCTAGGATGAACTCGCTTTTATGTTGGGTTTTTTATTATTTTTTAAATGTATTTTTATTTTTTAAGGGGGGAAGTGTTCTCAACAACATAATACCATCTCTAGCGAGGCTTTGCATGCGAGGGAAAACCTTAAATATAGTGCTCTTGTTAAAACGTCACTGCTGTACAAATTTTTTTTTTCCCCCGTCAACTCTTGCAGATATTAGTGTGTTAATGTCACAAGTTATTTGAGTGCTTTTGTGTTTTTAGCTGATCTTAGTGTTGCTGTTTGATGGCTAAATGTCAGCAGGTCTGATCAGCTTTCGAGCCCAACATTAAACACTCTGCACGTCTACAGAGAAATACAACACTATGGAAGAAAATCAGTGTTTGGCTGCAGCCTAGTACACCCAAGTAGGACATACAGTATGACGTCATCTTTATTCAAATTCAGTTAGGTGAGAGAGATTCGAAAAACTCTAAAGTAAATGTTATGTTCTAAAACAACAAAATTGAAAACAGTTGATTTGTATGATTTTTGTTGTAATCCAGCAGCTCTTTCTAACCAATGGGTGGGGAAAAAAATTACCAGCTGGTACTAAAAATAAAACATGATCAAAACCAAATTGTCTGTGGTTTCATAAAACTCTTGATCTGGCCGCTTCTTTGTTCAACTCTGTCTGTGTATTAGCACCATTTTCTCTATGGGAGTTTTTGTCACACAGGTGCATGTGCAGTGGGAGCTTTGAAATTACATTTAAGACTGTGGGATGTAATTTTGCTTCCAATGTTGCCCCAGTTTCAGCTCTCACCATCTTTTTCTTATGCTCATCATATTATTTCTCTGCACTATGAAATTCTCATTTCATACACTTTGTCACTTGGGCATGGCCTATGAATTATGCATTTCTATCAGTCTCTTTCCATACACCCCTTTCTCTCTCTTGTTCTTTCAGACCTCCATTTACTAACAAGGTTTCCGTCTCTATTACCACCGCCGAGCGTCAATCAGAAGATCTGATAAGATATGGCCTCTAACTTTATTGTTCCTTTTCACTCTCATTCTTCACTCCCCTGTCTGTCCTGACATTTTTTCCCCCCCATCTGCTCAGTCTGCAGTATGCAGAGTGGAATTTTATGGCTCTTTATGGGATGTGAACGGAGCCTCGGTTGGCTAGGAGGGTGTGGCGAGAGTGTGATAAAAGCGCTCGTACGTTTAAATGTGTTTTTATTGGACCTGTTGTGGTGCGAGCTAGAGGCGTGTGTTGTAATTCCCACAAGTCAACACCTGACAAAGCCGACTTAGATGCACGAGGTGGCATGTATCGGTTCTGACACGACACTGAGCATGACTGGGCGTTGGAAATTCCAGACATGTAACATATAAATGAAGAGTATCTGTTTCTGGGATGAACGTGCTATGTCTGGTAAGACACTGGCAGCAGAATTGAAACATTTCACCCTCTGAAAAGCATAACACAAAATTTCACTAGTTTTATGTTGTCATTTCTCTGCCTGGTCTGCCTAGTTCATCATGGGGTTCGGTTCCTTTTTGTTTTTCAGCTGGAAATGAAGTCCAACAAAGAAGTTTCTTTACTGGATCTGGATGACTGTGAGTTTATTTGCACTTTCCCACTGTACACCACTACTTTCCAAAGTAAATGAGAGGTTACACGCTTTTGACTTTTTCAAGTTCTTTTTTTTTGTTTGTTTTTTTTTACTGCTGATGGAGACCTTTTCCTAAAGATATGATTAGTCCAGTAGCAAGTGAATCTTCTTCATCCTTTTCTCTTGCAAAACATACAACGCAAGAATGTATAAAACCTGCATTTGTGTCTTTAAGTAATAGACACTAAAACAATCTTTGTCCACCCATTAAACCAAAAACAATCAACTAATACATGTATAATGTGAAAAAGGTGGCTCAGTGTTAGAGCATTGGGTTGGGATGCAGAAGCCCTCGGGTTCGAATCCCACCCCCCAAGGTGTGGGGGGGCCTGGACATATTTTGTCCAGGCTCGGGACAAAATGGGAGGGTTGCGGCAGAAAGGGCATCCGGCCTTAAAAAAAGTTCATGCCACTGTGGCGACCCCCGAAGGGACAAGCCGAAAGCCATTGATTATAGAATGTGAAATGGGTCACGCAAAGACTAATGACTCACCTCTGCATTTTTAGTCTTCTATTATGTTTTGTTGTTTTGCGGGTTGTGTTGAAACAAAGGCTCAGAGAGATAATCTGGCAACAAAATTTAAAATTGCTTTCATATGGAGTTTAAAACTCTTTGTACTTGTCTTCGTGGTTTTGCACTGGCCTACTTGTCTGACATACTTCCAGGGTATGACCCCGTCTCTTCTCCAAGATCCTCTGACTCCAGTCTTTCAGTCGCTCCAAAGTACAGGACAAACATTTGGGAAGGCAGCTTTTGGGGTTTGTGCTTGGAAATCAGAATAAAAGAATTGGAAATCAGAATGAAACAAAGCCTCGACGTCTTTAAAAGCCAACATAAATTCCAGCGTTTTAGCCTCGCTTTAGATTAAAATTTTTAACTAGAAATATTTTTATCTAAATTAAATTTCTTATATTGTGTTCTTTTTCATTTTATGTTGATCTATTATTTTTAAGCCCTTTGACTGCATTAGTCTTACACTGCTGAGCCTTGTTGTCCACTTTGTTTCTGTTCAGTAGTGACTTTAAGAAACGTGTCTATTTTGAGTTTCTCGTTTCTGTTTGTCCTTTAGTTACTCCTGCACCTACAAGTGCACCAAAGTCTACGCTCCTCTCCTCAAGCCTGCTGTCTGACCTCGAAGGCCTGTCTCTCTCTAATGTCTCCTCCACCATGCAGGTTAGTATACTTGTACGTGTGTCTACATTACAGGCAAACAGGATGGCGTTTCCTCATCAGTGTATGTGCTGCGAGTCAATCGCTACTATATCTATGTCTGACGGAACAGCAGAGCAGCATACGAGATGGTAAAATGAGCCTCTCTCCCTTGTGATACATTTCTACCCCAGACACCAACTATTGACCTTTTCTGCGTTCTTATATTCATAGCCAGTCAGGATGGTACAATTGCACTCCTTGTTTCCTGTATCTCTTATAGTCTGTCTTTCTCAGCCCGCCTGTCTTTTGCTCTTCCACACCCTTGAACTCTATTTCTGTGTCTCATCTATGAGTCCGTTCACGCTCGTCTTTCCCCCCCTCTCTCACTCTCTTATCTCTCTCCTCCTCTCTGTCACCTTCCATCTCTCTCTGTCAGATGTTGCGTCCCTTGTGTCTCCTTGTTGTGTATATCTGATGGTTGACCTTTCCTAGTGTGACGGCTCCTTTCTCTCCTCAGTGTTTGAGCGGCTCTACACGTTTGGTGTATTTTGTATCTTGTCTCGTCTTCCCCCGGGAGGAAAATGTCCAGACCATTTTTTCTGCTGTTGCTGTATCTATTTTGTCTTTCCGAAGCAGGTCTGTGGTAACCCTGCTGCTCATTGCTGTTAAATTCTTTAATCGGGCCATACAGGTGTTATTTATTTTTATTTTTGAATTTACCTGAAGGTGATCACTGAAATCTAAAAAAAAAAAAAAAAAACAACTCATTGAATTAAAATTTCAGAAAACTTTTAGCCCTAAGATTACTTGTTTTTGTAAGCCAATGATTTTCCATTTTTAAGAATTTATGATATTTTCTCATCCATAATTAATGTCAGCCTAAACTCATTCCAGATTGACATTGTGTCGTAAGAATCTGGACTTGACTACATGAAGCTGTATTTATAACAAACCTGTTTCATAAGTTTCATATTAAGGTTGTACCTCTTAATCTTTCGATAATATCGCAACTCCCAATATTCTGTTGTTGTTAATGCTTCATTCATCCTCAAACTCACTTTAAATCAAAAAAATCAATTTTTTGACTTTTAGTTTGTTGATCATTTTATTTTTGTAGCTCGGCAACAATAACACAACAAGGTTATAACTGGAGAAAACATATTTACAGAATAATTAAAAGAAATAGTATTACAGTTAGATAAATACATTGATAGTTTAACATTTTGTGAATGTGCTTCTTTGGTTTCCTGCTAAAAATATGAATGCAAGATTGGCTCTTACCTCTGTCAATTAAGTATAAGGTAGGCAATTACCATAGCTTAGCCTTAAAGCTAAGCTTCCTGGGTTTGAAGTTAGTTTCCAAACCTAGAATTTCAAATCAAAATATTCTTGCCTGACGTATTTTACATTTACGGTCTAAATAAATGTAAAAAAATAAATGAGTGTAGGGTCACACTCAAACTCATTAACTTAAGAGTTAAATTTAAAGATACCAAAATAATCCAATTAAAAAAAAACGTGCAGAACATTGGTAGCCACATTCTTACAGTGGATGCCACAACCACAATGTTCCTGGTTCGGTTGCGACCGCAATCTTCCTTCATTTCCTGTCTGCCTCTACACAACTCCCCTCCGATAAAAGGCTAGAATGGAAAAAAAAATGGAAAACTCTAACTTTGCACTCACATGCACAGTCTCCACAACCTCAACTAGTACAGCTGCTTAAAATGACATTACATTTCTTTTTCAGATGCAGTTCATTCTCACTATCATGGAGTTGGATTGGCTTTGATGAAGTTAGACAAACTGAAAAATAACTTGGCCTGTAATAGGTGAATGCATTTTAGCACTGGCCCAGCTCTAGTGTTGTACCTACCTTTGTTACTCTGTATTCTGAGTCGGCCTGTCAGTCCCACCGCCTGTCAGTCAGTATGATTGACAACTGCTCACAGGCCAGCATTTATGCAGCGTGTGTCTTGTTAGTCACTCTCTCCTCCTCAGGTGAAGGCCAGGGAGTAATAGAGAATAGAAATGCAGATTAGAACAGGGAACTTTTTGCACATCAACACCTGATTTAGAGTCAATTCTATGCATAAATACATGATGGGCATCAGGATTCATAGACATGGGTAAATAACCTCACCTTTATTCACACGTGCCCCTCCCCATGCAGTCGCACTTCCATATCAGCTCTCTCCCTTACACACATACATTCTCACACACACACACTGGCCCCTGTGTCATTTCTATTTCTCAGCAATCTGCCGACAGAGGCAGCGAGTCTGTCTCAGATGAGCGCTCGGGCCCTTTTAGAGAATTACTGCATGGTTATCAAAGGCATTTAGATTAACCCTGGTCACTGTCTTTGACCCACCTCCTCTTTTGTCTCCTCCTCCTCTCCCCAGTTTCTGCATGCTACCGCTCTCTCTAATAACATTTTGACATTAGGATCTCTCACAAATTCCTCTTAAATCCCCCACCCTCTCCACCCTATCCCAAACCTCTTCCGACTGCTGTCTGTGTGTGCGGCGGGGCGGCTGAGGCTCATAACTTTTCATTCATAATTAGCAGCCAGCGAATGGGGCTGCGTTAGGGGGAAATTGAACTGTCAGTGGCAGGGCACAGGGCATTTGACCCCATCACGCCCAGAGGGGGCCATCATAATTTGTTCATTTGGTGTCCATCAGGCGGGCGCCACCCTCCCCCCGCTATGTCTCTCGCCTCCCTCCTCACCTCTCTGACCTCCTCGTAGCGGGCGCTCTGGGTTCACGTCTAATTACGAATCAGCAGAAGGACCCCGAGTGCCACGAATATAGCAGCCCCTGGCCTCCAAACCTCCCGCTGCCACTCAAACTGCAGAGATTGCTTCTTAAATAGGAATAAATGCCCACATGAAAATAGCTAGTCACTGTTAGGGCCTACGGAGCCAATGGGTAGCCTGGGAAATGTATGTGTATTAATGCTGCCCTCACAGCATTTATTTTAATATTAACTGGTTTTAGTAACTATGTGGGTGCATGTTCTTTTCTATCCTTTTATTCTTGTGTATGGGAATTGTATCCTGGGAAGCAACAACTGAGACAACAACTTTGTTTTTTTTTGTTTTTTTGAGTTTGAGACCTTTATAGAATGTAGAAATATCACATTCATGCTATCATAAACAAATTGCTGAGACATTGTGCAGCTATGTTGTTCTAGCAGTGGAAAAACTATTAAGACAGAGTATTTTAAAATACATTATATGTATTTTAGATTATTTCTGGTGTATTAACATGCATTTGATTATTAGCTGATCTGGGTGTATCTACCTTTTATTAGATTCTGTGATCCTATTATATTACTGTAACAAGAAGTATGTCACTTTTTAAAAGTATGCTCAGTAACTTACCTTAATGTGTAGTCAAAGCTTTAAGTAGTTATGATTCCTAAAAGTCTATTTTTAAAAAACATACTGTCACTGAAGTAGTACTTTAAATAGTACTTCAGTACTTTCTCCAGAAGGGAACTTGTGAGAATTTCCTGTGTAATAAACACGAGAAACAAAAGAATAAAGAATTGCTGGTCTAGATTCAAGGAAAAACTTAAACTTAAGTTGTTGGTCTTTCAAGTTGGAATGATAACTCAGTCTGGATGATCCGATAATAAGTTATTCTAACTTTCTAAATATGCACTGGTTCCTGCCTCTCAAGTCAGTCCATTTTCTGGATTTTATGATGGTAACATGAATATTGTTGTGTGGATATTGAATTTTCAGAATTCCTAACACTTTATAGACCAAATGCTTAATTTATTAGCTGAGACAATAATCATCAGATTAACTCTAGTTAGCAGCCCTAGTTCCTTTTACCTATCATGCTAATAATAAGAATATAAACTGTTGGCAGTTTTTTTTTTTTTTAACAATACTTGCTGAAGCTGGATGAAGGACGTTGTTTCTGAATAACAATGCTCTATTATTGCTAATGTTCTTTAATGGGAAAAAAAAATCTAAATTAATCATTTTAGAATACCTAATTCTCTGACAAATTGGCATAAATGAAATAACCTCTGTCTGCATGTGATGGAGACACTTCTTGTTACAATATAGTAGTTTTTGATGGCTGTAGTAACATTTATTTAATTCAATTTGCCCTCAAGGTCTTTGTGACTCCCCTCAATTAATTGTCATCTTCTGACTGAGGAGAACAATTAGGCCCTAAAGTCAAACACGTGTCCCTTTACCTTAATCTTCACATCTCTTGTCGAGCATAATGAAATCCTGTTCTTGGAGGCAGATGGCGTCTACAAAAACAGAAATGGATTTTCAATATATGCCCATACATCTCTGTACTCCGCACACCCTTTTCCTCTAAATTGGCCTTCTTATGCACACGGCACACGGCTGCTCAGTTCTGTTTTAGCCCTTTTGGATATGTCAGCGAGATTTTCAGGTCATTTGCCAGAGAGGATGTTGGGAGCGTGGCGTCCGGGCTCTGAAGGTGACTGGTGTCTGTGTCATCCATCACCAGAGCTTCCTTTAAGTTGATGCATAATAGAGCCTCTCAATCAACTTCCTGCCTCATTGTCACCTCCCTCCTTCCTGTCCAGGATGGAGAATGGGAGCCAACACCAAACGGGGAGATTGACATAGAAGTCAAGGTTACATCCCTCGTCTTCTCTTATTTACACTTGAGGTGTTATGAAGCTTGTGTTGTGTAAAGGGACAACAATGGATGGAAGGGTGAAGGTGCCTGTGTGGGCGCTGGTGTCAGCCTTTAACTGTCCACTGTGTCAAATTGGTGATAATAAGCAGTTTGAAGCCCTGCGCTATCCCCGTTCTTCCTTTCTGTAGCTACAGTCTGCTCTGGGCGAGGGGCGACACGCGGGACCTTGAAGCAGAATGTGTCAGGGAGGTAAATCTCTGTTGTGATGGGGTGACAAACATTACGGCCAGCTTTATCGACACCGACTGCTCTGACACATCCAAAAGTGGCCCAATAAATTTGCAGGCTGGCAGTGGCGTGACGGGCGCCTGCGAGGGCGCAGCAGCGTTACAGCGCAGCAACAAATGTTTACTTGACCTCCTTTACACTGGGCACAAGGGATGCTGCTTGTCTGTCAAGAGCGATAGTGAGATTGTGTTGTCGATCCGAGTGTTTATTCTGTATCTGATGTGACTTGTGCTGGGTATAGATTTGTACTATATGTAGGTTTTAGATAATTTAACGATCTTACTGTTCCATGTCTTGCTGCTACAGTGCAGTACTAGTACATGTTTCTGCTGACCAACCGCACCCCAAAAAAGTAAGCACATTAAAACTCATCTCAGTGGCTGTTGTTGTATGTCAGACCGATTCTTCACCCTCGCACACTGCATGACAAGTCTGACGATGCCTTGTATATCTCTCCCAGGGCATTCAGAACACGCTGGCAGATGTCCAGCTCCAATAAAACAATGTACACCGACACCCTGGATGCCTGCATCTTTCCAGCACGTTACCTCATTTCATAGTCTTAGTCATTTTCAGTTCATTTAGTTCACACACATCACTTAATCACGCAATTTTGCAACTAGGTGGTGATTTTTCATATAAGAATTAAGTGATATTTCTTACTCTTTTTGCATTAATCACTTCAATTCTTTGAGAGTTCATTTGTTGTTACAGTATTTTATCACTTTTGCTCATGTTTGACAGTGCAGCATATAGAGCATTTTGTGTCGACCTACCTTATGTTTCTAAGAAAAGCTGACGGCTGCCACCATCAAGTGAAAAACTGAACACCATCAAGTGTGGATGATGTTCATCTAAGTACAAATCTTTAGGAGAAACAAAAAATACACTACCACCTCCACCTCCTTCTTTTTCACGACTCTTGAAGGTAATGCAATTTCCTGCTTCTGAAAAGGTAAAAGCCCCTTTATAAAGGCCTACGAATAGCTGGTTTGGCGCATGCAGCCACTTGTGTTTCTATTCATTAAGGGTTGTTTTTATTCAGCCTGCTTTGACTGAGCATGCAGCCCATTTCCATCTAACTGGGCTGATTGGGATGTTTCCTAAATGGGCTTCTCTTTACTGTACGGAGTTAATAAAAGGAGGGTTGGTGGTGGGGTTTATTAGCCAACCCTTGATCCCACTCCACTCAGAAGTGCTGCATTCTGCCTGCTGATTGGACATGGTGAATTGCATGAATATAGGTGAAGGAAAGACTGGAGACTCGCGTATTAGTCTGCCCTCGTGGACATGCATTTGCACTGTAATGTACGAGGCGTCCCTAGTTGTCGTGAGTGTTCCGAGCTTCTGGGCAACGTTCAGCATGTCCTGTTTTTCTTATTTTATATGCTTCTGCTCTCAGTGCTGAGCTATACATAGGTCAGTCTAGTCCGTACTTTCATTATTAACATTTTCATTACTTTACTACTGAACAAAATCACACTTAGCATCACTGGATGTTGAACTTTATCTCTGTCTTTCGTATGTCCTTCTAGATCACCACTCCATCATTTGGCCCTGTGAAAACCTATGAGCTTTTGCACCATATGACAGGAAAAGGTCTCTCAGCCAAGTACCTCTTTCCCAGGCAGCCGTGTTTGTACCAACCCAGTATGGTGGCTGTACAGGTCACACTGACAAACAGCTCAGAGCACAGCCTGGAGGAGATCCACATAGGAGGCCGAAACCCAGTGAGCCTCAATATCCACTGCTTTAACACCATTGGTGAGTATGAGTGTAACACATGTAACTTATTGTACTGCCAACTCAACCAAGTAGTGAGAGTACGACGTTTTGCAAATTCAACTTATGGTCATCTGAAAGTTTAATGTTAATATGGCTACTGACTCAGGTGACTCTGTTACTTTCTTAACTTTACTTTAATTGGTTCATTTGACAGGGACAGTGTGCATTAATGAGCATTTCAGCAAATGTACAAGAATTAGCCAGAAGGCCATTTTTCATCTGCGGTGCCTGGACAGATGTTAGCATTGTCTCCCTAAAAAATAGATATAAAATAAAATAATATGGTGGCGAACACAGTGAATAGAGGTGAATAAAGGTATTCACGGTTAATTAAAAAAGTCTAAACATATATTAAAATGACATGATGGCACAAACAGCAGTAGTAGAACCTTAAGGTCAGGACAGAAGACCCACACTGATAATCTTAGTGCTTATGGTGACCTGTTTGACTATTAATGAACTGTTCTTGAAGAGATTGTATGAGCTCAGTGCTTTGATG
This sequence comes from Channa argus, assembly GCF_033026475.1. Classification (NCBI taxonomy): domain Eukaryota; kingdom Metazoa; phylum Chordata; class Actinopteri; order Anabantiformes; family Channidae; genus Channa; species Channa argus. The sequence goes on along the minus strand of NC_090214.1, from coordinate 3,662,869 downwards.
TTCACTGGAACAGGATTCCACTCGTGCAGCAGTAACTGAAAACGCACACTGCGCTGACTGAAAGTACTTTTTCGAAGAGAACAACACTGTCCTCTTGTAGTGGAGGTCTTGTTAGTTACCATGAGTAGTATTTACAAACTGGGTAAGTGGCGGCGATGAAAGACCATGATTAATTTTGTATATTGAACACAAATTATAGAGTATTTTATGTTTTCCCAATTTAAAAGGCTATGCTTTTGTAATATTTTGCAAAGGTGTAATGTTTTTTTTTTTTTTTTTTGTCCAGTGTTTTGAACAGCGATTCCAAAGTTTTAGTGTGGTTATGGTCCTGTGACCAAGTTGTTAAACAGTAATTGATATGTGACATAACCACAGCGTATATGTATACTTTGGCTGCCTGCAGTGATAAATGTGGCCTTATGAAACGGACATGTGAGATACTGAATTTAGCTCGTCTGCAAACTCTACTCACCTGTGATTCAAAAGTCAGCTTAGGGTCTGTTATATTCTAGAATAAATTGTATTCTTTCTCCTGACACAGAAACATCAGGTTCTATGCTGGGACTGACTGTGATCGATTTGATAAAACCGATTCAATCCATTTTATGGCACCTGAAGAAACATGTAATCCACTTAATTTGGCATTCAATAATGCTTTATGATTTACAGTGTCAAAAGCCTTTTTGAGATAGAGAACCAAAGCAGCAACCGTACCACTTTTATCCAGTAAATATTTCACATTTTCTGTGAGTGGTGATCTGATGTGCGAGTATTTGTTGAGCAATGAGTTTCTCTGCAACTTTAGACACCGTAGGTAATATACTGATTGGTCTATAATTGCATACTGAAAAGGGGTTTCCACTTTTATAGATTGGGATTACAGCTGCTTACTTCCACAGATTGAGAATTTTGGTTACTGGGGGTAATTAATGTGTGACTACACTCTTTCAGCATAAAAGTATCTATACCAAAGAGATCCTTTGTTGTGGATAGTTTGAGAGGTTGAAACATATGCTGAGAGCTGGCTCTGTAGTATAGTATAGTATTCATTGCTACACACTACAATTTGGTCATATGGATAAAATATATTACAGAATTTGTAGTTGCATAGGAGATATCATTGTATACATTAAGTGTATACTGTGTATTGTTGTAGTATAGATTAAAGGGCAACTTCACCAATTTTCAATTTGCTCCCAATGACTTTAGTTTAGGGTGTAAATATACAATAATGCGTTTAAACCTCTCTCTGACTCTGACCAGTTTATAAAAATATATCTCTCCTTAAAAAAAAAGCCTCCAGATCACATCACTTAGAGGAACCTTCAGTTCAGATTATGTCATCTCGTTGCTCACACTATGGAGGTGTGATTGTGGTCAACCTGCTTTTCCAGACTTCCCCCACATGATACTATCTGAACTCTTAATAATGTAAAATTTCTCTGGGTGGTGTCGTCTGGAAGCATTTTTAAGCCAGAAGAAAATAAATATTTTAAAAATAAAAGCATAATTGTATATATTTACAGTATAAACTAAAGTCATAGGGAACAAGTTGAAAATTAGTGAATTTGCCCTTTAAATAACCTGGTAAAACCAATAGCTCTCAAAGATTTTGTTGCATTATCAATATTCAGTGTCTTTCTGCTGTCAGCAAAGACGAGGATTGTGCATCTGCAGTATTTAATTTACTATCCTCCTGGTTTGAAGATTCACTAGAACCAAATTAATTTATCCGTGTTTATTTAACTCTTTTTAAAGATTTACACCCTAAGTACAAGAAATAATAGGCTTGGAACTATATTGAGAATTTAGAAAGTATTTAGAACTAGAAAATGTATTGAATGTATTATTTATGTTCTTACATTTAGTCATTTAGCAGACACTTTTTATCCAAAGTGACTTACAAGTGAGGTATAGAACATCCAGCCAGATGTTCTAGGTTTGCTTCTATCTACTGGGTCACCTGAAGTCTGTGTTTTAGCCTCTACACCTGTGTCGGTTAAAAATCTTGCGTTTTCTGAAACTTTATTACAACAAATGTTGGCCCTCTGATGATGACTTTATTATCAAGTTCCTTGAGAAAACGTATCACAAACCAACTGTGACCTGCAGAACAAAAAACCTGGAACAAAAAACCTTCCCAAAATCTCAGTGTATGTATGAAATGCATTAAAAGCACTATTCTGTATGTATTTCCAGGATTGTCAATTTTTCTTAGCGGAGCTGTCAGAAATGAAACAGATTGAAGCGGGGAAGAGACCTTGGAGAGAGGCACATGACTATAAAATATTAATATTATGAAAATATTATTTCCAAATGTGTGTACATGTATATTGGACAGTATACGATTTGTTTTAAAATCCATAGCTGGGGGCCTTGTTGGCCTTAATTATCAAAGGTGAAAAAAAACTGGATTACTAAACGTGTCATTTCACATGTTGGGTGACGAGTGGGTCAAACTCTAACTTGAACCCATTTTTGTTATTTTCAGAGTAAAGCTGTTGCTGCAGATGATGGTACTACAGAGCAAATATTTCCTTTTTTAAGTTGTGTCCAGCAATATTTATTTCATTATGAGGAATTTTTTATGGTATTCATGTTCCTTCAGAATTGCTTCTTTGAATTTATGCAGCTCTACACACACAAGGTCTTATTTTTACTATTACGTTATCAAACACCCTAAGTCCTGTTTGCTATCAGCTCAGCAAATAGCCCTGTGCTATTCTCCCAATCTGAAAACTGCCCATATTACTTGAGCTAATCCCCTTTCATTAGTATCGATCAGGACGAGCAGCTATTCACCATCTCTGTATTTCTTGTCACACTGTTTTATGATGGCTACGCTCAGTGTAACATAAGGCTGAGAACAGTGCTCCCTCAAGATTTTTTTATTTTATTATTTTTTATGCACACAGACAGAGAAGTCATGTGCAGTAGAGCACATTGAAACTGTCAGTTGCACGGGATTGATTGGGCATTGAAGGAACTCAAGCAGGCAAACAGTGGGTAATTTGGATCGATTGAGTCTGGCTACTGTGAGGGGGGGTGGTCGGAGTTGGATGTGTATAAGTTGTGGAGTATGAACACAGACAGAGCTTTATGCATTGTTATGCATGTGTTAGGTCAGTCGTGAATTTTTTTTCCATTTTTGTACCATTGCTCCACAAGATGCTGGTTTCTGAACCTGCAGCTTAACAATTTAAAATGAACTAGTATTGTTATTGGCTTAGTGTTTATGTCCACTGGTATGTCCCTTGATCCGTTAACTAACTGGTAATAACTATGGCATTTGCTACGCCCTTAATAATTGGTAGACCATAATATAACACTGTGTTGCTTTGTGAGTTTTGAATGGTTTAGAGATAAATTATGGTTCAGACCAAATCATTTGAAAAGCAGAAAAACTCAAAAGTGAAGGCCAATGGTTAAATTATCCTTCCATTACCAATTACATACATATGTCTTGCTTAAACGTTTATCTAACACACATCTAATAGTTGGACTTTATTGTTCTCAGGCAGGTAGCTTAGTCTTAGTTCAGCACAAAGGCCGGAGGAGGAAGAAAACAACTAGCCTGGCTCTGTACCCTTATCACAGGGGATTGCAGGACTGCAGCCGACCACTGGCTGTGTGTGTCACAAAGTGCGTATGTATTATTAGCGCATATTAAAATGTCAATTTTTAAATCCTAAATTGCATCTTTCCTTTAACAGCAGTTACAGCACCTGTCTCCACTGGAATTTGCAATGTTGCAACTGCAAAATTTGATTCAACCGATCCCCCTGAATTCTGCACAACTGCACAATTTAAATCATCATCAAAAAATTTTTAAAAAGCTGTTGTAATATCAAGCATTTTAAGGTGCAACAATCACACAAATGTCCAGAAAATCGCAAAGGGACTGAAATTAATACTAACCCAAAGCTACAATATTTAACCTAAGCTAATGCAAACATTAGACTCAAATTAAGTCCATTTTTAACAGTACATCTCAGCATTAAGATGAGTTATCATACGTTAGTAAATAAAAAAAAAAACAAACATGAAAAATGAAATACTGTATCTTTGGTCCTTACAGTTTTGGCCCTTTGTTTTAGAACAATTGTTAAAATATTAAATGATGGATATATAGTACGGTAGCATCAAAGTAAACAGACCCTTTCACTTCGTACACGGTGTGTTCTAGATAAAGTTTCATATGATTTAATTTATTCATGACTTCATTACTTAGCTAGTGAACGGAATTAAGCTTCCGAGTGTGTTTGAGGGATTTTAGTTTTTAAGTATGTTTTCCTGCAGGTTGAATGAATGTCTTGGCTGTTGGTTAAATCCAGTCTCCTTGGTGTGTATTGATTTGTCATAAACTAAGCAAGTTCAGATTGCATTCTGAATTGTTTATCTCATGTTTTATACTGAGACTTGGGACCTAGGAGAAGAAAACCGAGCATGGTAAACAAATATAGAAACAGAGATCTTGTTGAAGCTGTGAAGGGTGGATTGGAAGTGAGTTCATGATAGCTCTGTTTTTAGAGGGTTTTCTCTAGAGCCTCTGCTCCTCTCTTCTCATTTGTGTCTGTGGGAAGAGTTGTACAGTGAAATAGCCCAGTCCTATGAAGAGCGAAACCAACAGGCCAACTGGGAGAGCGTAGATGATGTTTCTGTCTGAGTTCTGCATTCAGCTGTCCAGACTCCCTGTTCAACATTTGTGGCGTTGCTCAACTCTCGCTCTCGAGCTCCCGTTTCGCCTGCTGTCTCTCCCACACCCCATCTCTCTTGATGCTGATGCTCTTTTTGACAAGCCTGTCGTTTTGGAAATATGCTAGTCCTTCATGTTTTTTTCCACGACGCTACAAGAGGTGTGGGGAATGAGATTGAAGTATAGATTTCTCACACACAGTGGCCTTGCTTTGTGAAGTGAAAACACAAGTAGTGTGGATGCTTGTCTGTTCCACTCGGCTGCTGCCCCCCACCCCTCCTCCTCCGCCTCCCCCACCACCACCACCCTGCTCCCTTTCCTCAATCCCTCCCCCGCTGAACGCTGTGCCCTTGTCACTCACTCTTCCTTTTCTCCCCTCATCTTTCCTCCCCTCTTTTTCATTCTCAGAGCGGTTGGAGCCAGAGGCCTCGGTGACGGTTTCCATGGGTATTGACTTTAGCGACTCGACACAAGCAGCCAACTTCCAGTTGTGGTAAGACAACCTGACATCCACTCATATCACGTTAGGCTTTTTTTTTTTTTTTTTTGTCTTTCTCAGACCTTCAGTCGTACATCTTTTTCACCACCTTTTTCCACTACGGCTTTCATTCTGTCTCCAGATTCATTACATTTCCCTCGTGTTGCCTTACCTTTTTCCTTTCTCATCTGTTCGTTGTTGATTCTTCTTTTCCTACCCACTCTCTGCCAGCACTCCCAGGTGAGACATCAGCCACAATTGATCCCAGTTCACTGGGATAACAATTATTCTTGCAGTAATCAGCCCCAACCCAAATCAGCCTCCTGAATGCCATTGGCACCGCTGCTCAGCAGATCAATAACTTTATCAGAAAATCTGTTCAGGATGGGGGAATCAATCCGCTCCAAAATGCCATTCACAGAGCGTGGTTTGCAAGACAATAAGAAGAGAAACATTTAATACACCAACACAGCAAAAATACTAACACGTGCACAAAAACACCTCACACAACACACACACTACTATATTTACATTAATTCAGCTTAAAGAGTTGGATTTGCATTTGGGCTGAAACATTGTTTTGTAGTAAGTCCTGGTTTATAAGAAACCTCTGCACGTTGAGCATTCTTGTACATTTTTCGTCACCAGCACCAAGGAGGACCAGTTTAATGTGTCCATCCAGCCTGCTGTAGGCGAGCTGTTAATGCCGAGCACCATGACGGAGCAGGACTTCTGCAAGGAGCAAGGTGAGTTAAATCTGCTTCGGTGTGAAATACTGTAAACAATCTGTTGTTGTTGTTCTACCCATTCAAACTGAAACCGAACCAGTCCTGAATAAATAGATTTATCATAACTATGTCCCCCATGGTCTTGTACTAGAAAGAAAATGGCAGAAAGTAGAGAATTGTTACATCTTCTCTTATTGTTAAAAGGTAACAGAGTTGTTCACAGAGTAGTTGATTAGACTGTTATTGCTTTTTTATTTAGTGTAGACTCAAATCAGTGACAATGCTTCATGTATTTGCTTCAGTGTTATGATTAAAAACAAGCCTGGTGATAATCCAACTCTCACTATATTCAGACTTCCCTTCCAAGTCTGTGGCTCCCCCTAAACCCCAAGCACGATAGTTCCATCCCCAGCAAGCGTTCGTCTAAAATCTCACCAGATCTATTTTTTTCAAAGGTGGTGATGATGTTACAGATTTTTCAACTTGATTTAATAACAATCGCATTGCAGTTTTTAATGACAAAGGTAGTAATTTAAAGTCTAAACATTTTTTTTTTTATTGTACCCAGTGTTCACAAATTCTATTTATATTGTAGACTTAAATTAAATCCCTGTAGCTTGCCTTTGTAATTAAGGTAAAAGGTTTGCCTCTTGTGAAGCACTTGTGAAGTACACAATTGTACTCCCTACGCAAACATACAAAGAACAGCCACATGCACCTGTAGAGCTGCGTACTGTCGCAGCTATTGAGAGCCATTCATGTGCTCTTAAGTCTCTGCTAAATGCTGCTTCGGTCTTAATTGACTTTGCTGGGTTTTCTGAATACACCTTGCACTCAGATAAAATAAGGATTTGAGCGAAGGAGAACAACTTGATTTTCCAGACTTTGCTCTTTAGCAAATTTCCGCTTTAAACAAATTGAATGAATTTAATTCTTTATTTGCATTTATTATTTTTTTTATACCTAAATTTTACTTATTATCTCCATTCTTTATTGTAAATCCTGCTCATTTCCAAGTGTGCATAAACTGACCCACCCACCCCCACCCCCTTGAGTTCAGGGTCACCACAGCAGGTCATTGTCCGCACGTTGATTTGGCACAGTTTTACACAGTTTTACTCCTCTTCAGTTTCTACCGGGCTTGGACCGACACTGCACAGCTGGGGATGGGAATGGGCTGTTGGCCAACTGAGCTACAGCCACCCCTTCCTTTTAATTTTTTAATTTGCATTATTAAAAGAGGAACCATTTTATTAACACCCATTTTAGTGTTTATCAAAATCTATTTTATGTTGTTACGTTCCACAACCATCAGTCAGGAAACGATGCCCTAAACTATTCTATCAATCAGGTTAATGAACATTATAGAGCACCATTAAACTTGTAGCACACATTTTGTACAGGTTTACACATTTCATTTCATTTAGTATTTTAAAAAGTTCAGTGCTCTACAGACAAAAACATGATGTAGAACTCAAAGTCCATCAAAACTAAACCGCACCACAGGCTTATTCTCGATTATGGATGCTTCATGATTTTAATACTTATTTAGAAATTAATCCAAACGAATTGGCCTTATGCTTAAGTCTTAAAAGAATCTGAATCTCTGCAGCCTCCATACTTAAAGTTTTAATGGAGTTAAGTTAAGCCAATAACTCTGATTTAGCATAAAAAGAAATGGGGTTTACTGGAAACTAATATACATCTACAAAAGCATCATTGGTTATCTGTCATCAGGAGAAATTGCCATGTAAAGATGGAGATATTAAACAGTTGACCATCTAATTGTTATCTTGTTCATGGGGATAAAAGAATAAGGAAAGAATGTAAAGAATTTACACTAATAGCAGAATTCTCTCAGGTAAGCTCCTGGGCATGAATGAAACCTCTGCAACCATCACCATGGCAACAGCAAACACGTCCAGCCAGGCCATCAGAAAGCAGGTCCTGTCTGTGGCCAACGTAGGAGTGGTTTCATCCAGCCAAAACGACTTCCACAGGTACCACATGTTCTTCTTAATTTTCATCTCTGGGGCTCTAAATGTATGTTTTAGTTTTTTGTTTTGTATTTCAACAAGAATAAAGTCCATGCAGTGTGAAAACCATGTGGCTTTGAGATGATAAACTATCTTGAACATGCATGGTTTTCACAGAAACGTAACCATTTGCCAAAATGTACAGCCAACATATATCCAGTTTAACATTTAAGCTGCAGAATTTAATAAACTTCTATTACTTCACTTTTTTCTTTTTCACGTTTCTGATCTGAGTGATATTTGTGCATGAAATGATGTTTTTTCTTACCTCAGAACTTGATGGCGTTCATATTTGTTTGAAATTCCTGATAATGCATTAGATATATCTTTGGAACCTAATGCCAATCCAGTGAGCAATTTAAAGGAATGTGATTTGCAGCCTTATGATATCACGGTGGATTGTGTTGAGTAGTTAAACTTGAAAAATTAACCATTTTAATAATTGTTTTTTATTAATGAGAAGAGAAACTCTTTTAAGAATTTTTAACAAATTATATTGTTTTTTTTGAGGAAGCAAAGTGAAACATTTTATTATTTAAAGCAGAATAATTGTAATTGTCTTTATGAGAAGTGTGAATCTTGGCTTGCCTCGTTTAGACAAACTTTGTATCTTTGCCTCATTCCAACGCTTACACATTGGGATGTTTATGGTTTCATGTTCGTTGTTGTAAAGGTTGAGGGTCACATACGAATTTAAAAAGGAGATCACTGTTTGTTCTGAGAGTGACAATCTCTATATTCCTGGAAACGTGTGGCCGTTTACGATGTGTGTTTTTTACGTGGAGTTTAGTTAAAACCGTGTGTATGCAGGTATCGGAGAGTAAAAGTGTCCCCACTCAGCCTCAGAGACATGCCAGGGGAATGCCCTGAGAAGCCTGGCTGTGTAATTGGTGTACACAGAGTGTGCTAATGAGCTTCCTCCTCTGTCACGCACACCCGAACACCTGATAGATAATTACACCTCCCTCTCTCCCTCGGTTTCCTGCTCTGTCCCTCTTCCACTTCATCTCTCCATCCCCCCCCCCCCCCCCCATCTGGCTCTCCCTCTCTTTCACTTCCTCTTTGTCCTCCATCCCTCTGTGCTGCGCTCTGTCCCCCTTCCTGCTTGTCTGCTTCTGTCTGTCCTTTATTACCATGCACTGTGCAGACATCCCATCATGTGTTGGTGATAATTTCCTTATAGGTTTTAAGCTGGAATGGAGGAACGAAGTAGAAAACACAGGAGGAAATCAGAGGGGGAAAAAATAAGAAGGGAAACATTTGCACAAGGGCACAGAGAACTAAAAGAGTGAGTGGAAATCAATGTTAGCCGGTGGGAAAGGCCTGCTTCCAATAAGCCCATACTTCATTCAGAATAACCAATAGCTCAAATGACTGTGCTATCAATCTCTTTCCTGCTTCTGTGACAGCTAAAAAGGAAAACACTGTGTCCCAGCGTTACCCTGTAATCTTATACAGCGATAACGTCTTCCATGTTGTCTGCTGGTATCCACATGATGACCGGTTCTTCCACACTGTCCATAGATGGTCCATGTATTGGTGATGATGCAGGTCATGGCTGACCAAGTCCTCCTTGTCTCCTCAAGTTTATTGGTCAAGATTGAATAAAAATAATTTGATTCTTTTAGAAACTCAAACAATTAGCTGTTCTTTAACTAAAATGAGCACATTTGAGATTTGGACTATGGGATAGACACAATTGAACATAGGAAGATGCCACAATGGGCTGTTTTACTGCTATTCTATTCTGCTATTAAGTGATGAAAGTTTTTTTTGTCATACGGTCTTTGCTTAATCTTTCATGACTTTATCCTACATAAACACAGCTTTACAGTTTACACTTCAATTTTCCTATATCTTTGCAGGCAAACCCAGTCACGGAGAACTAACAATTTCATCTTCATAATCTACAAAGCTGTTGGGTTATTTTTATGACTTGTTTAGAAAATGCTGAAATACAAGTCACCAGAGTCAACAATGTGTTTTATCTATTTAGATTCCCAACTAACAGCACAGTCTCTAAAAAAAACAAATAATAATAATTTTACAGTTATGTACAACAGTGAAGCTACTTCTCACATTTTATTTTTGGAACCAAAAAAGTCTAGTTTTGCTTTCTAAGATACTCGAGATTTTTTGATAATCGATCAATCCACCTCGTGTTTCAGCGCTTGTAATAATTGCATCAGAATTCATACATAGTAGTAGTTTTATAAGTAGCGGTTTTAGGGCTTCAGGGAAACATAGGTTCAAAGTAGCATGATTGATCCAATTGGACACATCCACTGCAAGGTTTTTGTGGAGTTCGCCAAGCATTAAATGTTTGGCTCCTTACTCTTGGAAGAGTGCGAGTAAAGGTTTAATGTAGAAATTAGCAGATGGGATTTTAGAATGAACCCCTACAAATGAGAGTTCACAACATATTATATGAGATTCCACTGATCTCACACAATGTGAGTTAACATAGGCTTTGCTTAACAAAGCTACAGCCTCCTTCCCATCTGCATCCATGCACTCCCTTTGTTTATCAGCAGGGTGCAGCACTGCTTTTCCCAAACAGGCATCAAGGCCAAGCAGGGAGGGGGGTGGGGGGGTGGGGTGGATGCCACAGAAACACAGAAATTGATTGCTGGAAAGGAGGATGGCAATAAATCAAGCAGGAAAGCAAATGTAGAAAATGCTGTTCTTGTTTATGTCTAAACAGGCGGAATAGAATAAATGTGCTCTATTTTTCAGTCCGTTTGAAAGCAAATTTGATTGAATTTTGCATGCATTGCCAATCCCATCGGTTAGAGCCTAATTTTACAAAAAAAGAAAAAAACTGAATCCCTTGATTTATAAGCTATGCTTTGTCTTTACTTTACAATTTGCTCTAATTAAATTATGTTTCTCTAAACACTGAATTTTCCCGTTTTCATTGAAGCTGAATTTTTGTTTCCATTTAAAATATAATTGTCTATCATTTATAACCTGACTAAGTAAATGCCTGGGCTCTTCATTATGGATTGCTTTAGCAGACACTGTGGTTTATAATCTCTCTTTAGAAATACAAAGTTTGCCGTTGTAACTGATGCAATGTTTGCTATTGACAGACAACAATGCAACATTTACACGGCTAGTAGCAGGTAACACTTGTGTTTTAAATCCTCGTTAAGTTAAAATCTCCTCTCCCCACCGTGTTCCTTTTTTTTTTTTTTTTTCTTCCAAACCCTCTGTGGTTTGTTTGTTCCTCCTGCCTCTTACGTCAGTCTGCCCCTCTGCCCTTCTAGGGGCAATGCTGTAGTCTGTCCGTATGGCCAAGCTCGTGAGATGTGTGGAGGGATCCTGGTTCTAATTGGGGCTAATAGACCAGGCAGATGGCCAGAGCTGAGTCTGCTTGCTAGACTCTGTTCTGGCCCCACTGACCACTCAGTTGAAGGACACTCCTCCACTTGTGCACCTGGCCAAGAACCAGAAACAATGGCATCCAGCTGCAGCCACTACACAGTTGGCCTCAGCTTTTCCAATTTTAGTAAAAACATGAAGCGTTTTATTTATTTATTTATTTATTTATTTATTTTTGCAGCCAACCAGTTCAATTCCAGAAAATTGTTGACATGGTTAAACATGGTTGAATGTCTACCTAAGATGCAGAAGGGTAATGTACTCGCTGTGGGTTAAGTCCCTTATTCTTGGTTGCTGAGCTAAATCCTCAGCAGCCCGTGTCTTCTCTGCATGAGGGTGAATCTAAAGGTGAGGCCCACTTTGTGTTGTGCAGTGGCAGGATGGAGGGGAGGCAGATGGCACACACAGGCTCTCTCCACTGAGGAGAATCACAGATAATTGGAGAGTGATGCTTAGCTGCAGCCCTGCCGATCGATGCCAATCCGCCTGCTCTAAGTCCAGAGGTTATGCTTTGCTTTTCTTTCCATACACTGCAATTAATCCAGTGTTTAGCCCAGTGTGTGAAGAGTGCAGGAGAATACCAATGACCCGTTTAAGTCCCGCTTGTTCTTAATCTTTCCCTTCTAGTCCTTTAAAAATGCATTGATTGTGTTAGATCTAGGTGTGTGTCTGTGTGTAGAACTGGTCTTTGCACCTGAGCGTGCACACAAGCACAAACGGCAAAGTGAGAATATTCAAAGCAAATACATGTGGAAATCAAACCCAATCAAAACACGCTGTTGTTTCTTTCACTCGCTTTCATTGCCTCACGTGAACAAAAGGCCCACCGCAGCGTCTCCTGAGACAGAATGAAAGCAGCCTCAAGTTAGTGTTAACTGGCTGAGTAAATGATAGATTTATATCCTAAATCCATTAGCAAAGCCACAGGGACCACGTAGCCGCCTTAGGCTACTGACACTTGGGGCTGCGTTAGGGTTAAGGTGACTGGCCAAGAATGTATATTTACATATGTTCAGGATTGTGCACTGAATGGCAAATGGACAAAATAATTACTTGCATAATTTCAGTTGTATTTTGGAAATGTGGGAATAAAGGGTGACAAAGGACATATTATGAATCCCCACAATTAGTAATTTGGATTAATATACAGCCCCTGAATTATTTAAGAAAGGGAGAGTAGATGCAGGAGGGTGGTGGTTTTGACAGAAATTAATCCTCTTCTTCAATGGCTTGTTTTTCCTGCTGAAGTGGCTAATATTTTAATTAAGCCTGAGGAGGACACTCTCTCTCTCTCTCTCTCTCTCTCTCGCCCTTTCTCTCTCCTCCCTGAGAGCTCTCTGATAGACTCCCTCTCCTCTGTTGATGGTAATTTAGCAGCCCCCCCAGAGACACGCCCAGACACAGTAGGTTTGCAAGCCAGTGCCATTTTATTGTGTATGCCCGCTCCCTCCGTGTCCCCCTCTCCCTGTCTTTAACGTTTGCTAATTATTGGACGTGCTAGTTGCTCCCATTGCACAGCAAAGAGTTGTGGGGTTCTGTGACAGAGTCTGTCCACAGGCCGTCCTGTGGGGGTTCTCCGCAGGCTTTAGTCAGGCCTAAGTGGGGCTCTTTATGGGTTGTTTGTCAGGCCTAAGCGGGCTGCCACGGGGGGTCTTTGTTGCAGGGATGTGGCGCTAAATGGAGGCAGATGGCTGGGAGTTGGGCTCCGAGATACAGAGGGCCAGAGGGGAGCTGGAGAGGGGGCCCTGCTCAGCTCTGTCACCCTCAAAGAGGGTCACACTGGGTCATAGCCCCTGTCTGCCTCTTGTTATCAAGCTCAATGGGAACCATGTGCGCCCATATTTGCTCCTGTTCTGAAGAGACAGTATCCAAGGAAACAGGACTGTGAATCCTCCCAACGGCCCAGAGGGAGCTGGTGGAATGGTGCATCCCCCCATAGTGGTCCCAGTGCTCCCACACACTCATAGACACCAACAGTCCATAAAACCAGGCTCGGCTCTGTTTGACTGGCATGAAGGGTGTGTCTCACCCCTAATGGCTCTGTAGTCAGCTGGGATAATAGACTGTCTGTTGCTCTACTCTCTGTATTTCCTGTCACTTCATTTTCTTTCTTTGTCTCACTCGTTAATTTAGGTAATTACAAGATGTGAGCTGTTGGAGGATTTTCCAATTTGATAATTTATGGGTTTAGGGAAGAAATGGGAGTTATGAGCATAAGTTTATGGCTTGGAAACCAGTTAATGCTTTTCTAAGCTGCTTGGTATTTGTTATACGTAAGCGGATAAGCTGCTCACTGATGTAGCAGCTAAACACTGGCAGGCTACACACCTAGATGTGACTTACTGAACACTTGTTGAATAAAAAAAGGACAGTTTGGTACAGGGACACTTTAAGTGCTGACGTCTTCTGCTGAATAGGAGACCAGGAAGTGGTTCTGTTCAACTTGAAAATAAACATAGTAGAAATTATACTTTTTGGCTCAATTTTCCACTAGTATCAAACACCTGACACTAATTCTATCAAACTTCAACCAGGGTGATAAAATACGAAAATAGTAGGAGGAACATATTTTTGAACCAAATTAAATCTTGCTAAGGACACGTTGAGAGTTAAGTACTAAGTAGCTCTGATTTTCTGCTTTTGCTAGAATCTGTGGTTGTGATTTGCTCTGTTGTGGTTGTCGGAGGAACTCAGTCAGAGCATATTCGAGTCTTTATCAGCTTTGTCCTGTGCTTGTAACTTGATGATGTTTTAGTCAGTCAAGCTAAATATTGGGCTCATGGCTGCACAATGAACAGAAGCTTCCCAGCTTCTTTAGTCAGTCTTTCTCTGCAGCTTACCCACTTGTTCTTATTCCCCTGCAGGTTTGCTGGGCGGACAGTCAGCAGTGGTGCTCTGGTCTTGGTATCATTGGAGTTGAAGGACTCTACTGCCCTGCTAACCATCAACACGGATAAGAGCATCATGGCCTCCATGTTACTTCAGGACCTCAAACAAGCCCTCGCCCAGCCATAGACCCATCTCCCACCGCCATCACACCTTCTTCTCTCAGCTTTCTTTTAAGGTAAAGGGGAACAAGACTTAATTAAAGATTTCACTCATTTTATTTCTGTGGTTTGGGACAATTCAAGCAGTGCTTGAAATTACATGTACATGGCACTTTGATCCGAATCCTGAAGCCGAAGATCTAGAGGCTGAAGCTGTGTGCTCACCGAGAATGAACTGGAATTAATAAAAGGAGCACTCATGCAGTGTTTCTTATTTTTATGGTCTGTCACTTTGGAAAGGATCATCCTGAATCATGGAAATAACTTTGTGAAAGTCTTGAATAAAGCAGTGCTCCCCTTTAAAACACACAGATGCATCAGAGAAGTGGTAACACATTTAAAATATGTCCTTTAGGTTACACCTAAACATGACACTCCTCTATTACAAGAAGGTCACACTAACTGGTCATTTATGTTAACTGGTCAGTAAAATTTCGTACTGCCTATGATTTTGACAAATGATTATTATGTACTATAGTCAAGGAGAAAAGATATACTGCCGCAACACACACGGTGCCTAAGCATAACTTGACATTTTGAAGCATTGATGCCATGAACTTGATTTCACATTTTTGCCTAAGCAAGGCAACCCTGTGTCCTCACTGGTGGACTTCAGTGCCAAAAAAAAAATAAAAAGCTGACAAGTTAGGATTCATCTGTCTTTTCAACCCATCTAAACATTGTCATAGTATTCTGAACCTTTAGAAACGTTTGTAACACCAAACCTGTGCCTGCATCTGTTGTAGTTTTACATTCTAACGTGTAAAGTGCCCAAACCCACATTTGGTAAAGTGCCTTCTGTGTAAAAATGATGTTCTTTAGAAAGCCAAACGCACACATTAGACGTGAAGCTTTACCTGTATCGCTTTTGCAACAATAAAGTGAATTTGTAAAAACAAAACAAAAACAAAAACATTTTTTTCTTTGTTTGTTGCTAATTTTTCTGCTCTTCAGTTTGCGATTTCCACCTATTTAGTGGCTCTGACACCCCAACATCTCTTCCCTGTGATATATTATTATTTAGTGGGACATAGCTGAAAACACTAAATCGTTAATGGTGACTCCTGCTAATTGGCTGGCTGAGGCACACGCCATGTGCTCATCACTTAATGATTTTGATGAATCTGTCCCTTCACCTGCTGACATATGTTCTTCTCAGTACTCTCCCTGGGTTCCATTCTCCGACTGAGTCGTAGCCTTCAAACCACGATGCAGCCCAAGAACAATCTGGTCCTGTGTGAGAACATTTGGCATTTGCTGTGCGTTGTTCTGCAACAGGGTGTTTGAACAGAACATACTGTATCTGGTCAGGAAAACAACAAACTAATCATATTTTTTACCGATTTATATATCTTTTTTCAGTTGAGTATTAACAGTTTTAAACTTATATTTTACCTTTTTAGATTTGAGATGCAGAGCTAAGTATCTTTTTGCTAAGAGTAAAGAAATCACAAACTTTAAAAAACACAGAGGCCAATTTAAAATTGACACTTTTTCTTAAGGTAAAACTCATCTAACCTGAAACTCTCCTAAGTAGGAAGAGAAGTCGGTTTACTGCATGATAGAACATTTTTAATCACTTTCTCAAAGTTGCGAATCTCAAAGTCTAACTACAACCATAAGGCCAAAGTTTTTTAAATCATGAAGCAAAATTCAAAACATTTATCAGCTACTTGTATCTATATTGATGTTACTTTCAACTATTTTCTGTTTTCATACAAAATAATTTTTATGCCTCTTTGTTTTTGGATTGTTCGCTCCTACGTCTGTGCCATACACTTAATCACAATATCTCTGCGTCGCCTTAGAATTTCTTTAAATGTGGAAAAAATATCTATTTGGAATTAAGAATGTACTGGTTAGATTTTCTCAGTTAAAGATCAAAGTCAAGGTGGCCTCACATCAGTCCATCAGATTTAGAAACTACCGTAGACATAAACAAATCTATTGTTAACCAGACAGATCTGAGAATTCTGGAAATCCTGTCTTTTGCATTTTACAGCATTGCTGGAAATACAGTATATTTTTTAACAAATTCATGCTTTGCCCTGTGACTTGAATATGAAGTGATACAGATTAACTTCTGTTAGTCTGTTAGCCCTCAGCTAATGGGGAAAACTTAGACCATATCTGCCCTTGGATACAGTCCTAAACAGTTTTTATTGGCATTAATGTTTAACAGATAGTCATTTGTAAGAGTCACAGTATTGTAAGAAGGTTTCATACCTGCAAACTGAAAAAGCCAAGTGAAGATGCAGGATGTGTGGTGCGTTGTAGCTGTATATATTCTGCAATAAAACTTTGGATGACAATGAAAAGGCTTCGGCTCAAAAGTTAAGTAAAGATATTTTTCCCCAACCAAATCCTGCCCACAACATAAAGACAGTTCTGTGTTACTTCCATGTCAAGTAAAGTTGTGCAGATGTACGTGATGTGTTTGAGCATTGAGTAGGCTGGTGGCGTAGTGCGCTTTGCATCTGGCTGTCTTTTCCGCCTCATAAATAGCGTCTCTCCGAGGGCTGTGGTGAACACCTGTTAGCTCATCTGTCACAGGAGCTCCACTCGCATCCATCACCTCTCCCTCTGTACTCATTCCCTCAGCCAGCTGTTCCCATTACACACACACTCTAGCACTGTGTCAGGCATGCCAGATACACACACACACACACACACACACACACACACACACACACACACACACACACACACACACACACACACACACACGCTTCCCTTGCTTTTTTAGACATCATACAGAACCGCACCCACTGACACTTCCAGACGTATTTGCACATTAACAGTTGCTTCACTTAAAGAAAAAGATGTCATAGAAGAAAAGCCACTTTGAGCCACATTTTCTAGATGTATCTGGCCACTAAGAGTTTAAACGTTTAGCTTATTTTCGTGGGATTTTAATTGCATTCTTACTTGTTTGACTGAAAAGAGATTAAATTGAAATATTCCAGCAGCCTCAAAGGATGTCAAGATCTTTATTTATTAATAATACATAAACGTGTGCAAAGAAAAATCATACGTTACTGAATCATGGCAGCTGTTTTGTTTGCGCCTAAACCTGTGCAAAGGATTATCATCTTTTGATAAAGAGGAAGGTTAAGTTTGACAACAAGTTGTAACCTCATTTTCTTTCTTCCAAGTCCTGTAATTCCCCCCACAGCTTAGTATTGATGTCATGAAACCGAATGGAAGTTTCTGTCTGTGCTGTTAACCTGTTTACAATTCTGCAACTTGAATCAGTTGGTCGTCTTGTTACCACCACACCTATGTTTAAGGCTGCGATGATGGGGCCTTAAAAATTCCTTAAGAGCATTTTAAGATATTGTAAAAAAAAAGACTTGAGTTTAGACCACTTTGGTCGGTTTGTAATCCAAAGTAGACCTAAAAGTCTCAGCATTCTCACTTGTCAACATAAATGAGTTTTGTAACACATGGATTAGGAACAGTTTGCAGTCATGAATAAGACATTTTTGATCATATACTTCTTTCATATTCTTCCTTGAACTTCGGCTTTAAGACTGGTGAGCACTTTGATGACTAGGTTGAAACTAGTAAGTTTTACGCGTCACCTTCTTTGCTGCACAGGTCTGAACTGCTTGCAGTCACATTAATTTATCACCACGCACAAGATTATCACATTCTGACTTGGGACGTCATTGCATGTAGTGGACAATCTAGGAAGTGACCTTTTAAAAGCTGGGATCCGATCCCAGACGTGAGGGGAACAAGAATTCTCCTGAACACACTCAACGTTCATCTGACACATTGTAGTAATAAAACTCTGGCATCATACTTTATACAGCATTTGATGCACTGTGTAAGCTCTTGGCATCTATGGGCCGATTGACAGAAAGTGGTCCCTTTAACACATTGCTAAAGACAGCAGAGGTATATGAATGTATCCATGTCTGTAAAGGCCTTAAAACACTGGCTGCACCTGGATTGGACGGGGGAAGCCAGTAACTCCACAGCGTAGCTTTTTCACTCCTTCCACTTATCTGTTACTGTTCTTCTTTGAATCTTCCTCCTGACTGAATGCAAATAACCCCAAAACAAGATTCACCATTTTAAAGTCGAGGCTAGACCGTCAGAGGGTTCATCAAAGTTATTAAAACTTAAAGTAATAGTAGTGCTAGAGGAGAAATCAAGGACTCCAAAGTCTTTAGGATCAACCTTCCGAGGTCTGTGGATATACAAATGTCTGTGCCAACCCATGAAGGGGTTAACATGTTTTTATCAGAAATGCCATCAATACCATTATTGCCATCTCAGCGGGAAAGTGACACAATCTGGATTAAATATTTGGATTAAACCAAAAAAATAAATAAACTCCGTTTTTACACTGTATAAACCTAAGACACAGGAGACAACACAGTACAGCTGCTGACAACCCTCCACTCACTCCCACGCTGAATCTGAAAACTTCAACGCCTCACATTCTCATGATTTTAATTAATATCAGCATAAACAGAGGAAAAGAGCAGCGTGTGGTGGACATGAGTAAAAGGACCTTACATTTCTGCTTGGTGACAAAATGACTAATTAGCTTTTTTTTGACACAGACAGATGTATAATAACCTGCATATGTTTGCTACTGTAAATATGGTGGAAATGATCGTCATTTTTTAAAAATAATACTTTTCAACAGACAGTGTTGGTCCTATATTTTCAAAGGCTGAAGACTCATTGTGTTTACGTTCAGGATACCTTAGTATTGAGTTACAATTTGCTTAAAGTGGAAAGATTACGGGTAAATATTACAGTAAAATGACTTAACAGTCTGAAGAACAATTCTTCAGACATTCATAATCCCATAATGATCTATCAGAGCGTTTTCTTTTGATTTGATACTTTGGTTTATGACCAAATTCCGGCAAATGTGAATATTGTTTTTATTTGTGTTGATTATCAAAGTTACAAATTGCACTTTGGTTAATACTAAATCCTCGAGTGTTTCCAATAACTCAGTGAATAGAATGGAACTCAGATGGTCAGATTGTGTGTGATATTTAGTGTTTTGCATTGTTGTAATTTTTTCAAAAAGACTGTTGAATTCAAACTAAAATATAAGTGCTGGTCATTGCAACATGCGAATTGCATAGGTTCCATAATTATGTTAAGGTCATGTCAATCATTTTTAAGCATTATGTTTCAGATCAGTTCAACTCTATATTTTATTAAAGTGGCAGATCAACATCTGAAAATGTGGAAAAACCTTCAGCATGACTAGATAGTGTGTGTGTGTGTATTCTTTTTTTTAATGACACTGCCATTTAAAATGTGTCATTACTTCTGCATGCAGACTGATTTGGTTCCATAACTGATTTGCTAAATGCATAAATAGATGACTCATTCTGTAACTGATCATTTCACAAGTTGCTAACACAGTTAATTTACTGGCAACACAAATGTATGTTTCCTTGATTTGCTAAACACACTAGTTCCAACCAAAGACCTGCGTGTTGATGGGACGATACATGACATCTGTTGTGTCACATCCACACAAATACAATTTCTTCCCCAAAAACAATCGCTCTGAAACTGCAGCAGACCCGTGGGAGCAGTAATTGTAGTGATTATGCTTAAATTGATGCTTCACAGCTATTCCTGTGTCTCCTGTATTGTAATTAGATTTTTTTTTTTCCTCTACTGAACTTTGTTTTAAATGCTTCTTTGTAGCATAGAGACTAATGACTACATGTTTCCCCACTGAAATGTTCAATCAGCAGCTCATTAGGGGGACAGACACATTCAGCTCTGCTGATTTGATTTTTCACTTTCCTTTTTGGTGTCCCACATTTATCAATCTACAGTCAAGAGGAGATGAGGAAGGAGAGGCTCATGGCAGGTTACTGGGTGCACATCGAAGCGCGCCTTTATTTTAAGCTCTGACTCATATAGGTTCACGTTCCAAAGCATTCACTGGATATGAATTGTGTGATCAGAAGAAACATTTCCTGCAATCTTATCATGATCGTGATATTTTGCAAAAAAAAAAAAAAACAAAAACGTATAATGTTGCATTTAAAGTTATGAAGCACGTTTAACCATAGTTGGCTTCACACTGCTGATTTGTGTGCTGATCTACTTTGCTCTGTCACTCAGAGACGTGACAAATAAAAAATTTGAAAGGCTGTTGCTCTCGCTACATTGTTTGCCTTCCACTTTTGTTGCCCCTTTGAAAGCAGCACAGTTCACCGAGGGCCATCTTGCAGGTGCGTTTAACAGTTGACTCATGCGTATGCTCCTCCCATAGTGAGAACATGCACAAAAGAAAACGCGGAGAGATGGAGCATTTATGGTCAGCGGCTAAGAGGGGGCAAAATCCTCACCAGCCCTTGATTAGCATTTGATTGCACTTTAAAAACCACTCAAGTGCATTAAAAAGTGATCACACAGTCAAAATGGAGATTGGCTTCATTAATAGTGACGAGGAGGCAGAAAGCTCGTGAGTGTGTGGATTCACAGAAGTAAACACATTTTGCACGGAGCCGCCGCGCACTCTCCTGCGGGCAGTGCTGTGATTTATTTGTGATACAGATGCAGGGCTGTTGACAGGTTAAAATGAGTTAATGTAAGCTAATAAGTTAAAAGGGGTGAGGAGAAGGTGAGTGCTGTTAAAGTGCTCCGCTGTCCTATTCGCCACCAATTTGGCCCCATAAAGGCTTGCACTAAAACAGACTCCATCTGACATAGTGGCATATTAGTGCTGCAAAAGACACATAAACCACAGTGATTCACGCACACAAAGGCCCCTCAGCAAGTCTCTCGACACTGCTAATGAAGACCTGTATGTGACAGCCAGAGTGCCAGGCCTCTCCGCCTGCACGCACTCTGCATCTGCATCAGCCTCCGTCCTCTCAATGATTGTAGAAAAGGCCAGAGTGGAGTCTGGAAAATCCGAAGTGCCTCCGTGTGTTTGTGTGTTGAGGTTTTTGAATGCATGTTTTGTTCATTCAAGGAATTTACTCCCATTTAGACAATTCCATCTGCGCTTTTTGTCACAATTTGTGTTCTTGCCACAGTCGTATCTGCGTTTTCGTTCGGAGAACATTAAAATTTTCCTGCAACATTTCATTATAATGGCACCAGTTAGTCAAGTCACTGATTTAGTCGAGCAACAGAAAAAATTATTCCACAACTATTTTCTGCAGTCGATTGCAGCTTTTCCAAAGCACCAACTGAACATCCTTGTACTGTGGGAAACTGATAAACTGAGCATATTTTAATACCTTCTGATGTTTTACAGACCAAACAATTACTTTCATCTGCAGAAAAGACCATCTCTCTCATATTTGGTTGGTATTTGGATGGTATTCATTCATTCATTGAAACATATTTAAAGCACCTTGAATCAAAGGTTGAACATTGTTAAAAAAAATGCTGGAAATCAGCATTTTGCAAGAACACAGCTTTTGTAAACTGTCAAGTTTAATCAAGAATACATTTTATCAAGTTATAAACAAAAAACATCTTTGTGAACTTGTGATGTTTTTTTTTTGTTTGTTTGTTTTTGAGCGGAGGGAAACAATTATTATTCACAAAATAATTGTTTTGGTAAGAAGAAGTTTAAAATTCATGGTGGTTAAGCCGCATTTTGCGTCAGGAAGGGCATCCGATGTAAAACCGGTGCCAAATCAACATGCGGACAGTGATCTGCTGTGGCGACCCTGAACTCACAGGATAAGCTGAAAGGACCAAAAAATAAATAAAAAATGGATATTGGAAGATGAGCATGAAGACATGAACATCAAAGTGAAGTAAACCAACTTATAAACCTCTTTTTTCCTGAGCCTTTACTGATAAATGAATGAAGGTGTTAAAGTTGGAGTTTGGCTATTTTTTATTTTTTATTTTTTTGACAAAATAGCATATGTTTCCCAATTTAAACACTATTTCACCACAGTCAGCACCTTTCTGACAGGGTGTCAAGTAAAACTGGATTAACTGAAGTCTTTAGAGAGGCAGATTTTTATATGAGGACCTGAGTATTATTTACGTCTTTTATCAAGTCACAATGACATTACAGGCTCCAAAGTATCAAACGTAAAAGTACAAAGCTATCATTTCTGACCCATAAGTGGGTCAGAAATGATCCAGGTCATTTTTCTTGCAATATCTTATGTATAAGTTGTTATTTCATATCCAGCTATTAAACTTACATTTTTAACCTACCATTTAAACATTTTACGAAATTCATTTACGAAAAACATTCACGACTATTGTGTGAAATATTCGTGAATGCTTTTCCTATCTATCATTCATGTTGCCTATTTGGTAATTTGCGAAACTAGCTAGCTACCATTACTATATGTTGTGTGTGTGAATGACAAGCAACATTGTAAAGTATAAAAACTGCTATTTATCTATATCAATATCTCGATATCTGTATCAATCTCTATATACATCTCTCTCCATCATCTATAGATAGATAGATATTTAATAATGTATAAATTATAGTAATCAAACGTGAAATCCCTCTTGTGTGGACAGAATTAAAATATAATACAAATGATTATTTTTACCAAAATGACAAAAGTGGATTCCCACTGAAATGTGGGAATCCACCTGAGAGTTATATGGAACAGCTGAGTGGACACACAGTAAACAAGTAGAGTTGTACTTCAGTCTTTGACTAAACGTCCCTCTACCCATGAACCATTCATCATCTTTGAGCGATTGACTGGTGGTCGAGCAGCACGAGCTGTTTTAAGGCTCTGCAGTTTACTTTTCCATGATCCACAATAAGTGATGAGGTGAATGGATGTACATTTACTTCTTCACCCACCCAAATGCTGCTTTCCTGACAAAAATTATAGTTTTCACCACATTTATCTGTGAAAATATTATAAACATATAACTTTAAGGTCTTGTTAAAGGACCAATAGTTTCCAGATGGTGTGATCCAAAATGCAGCTGGGACCCTTGTCACATTTCATATGTCACGTGAGCCAAAGATAAAAAGCCCCAAAATACTTTCACTTGTGACAATTTAATTTTCTGTTTATACTTGAATTATAAGGGAAGTATTTTTACATGAATGTATACTTATAGTTAAGTGAAGGATCTGCATACTTTGTCCAACACTGGCCCAGACTTTAAAATGTTACAATAATCTTTAACTCTGTCCCGCTCTGCAGCGCAGCGTCATAACGCACCGGGAACTCATCTGAATGCTAATTTGCTATTTAAAATCCTCCCTTGCGCACAAGGGGGGGTGGTGGGGGGCTGGATGAGGTTTCTAGAAATCACAGATGTAGAGAGCATCAAACCTGGCCTCTTTTTCTTTTGCTGCAGCACTGAAGGCCGCTTAATTAACCACAGGTCGGCCGGCGGGGCGGGGCGGGCAGGTTTCCTGGCGGCATGGCCACAGGCGGTGGACTCCGCTCTCGGATTTAAATGCGCATCTCATTTTCACGGTGCTGAACACGCACAGACAGAACCCTCTTTAGCCGAGAGAGAAGAGAAAAAAAAGGGGAAAAGCCAGTGTTGCAACCCCAATTCTCCTCCCAAATCCAGCATCTAATCCCCTGAGATGGCCTTTGAGGGGGGCGGATCCCGGGTCTGTCCGAGTCACTTTAGGAGGGGGGGGTTAAATGCTTTGGAAAGATCCTTTTGTTTGCACCACGCACACAGCGGCGATCTTTTGAGGCGGCTTAAATAGAAAGTGACTGGCCTTTAATTGGAGGAGTCTGTGAGCAGTTGTCATATGGAAATATTTGAATAGAGACCGTGTGCAGCACTTCAGCCAAATCCACTGGCGCTTTGGAGGCTTTGAGGGCGGCGGAGAAAGTGAGGGATTAGATAAATGGACTCAATCAGCCAATTAACACTTTAACCGGCTTCAGGAACATGCTGGTTAACATTTGAAAGGGGTTTAAAGCCTTCTCCACCTTTGTGCCGCTTGTTAATAACAGATGTGTCATAATACTGGGGGATTACACGAGAGGAGGTGGTAATCTTGTTAGTTTAAGACTGATCTGTGGCACCGTGTGAGAGAAACCGTTTTGTGATGCCGCTATAAGTTCATAAAGCGCTGAATATTTTGGGAGAAGTGTCAGTTGTTCCATTTTGTTTCATTCCTCATTGGGGATGATTTCGTATCGGCTCGCGGGCTGACAAGGTTACACGCCGCATTTGTTTGATTTTGGCATCCCTAATCATGGCGTTTCCAATTGTGTGATTGATGCGCACCGACCAAATGCGGGCTATGATTACGGGCCTGGTGCTGAGCGCAGTTTGGATGTCTGTGGTAGGCGAACGGGGGGCGGGGGAGGGGGTAAATGGGCGTTTTATTTATCACCGGTGCCACAGCCCCCCGGAGCGGAAGAGCGCCCTCCCAAATTGAAATATAGCGGAGTTTACTCTCCTGATTAGAGCTCTCTCCGCCGCGCTCAGCCCAAGGCTATCATCAAAGTGAGAGCTGCAGCGCGCTGACACCTAATTGCGGCTGGATTAATGTGGCCTGGACTGACAGCAGAGCTTCCTACCAAAGCAGCCAGTTTCCATCCTTTGCAAAGACCGTGAAGCCAAAATAAATAAATAAAAAAAACTGTCACTGAAACTATTAAAGGGAATAAAACACATTATTTATGGATTTGATTTGTTATACAGGTGCTGACGTGTTTATACTAAAATTACCACCGTGGTTGCCATCTGCAAGCCGCCAATAATAGGACATAAATGCATGAATATTCTGTGTGAATCTAATGCTTTTTATGCAAAAGGTGCAAGTTTAATCACTGTTTGCAACTTGTATCTCTGCACCAGCAACTGCGTGCACCAGCTTGTGTACAGCTTGGAAAATGTAAACACATTATACAGGAAAAGCAAATGTGTGTAGCAAAACTAGACCTGCTCAATGGATACAAGTTATTTCCAATAATGTAAACATTTATCAAAAATTAATAAATCATTATAATGTAATAAAGACTAATGTGCACTGCCTCTGCAATTTGCTAAGATGTGGCCACATATTGAATATCATTGATTTCCTTTGGATTTGTTGGACATAAAATACCTGATTGCCTCGTTTTGCCTCCTTCATTCATCATTCATGCTGTTTCTGCACTGTCCAACCAGGAGACACAGATTATCAAAGAAATAAAAATAAAACTAATTCAACTAACTAGGAAAATATTTGGAGTGTTTGGTTTTGTTTTTTTGAGGATCGAGTCCTTGTTTGCTCCCAGTGCAGAAAACTGTCCTGTGTACTTTGATCAGACTGTTTGAGGAGAACAAGGGTCTGTGCGAGCTTGAGTGCTGCACTCACTGTGCTACAGTCCAATGTGGGACATAACCTGGCTGCTAGTTTGGATCCATTAAACCAGAGAAAGTTATGTGAAAAGATGAGCAGGAACAAGGACCTTTGTTTTAAAACTGCAGCATTACTTTAAAATGTTCTCTTTCGGTGCAGGCACGTTGTTCGTTATCACCATTTCTCCAATTGGCCACATTTCACTGCACAGAAAATGTTAATGGGAGACTAATATTTCCCGCAGTGGCTCTGAAGATTTGGTTGAAGTTGAAAAAGTAGGAGAGAAAAAAAATGTGTATGTAGGCGCCAGAAAGATACAAAGATAGTGTTAGAAATGAGCAACAAGTCTTTCATCATTTCATGATTAAATTTGAACTGCAATTTAATTATTCATGCTCTCCACTTTTTACATATATCTTAGGAAAACTATTTACCTAAACTTTATCCAAAATATCCATCAAGTTTCCAAATTCCCACATCACGTCACCACTTGTTTTGTCAAAACTATTCACCTGTGTCCCATAAATGCAGCAAATCTGGAGAAATTTTTGGCATTTTTACCTAAACTATTTGTCGATTATCAAATATGTTTGTGATCAGTTACTGTGTTAGTCTTATGAAAATAATGAGGCTTTTCTACTGTTGGCCAATTGGGTACAATTAGGTCAAACATGGCTGTTTGTGATGCGATGTGTTCGTTTGTGGACACAGTGGAATTTAAGGGCACTGGGGAAACAGGATGTCAGGTTTACACCCCGAGCCCGGATGAAAAAATGGGAGGGTTGCGGCAGGAAGTGCGTCCGGCGTTAAATTACATGCTAAATCGAGAGCCGTTGATCTTTGACCTGAAACCTATTGGTGCATATTTCTACTAAAAAAAAAAAGTTACACACTGCTTTACCTGTGAGCACAAAGGTAAAGTTAGATGTGGAAAAAGGTGACTCCCCCTCTCCCCAATTCTACCACGTCTTCTCCCCAGAGGTGCAGGAATCCTTTAACCTGAACGAATGTGTGTGTGCCAGCCCGTCCGGCCCTGGAGGCGCTCACCTGAGCGTTACCGTACAAACCCTCCATAAAGCACCGGCAGACTCTGACCTTTACTATAATTCATCACACGGCCCGGTGACAGAGGGGCCCTTCACAGGCCGATAATTTGATTACTATAACATCTGTAACATCAATAATGTCCGATGAGATTGTTTTGCGCAACCAAACATGCAGAGCCCATAAAGGATTGCTGTGGCTGGGGAGGAGGCGGGGGGAGGGAGGGGATGTCGTGGCATTTAACAGCGCGCAGACAGCGTGGCATCATGAGAGGAAGATGATGATGATGATGATGATGATGATGATGTTAGGGATTTAGAGGCTGGAATGTTTTGGAATCACCTTTACGCACATGACGCAGAGCTTAAAAGAGACATGGCGCCCTCACTGCAAGGTGTCTCTCTCTTGTCTCATGAAAGAATCCAGGTGAGTCCAGAGTCAGCAAAATAAAACTACTGGTCCCATTACGCGCACGTTTGCTTCACTGCAGAGATGCGTGTGATGTAACGGAGTGAGAGGGAAAGTGAGAGAGAGAGAGACACTGTGGGATATAAATGTTTTGCTTAACCGGAGGAAACGCTGTGCCCGCTAACCGATCGTCGAATCCATTAAGCTAATTTATTAAATGCAATTTGCCGTGTGTCATTGAGCTGAGTAATGCTGGGGAGAGTGGGAGACGGGGCGACAGAGGACCACTGGGCGGGACAGTGGGCATACGCGGCCCTGACACGCGGCATTAGAGAGGAATTAAGAGACTGGTTGAAGAGGTGGTTCCAGGAAAACCGAGCAGACAGACAGACAGACAGAGCGGCCTCTGAGGGCCTCGGTGCATTTCCGCGCGCTCTCTCTCTCTCTCTTTCAAGCTGCTTTGATTATTGCACCTCCATGTTAAAAAAAAAGTGCATGTTTAGCGAGCAGCGCAGGTTGGAGTTCCCACCGGCGAACATGCATGATTTGCACTTTCCCCAGCATTAAATCATCTTCCGGTGCTGCTTAGCAGCCCTCTTTGTTCTGCTCTGCAGGTTCCTTCACTCCGCAGCTGCACAGGTCCCTCTATGAGGCGTTCACGGCTCCCTGTAACACACACGACTCCACCTTGAGCTGCAAGCTTGGCTTTTTTTCTTTTTCTTTCTTTCTATTTCTTCTCTACTATTCTTGAATCCCGCCTTCAATCCCACACCGGCTATTTGTCTCAGCAGTCACTACTGTTGATGTTGCATTAAAAGAGTGATGTTTCATCATTTTGACCATTATTGTTCATGGTAACGAATGTAAAATGAAAAGCAAGAAGAAACGCGCTCTGGAGGGGAATGCGCCATGGTTATTAGCCAGGGCAATTTATTTTGTGTATGTCAGAAAACAAAAAGGCCAGGGGAGAAAAAAAAAAAGACTATATAAGCTTTCTCTTCCATTACCAAACATTACAACCTTATTTCCATCACTGCGCCGTTAAGTAATTTGCAGGGGAAAAGCCAACAGAGTCTGGCGGCATTCTGGGTGCGTGTGTTTAAACCCATTACTTTGGCTTTTAATCAAAAGCCGCGCTGGTGTCAAAACGCACTATTTTCTTCATGCATCTCCTCTCCCTGGTTCCAGTTCACCGGGTGACCTTGAAAATGTTTGCTCTCCTAAACTCCCCCACCCAACCCTCCCCCCCCCGTGGGTTCCACACACCGCTCATCCATTCCACTCCTGTACATGATGATCACAACCAAATATCAAAACAATCAGTTGTTTTCCTGAAGGCAGCATTAATGGTTTGATATCCGCTTTAAAGGGGCCTTTACTTTTGTCCAATGTGAGAAAATTCTCACATCACTGCCACGAAAAGAAGTTTCTTAAGCACATCGTGATTCCAGGCCAAAGAATCTGCTCCAAATTAATGCTCGTGCGTAATTGTTTTACTGTCGTCTCATCAGGCTCCGATAATGGGCCTATTGCTTCAATTACACTGCTGATCAATTGATTTAACCCGCAGGTGCAAAAGGTGTGCAGAACGTGACGTTTGCGTGCGTGGGCGCGTGGGAGACAGACAGAAGGGTTGAGGGAGGAGGAATGGAACAACACTGGGCCGTATATGATTTATCGCAACGGGAACGCAGCTCCGGTTTTTTGGTGCCTGGCCTGTCCTAACGCATTTCGCTCCAGCCATCAGCTGTGATTAAACACCTGCTGTTGCGGGGGAACAAAGCGCACTAATCCAATATGTATTTCTGACATCTTAAATATCACCCAGTCCCCTGACATCACGGGCCGCTTTTTCCGCGGGATGGGATTCTAACACATATTTTTCTAATTTATGGACGGACTATAAATCAAAATTAAGCCGGCGGACAACGAAATATACATCAGTGCAGGAAAAAAAAAACCCTGACGATGAAGGAGGCTTTACATGCAGCCACATGCTCACACACAAGACTGAAGCACACATGCCCTTGTGTGCCCCCCCACACCCCCCCGCGTGCTCTGACAGATGCCCTGATGTATCACACTGTAGCAAATGGTTTCCAATGTGTCTTTTAGATATTTATACTTGAGGATGAGGTTTATGAGGCTTCTCGCAGATTTTAAACGCACAAATCCAATCAGGGTTTCAAAACAGTCACCTGTGAACATCATAGACTTGTTTTTATCAAATATTTTCAAAGTCTCACTACAACTACAATCATTATTATCGGTTCATTAACTGCACTTTTGCAGGAGGAGAAACTTCATTCGTCCGACAGTAAATGTTTTTACTTATTAAAACCTTATATTAAATATTCCCAAGCGATAACATGAAATCTGTTTCTTCTTCACCAGTAATATGTGACACTAAACGTTTGGAGAAAAGTGTAAACCACAATCCTCTCTGAGCGTGGACACACACACACACACACACACACACACACACACACACACACACACACACACACACACACACACACACACACACACACACACCTCCCATAGGACATGGAGAATGAAAGAAAGTCCAAAAATTTTAGTTTTAAATTCCATTTAAATTTCTTTTTGTGCCTATTTTCCACCTTTTATATAATACTCCATCTGCTTTTTGTAATTTTTCACTTCTTGTCAAATCTCATCATGTCACCCCCTGGGCCTGTGCCCAGCATGCACATCTAACAATCCACACATGCTTTGTAGTACTTTTACTGTTTGCTAATAATACCTAAGTACTTTTACTACAAATGTTATATTTTACACTTTGTAATTTCTGTTTTATTTTCTTCCATCACTGCTTCATTGTGCTATAAAATGTGAAAACTATATTTTTACATCAAGTAAAGCACTTCAACTCAAGAGTGTTTTCAATATTAATCATATTATTGATAAATGTATCGATAGGTTACTGAACTGGCCAGAGCTCCTGAGTGTTCACATCTCCCTGAAAAGCTGTTACAAGCACAAAGGTACCAAGAAATGGCCAAAGACAGACACAAAATGACCGCAAGTTGAAAAGTAAGCAAAAAGATTCAACAACGACCAAATAGGGCCACAAGCAACTACAGACAGACATTATATGATCATGAACGGAGTGAAGAAGCAAAAACCCCATTAAAACTCAGGAGAATTAACCAAAAAGCAGAAGCCACTTGACGCCCTCACGTGTAGTGATTTTGCATCCTTTGCAGGAGGAGGTGGGGGCAGGGGGGCCTTGCCCAGGGTCTCACTTCCTCGCTGTTCAAGCTTCGATATTCTGAAACGAAGACATTTGCAGCCAGAAGAAACGGCCGATCCTTTGAGCTTGGAGCGAGGACTTAGAGGGAAATGGGGAACCCGT
The DNA here is from genome assembly GCF_033026475.1 of Channa argus. Classification (NCBI taxonomy): domain Eukaryota; kingdom Metazoa; phylum Chordata; class Actinopteri; order Anabantiformes; family Channidae; genus Channa; species Channa argus. The sequence goes on along the minus strand of NC_090214.1, from coordinate 3,632,400 downwards.
TATCAGAATTTCCCTTTAAAGTTGCTGCCATGTTTTAGGAAGGTGCTCTGGAGTCTTTCACCCCAGCAGCTCCCCTCTCCTCCTCCTCCTCCTCCTCCAACCTGAGGGCCGATACCAGCAACCCCCACCCCAACAGGGTGACACTCATTGTATGTGACTCCTCAATTTTGCTGCTTCCCTGCATTTACAGCACATTTCTGCCGCCGTATTACCACGCTATGAACTCTGTGGACAACTGGTGTTTGCACCAGGTAATGGATTGTTTTTTTTTGTTTTGTTTTTATCCTCTGGACCCCTCTGCTGCTGATGTGCTGGGAAACAATTTCTACCACAGACCCCCCCCCCCCCTCCATAAAACACCAAACATTTTTCTATTTGTTCATTTTCTTGCTGTAGGAATTTATGCACTTTGTCCTAAGTGGCGTTGTATAGAAACGAGTCTCACCGCAGTGTGACTCTATGACAACGGCCGCCCATTACAGGATAACGGAAAAACGAACCCGGATAATTGCTTATAGTGGCCTTAATTAATGCACTAATGACTGCATTTCATGCGTCCTAATGAAAATAAAGTATTTTTTTTCCAAGCATATAAAGTTTGTGGCCAACAGGGCGAGTAATTGTCATAATGTCTCCTTATTGATATTTATGTAAATAAGCAAGTTTTTCATAATCAAATCATTTAAATCAGGTGAAATCCATTACAAGGTGCACATGGAGAATCAATGCAGCCTTCATTTTTAGCACCACGGACAGAGCACTTAAAGCTGAGGACGTATAGGCCAATTTGCATCCGAAATGACTCTGTCAAACATGTTTTGCTTGCACGTTTGTGAGCGTTATTCAGGCATTAGTGCGGCGAGTAAGGAGCAATATTAAGGCGGATTAGCTTTTCTCATAAGTCACGCTGTGGATAAATAGTGCGGACTGGCGGAGTGTTTAGTAGCTCCTCCGAAGCTGAGGGCTTTTAGATGGACAAACAGGACAATATCACCAAATTGCAGCCAAATAATACGATTAAATGAACATAATAGTGCAACACGAGCCAGAACCCACAGCTGGAGATGTGTTTTGTTCCCTCAGTAAGTCTAAAAGGTGTCAGGGAAACAGGTGGCTCTAATTAGGAGAAGAGTGAAAAATGCAGACATTCCTATCCATTCAGCGACTTTTATGTCAGACAGCACAATTTAATGGCGACGTCAGTGTCCAGGAAATGAATGCTTGCTTTAACCATCACTTTCATCTCGCTGACAAATTGGTTTCTTTTGCCTAACATGCCTCTCACGGCTGCTACTTACGCCTCCTGGGGAAGGAGACTCTGTTTTTCATTTTTCATCACTCCGCCGCAGCCTCCATCGTCCGCCTTCCTTCCGCACAGAGCTCCGAACACTCGAGCTGCTGGAAGCCTCATCTCAAATTTGCCCGGTGGTTGTGGTTTGAGAGGACACACTGTATGTGATAAAGCTGCCCATTGTAGGTACATGTACAGTGGTTGGACTTTGTGGAAATATACTCAACTACTACACTCAGGTACATATTTGGTGAACTTTCTCGTTCTCCTTCTTCCACGCTACAGTTCAGAGGGAAATATTGTACTTAAATATATTTGACAGCATGTACAAAGATTTTACACACAAAACATATCACCAGTATCATATAATGCATTATTAAGGGTTAAATTATCAAGCAGAACTCAAAGTAATACTGCAAAGTAATACTCAAAGTAATAATATTCAACCCTATAAGACCATTATATTACAGTTACAGCAATGTAGATACTGTACATATAACTTTATTTTGCTGCTAAAATAATTAGCATATTTCACTTAATGCAGGACTTTTTTTATATTACAGCATTGCTACTTTCACGTATTGCAATTTTTTTTTACTGGACTATAAGCAAAATTATGGATATTTCATTACAAACTGGTTACTCGTACGCTGCACTTAACCAGCCATTTTCTTACATGTTATACTAATACTCCAGCATATTTCTGTTCAGAGTGTTACGTTTTGCTTTGATAAAGTTACTTGGCAGCAACAGTCAACCAATACTTTGTAAATTGAGATTTTACATACTTAAACTGTCATAAATATGATACACTGACCCAAATCAAAGTAAACAACAGGGCAAAATACTTGACATATACCTTCACCTCAGCCAACTAACAGTTGTTAGTACTACTCACACATAAATGCACCAGTGAAAGGAAAATAAGAGTTTGCAACTTAAAGTGCATTTTACTAGCAGTAATTACAAGTACAATTATTGTAATACTTTTTGCATACACTTGGAACATCCCTGGGTGTATGCACACACACACACACACTTTGATATCTGGAAGGTAAATGCTGTATGTTTTACTGCACTTGACAGCATTTGGAAATCAAAATCAAACATGCAAAACACATCATACACTCATGAAATATGACATTTTGTTATAAACCGTGTGAAGTATAGTCGCTTTGAAATGCTCTGTATACAGTAATTATATAAAACATCGGACTGAAAGGAGTCTACAGAAAATACTTAGTGTATAATTAATAGGATTTGACCCAAAATATAGTAACTTTACAGAACCTGTGAAATATTTTCAATTCAGCAGTAGTTTTTTGTGCTATGTAATAGTAATGTGTCAAATTATTTGTTCTTGTAGTGCATCCATATGTAAAAGTGACACAGACTTTATGTTTGTGCTTCACATTAACATTTTCCACATCCGGTTCTGAGTGTAATAAACCAACATGCAGCACTTCTACATGTGCAACATTATGTAACTGCTCCAGTTTTAACCCGCAAACATGTGAATCTGTGCAGGGGAAACGAGAAGTTCAGGTGGGGGGGGAGATGATTTTTCATTTTGTGTTTCGCTTCAGCTCTGCCCCCTTCTACAGAGGACCCAATCAATCTGCCAGCTATTAAGTTTGTTAATTGATAATGCATACTAATTAGGCTGAGCGCCGTTACTTTGGAGACTCTGAGGAGGTAATTGTAGGCACAAGTCCAAATGGAGTTTAAAACAGTCTGTGCCAGGTAAAAATTCATTAGGCGGATAGATTGGAGAGGACGAGGAGAGGGAGGTGGTGTGGAGCAGAACAGGTGGAGGGTAGGGAGGGAGGGATGGGGGTCAATGCTAATGCCAGTCTGTGGAGAAATTTCCCACCGTGATCCAATCATTGTTTCTTTACTGTGCGGCTTTCCACTTATGGAAAGAATTTGTTGTTGTTCTGTAAACTTCTCCGTTCGGCCGTGGGGTCAAAACACAGACGCCGGAGTTGTAGAGTTTTCTTTTCTGCTTGAGTGAAACTTAGGTGATTTCTGTATTTATTTTTTTTTCGAACTCTGCAAATATGTAATTCATACTCACACACCAGGGTGCAGCTTTCTCCAACAGCCACCACCGCCTCCTCCGCTTATTTGCACCGAGGCGTGTGTGACTGACATGCATTTAACATAATGAGACCCATCTCCGGGATCTCTGCGTGGCAGGCGGTGAATCAAAGGCCCCGGCTGCTAATTGAGACGGTTGTGGTGTGTTTACTGTCCCCTTTTGGTGTCAGCCTGACGACCCTTTGAACTGTCTGTCAGTCGGCCCAACAAATGAATGTGTCCCTCACTGCGGGAGACATGCCTGGGGATCATGTCAAAAGCATGTTTTACAGCTTGCCTCAGTGTCTTTGTCACTGAGACATAGTGACAGAGATGTATACGGTGCTGGAGTGGAAATAGATTTGGCTTAGAAGTGTCTGCAAATCCTTTCAGGAGTTTACGAGAGTGCAGATGGGAATTGTGTAACTGAATTGATACGTTTCCAAATAAAAGCTGGAGAGCGTTTTTGTTGGGCGTAAGCGGCAGTGATGCACGGTGTTGAAGGAACCTTTTCCATCTTAGTTTTTCCATTTCATTGTTTTGTGTGTGTGTGTGTGGCTGACAAACTGAATTAGCTATTCTGTTGCTGTAATAGGAAAAAACAGGACAATTTTTGCCAACTCAAGCTCAATGAAGAACGACTGTAAACTCTACAAATTGCTTTAATGTTCCGCCGTTGTCACATTATTTATCCAGCCACATCCTCCATTTTGAAGATCACCGAGCCTCCGTTTGTTGGATTAATAATAATTTATGGTGAGAGGTTTCACTTGCAATGTGAACCTATCCTTCACTCCCCTTCCCACCCCCCACCCCCCCCACCTCCTGCTCCTGCGGTCACTTGTTAAATAATCTCTCTCTTTCTCCCTCAGTCTTACTCTCTGTCTCTCAGTTTTGTTTGTTTCCCGCTCACCTCCTGGGACACCCAGAGACAGACAGCCTTGCCAGATTCATTTTCTGATCAAAGCTGTTTGATTTGGTCAATTTTGCCACATTGGAGACGTTCTCTATTACCGAGATAAATAGCCTTGGGCTAACTGTCAACGAAAACTTGTAAGCTAATAAATTATTCCAATTTCTTCCAGCTGGATTTCTCTTGGGAGTCGGCCTCTAGGAAATACACTTTTTGATTAGTACATTTCTGCCTGTGTGTGTGTGTGTGTCTCTTTGGGTGTGCAAGTGTGCACATGTGTGTATGTCTGGACATTGGGATGTGTCGTTTTTGATTAGCGAGCAGGCTGCTGGAGTGGAAGGCGGCAGCGGGGGCTGTCAGTAGAAGGAGGCCTCTAATGCATTATGCATTGACAAGGCTTTGGATCCTGCCACCTTTGCTGGCACGCCTGGGAGAGGAGCCTGAGCTGGGCTCACCTGAGGGCCCCCCCCCCCAGCTCTGCTTCCCCCCTCCATCCTCGATCACACTCCTGGGGAGAAAAAACTTTGACAGAAGCCGCCATCTTCGGTGACGCTCCCCTAGGACAGCCCCCAGGTGTGCGTGCTCTTCCTCTCACGCTGTCTATGACTGACACACACACACACACAAACATGCACATCCAAGGCAAATACACACACACACACACACACACACACACACACTTTCTTTTTTTGCTCTTGGCCTGGAAATGGGCCGATGGGCAGAGAAAGTGTGTCATCAGCAGAAACGGACAGAGTGAGAGGACATGACTGATAGGCTGGTGGGGAAAATTGATCGGCCCCACGTCTCCCAGCCAGGCAGTCTGTCCTCTTTCCATCCCTCCATCCCTCCTCCTCCTCTGGCTCCCCCTCCCTTGGCCTTTCTCTCTGCTCAACTAGCCCTGGTGACTCAATAAGGCTCAGCATGCTCCACATCTCTAGCCCTGCTCGGCTGGGTTTAGGCCGGAGCAGATAAATAGGTGTGCGAGTGTATACGAGCACCAAAGCCACACACACCATTCATCAAACCACCAAAACTGTCCCCAGATGATTACCTCTTCCAAGCTCCCCAAAACCAAGAGGAGGAAGATAGAAGGGGGAGATGGTAAATGAAACTTTTGAGGGGTCAGTGGTTTTGTACTTTGGCTATTCATCTTCTCTCTCACCTCGCACGGGCTGCAGAACGGCGGGAGTTCTGCTGGGTAATTACCTCTCAGCGTGCCGCACTGCTTCATTATGTCCTGCAACTGCAATCCACTGAAACATTTGTAATTTAGTCTGGGAAGCTTCGCACGGGCCCTGCTGAGAGGAAGATGGCTGTGTGTATACGGTCATGTGTGTATGTGTGGAGGCGAGAGCAGCCATGTGTGCATGTGATTCGGAGGCTAATATGTGTATGCATATTACCAGTTGGGATCATTTCTATCTCAACCTAGCTCATTTAGGAAATGAATCAAAATTTAATTCATCAGTTGCAGAGATTGCCCATTATTTTCAATGAGTTTTGTTTTTCAAATCACGGATTGGATTCACTGACTCTGGTTGGACACAGTATACATGATGCATACAAAAATGTACTTTCTGCTGAACAACTGTGCTAGTTTGACACGCTCTGCAGCCGGCGATAAAGGAAATCACCGCGACTCTGTCATGCTTTACCTCAGCGGGATCCCAAAGAGTCTCCAAAGGGAACAAATATGTCTCCAAGTTCCACGTCTTTCCAGACAAATGTATCTAATCTTCTTCTTTGTGTCATCCCATCGGCCGCCCACGTCAGGCTAAGCAGGAGCCATCTGGGGGGACCGGGCTTCTGTGGACGACGCAGTCAAAGATCCAGGGCCCCCACGGGACTGGAGCCCAGACTAAGACCCGGTCGTCCCTCAGATGTGTGCTCAGCCGAGAGGACGGTTGGATGAACAGGCCTCTGTTTTGACAGAGCTGGAGGGGACTGGGGTTACAGTCTGTGGACCCATTTCTGATGTTCAAAAAGCACCAGTCAGAGCGTCTGACATTGGAACGGCTCTGTGTGGGACGTGTTTTACCTCTCACTCAACAAGCCTGAAAGCTTACACTGCTCCGTGCAGGTGAAGTTGGTTTGGCTACTATTGATTTACTATTGAGTATAATGGTCCTTCAGAGGATAAGGCATCGTTTTAAAAGAACAATTTCATTTATCCCTATAAAACAACACTGGGTAAACTGCAGCTTCACCTTTGTTGGGAACTATTTTCAGCGGCGGACCAACACACCTTTAGCGCTTTAGTGAGTGAGTTGCAAAGGCAGGATGGTGCAGTCAAACTAAACTACTGTGTCATGCAATTCAACATGTCCCTCAGAAGCAAAGTTCACTGGCGTGTGTGTGCAAGAAAATCAACAGTGTTTTTATTTAATGCAGAACAATGAGGTAAAAATAACAGCACACAGCAAATGTAGAAGTACAGTTAGAGGTTTTTCCAATTAGAAAGTTGAAGATGTGTCTCACTATATGCTAGAGAATTATTACATTTATATTTGAGTAAGGTCAACTGTAAAGAGAAGTTATTCATTTACGCTGATATTCTTTGATTTTTAGTGCCGTTCCTTTGTTAAATTATTTAATTAGTGCAAAAAAAGTGTTGCATAAATAAAAGATGTTCATCAGTGTTTACCACACGGTAGATGTTACATGAAATATTAATGCGGGTTAATGCAGCCGGCTGCGCTTCATACACTGCTCCTGCACTGTAGTGGAGCTCAGAGAGACAAACACGGGGTTATTCGTGCATTTGCCCGAGCCACTAACTTTTTTCTAATTGTGGTGCTTTCTGTATTTGACTACAGTTGACAAAAATGCCAAATTAAAATGTATTGTTCTAATATTAAATAGCTATATTACTGCACACGCACCCAGCTCACACAGTACAGCCTTGATTTACAACCAATGCCTTCCACCAGAAAATCTGCAAATCTGCATCCGAAGATTGAATCATGTCAACTGGACTAATTTCTTCTTGGTTAGAATCTACATGTTATATAATAAGCAGTAAAACATGAAATGAATAAATACTCTTATTTCATATAGCTCTTACGACCTGGCTGCTTCTCCAGCTCAAGCCGACACTGATGAACGTAGATGTACACACGTCTTGGTCTTTATAGGTTCAACCCTTTAATGAGATGTTCATAACGAAGAACATTTGGTGCTAATTGGTGCAGCCTGTGTTAAAAGCTGCAATAATTTCCTTTTTATTAACATATTTTTAGCTTTTCATTTGTTTTATTTTCACGCTGTCGTGCTTGTATGTGCGTAAATATGACACCTTCTCCCACCTGCTCTTTGCCCAGCTGCTTCCAACAGGATGACTGTCACAATCTCCTCCCAACGACTAGCTCTGTTCTCCATTGTCATTCCCCCCCCACCCCCACCCCCCACCCTCCCTCACTGTCACCTGAGAGCTCCCTCTAACTGAGCAGCTCCCAGACGCTTCCCCTTCGGAGATTTTTGGTGTCTAATCTGCTAATCAGAGATCCCATTTTTCCCTTTATCCGTGAACTCCCAGCAGCCGGTGAGCACACACACACACACACGCACGCACAGCCTTTTGGTAAAAGTTGAGGCCTTACAGTAGGAAGTAGACCCCCCCCTCACACCTTCCTCCCCTCCTCCTCAGTGCAGAGGAGAGAGTGTAGGGAGGGCAGGAGCAGCCAGCTGGGTTGTAGGAGTAATAAAGAAGGAGAATCAATAGGGCATGCAATGGAGCCAAGGTGCTGCCATTCATCACGCCGCCTCCCTGACTCCCATCATTCATCATGCTCAATGAGGCAGCAAATAGGAAAATGACTATTTGTATCAAACACATCTGCACTCATCCACCAAGGTATTTTATTCCCATTAACTCAGAGTAAAATACACACAGGGTTGTTGTTTTTCTCCCCTCCTTCCAGTGATCGTGTGTGTGTGTGTGTGTGTCATCTTTGTGTTGCACGTGTCTCTCTGTTTGTAAAGAATAGTGGTGAAAAATTTCTCGAGCAAAGAACATATTTATGTTGGAGTTTTCCCATTCTCTCTCTCTCTCTCTCTCTCTCTCTCTCTCTCTCTCTCTCTCTCTCTCTCTCTCTCTTTTTGCAGACAAATATTTTTCTGATTCAACCCCAGCCACATCCCAACACCTCCCCTTCCCAGGCCTCACACCCACCTCCCCATCATCCTTTATGTGCTGTCATTGGCGGGTTTTCATGGATGTCTTCATTCTTGAACACAAACACACACACACACACACACACACACACACACACACACACACACACACACTCCCATACAGTGAAGCAAGCCGATTCTATTTGCCTTTTGGGTTTACACTCCTGTTATAAATCTCTGCGGTTGACTCTAAGTGCAGCTTGTATTATTCCAGAGCGGCTTATTCACGCCTTTGCTCTATAAATTACCCGTGCCAGGTAAGATGGAGGTGCAGCTCAGCAGCTAAAGGCCGGATGAGATGCAAATGTTGAGGACTATCATCATTATAGTGTAATACCCCATGAAATGGCAGGATCATTACAGTCTATGGCAGGATCATTATTGTCTATGAGCTTTATGAGGTTCTGGGGAATGGCAGAGCGACTATATGAAAATAGGCCCAGCGTGCATGTACGCTCTCACACACTCGCGCTTCCTCTTCGAGGCTGTGTGATGCAGCCCCGGCAACCTTTCCATGAAAGCAGTGCTGTTTGTTTTGAGGCTGCTCCCCTGGTGGCAACCCCATCACATCATTATGGGCCTACAGTTTTAATTGGATCTGTCAAATTCTAATTGATGGGGACGATCCTCAAAATACCAAACATAAACAACCAGATTCTCATTTGGAAGAAAGTAATGCGTTGTGAGTTTGGGTGGGGACTTTTTATTCCATATCATCAGAGAGGCCAAACCGAGAGCAGCAATACAGTTAGCGATGTATTATTTGAGCACATGGTGGTTAAGTAATTATAGGCAGCAAGTGAACATTTAATAAATAGTTTATAACGCACTATTATAGAGTCCTAACCATGTAGTTGGCAAAGATATAACTCCTCCTGGGGGCATTCATGAATGGAGGCTTTCTTACAAACATCATAATTGACATGATGTTTGTTCCATTTTAAAATCATTTCCAAACCCATTGTGGGTGAACTCATGTTTACAGTACAATACCAGCAGTGCAGAAGTATCCACTCTTAGAGGTTTTGGAGCGAGGCTCGGCCTTCTAACCAATCAGAGTGGAGTGAGTACTTTTTGGCCAATGCTGACATGAAACAATATTGTGTGCAAATCTGCAAGATGTCGCTGAAGACCACGGACTTGGATTTCAAAATGCTGCATATTGAATCTTATCATGTGGAAGGTAACTTCCCTACTAAGAGCATCTTATTTTTTATTTATTTTTTTTGCTGGATTGACATAAGATTTCACCTTTTTTTTTTTTTACAGCTCTGTAGCTAATAACTTGTATATTCTGCATGTATAGTCAACATTTTTGATAGATAGATGGAGATAGATAAATAGATACTTTATTCATTCCAACAGGAAATTCGCATTGAAAGGAAAAGGACCCTTTGGTTTTCATTTCATTTATGGAAGAATCAAATTCTTCTTCTTTTCATTCACTACAATAGCTGGTGGTCATAGGGTACTTACTCTAGTGTTACCGAATCCAGTGCACATCTTCAGTGGTGAGGGGGAGCACACATTATGATGCCAGTTACTTAATTTTGCTTCAGTCAAGGGGATATTTAAAAATATTTATGCATTATTAAAGTTGCATACTATCTTCTAGGAGCATGTTTTCTTTAAACTTTCTCCTAGTTTTTTAGCTGCACTGGTTGTAAACTTGCAGTATTTTCCTGCTGGCTTCAAGTTTTATGATTTATTTTGGTAGATTTTTGTGTTTTGGTTTGAGCAGCGTAATGTTACAATGTGGCTAATAAATGATAACAACTAATCTTTGAGTGTCACCAAACGACTGGAGGGAGCCAGAGTCTGCAGCTGATCGACTGGTTATGTAGTTTTTATCATGGTATGGAAAAACATCCATCCATCCATTATCCTTCACCACTTGTCCTATTTGGGTTGAGCTGGGTTGAGGGCTGGAGCCAGGAGACAGGTCCCCGGTCTCAGGGCCAGAGAGAGACACACGCAGACAGACAACCATTCACACTCACATTCACACCTATGGGTGTTAGATTCACCAATTAACCTAACATGCATGTTTGTGGACTGTTGACGCACGCAAACACGGGGAGACCATGCAAACTCCACACAGAAAGGCCACGGCACTAGAGGCGGCAGCGCTAACCGCTCCACCACCGTGCCCCCCAAATGGAAAAGCATGCAATGCTAAATGCTATGTTCTTTTTAATATACTTATTAATATACTTTTAGTATACTTAATGATAAATAAAAAGTCTCTCTTGTCAGAATACAAGGTAACAAAAGTGTATTGTATTGGAATAAATGTACAATCACTAACACACTGAAGTATTGTCACTGTACAATGTGAAAACGTGTTGATTCCATATTATTCCATACTTTTTTTTTGGGCAAAATCAGCCAGACTACATGTCACACACTAGAAACTCATTAGGGCCAAGTTGCTGTCAACAAATCCAGTGAGAACTCCACTTTCTGACTACTGACACAAAGCCACATACTCGTCTACACAATCTTTAAAAACAAGTCATAAATATACAGTTTATAATTCTATATATTTTGATTCCTGTACGTTTTACCAGTGATGTGCCCCTAGTTTCAGTGGTGGATGAATCCACAGTCTGTGCTTTAGAAAGCAGCAGGGCTGTGCTGGAGTGTGTGTCATTGATTTTCTTGAACAGACAACAATGGAGCTTCATGGATCACACATAAACAAATTCTTGTTAGTGTGATTTTAGCTTTTTCGTGGGTATTGTTGCTAATGAAGACATCATGAACATCACCAGAAATAGTATATGTGTATAGACATGCAGACTGACAGAACGGAGAAAAAGCAATAAAATAACAACTTTACAAAGTGCATTAAACTTCACTAATGCACCTGAACTTTACCGATGTGTAATAAGCTAATTAAAGGTGTGAAATGAAATGGTTTTGAAATTTATTTGATGGCAAATCTAAATTGATATGTCACTCTTTTGTGCAGTTGTTCCACTCCTGGAAATGCTATTATTATTGCTACTCAAAGAAAAAAACTCCCTCGCTAACCTCTCAGTCAAAGCAATTTAATTGCGTTTTAAAGGAATTCTGAGCATCTAGCGGCATTTTAGTTTCCATGACAAAATCAGGCGTAACCGCTTAAATTCACGCTGGCCCCAGACCACAAATATAAAGTTGGCTAATTGTAAAAAAAACTTTTGCACCATTTCTTTTCTTTAGCCTTTCTCTTGCAGATCTCCTCGACTTGGCCCACTGCCTGTGCCCCTGCCTGTGCCACTTTCCACTGGGCTCCTCGGGGAGCAGCCGGCAAAGTCACAGACTGCAGGAACAGACCTTTCAAATTCATAAAATTCATAGGATTTTTCACAAATGAATGAACACAATTTTCTACCAATTTCCTCATTATGCAAATATGCAAATTATCACATTTAGGCCAATTAGGGATCCACACAGTTCCAAATTTAACCGTTTAAGCTATAATTGCAGAAACTATCAAATAATTACCGCTGCTAATTGTGAATATTTGTGACAGATACAACAAATTCTCACACAAATTACATATTATTCAAGGAGCCACCGAATGCCGCTGCAACTACTCTTTTTGCCTAAGTCTAATTTAACTTACATAATAAAGTGAATTGAGTGCTTGTTATCAAATTTGAACAATTCATAAGGCTGTAATGTGGCAAATTGGTCCGAGATCCACACAATATTTTACTGATCTTCTCCGCCATCCCGTCTTTTGGTAAGAAAACCGTCTCTCACCATTACTACGGGTGTCACAAACTCCTTCGGCGAGTGATGCAAAAGGTGATGGGTTTTCATCATTGGGCCTCACTGCTCCTTCTACTGTCCTGATGATTTCAGAAATACACCTTTTTTTTTGCTAAAGTGATCCATTTAATAACAATATAATAACACATTTATGTGACAAAGCCTTTTTTTTCCCTTCTTTTTCTTGTTTTTCCTTCTCCCCTATAACAAACTGCAGGGTGTGGCAGGTGCTGCATTCAGGGAAGGTCATCTTTGGACACGGACATCTATTCTAGCCCTAATACTAGACAGAGGCATTTATAACTGTCTTGCTAGTGACCCGTTAGCAGATTATGGATGTCCCCCTCGGGCAGTGATTTGTTTAATCCGTGGAAATGGTCCTGGTGCTATGTAAACAAGCCAAGTGCGGAATGAAGGTGGCCGCTGAAGCGTAGCAGGGGAGGCCCTATTTGTCAGGCACCCTTCATAAAATATGGGGACGGTGTTGGAGATGTGATGTCTTCATTTTACACTGAGGGTGAAAAAAAAAAAAAAGGGCTCAAAGGCTGTTCCTGAAAATGTAACCACAAGAGGAATTTTAAGCACATTGTGCTCATGAAAAATTAGCTACTGGAATGGAACTAAATCTGCTCACTAATAAAAAAGCCCATAATCAGCCCACGTTTACTCAAGTACAGCTACTGAAGCAGCAGCATGAAACTCAAACTTTCAGCAGCTTTCCATATTAAGATTAGTTTTTGAGCACATGTTAAGAAAAAAAATATATTTTTCTGCTATTTTAAGTACAGCTATGCACCAGAGATGCACCTGCCTGAGATGCAAAGATTACAGATTGCTGACAAGATGCTTTTAACTCTATGTGAAAGTCGGAGTAGAGTATTTGGAATGTTTCTAGCACTTAACCTTTTGACCTCTGCTTTCCCTGAGCCTAACCATCCAGGGGCAGAGGCGGAGGGGGGGCCTGGAGGTGGCACTGGCCACCCCTGTTATCTGATTTGCCACCTTAGTGCCACCCCCTGTCAGAGGAAAAGGGTGGTAGGTAGCTGGTGAACAACTTTCAGCCGAACAAATGACCAAATCTGAATTTAAAAAGCTTGAATTTTAAAAAAATACAACTGAATTGTTACATAACTTTAAGGACGTTTTATATATTTTATCACAACACAGTGTTGCCACGGTTATGTTATCACTGTGAAGGATGAATATTTAGTGCTTCCTGTTTATTATTATTTGTTTATGACTATTTAGAGTAAGACATAGTAAATATTTGAGTTTTGTGACACTGATCCAACACTAAATTGAAATATATAAAAAATTAAAATGTTTAAATCATTTTCCAAATAGGCCACTCTATTTTGAGCATGTGACCCACTCAGGGTAAGACGCCCCTCCAAGCCCCCCCCCCCCGGCGCCGAGGGCTGTGTGCAAAGTTTTCAACGACAGCCACAGGGGCAGACCTCCCTAACAGGACCCCGACTGTCTCTCCATGATTTGGTGTAAACAAACAGGTCTAATGAAACAACAAAAACCAGCTAATGAAAATGAAGAGGAGTTATCAGCGATAGAGAAAGTGATAAGTGGAGCACATCTGAAGTAACCAGAAGTCAACTTGTTAGCTTAGCTAGCAAGTGTACTATCAATCACTATTACTGTAAGTTATTGAGCGTTGTGGTCTGTATTTTATTGTGTTCTCCAAAGCTTAAGCTTAGCGGTTTTATGATGCATACATTTTTGCCTAGAGCCCCCAACGGACTCTAGCACGGCCACTGCTTAAGGTCCATCTTCTGCCTAGATTAACAACTGCCAGCTAACATCTGCTACTTGCTTCGAAGAACAATGATCTGGCGTCTTTGTCTGCAAACAGGTTCACTCTTACTTTTACAATTTCCAGAAGTTTTCCAGAACATCTGTGTGTGTTTTTTGTTTTTTTTATACTTCAGTAGATTCAGATGGAAATATTGCACTTTGAATACCACTAAATGTTTTTGATGTGAACTTAGGGACGGATCAGTTTCCAGATTAGTAATAGAAGAATCTAAATTTGGTGTATTATCAGAGGTCATGAAAAGACTTTATGGATCCACGGGACTATATAAAGTGATTAGAATTAGCCCTACATTTACCATCTGCAACACTGACACGAGCCACACACTGCACATGGCAATATATCCCGCATTTCTTTTGTATTTGCTACGTTTAATGTTCTTATTTGGTTAGAAAACCAAAGAAAAGCTAAATGCAGCAACTGATGGTACAGCTATGACAGTGCCACTGTTCTTTTCCCCTAACTCTTGAAAAGAAAGCAACCAAGCATATTTCCCAAAGACCAAACATTTACATTCACTTAGACAACCATGCTGAGCCTTAGTATGATCTGTCATGGCTTTTAATATAAGTCATACAGAAAAATAAAAACCCTACATGTTTGCATTAATATCATTATTCATTACTTACACCGAATTTTGTCTGTGTCACAACACAGGGTGTGTTTATTCGTCAAAACAGCCAGGCTGTTTCAGAAAGGGACATTTTCTCACACACACACACACACACACACACACGCCAACAGACCCTCATGGAGAATGATTTTGGGAGTGAATAGAGATGAAGGAGGGGATATTAAGTCACTCTGTATAACATCCAGGACACAATGCTGCAGTGATTGATGGGGGACAAAATGGGAACAGCAGGAGGGGGGGGGGGGGGGGGGTATCCTTGGAGACCGCGGGGGGGGGGGGGGGGTAAATATGTGCGAGGAGAAGAGAGGGAAAGGAGAGAAGAGGAGGTGAACAGAGGGAGAAAACACATTTTGGAGAGACCAGGTAGCGTTTGGAGGCTATTTGTATGAGTAATCAGCCAGTTACCCACCAACTATAACCTACTAACACACTCACACACACGCTGCTTCCCTCCCTCTCTGTCAGCCGTGTTTACTCACTGATTTTCTCAACAAGACAGCCATTGACACTGGATGGATGGGGCTAATCCGACACAGAGAGGAACAGCTCTGTTGGGGTTACAGGTCTGAAATGAAGCGCCCCCGACACACTCCCCTCACCTAATCTACCGGCAAATATTTATCACCATCAATTTGGCCTGACTCCGTGACATTAAAATACTATGTATAGATAACCCCTGGTTGGGGGGTATCGATCGTGGGCTCCCGCGGGCCCGTCCAGCTCCCCGTGTCGCAGACCAGAGCATCACACGAAGGAGGTCACTGTGTGTAGCACATCACACGTGATACCGAACGGGAGATCCAAGCTGCTGCTGCCGTGCTCAACACCCGCAGAACGGGGTCTGGGAGCCAAGGGAGTCCCTCAAAAGAGAAGGGGTCCCAAGAGGTCTCTTGGCAAAGAACTGATTTCATAATCTGGTCGCATTGAGTCCAGGTTCATAGAGATAAATGTCGCCAACTTCACACGCAGGACTCTTTGTTCACGTTTTTTTGTAACTGTCCCTTTTTTCATTATAGAATCAGCTATAACTCACCTTATACTTTGACTTTATTTTATTAAAACATAAAGCCACCAGGAACTCAAAATACAAGGAAACTGACACAGGTGCCTATAACAATGTACAAAGTTTACTTATTAAATGTAAATGTCTTACGGTTTTCTTTCTGTGACTCCAGGACTTATGTACCATTATTGCACCATTTTCACTTTTCATAACTTCCATACAATATGTTCCTACTTCATTACATCATTACATATGAAATTGTAGTGTTCACATCCCTGTTTTTATCAGAGGACTACAGATTACATAACCATATTATTGTCCAATGAAATGTACTAAGTTTTTCTCCCAGTGTATAAAATACTTAAAGTTACACTGTAAAATATTCGGCTGTAAGCTTATAGTAAATTACTGGCTACTGGTTGCAGTACTTTCACAGTATGCAGCTGTGTGTAATTTGACAGCTCTGTACTGTGACTTCACAGTAAGTTTGACATTAAATTACTGTGAGTTAACAGTGCTACTGTGAAAATACTGTTTTATGTTGTGATTGTACAATAAATGTATCAAATGTTACTGTGATATGACTGTTGTAAGTTTACTGTATTTAATTGTGATTTCACAGTAAAGGTTTTCTGATATTGCTGTGATGTTACAGTATGTTGTTGTACAAATAATATATCAAATTGTGATTTCACAGTAAATGTTTTATGACATTGCTGTGAGGTCACAGTATGCAATTGCAGAATGACAGTAGATACTGTAAAAGTAATGCAAATCAGTACCCAGTAATTAACTGTAAATTTACAGCTATGATTACATTGTAATATTGCAAATTTGATTTAGTTTAGAATCTAATGAAGTGTTACAAAAACAAAACAAATTACTACAATAACAGCATCGATTTTACTAATTTATTTTGCCAACAATACAGTAGGAGTGGCTGCAGTCAATAAAATGTAGGGTTATTATTATTATTATAAACCTGAAATAGGGTTGTGTATGACTCACTGTAGGGAAATTGGACAAATCAATAAACTGTAGTACATAAATTACACTATAAGACAAAACATTTGGACATTTCTTTAACTTCCTTAGGCTTTTTAAAACACTAATGACAATTGTCATATGTAGAACAACACATTTCGTTGACTTTTCAAAACAGCTGGCAACTATTTGTGGCACTTTTAACATGAAAAACCAACTGATTGCCAACTTTTCACACAGTCCTGTCACATTGTGTCTATGACATCCAGTTTTCTGATGAAAGTACAGACTTGCTGATTTATGTGTCCACGCTGTCTTTGACTTTGACCCCATCTGTGGATTAATGCCCAATTAGCACCTGTAAAAGCTTTCGATGAGAAACTAAAGGAGGATAATAAAAGGTTTGCTTTACAGAAAAATAAAGATAACATTACCTTTGGATACATTCCTGGGTGCAAGAAGCATCTTCAGCATAACGCAGGTTAAAATTGTAGTGTCCTATGAACAGAGCAGCCAAACCACTTTTAAAGTCACGGTAAAGTCCCATGACCACCTGTCCCTCAGTAGACAGCATCCATGTTGTTGGCTCCAATATGTCACCTGAAACAAACAAGACAAATCAACTATACCCCAAAGAATAGAACCCAACATGGGGTCTATGTGTTTTTCTTTCTTTCTTGGACTTGCAAGAAACGTGTGTACATCTTGCTCATACTGTAGTACTTAAAATACACTTGTTGTTGTTCAGGGTCGCCACAGCTGATCATTGTCCACATGTTAATTTGGCCAGATGCCCTTCCTGACGCAACCCTCCCCAATTTCTACCGGGCTTTGACCGCCAGGGGGCTGTTAGGGGTTCAGTGTCTTGCCCAGGGACGCTTCGACACATAGCCTGGGCCGGGGATCGAACCACTCACTTTGTGGTCCATGGACGACTGCCCTTACCAACTGAGCTAAAGCCGCCCCCACTTAGAATATTGTAATTAAGTTGTTTTGTTTACCCTGCAGTATTACAACATTTAACCTACACATCTTCCTGAATATTACTTTTGTATCAACTGTACTTTAACTCTTCTTCATTCGACTGTACTGTACTGTGTCTTCTTAGTCATGTTTTACTGGTAGAATCTCACTTGATGTTTCTGTTGCCAGCAATGCTGCAGCCGCGTTGCATGTGAGACTGAAGTGAAATTGGTAAATTAATATGAAAAAAACAACAACATTCCAGAAGCAGTGTACCTGCGTCTGAATAATTCTCAGAACAAATGGTAAATAACAGTATTTGTATCTATGTTTCCGAGAGAATAAAATATCTGTAAATATATTTTCATTTTACTTTTGCAATGCTGTAAGCACCACAAAGTCCACATTGAATTGGGATAGAAGCACAAAGCTCATAACTTGAGCAAAATAAACCAACGGATTAGCGTGCAATCATGATCTGTTTTTATTTTAGTGATTAAAACTAGTAAAACACGTTCAAAAAATACAGGCAGATAAGCTCCCAATAATATAACGCTTCACGTTTGTCGTCATCAGAACTTTATTGTAATGCAGAGGAAATCACATAAAGCTGCAGGCGGAGAGAGGAAACACAGAAGGCTGCTGTGTGAGAGTCGCTACCAGCTGATTTTCTTGCCTCCTCGTCTTCTTCTCGCTAATTGAGCGGCTGCGTTCATACACACATTTCTCACTAATTTCACATTTGCTATTCCAGCAGTGGCCGAGGCACGTCTCGAGGAATACGTGCCGCCCTCACCACTGCAGGGTCCGTCTATGGACCCCCTCCTTCACACACACACACACACACACACACACACACACACACATACACGCTTTTTCTATAGCTATAAATGAGCTGTATTATTTGATAATAAAATCTATATGATTCAGAGTCTCTCTCTCTTACACACACACACACATGCGCTTTTACGCACACTTACGCACAGATGTTTTGCACTTCTTACGGAGAAAATTGCCAGAGTGAATTGATATCTGATTTTTTTGGACTATAACCAGCTTGTAAAGACACACACAAACACACGCATTCTCACAAAGGCTACCACACATATTAAACATGTACACACACACATATACACACAGAGGCAACGCAACGCTTTATAACTCCAAAGTCATCCAGTTTGCTCTAATCATAACAATTAGTTGTGAATTATCACCGGACTCTGACAGACGTTCCTTGTAACTCTCTTTTATTTCCACCCCGCGCTAATCAGCGGCTCTCATTACAGACGCTGATTAAACTGCAAATTACCCAGCAGCGGCCCCGTCCGCGCCTACCAGTTCCTCGCTCAATATCAATTAAGTCTAGCAGCCCGTCTGTAGTCTCACGGCGCTTCCAAATGCTTGATAGTGCCACTTATTAGTTTGGAAAACTCGGAAAATACCAATAATCAACGGCCATGAAGCTGCAGGGAAAGAGCCCGGGGTGTTCCCACCACTCAGATGCAATCACATGCCCGATATAGGATTTCTCTGCTGCTCCATGCACGCAGGGCCCGAATCCACCACACAGAAAACACCTTTTATTCATGTCTGTTCTCCTTGGAGCACTAGACAATCTCCCACGTTTTGCAAAATGAGTGTTTAAATCAATACACAGCAAATTTCAAATCCAACATCATTAAATCTTTTTTTTTTTTTTTTTTTTGGTTGCAGAGAGAATTAACTGGTTTATACCAACTTGTCAATATGCAAACGAATAAAAGAATGTCCTCATATACAGAACATTATATTCCAGTGGTATTGTTTACCGTGTAGAAAGTATTTGTGGAGACATGGTTTTAAATTTCTTTTCCTTATTATTCTTATTATGTTTATCAGGATAAGATCAAACTTTATTGATCCCACAGCGGAAAATTCACTTGTTAAGCAGCTTGCAGGGAGTACGGTGTAAAAAAAAGCAGTTTATCAAAAATTGATAAGTGGAATATACAGTATGTATACAAAAGCATTTATTACTAAAACAATGAAACAAAAACCCAAACCAAAAAGAGAATTTATAGTAATCAAGGATGACGAGAGATATTCAGATGTAGTTCAAACATTATTTGATATTCTGAGCACATCATTGATTTTGTGTCTCTATCATTCATCTGCAAATTACCTATATAATAAAATGATGATTTTCTATTTTCTTCCAACCTATTATAAAATGCATTCAGTTTAAAGTGCTAATGAATTTCAAGTCTGCATAACCACTGACAACAATGTGACAATAGTAGAAGCAGATGAGATGTTAACTGAAAGGTTGCCTCACTACAAATCATCACAGTGCCCAGTATGGAAAATGTAGAAAACCAGCTGCTTACTAACAAGTGGGAACATATTTAAATATTTGTGATAGTATAGTATATGGTCAGATAACTTTTATTGTTAATCTACCTCCAACTTCTTATGGTATTGGATTTGGTTTTGTATTTCCCAGAAGCAGATACAAATGAGTCTCTTTCTATTTGCCAGTAAAGTTTTGGCTGTGAAACTAGACATTTTTCTGGGATTTATCCCAATACATATAGTATATATTTTTGATAGTGGAGTTTTGGTTTAATATGGAAATTAACATGGAAAAAAATACTGATATTGCAATAAAATGGATTGAAACAGCTTCAAAATTAAGGATGACCGCTTTTTAATCAACTTGAACCTCTTCTTAAATCAAACTTAACAAATGTTTATTGACTAGATTCATCTTGGCTATCTAGGTTTTGGTATCTAGGTTCTATTTTGCAGCAGGATTTGGCTTATAAAAGCTGTGCTTGTCTTCTTCCTGTTACCCAGAAAAAGTTATTTTCTCCTCAAACCACTTTGAACATTATTTGTGGGTTTTCTTCGTATGATCTATTATAAGCAAATGGGCAGTGCGTCTGTTATTATGGAGAAGCTTTGCTGACGCTGCAAAAATAAAGTTAAGCAACATAAACCTTTTCTTATATTGACAAGCTGAGAGCTGATGATAGAAATGTGTATTTCTGGACACAAGCAGACTTGAAAAATACTATGAAATTGATCATTTTTTCATAAATCACACAAATCAATATCAAGTGCACAAAGATTCAAATTTATAAGCCATGATTTATAAGCCATGTCAATTGTTTAGCTTAAATAATATACTGTGTAAACAAAGAATGTGGGTTATTCTGATGTTTATAAAGGATTAGAAAGTGTCAGATATCTGTCTGTTATAAGGTTTTATGCCCACTGGAAAAGGCAATTTAATGCAAGGAAATCTCAAAACAACACTGGTCTTCAAATGGAGTTATGTTATAGTTATATTCACAGTAATGATATCCTATTATTATTAATATTATGATTTTGGGTACAGAGACATTTCGTTTCAGCTTTTTTTTTTGTTTGTTTTTATCAGTTTTGCTTGGAAAATCCTTTCAGCGCCGCCGCATTCACTTTGAACTCGATAATCTACTCCGGCCGATCGATGTATCTGCGAGCAGCTGGTCATCTCTGACTTCCACTTGCTCCGCTGTCTTGTTAACAGCGTCACACTCGTCACACAACTTACAACCATGGCAGATCCCAGCATACGGCAAATTAAGATCAAAACGGGAATCGTTAAAAGGTAAGACTGCTCTTGTGGCCCATGTGCAGTTACGTTATCAAACGCGCCTCTTGGGTGAGGTTATCCGTAGGGAGCTAGTTAGCTTAGCCGTGTGGCCAGGCGGGCTCGGCATGAAACCGGAACGCGGACAGAGTGGGCTGCTCGTCCCAGGGCCTCGAAGTTAGCACGGTGCTTTAGCGCGGCCTGGCGTTATTGATGACTAAACGGTTTTCCTTTGGTTACCATAGCAACGCTTTATTGTTATGTGATCGTACCATGCTAAGCCGTCTAGTACAATAACGCAAGGCCACTAACCGTAGAAAATAACGTTGCACTGTAATAAAAGTTAGTATTTAAGCGGCAGCTAACGTTGGGTGATCGATGCCAGCTAGCTGCTAGCTTGTTTGCTAGCACAATACTAAGAAGCACTTGCCTGCTTGGCTCGTATTGTTGCTAAAACGCGAGTGCATCAATGGGAAACATTAACGTAGATACAAAAACGATTCAAACTAAGTGTTCGTTACAGGTATTTTTATATACCAGTTATTTTATATAAAATACGCCACAACTAGCTTAAATGATGTAGCGAACACCTGCACTGTCATCTCTCCCTCTTGTGACTGCTAGTTTAGCCTGGATGGCATTTTATAACGCGAAGTCCTCAAGATTTCGGTTCCAAAGTTAAAGGCAATAAAAGTTAATTCCACAGATAAGTGTGATGGCCAGTTAACTTAATACGAAGTGCGTGGCACACAGCTTTTCCAGGTGCTTGGTAGGTAGGTTGTTCCAAAACAAAAATTAAAAAAAAAATTATGAAATAGGTATTGAGCCTAAAAACAAATTTGTATCCACGTAATGCTAAACTGCTGCATCTACACCGCACAAAAGAAAAGTGAAGCCCCATACTGTCACAAACAGTATGATTTCAAACAAAATAAATGATAAAGCATAATGTGAAATGATAAACGTTCATATGATCTATATCCTCATATCACATAGCCCTAATGGAAACTTGGGTCATTTGCAGCGCTCATGGCCTCCGTGACCTTGTTTACGTTGGACCCACAATAGGTTTCTATTATTAATAACAGTACTCCAATTTTTATTTTTAATGTGTCCTTTTTTTTTCTAATCATCCTTGGAAACTTTTAATTGGTTAAAACCATCGACTCTCCAAACGTGTTTCAGACCGATGTACATTTACTAATGTAAACAAATGAAGTCCAATGTCATGAACTTGTTTCACTTGCCTGTTTTACACGTGAACGTTGGGTTTCATAGTTCTACAAAGCTAGTGATATATGTAGCCTGGGAAAGCGCCGTATATGAACTTTTTCTTGCACTAAAACAGAAAATGCACATACATACGTGCCCGTAAAAACCTGTTATGGGAAATGGTTTAGTTTTTAGGTTACACCTACACAGATTTATTATGGGACAAGACACCGGCTTCTTTGATGGTGGACCTTTGTGCTTATCATTCAGTTTATCTGCGCCTGTTATTAGAACTGAGCTTGTATCTAAATTTGTACAATGGCACAGATTTGAGATGCTGGAATAGAAGCTATTGTAGCTATTACGAGGTGTGTTGAGGTAATGGGATCAGTGTCTGTGTGACAGTCCGGGTGTATCTCTGTCGATCCAGCACCCCTCTAATTCCCTGTGTAATGTGCTATCGATTGTGTTTTGATGAGGGTCAGATTACTAACAGGCTCCCTGAGGTGGTGATGATGAAGGCTGGGTATCCCTGAATGTCCACTGTTGGGGGGGGGGGGGAAACAACAGTGCAGTAGTAAGAATAGCGTGTGCTCCATCAACCAGTACCGTCCCTAACTTCTATACTGATTTTTGAGTATTTGTATACGAGACAGGAGCTACTACATCTCACTTCCTGTAGACCAGAAAATGGAACCATGACATGAACCTTTAATCAAGGTGTTAGCTTTAAACGTACACACTGTCATTGCTTTCGGTTTCTTCATAGTCGTGGTTCCCCTCCCTCCAGGGTTTCACCTATGCCTGCCACCCCTCCTTTTCCCCTTCTCATCCTTTTCTCCTCCTCCCTTTTATATATTGGAGTTTAGAGGAAACCTGCCTGCTCTTTTAGCCAGGACTATTTCCAGTGGCTTTTGCACATTCCAGTCAGTGCCTTTCTGCCCTAGCGAGGCGGATGCCCTTAATAAAATGACAACAGTAATTTGCCTTTGTCATTCCGGTGCCAGCACAGACTACATTGTGGCTCAAAAATACAGTGCTAGAAGAGCTGGTCGAATGTGTGTGTCGGCTGGCTCTAATTCCCTTTTTTTTTCTATTTTCCAGAGAGCTGCCTTTTCCATTAAGCCTGAGGTGGCAGGTCTATTTAAAACCAGCCACGACCCCACCCCTCATTCACACAGCGCTCCAAGTCTGAGAAATAAGAAATTAACATCAGGCCTGGAAGGGGAGGAATGGACATTTTGTTATTAGACTGTCCTTCAGTTTTATTCAAATTATTCTAGCCTCCCTTCCTCCATCTTTTAGCATCTCTTTGCCACCTTTTTGGGCTTTAAACGTGTGACATCACTCATTCTGCATCAGGCGCGAGCGAGGAATGCAGGAGCAGCAATTGCATATGGTGGCTGTTTAAAAGCGTCTTGATGGAACTGTATTAGAATGAGTGGTAATTGATGTAAAATTTGACAGAGTGCTGTTGGCTTCCTTGGATAAGCAAGGAGCAATGAAACAGGGAGGGAAGGGTCTCGAGTAATGTGACTGATTAATGAAGGATCACTCACTTACGCACACGCAGCTGATTTTATGAAAAATGAATTTTATGTTGTCATTCTGACAAGCAGGCACAGACGGAAAAAGACTATTAGCTGGGAATCATTATCAATAGTAATATTTTCAAACTCCATTATGCCAATCAGGGTCAGAATCTGTTTAATAGATTTAGTTCCATTTGGCCCGTAATTGATAAATAATCAAAATTTATCAATGTACTCAAGCCCATTTTCACTAACAATTAAGGAAAAGAGGCCTATTTACCACCTGACTTGGTCCAAATTAGGGACTAAATTGATGATCAATTAATCTCTAAAAAGGAGTAGTTTTGTGTGTGTGTATGTGACTGTGTATGTTGGAGCCATTGGAAGTGGATTAGGGAGTCAGATAACCGCCGTGATGAGGTGTGAGCTGCAAATGCTTTTTTTGTTTTTTTTTTGTTTGGCTGCTGCTTGTTGGATTAACAAAAAATAGTAGAGGAACTGTCAAAGGGAGCACGGTTGGCACTAGATGTTAGGGTTTCAATGGAATAATTACCTGGGAGATTGAATAAGGGAACAAACTCGGTTACGTGAATTATTAGTATTGTTAAAACCTTATTGCCAATTTAGAAGCAATAACCTACATTTAATCAATAAGAGCAATCCTGTAAATGCATTGAGTGTTTTCACCAGGATGAAGGAAGGTAAAATACGCCAAGTACAAATCGACTGGGATTGAAAAATTCTGCTTGTGTTTGTACAGTCTTATGCTTTATAATGTTTTCAAAATGATGGTCAGACATTATTATTACATTTTGATTAGGGCTTGCTACCAAACTTCAATACTTTTATAGCATTGACCACATTGCTATTAAACATCCCAAAACTTTGGTACAAAGTTTTGATACAGAAGAAAGACACTCTGCACCACTAGGTGTGCAGAGTTAGATGGCCCCTTGAGGGTTTTGTGTTTTTATTTATTTTTATTTTATTCGTTTATTTTTTTAAATCAAAAATGCCTGATCAATAAGTGCTGAAATATTATTATAAATATTATTACGATTCATTTAAACTCACACAGACACACAAAGTTTATCATGCAAACAGACAAGCGTGCTGACCTCACAGTGTGATTTATACTACGTGTTACCATTAAATATGCATGTTTAGCCTCACTCGCATTGATTTTAAGTTTTGTTTTTTGTTTTCTTTTTAGCACTTTCCATTTTTTTCCTTATCCCTGCATTTCTTCACGTGTTCTTTGAGCTCCCCCTCAATGTTGTGCTGGAGGCAAAACATATAACCCCACTTTTGTGCAGGTCTTTTGCCCAGCAGCTGTACTAATGCAACTGCAATTTAATAATAATTTTGATTACTTCTATACATAAAACTATAGTACATCCTATCATACTGGGATTTTTATATCACAGTAGAAATGATAAATTGAATTTCATATCAGAGCATGATTTAAGACTTATGGCTGTTTGAGTACCAGCATCCTGTGATGAGCTGCACAAGTGAGACGGGATGATGTGTTTCGTGGCCGGTTGTTGTGCTGTGCATCTTGCCATCCTACCTGATGATCTCACTGTGTCCCTTTTAGTCAGAGAAACATTAAGGAGAATGAAGATGGATAACATTGTCAGGAGAAGGTACCATCACAGCCCACCTTTTCATGGTCTGGCTTGTATTATCAGCCTGAGAGCCTGACGGAACAACACTGTGCGGCTGCCTTTAACGATGAACTGTCTTTTCCTGTCTTCCTGTTCTCTACAGGCTGGTGAGAGAGAAGTGTGCATACATAACTGAAGCAAAGCAGCAGGAGGAGAAGGTTGAGCGAATGAAAGCAGAGGCAGGTGATGAATATGTCATCAGGAAACAGGTAGGAGTCACATATGTGTCTTAATTTGAAAATCATCGCTTTATCTACCAGTTGTTCCCGTAGTAAGCAAACGGTTTTTACTCTCTCGTTGTTAGGAAGTGAATTGTATCTCCATGACTTGAGTAGCCTCTCGTTCACGTAATGAGGTCAGTCCACGACGATAATGAAGAATTAGTTTTGAGAGGAGAATCATTAGTGATTTTGTAATTTGCTTGATGCAGATGTAATTATGTTACTTTAGAGGAGTTTGATGATTACTGACACATGCTGGTAATTTGGTGTCCTCAACAGCTCACTGGCCCATATCCTGCTCGCCAGTCTCTGTGTGCTTGCAGCCCACCATCCTTTGTGCACTAGAAAAAGCAACGTAGGGTTGCAAACTTTGTGTGACACGTTGTTGATGTATGGTCTTTACTTTTAACTGTTTTGCGAAAAGTGTCTACAGCGTTTTTACCTTTCAAGGGTAAAGTCTACTGGCCTCGTCGTCATGAGGTTGACATTTGGGGGGTTTTGGCTGAAATGTATTCACGACGTTTAGATTATCGTGAAATTTATCAAATCTGGTCAATATTTTGGTCCAACCTCAGATGTTTACTACTATTTCGCAAATGTTGGCATGCTGACAAACTAAAATAAAATGGTGCACAAAGTAAACCTAACACCTGCTAAACATAAGTATTAGCATCTCAGCGCCTCGGTCTGTGTGTACGGCTTCAGTGCAGCTAACATGGCTGTTTTTTTTTTTTTTTTTAGACGTTCACTTCAACTCTGCAGTCAACACTTCTCTTACACATGTTTCTGGCCAGGAGGAACTGCAGCTCCACATCTGATTATGTTTACTGCTAGCATTAAAATTCAGCGTGTGTTTTGTTTTGTTCATCGGCAGTGTGCTGGCTCAGGCTGAGCGGCAGGCTTGGCTGGTGTTAAATGGGGAGATTGGGAGGCCAGATGGATTATGGTTGGAGATGAGAGGTCTGAGGCAGGATGGATTAGAGGTTTTTATTTTAATGGAATCAATACGCTGTAAGTGTCATCTTTATCCAGCACTGATGGGATCATTCCACTGCGCTGGGGAGGGCACCATGACTTTTCTCTGTTTCAGCACTCCTCTGCTTAGTCTGCGTTCACCTCGTCACATCGAGATGGCAACCAAGGCGACTAGTTGTCTAATGTCAGTTAGTCGTCCATCGTGCCTGTGCGTGGGTTCATCTGAGCGCGTATTGGTGAGCGGTGTCATGTAATGTACACGTGTGCAGCCGCATCCACGTTTTGACTTTCCAGCTCGTCAGAGGGCTCAGTGAGGAAGCATCTGTCACAAGCTTGTGTGTCTGACTGCGTTAGCCAACTCCTTTCCGCTCTTTAGGGTGCCAGCTGGGGGAATTCCACATTAGCTGCGGCTGCGAAAGTTCCCCAGGCTGAAACACAGATTCACTCCAGGCGCAGTAATACGTCTTTACGCCTGATCACGGTGCCCTCGGCTCAGGGTTTCTTCATTCATCTAGGTGTGCAGTCACATCGAGGTGGTCCCCTGCTGCCCAACTCCCTGCCCGATCGATAACTCAATAACATTTTTCATACTGCCGGCTTGTTGGAAGATGTCAACCACAGCAA
Organism: Channa argus; assembly: GCF_033026475.1. Taxonomy (NCBI): domain Eukaryota; kingdom Metazoa; phylum Chordata; class Actinopteri; order Anabantiformes; family Channidae; genus Channa; species Channa argus. The sequence goes on along the minus strand of NC_090214.1, from coordinate 3,604,926 downwards.
AGTGTATGTGGGACGCCCGGCGCATTATTGTCAGCAACGAGGCCACTGTGAATGAACATGCCTGCATCTAGCTGTGGGAAATTATTGTTAAGTTAATGTGTTGGAAAATGCATGTTCAATAATGTGTTGATTTCTGTAATGAAAAAATGATAACACAACAGTGGTGGGGCTTTCTGATGGAATGAAGCTGCTGATGGCACTGATGTGGTCTCTGTGTGCTTTCAGATGGAAGTGTTGCAGGAGTCCAGAATGATGATCCCAGACTGCCATCGCCGTCTGGCCAAAGCACACGCAGATTTGCTTCAGTTACTGGTAAGTTTCACTTGGAATCAGCATCGAGACCGTTCTCGCAACAGGACAGAGCTGTTAACGAAACTCTCAAACCACTTATTGTGCTGCTGTTACTGCTACTAATTTCTATAGTTTCCCTTTTTATACAGCCAGATGTCTGAAACATCTGCCTAATGCTGTCAGCCCTGGACATTAGATCTGAATGCTCAAAAAAAATTTGAAAAAATAAATTCTACAAACATCCCAGTGTCTGTCTGAGATAATCCAAAGACCCCACTTTGGTCATTTTTAAGCCCACTGAAAGGTGTTAACAATAGTAGCCACATTTACAGAGGCATGAAAAAAAAATCTCTTAAAATTCAATAAGCCATCATCATCATCAGTCAGCAGTGTTGGTTTGTTAGGCTGAAATATCTCAACATCCATTGAATGAGACCAGGAGGCTTCCACCTCACTGCATTTTCGGACTCAAAAAGAATTATTTGGAGAACGTTGTATAGCGTTTAAGGCCTGTAATGTAAACCCAGCCTCTCAGATATGTTTAGTGGGAAACTATAAAGGCCAATGTCTTTCTTTCGCTTAATTGGTCAGTTACATAAATGCAAGTGCATTGTAACACAAATGCAGTATTTTTTTTTATGGATTTCCTCGAGATCATAACCAAACAAAAAAAACTCTTGGGATAAAGAGTTGAATGATCCTGTTACAATCCATTCCTCCCTCCCGCTGCACTTTCCACACTGCATCTTTTGTTGCTGTCACCTGGGCCAAATGTCTGCAGGCCACTGGGATACGCAGGTTTATCTGATGGGTCAGATAAACCTGAAAATGTCTGTCCGGCTACATATAATAAATAAATGTTAAAATCTGTTCGCAGTGCACTAATCCCGTTAAGACACACATCGATATGATGAGCAGCAAACATAAGCATGCGTGTCTCAGGGTTATCTCAATTAATACAGAGCAACTGTCGGGCAGCTTGCGCATGAGACCTGGATGCTGGGCGGTGGGAGCTAACCTGGAATTAGCGACATGTCCCCTTGTCCGTCATTCATCCTCACTAGTTCTCTTACTTTAGACAGACGTGCATATGCACACGCTCATCACTGTTCATTAGCAGTGCTGTCACTGCGGTGACCACCACAGGAACTTGCACACTTGATTGAAGGACACAGACACCACACAGTCACATTATCCCTCAGTTCACCCCTTAACTTGCTAACATGATCCCGACTGAAGTGTCTGTGCTCAGGCAATGAAATTAATGGCGACAAGCAAACAGGTTGGTTTAACTTTTTTGGTATTTGAAAACTGTTTTTCTTAACAAGGCAGCATTGATGCCTCATTTCAGGAGTGTGTTGTGTGTTTGCAGTTGCACAAAGAGCCAAAACAATGTGCGTGTTTGTGTCTCTCCAGGAAACAGAAGAGGATTTGGCCGACTCAGAGGAGTACAAAGAAGCCAGAAGCGTATTGGACTCAGTGAAGCTTGAAGGATGATTTCTGATCGGTTTCTGTTCGCACTGTGAGATTCACTCGTTTAAATGTTCATTCCTTTCATCGGGCCTCGTTTGGAGCCATGGAGGCCGACTGAACCCATCCAAAGTCCCTGTTCCTAATGTAATTTTTTCTATTGTTTACTGTTAACATGCCGTTATGACAGTTCTCCTGTCAGTCAAATCCCACAAGAATCAGAGCATTTTATTTAGTACACTAGAGGAGTTCTTGTGCATTTTTGTTTGTCATACTAACACACAGCTTGGACTCAATGATTAAACACACTTAAACAAACATTTGTCTTTTGTCTTTTCTGGTGTTTTTAACCACACAAGTCCAGCGATGGATTTAGTTTAAGCTCCAAATTAATCTTTACATGTAGGTCAAACTTGCTTGAATACTGACCCAAGCTAATAATTATGTACAATAACATTTTGTAACAGTTTGCAAAACAAATTACTCGGTAAAACAGCCTGATGAAAAATGCCTTAAAACATGTATTTATTTAATTTGTTCCCATTTACTTACCTTACACTCATTTCAGCACTGATATATTTAATTGCACAGCGCAGTCACCTGCTCATATTCCTGTTCACTGCAGTAAAACGGATTGTATCTTGATAGTTACAGTAACGACGAGCACTTTGACCCTGTCAGTCATATGACAAATGTCGGTTATGGCCATGAATGAGAAAACGGGCCCGTGCAGCACGTGCGTCATGAAATGGCCTAAAATAACGACACTTTGTATTTAGGCTGCGAGAGTCCTTCCCTAAATAGTCATACTAATAAATGAACTCAATTGCAAGACAAATTAAGGTTACATTTGACTTGATCCTTATTTTACAGATTTCGATAATTATCGGGATCACCCCAAAGTCTCATTAGCGCCCTAATGAGGCGCTGCTACTCCGTGACATCTACCCCGCTCCATCTCGTTAAGGAAATCGCTCTTCAATGCTGATTATTTTATTTGGAGCCATAATTATATTTCTTTCGGATAAATCACGGCCTAATCGAGTCCGTACAGAGGGCAGCGGCGCTAATTGAGGCATGAGATGCGGCGGCGGGGCGCTCCACCTGGGGTTCTGTGACCGTGGTGGACCCGCGCAGGCTGCAGGAAGCAGTCGGACCCCAGAAAAGCCCCGTGTTAAAATGTGATGGGGGGGGGGGGGCCTGAGCTCGGGAACCTCAGCAAAGTTTAAATAGTGGGCGGCATCTGTAAATTCTCATATGGGTGCATTTTTATTACTGATGCATGATTGAAAAATGTGTGTGTGTGTGTGTAAATTATTCTAACAGTCTCAAATGTGCATGTGGAAAATAAAGTGCAGTTGTTACTTGTAAAATGCATTTGAGTGGAATAAAGTGGTAGTGTAGTTTACCTGTAGTCTACCTGAGGCTACTACAGTTCCCATACTTTGCTGTTCTCATGGAACAGTTATTCATTCAGTACTGCACTGATTCGACCAAGACCATCACGTATCAGCTGTGGAAAAGAAATCACCTATATTGTATATAACCTGGCAGGAGGATTAGTTGCCATTTCACTCAAATGAATTGAAAATAATATAGCACAGAATACTGTATTGCTCAGTGATGGCATTCACTCAAACGCTGAGCTCGATGCTGATGGACTTTGCACAAAATGAGCGGTGTGATTTTCCCTCTCGGGTTAATGTTTCCACCCCACATGTATTTGTCTGTAAGCACTCGGTTTTAGAAATACCAGCCAGGTAGCAAGCAGCTTAGTGGGCTGCATGACCCTCGTTCAGCCACAGTAATCCAGTAAGACAGAGTCTGTTTTACTTATGCACGTTGGGGATTTTCGCCCTTAACAAGCTGCTTGGTTATGGTGTTTAGTGAAAACTCGGGTTCAGGACTATTCATAGAGTTCCGAACCTTTACCGAACCCCTGTTGATCACGTTGAGGTAAAGCTCTTGATGACCACACAAGTCCTTGCGTTGGCTCCCACCTGGTAGCACAGATATCAGCTGCTAAAGTTTGTCCCTTTCGAACTTTTAGCAGCTGGTTGGATGCAGAGCAGACCCCCTGTGGTTGCAGCTGAGCTGCAGCATCAGCTGCAGTCGCTCCTCTCTCCTCTTCAGCACTGTAACGTATTGCTTCTAATCCCCGCGACTGTCACCAAATCAGCTGCGTGAAACAAGAATCTCATTTGTTAAACTGGGAGCTTGTGCAGATGGAAGATCGATTGTTTTTCTCCTCACAATTCTGTAATTGAGTGAATACAAACTGAAGCGGCGGATCAGATACAGGAACAAAAAAAAGAAAAAAAAAAGAAAAGAAAATTACCTGGGCCCAGTGGTTTAGAGAAACTGTGCTTTAAGCAGGAGGTCACGGGTTAAAGCCCCAACAGTGATCAGCTGTGCGTCCTTCAGCAATCGTGGATTTGGAGTTTGAAAAAAAAGGCTATGGCCTTTCAGACTGCAGCTTTATTAAACTTTTATTACAGTTTTATATATTTTTTTAAATCACTCATCTCCACAACGCGTTAAAACGTCTACTTTCCACTCGGATGCACCGCATTTACTTGCAGGGGGCCAATTTATTTGTTTTTATTCATAACGTGGACAAGATTGATGTGAACATGTTAGTAGAATCTACAGCCACATCAACGCTGCAAAGCCAGGACCTCAAACACAACACACACACACACACACACACACACACACACACACTGAATCACCAAGCTATCCAGGAATAAAATATATGTGGATTACTTGAACTAAATAGCACCAAAAGCAAGGACAGTTGAGAATGGTATATTGATTCACATTAGAAAATGATAATAATATTACTATTATTACTATTATTATTATTATTATTATTATTATTATTATTATTATTATTATTATTATTATTATTATTATTAATAATAATAATAATAATAATAATAATAATAATAATAATAATAATAATAATAAAACGTATATAAATTATCCAGTGAATCAAATGCAGATTTTCTTTTGCTATCAGCAGCAAAGCATGAAAAGCTGGCAACATTCAATCTAATCCCGTTAAAATGCAGCTTATTACAGGCAGTAAGTGAATCGACTCCAAAAGTATTTATTTGGCAACCGAATTAAAGCTGTTTTTAAGAGCTTCCATAGCACCGATATCTCATGTATCTTGACATCTCACCGTCCCCTCTGCCTTGTTTAGGTTAAATATGACCTGTAGCAACGAGAGGAGTCATTCACTTTTGTTTGTACAGCGATAAAAGCTCCGAGCTATTGAAAAGCCATAAAATGAAGGGCGCAATCCATCATTCCGCATGTGTGATGGGTTTAAAGGGTCCTTACTGGCTCCCGGCGCGCCAGAAGAAGCCGGATAAAGGTGGGAAAGCGCCCCGACGTTTGTACATAATTGTACATAAAAGACGGTAGAATTGTGAAAATGAATAACCGCGTTTATAATAATGCAAAATGAACTAGCCCGGGAATGGATGCTCCAAAATAGTAAATATCACGGATCCACAGAGTTCTAGTTTCTGTCTAAAATCTCGCTTAGTCTAAGTGTAGTTCGCCTTCTGAAACAATACCAGCCGTGACAAAGATGAGGACAGGACATTTCTTCAATTGCGCATCTTCTTATTTTTCTCCATCGAGGAATTACGCAGCGCAAAGTCGACGGCTCCTCCACATCCCGAAGAGACCGAACCACACTCCTCCATCCATCCCTCCCGTTATGTCGCCGGTGGCACCAGATTGCAGACAAATAAAAGATGAGCAGAGGCGACTGAAGTCTGGATGGATGGATGAAGAAAAGAAGGTTCACGCACGGACGCCTCCTTTGTGCCGCTTTTTTTTTTTCAGCGCACAATAAATAAACCTGCCCTCTCTAAACGTCCCGACATCTGTCTAAAGCATGTGATATGTCCTTAAATATTTGGCAGACTGGTACAAGTGTGTACGTGTGTGTGTGTGTCAAACTCTGTTGTGCTAATTGAGTCTAATTGTGTTTATTCTTCTTTTTGCTTAATTTGTAAGAACTTTTTCTCGTTCAAAATTCATAACCCCAGTTTATCGAGATTATGGGGGGATGGGGGGGTTGGGGGGGGTCAACCCCCTCCTCCAAACATGTGTTTAATTATTCAGGTGTCAGGTTATTCACAGCCTTTCGGGTGTATGAACTGTGTCCCTTTATCAAAGACAAGCATTCACAGCTCCTGTTAAACTCCCTCCTCTTTCCGCCGAATTAATTTGCTCACATCATTTACACCAAGTCCCTCCCTTCTTGACAGTTGGGCCTAAATACTAGTAAATTACCTCTAATTTATACTGATCTTACTCTGAAATTTGCAATAAAGGCGTATAGATTTGCCACTAATTACATAAAAGCCTAATGGCCTTGAAAATTAGCCTGGTTAGAATTGTATAAAGTTTGTTGTTTGGCTGACTGGGAAATCAAAGATATTAGAAGAGGTTCACTTGGTCTCCAAGAGGCATTTAGTGTCGTAAAGAGGTCGACGAAATCGCCACGGAGCCTACCGTGAAAAAAGAAAAAAGAAGAAAGGGCAATAACAATAAATGCAGATTTCATATTACAGACTCAAGTTCATATTCGGGGTGCTGCTTTTGGAGGATATTAGCGACACACTGTTGTGTGGCTAATATCCTCAAAATGTGGAGCCATGTGCTTATTCCTCATAAGAACAACTCTTGTTCCAGTGACTTCCTATAAAAACGCGCGCGAAGCGGCACGCGCAATTAACCAAAATATTGTGGTGATCTAACATTTCTCGAGCGGGTCGAAGCCTTCACACAGATATTAAATCAGGTTATTTTATTGGATGTAATTTGGGGAAGAAATCAAAGCCAATTACAGGAATGAGGAGGAATGAACTTGTGGATGTGAGAGGATGGAGGAGGAGGCGGTGGTGGTGGAGAGGTGCCCGGGGGGTCTCGGGCTAAAGCTGACATACCTCAGGCTTCAACTCTGATTGGTCCTCGTTTGGAGAAGCTCATGGGTTCATTCCGTTGTTAAGCGCCTCCCCATTTCTCTAAACTACATTATAATGCAACGAACCTCCCTTTTAACCACAAACCGAATTTGCTTTCATTTAGGCTTTATATATTTCTTAAATAGGTTAAAGTCATAGAGATTTTTTTTTTTTTTGGAATAGCATTTCGCCCTGGAGCGGTGCGCAATGCTATCTCATGCCGACCTCCTGGATGCTCGCCTCGGTGAGTTATCATCACCAAACTCCGGTCTTCAACTCTACTGTAAGCTGGAGGCACTTCTAATCTTAAATCAAGCTCTGAAAATTGTCAATTTGCTTCTTACATCATCTTAATGTGACTGAAGTGAACCAAACTCGCTTAATTCATTGGAAAAGTAATTATTATTATTATATTACTGCATAATTTGATTTGACAATTTCCTAAGATATTAGTGTGATCGAATTGAATTAAGAGTATTTAAGGAGCAGATTGTAATGTGCATGCTGTCTCTGTCTACGAGCTGCAGTCACCGCGTTTTTAATTTCTGCATTTGTGTTTCCGTTCAGTGCACGTGCAGCTTTTCTCCCCTTATTGTCCACTGCAGCAAAAACAATGTTTCCACTGTGCATGACTTCTCACTTTTGCCTGTAAAGTATTTTGCTGGTGCACTTTAGCACTCTCCAAGTATTTGCCTATAACCGTGTCCTTTTCCCTCCTGTAGAGAAACTCTTAACTGTTCAAATCTCACCAGCTGTGGTTGTCTGTGCAGGGATGAAGGATGCCGCGGCGGAGCTCCTAGGCCACAGGGAGGCTTTGAAGTGCAGGCTCGGCGGAGGGGGACCTGACCCGGGACACTCCGGGGAGCTCGGTCCGGGCCACGATGGCGTGGAAGGGGCCACGATGCTCCCCGGTGAAGACATCAGCAGCGGCGCCGGATCCAACGCGGTGCAGGTCAACAGCAAAGAGCAGGAGAAGCAGCAGCAACAGCAGCAGCAGCAGCAGCAGAACAACAACAATCCCAACCAGTCCGGAGGGCAGCAGACCCAGAAACAGAAGCGGCACCGGACCCGCTTCACCCCGGCGCAGCTCAACGAGCTGGAGAGGAGCTTCGCCAAAACGCACTACCCCGATATCTTCATGCGGGAGGAGCTGGCTCTGAGGATCGGCCTGACGGAGTCCAGAGTGCAGGTGGGTCTTCGTGGGGGGTTCTGTGGATTAGATTTGTCAGCTTAAACAGAACACAAGAACACAGTTCGGGTTTTCAGAGCAGAAACAGTCTGTGCAGGTTCGTTGTATCCCCACTATTGCGCATAGACATTAAGACAAATGCGTAAAGCTGCAATTTCTGATCATATTTCCTTTTATTACCAACGAATCCTAACCCAGTCCAAAAATAGAAACTCCCTGAAAAATAAAACCCCACTGTCACTGCTCCTTTTTATTTATTTCTTCTACGTGTTAAAATCTTCAGATTAATATGCGCGGAGTGGCTATTTATTATCTACAAGGACAGATTCACGTTCAAGTTGTAGTAAACGCGGGAAACGTTTGGACAAAAAAGCTTTTTTATTTTTTAAAGAATTGAGCGTTAAATGTATGGAATATCTTCACAGAAAACGAAAAAATGATAGTGTTGCTAGTAGTATATAATAATAGCAATATTTAAATGTTGTCTACACTAAGATATCTGTTAAAGTTAAATGCACCAAGAGAAAATATGTTTTATCTGCATTTGCATTAAGATCTACAATATGAAAACAGGAAAAAGAAATATAAATATAAAAAATTTTCAGAGGGAAATTTGCAGGATGAAGACTTAAACATGACACAGCACCGGTAAAACAACATGTTATTTTAATAAGTTTTTTAACGACACGCTGACTTCAGGTGTTTCCCGGTATTTTCTCGCACCCTCAGCAACACCGACATCAACCAAATGCTGCTGTCTAATTGGAGCCACATTTAATTTAAAAAAAATATATATATATATATATATAAAATCTAAATACATTTCGTGTGATTTCTGGTGACCACACTAATCTCCCGCGTTTTTTTTTTTTTCTTTTTTTTCTTTTTGAAGACAATGAATCTGCAGGGAACTGAATGAGGACGGCAGCGTTATTACACTCGCCTCATTTAAAACGGACTCTGCACTGTGGAAAAGACAGCGAGTGCTAATGTCAGTCTGCAGCTACACAGCCTCAAAAAAAAAAAACAACCTAGAATTATTATTATAACTGCATGGGTCTATTCACTTTCCATACACAAAATAAGAAGTAGTGAAATGACGCTCGGTGCTGAAATAGGAAGCAGGTCGAGGTTCAGTTTAGCGATGGGCCTGTCAACTGCTCCCTACGTCTTAATGCCGGACTCGCTGAGAGCGCACTCTGTCTTTTAAAACGCAATGAGAAATTGCATTTTCTGTCCTTTGAAGTGTAATGCATTTCAGGCGGGATTTCACGGCTGGCTACGCGACGGGGAACAGAGAGCGAGATTGTCCCGTTCTTATTACCGCGCCCCACTTTCTCAAGCAAATCTTCACATTAATCATAGGCGCCCCAGCGTACAAGCAAAGCCACACGAGCTCAAGGACTCCGGGAATAAACTGTGTTTGCCAGCAGGCTATTTGTCACAGCAATAACATTATCTTTATTTTCTGAGTGCGTGGTTTTCAATGGCTCCTTCCACGGCAGTAAAAATCATTTGGGGTCAGGTCATGTTATTATAAAAGGTGCATTTTGGCACAAAAATAACACATTGAAAAGGAACTCGCGTCTCTTAGTAGATAATTAAGCTACAGAAATAAATATTGCTCGGGTTTGGTGTGGAATTTATGAATGGAAAAGGAAATAAAGTATCTCCTATTTTATCAAAGGATGTAGCGCTATTTGGTGTTTGGCTGCAGAGATGTGACCTCAGAGGCTGAAAGCCCACATCATCTGTTTTACCGTTTTACACCCTTTTTATTCGTGATCTGGGAACGTTTACGCCCGCGCATCTGTAAATGGATGCGACATGATGTAAGCTGATGGGATCCTGGAAAAAGACAGTGAGGATTTATTGTTGGCTCTTCATACTATGATGATGACAACCCTTTTATGTGCGCTTACGGCCTGTGAGTGCACCAACAGCCATTACACCTGCTCCCACTAACTCATCACCTCTCTGTCTGCAGGTCTGGTTTCAGAATCGACGCGCCAAGTGGAAGAAGCGCAAGAAGACCACCAACGTCTTCCGTGCGCCGGGGACTCTCCTGCCGACGCACCACGGACTGCCTCAGTTCCCGTCCGCCGCGGCAGCAGCGGCGGCCATGGGCGACAGCCTTTGCTCCTTTCACGCCAACGACACCCGCTGGGCCACGGCAGGGATGCCCAGCGTGTCTCAGCTGCAGCTACCGCCGGCTCTGGGTCGCCAGCAGGCCATGGCGCAGTCCCTGTCTCAGTGCAGCCTTGGAGCCGGGCCGCCGCCCAACTCCATGGGTCTATCCAACATGTCGTCAAACGGCTCCGGCCTGCAGTCACACCTCTACCAGCCCACTTTCCCCGGGATGGTACCCGCATCCCTGTCGGGCCCCACCAACGTGACCGGCTCGCCTCAGCTGTGTAGTTCACCGGACAGTGACGTCTGGAGAGGGACAAGCATCGCCTCGCTGCGCCGCAAAGCGCTGGAGCACACAGTATCCATGAGTTTCACCTAGTGATGAGAGTCACCGTCAAAAGCTTTTCTTTCACTCAATCTGAGAGCTTCTGCATTTAGTTCTTATTCATCAAGTCCATCCAAACGGTGCACCGGGAAAATACAACCTGGATATTGTTCTCGTCGCGACCCGCAGAGCTGTGCGCCTGGAACAAGAGGGAAAACTGAAGCTGTTTATCAGGCCATTGGCCATTTTCAAGCATAGGACTGGTTCTGTTCTAAAATATAATTTATTATTTCGCATGTAGCCTGTGGCAACTATTTATTTCTCTATTTAAATTAACTTATGAATTTATTTGATATTTATTTCTCTGGCACACGCAGCCCTCACCTGCAGGGCTTTCAGTGGCATTTGCTTGGTGAGGGACTGTTTCTCAAAACAGGTTGTGTGGATACTTTTAAAAACGAAACTAGGCAACAGATCCATTTTTTTTTTATCAAAACCTGCTGCACAGCATGCAACTGTCAAGGGACCAAAGGGATGCACGTGGACATGCAGAAACAAAACACCTGGAGGTTTGAAAAGACACACGAGGAGAGGGAAGGAAACCGATCTGAGCGAGAACAACACAGAGACTGCATGTGCTGTCCAAGGCGACAAATAAAAAAAAAAAAAAAAGAAAAAGGAGGGTGGGGTGGGGGTATAATTTAAACGGAAACTGACTTAACTATAATCTGTTATATAGGATGTTTTGTGTAGCAGAAGCACTCTTGTTCCCATTTGGTCAGTTTGTGATAAGTTATGTTTTCAGAATTATGTCTGTGCTTATGATCAACTTTCTTAAATGTTTGAACCATTTTGTTTCATGGACATGTTTATATCAATTCAATGTAAATGATCAAATAAAAATCATTTTCAATTATGTCCCAACACGAATCAACCTTCTTTTCTTGGAGTCGTTTAAAGGCCCAAGTTCATCACTGTTGTCGCGTAAGATACCACATATCTCCCAACTTTTAACTTCATAGTGAGCTAACAGAAGCAGCTCTGTGTTCGAGCTTTGTGATGCCCGCATTTCGAAGTAATGTGGCTGGTTTTAAATAAGTTCTTTGGCTTTGCATGTAAAATAATTGCCTCGGCCTATTCAGGAACACTTAATATTTGAGTGAAAAATAAAAAAGCCCGGTAAAAAGTCTTTAATTCAGTCCAGTGTAGTAGCTGCATGTCCCAGCTTTACGGTGTCTGCAAGCCCAAACACAAAGTAAACAAAATTAATTTAGGAATCATCTTTAAATTTGCATTTGGTTTGCATCCATTGTCTAATTTTCTGTTCAGTCTGTGTCACTGCGTGTCAGATTTCAGTGAAGACACAACGACATGAAATGGGTTTCTTAACAACAGAACGTTGGACAATTTTGTAACCACATAAGAATTTTATTCCTCTTGTTTGAACTGTGCTGTTGTGTCTTGCTTTTCATTTTGACAACTGCAGGGATGTTTGCATGTCTCCAAAAAAAGCCACTGGGCCATAGTTGCAAGAAAAGTATGCGTGAAAAAAATGTAAGTTTAGGTTTTTCTGATGGAATAGATTTAGTTCTGTCCCACAATGTCAGTGTTAGTGTGGATTGTTTTGGTCGTCAGTGAAGCAAGAAGAGCTGCTTTTGCCCCATTTAGACATTTTATTTCTCCTTGACAGACACCTGAAAGGGAAACTTCGGGTTTGTCAAACTATGACAGAGATACAGTCGATCCAAACTTCCACAGCAGCATCAACAGCTGTGAAGGTTGAATGTCTTTTGCGGTTTTAAAAAGATATATATTTTTTAATTTTCCACAGACAATGTTTTCATAATTTGCAAGTGCAACCTGGACCTGAAAGATCTGTGCCACCAAAAAGACACAACTAAAACAGCTTTGTGCCCACTTTACCCTTTTCAAACAAAGAGAGGACACTGGTACATCTCAGACCCTTTGAAATCATCGAAGATGCTGACTGTATGATAGATTAGATTGTCACTCTGCCACAACCGATAGACACCTGAATGCAACACAACAGCTGTCATTAGGGTCATTAGGGTCAGGAATGAAAAAAAATATTGGACATTTTTGTTTAATTGTTTTGTATTGGTGGTGTTGGACTTGTGGCTGGTCAGTGAAAAAACTCTAAGCAACCCGTCTTTGAGAAGCATCGTAAACTGAATGCACAAGTAAGACACCAGGAGATTTGGCTTGTTAGTGATACAACAACCATATTTTCATGTATTTTTCTCAAAAAAAAAAAAAAGTTTTATCTTAAAATGAAAGCTTGTTAACTCCATCAATTATATAAAAGTCTTCATTGTAATGATGTGTTTTTATACAGTAAAAAAAAGACAGTGGTGGTGGAAAAGTGCAAGTTTCTGCTTTGTATCTCTTTCACTTTTATTTTAATCACATGGAAGTGCAGAAGCTTAACGTTGAAGCAACTTCCTCATCATTTTCAAACTATATACTTCAACTTTTCTGCTCACTTGCTAATTAGTTGTCATATATGTAGCATGTGCTGCTCATGAAGATGTAATTAGTCAACTGTCAGACCCCATTCCCCACACAACACGCTGAAATGCTGTTACCACTGTAAGGAGCCTGGAGTTTAATGCCGCTCTTCTTTAGACAGTTGGAGACTTATGTCAACCTTGTTTTTATCTTGTTTCTTTTTTTTTTTTCGTTGTTTAAAATTAGCAGAATCTCACCCATCAGTCTTTTAACGGGTTTTTACCAGCAGGTGTAGAAGACTGGCAGTAACTTGTGTTGTGAGATTTAAGCCTGGAAACTTGAACGGGGCTGCGAACACATCCTGTGTTTCAGGTTAAAGTCTAAACCTCCAACCGCTTTAAGGTGCACTAAGCCCTGCTAGTTTAACTACGCTCAGGAAGCTGGTGTTGTCCCGTTGTATGTGCTATCCAGGCTTCAGAATTGACCTTTTGTTTGCTCCTGCTCGTTTGTAACAGGCTCACGTTCACAGTTTTGAACATGTGCAAGTGTTTTTTTGGCAAGTGCAGCGGTGAAGGGGTCTATTCCAGCTGTCATTGGGTGAGAGGTGGGCAACACCCTAGAATCATCACTTGACCTAACTTCATGTCTTTGAACCCACTCGGGCGTGTGGAGAACATGCATAGAGAAACACCACAGCCAGCAGATAGATTCCATAAGATACAATATGATTCAGCATGATACGATAAGATCCAGTACGATACGATACAATCACGTGATTCGATACAATACAATGCAATATAATTAAACACAAAATGACACAATTAGATTCGGTATAATATGATACAATTCAATGAGATTTGATTGATCTGATTCAGTAAAAAAAAAAGATAAAACAGATGCATTACAATGATAAAACAGGATTCAATATGATACAATACAACTCTATACGATACAATACGATACACTTTGTTGAGGGTCCACTGACATTTGTTTTGCGTCACAGTCCGCTCCATCAAAAACACAAATTAAAAGCATAACAAATAACTGTTCACAATCAGAAAGGAAGGATTAAAGAAAATTAATGAATGAGTACACGATGCATAAAAGAAATATTGATTTTTTTATTTCTAGCTTTTTGAATGTCTCCTGACCGCTCAGATTTATTTCGTAAGCCACGAAGAGGTCATAACTATGTCAGTAATCACCGTTTAGATGTTTGGAAAATATGTTTGAATCTGTTAAAAAAAAATGAAATCTGTATCTAAAGTTCGCATATGTGTAGGCTTTGGTGAAGTCTGGGTGTGCTTATGATCATGACAAAGACTTGATCGGGGGGCGGGGAAGCATGGGGATAAAGATTTTTTTGTAGTCTAGCGACAGATGTGAAATAATATTACATAAATGTAATAATTTGTTTCACTATCACCCAGGTTAATTAGTTTGTGGAAGTGGGTAACCTATTTCTCATTGGGTAATTTGTCACACGCTGACGAGGTAGCCAATCAGTGACCCTGCTGTTGGTGGGATCATTTCTCCCAGAATGCTGTGCAGCGAGTGTGTCGTGGAAAATGTGAGAGTGAGCCAATGTTTACCACCTATTTATTCCACACAAATAAATGAAATCAGTCAATAAACCATCCAAGGGTGAATATGGCTCTCTCTGTCCTGGATTATGAATGAGAGCTCATTAATTTTCTTGTGTGTGAGTTCGTGTATGTCTGTGTGGGAGAGAGTGAGCTTGTGTGTGTGTGTGTGTGTGCATATGGATGTATAGCCGTGCATACATGAGTGTGTGTTTATGTGTGTGCAGAGCTGTTTTCTGTGATTATATCGATATGCTTGTATTTGGGCATGAGAAATGTGTGTGTGAATGAGAAAATGTGAATTTATGTTTATGAATATGCATTAGGTGGAAACCAAAACAATTACTTTAAAATAATTGCCTTTGCCATAATGAATTAACGATAATAGTTGCACCTTTTTTACTTGTTGACAATGAAGCTGTCAGCAGGCCTTTAGCTTAGCTTAGCAGAAAAGATCGGAAACTGAGGAAGCTCGTACTCAGAACTGCACTACCTCACTTTTTTTGCTCTTATTTTTTTTTTGCTCTTTCTTTTTTATTTTATTTGTATTTTGTTTTATTTCTATTTTTCTTCCTATTTTTATTTAACTTTAGGAACAGAAACAACTTGGTCAGGATTTAGGAAAAGATCATGGTTTGGGTTGCAATAAACACTTTGTAGACGATTTTCGTTTCCATGGTTACAACAATAAACACATCCGAGGCAATCGCCATGTCTCAGTTCTCCTTAGAAGGCTGCATTTAAGGACCATTGTGTCAAACAGATGCAACAGGGCTTCTCCATTTTGAAGGCAGCTTAAAAAGTGGCCGACAAATGCAGCCCAACTTCCCCTGGCGACAAAATCGGCAGTAGGTCGAGTCTTAGGAGCTTTAAACTTCATGTTTTCATAAATTAGCTCATTTCATTTAATTAGCTGAGAAGACTCTGTCCTAACCTTAATTATGGAGCTTGAGCAGCTAGTAAGAATTTTAGAACAAAGGAAATTTTCCTAAAATCAAGACGTCCCCACACAACATCATTATTTTATTTCAATTATTTTTAAGTGTCCAACATTGCAGTATAACTTTGCTTGTTCTTAATCTTATTAAAATGTTTAACCTTTGTGTTTAGACTCTCACAGCACTTGGTTAATATCAGGGAAAGACTGTAGTGTGTTATTAACCCTTAGCTGTACAGGTGACTGGACCCTACAGTCTTTGATAAGTGGGTCAAAAATGACCTGTGTTAGAATCAGTGTGTTTTTATGCCACTTTTGTTATTGTAGTTAGCATTATGATTTGTATTTAATATTATGAACCACACAAGAATGATTTCATGTTTGAAATATTTTTCTTTTTCACTTTTTAAACATTTTTAAAACATTTTTCAAATTTGAAAAGAAAATTACACAACAGCAATAGAACTTTGTGTGTGTGTGTTTGTGTGTGTGTGTGCATGTGTAAATGGTAAATGGCCACTTATATTTATGCTTTTTATCCAAAGTGCTTTAGAATGTCGCTTGTCATTCACCCATTCACACACACACACACTCACACACCATGTAATTTTGGTACTCTCTCACACCCTGAGCGAGAGTGAGTATATGCACGTGTGTGTGTGTGTGTGTGTGTGTGTGTGTGTGTTTCTTGGCTTCTTGTCTCATCGCTGTATGCAGTCGTGACAAACCGTTTCTGGCTGTGATCATTGCACACAGGTAAACTGCGTCTCCTGTTTCATGTTTCGTCAACATGAAACAGTCAATTTGGGCCACACATCCCATTATTATTGGCAAAAAAAAAAAAAAAAACCACGGCAAAACAAAAAAAATCCCTCGAGTTTTGCTGGGTA
Source organism: Channa argus (assembly GCF_033026475.1). Taxonomy (NCBI): domain Eukaryota; kingdom Metazoa; phylum Chordata; class Actinopteri; order Anabantiformes; family Channidae; genus Channa; species Channa argus. The sequence goes on along the minus strand of NC_090214.1, from coordinate 3,588,654 downwards.
TTTTGGTGCCTTCACATCCATGACCAGAGCCAAAATTCATGAGAACTTTAATTTTATTTGACAGGCCGAGTCTAGGAGAATCTTTGTGATTGTTATTCCAGATGTGGGTGCGAAAATCTCATTTGAAGGTTTTATTAATTTTCGTTAAAGTCTGCTTGCCAGTGAGGCTGACTGACATCTCGCTGCTCCCTCCATTTGTCATTGTTTGAAAAGGTCTTAATTGTATTACATGCAAATGAAGAGATTTGATTTTTGCCCATTATCTGTTCATAAGAGAAAATGAACAGAACATTAGTGGGTCACCAAATGAGGGAGGGATGTGTGGAGGCGGGGGAGGGGAAAGGAGGCGTGAGAGGCTGACAGTGATGATCAGTCAGAGAGAGAAGATGATGATACAGAGCAAAGAAGAAGTGGCAGCTTTACATTGCGTTGCTGTACTATAGGTGTCATAACTTTTGGGACTGTGCAAATCCAATCCTTCCACCCCCTCGTGAGTGACTGTCTGTATGTGTGAAGGTAATAGGTCAAGGCTGATAATTAACCTATGATGACTGAAACACAGCAATTACAGTCATACTCATGTGACAAATCAAAGTGACAGAAGCTAGAATATACTCAGGCATCCTCCTCTCAGGGTGAGACAGTCATCTTCAGGATTCTGTGACATATATATTCTAATCATGGTTTCTTTTAATTAGATCCTGTGGCAGAATTGTCTCCACAAAATAAATCAGGCTGTTGTGTTGTTTGGAGTCTTTTCTTATGTCTTTTGGATCATTTTGCGTCTATTTGGTCATTTATTTCTCTTTGTGGACATTTTTCGTGAGTTAACACTGATGCACGAAGTAAGGGGCTTCCTGGCTTGTTGACTAATCCATCCATGATTAGAAGTTTATTATATTATTTTAATCATATATTCAAATTACCCCAAACAATGAATCCTAATCATCACTGAAAGAATTAGTAACTTTACTATCACGTCTTACACCTTACTTGTACAGAGTCATATATAATTGACTCTAGAAGTTGGTTTGTAAATTCTACCCTTGTCAAGCCCCACGGTTCAGTGCAGTCGTATCAGTTGTTATCAGCACATGATTATGATTCAGTAGGTGACCTACTAACTCCCTGCAGGTTCCGTCACTCCTGTTTCTGTCTTAGCTCCAATGGCTGTTCGACGTCACCTCACTATCAGACTTGTGGATAGTGAACCTCCCTGGAGGTTGAAGGTCACTTACTGAACCATTATTAAGGGCTAAGAACAACTGATAATGGCCCGTTGAATAATGCGCCGACAGTCCAACAAGCTGAGGAAGATGATATCACCATTCTAATCCTGCATACAAATACCGTTAGCCAATGGTTTCTCCAGTCACTGGAAACAGTAGTTTTCTTTTGGGTGAAAGTCCCCTTTATTTAAAGTGCAGCGCTAAGTACCACGAGATGTTAATGGAAATCCAAACAGTATTAAATACCGTACAAAACAGTGATCGTGGACATACCCAGTATATCACCAGCTGTGGACTGAGGTCTGAGATCAGATCCCATGTGGAGGCAGAAGCCACTGCAGGTAAAGCAGAACACAGTGAAAGCCTGATGAAGAGGGACAGTGAAGTGTGTTGGTCAGGAATGAGTCTCTCTCTTCTACAAGACCCCCTCTGAACAGCAAAGGAGGGAGCCTGTTATTGAATAGTGTTGTTGATCCATTGTTAAATTACCGCTTAATTCCTTTTCCATCACCATAACCATTTGTTTTCCTTACAGGCTGCAGATGGGGGGATGAGATCAGCCACTACAGTGGAGAAAGTGGGTGCTGGCTGATTTTTTTTTTCCTCCTCTGCTCTGACTCTATTGCTCTAATGCTGTCAGTGTTTTGGTGGCCAATGCATCCTGGATTCACCTCTTAGCTGAGTCCTGCCATTGGTCATATTAGTCACCTTGTCTTCTCCAAATGCTGCAGTCAGGAGGCTCTTTCTTCTGCCACATCTTCCAGTTACCTCCCCTTCAATCTCTTCTCCCCTGATTTTTATAAATCATAGTTGCCGTATCCTGCACTCATTGCATTTTTTATGATAATGTCGTTAAAGTCTTTGGTCATTCTTTGGCTATTCATAAAAGCTGCCAAATGGTTAAAAAAAAAAAAATTTCTTTGTTGGTTATTATTTGATATTTATTTGAAATGAAACTGTTGCCTTACCGCAAACCATCTTTGCCTATCTTTTACCAAGATCATCAACTTTGCGCTTATGCCAACTGCAGTCAGCCGTCTTTGTTTACACCTACAGGTTCTGTCGAATCTCCCCAGCATTTTCTTCAGTCCTAACGAGGCAGACAATTTCTGTTGTGTTGAAGAATCTTGACGGCTTTCAGATGGATTGACATGAGAGTTTGTACAGACATGCATGTCCTGTGGAGGGTTAGTTGCAAGAGCTTTGGTGATCATCCGATTTTTAATCCAGCACCATCATCATCATCAAAGTGATGTTCAGTACTTTCAGATCAATACCTGTAAAGATGGTTACATACCCATCAAGATCAGTTACACTTTGTGTTTGGTGGTAATCATCATGCTAAACGATGATGACCATGGTATAGCTGCAAAATATCAGCATGTTTGCTTTGTCACTCAGAGCACATAGTGCCATTGTGCTCGCACAGCCTCATACAGCTGGTGCTTCTGTCTTTACATCCCTCGCATATTTTAAATTGTTACTGACCTAAAACATTTAACTAGAATCTACATATTTAACCCATTCTTTCAGATTTCTGACAGGCAGTTAAGCAAACAGAGCATCACCCACCCTCGCTTCTAAAAGCCATTCACTTGACATCAACCAATTCCTCTCCCTAACCCTCCTCCCTTCTCTACCTGCCCTTGAGCTTTTCTATTACCGCATGGAAAGCACCTTGCAGCCCCTGACAAGCGCAGCGGATCGACACTAAATCAGAAATCAGTGCCAGCCGCAGATCTGAGCCACCATGAAGGTCACAGGCCCTACACTGCGTGTCGTCTCAATCGGGGGAGCAGAAGTAGACACAGCTAGGGTGATGTGTAAATGTGTGTGTGTGGGTGTGTGTGTGTGCATCTCAGACTGTTGTAACAGAGGAGAAACTAAAAGAAAGAGAATAAAGACTGCAGGCAAAAAATATGTAGGGAGAGCCAGTCAATATGAATGCAGATGTGGGAAGAAGAGGGGGCGCAAGAAAACATGCAGACAGAGATTGTTGAGAACATGCAAGCAAATCAAACAAGTGGTTTGTTGCCTTTGATCACCCCCTTGACATTTAGATTAATAAAAGGGAAACAAATGGCAAATGTATTTCCATAGCTAACAGAGACTTGAACTATCCTCTGATCTCATGGGATTGTTACACACTGCCATCTAGTGATAAGAAGGTGAACAACACTCCTTTAAACACACAAAACTGACTGTGTGATCAAACTCACCCTCTCCCCAAAAATGTGCTTTGCTTATTGTCAAATCAATGGGATGTTTGAACTTTATTGGGCAGAGTTTGACACTTAAAGGCCGTTATCGCCTACATCTGCTAAATAGGAGGAAGCTGCTCTGAGCTCACTTTAAGTCTTAGTTCATGATATGTACACATTTTGAGACGGATTTAGTGTTGCCAAATTTACACCTTAAAACAATGGTCATGTGCCAAATCGAGCCAAAGAATTTTGTCATTTTGCCTCCCGTTTATACTCTTGTAAAACAACCAATAAAACTGATATACAGTGATATACAGTAAGTCTTATTAAGTGTGACATTTCCTTGTGTTGTTTCTCAGACACTGCTCCCTTTTTCATTTGCAGTAAAAAAGATTCAGACAAAATGAAGGAAATTTCTACGAAAAACACAACTCATCCTATATTTTTTTAGGGATTTCTCAAAGGGCTGTTAAAGCAAGCAAAGCCTATTTCAGAGGTTTTGTGGGCACCTGACTTGAAAAACGGAGCGTACATATTTTTCATAATGGTATTTTTACACAGAACTTGTACACATGAGTACTAGTCATTTAACCTTTGACTTATTTTTACACTTTTTTTACCGGCCCTTTATCCACTAATCAAGTATGAATGCTTATTATTCACAGCAGTGTTTTTTTTCCATATATGGCCCTATATTTTAGAGATTACATGTAAGGAATATATACAATACATTTATAATATCTCGCAAAATGGGCACTGAATCGCCCTAAACGCAAAAGCTCATATCGATCGACCTGAGTGAATCGTGTCCACCGAAAGCTTCCGTAGTTCGAGTCACATGAGTGGTTTGTTATGGTCGGTTCTGAGCGTTCGTCCTTGTCTTGTCACATGCATCTTAAATGTCGTTGGATCAACGCTTCTTTTCTCCGCTTGTGTTAAAAGGTATCGTCAACACGTTGAAGCCTTTTAAAACTGTTTTACACGGCCGGTAAATACGATGACATCTCGGTGAGCGACTTTGTTTCTCCGCCGAAGCGAATGTCTGGTAAGATCATGAAATTAGCTTGTTGGCTAAGCTTTCCGTTATTCCAACACACATTAACCTTTGTTTTTGGTTATTTTTAATTTTTTAAAAAAATGTTTTATTTTTTTTACAGAAATATCGAGCTAAACTGCCCCTAGTTTGTTACTTCAGCTAGCGAACGTTAGCCGCTGAGAGACGAGGTCATGCTTCGGTGGATTCTCGGTGGCCGGGAAGCTCAAAGCTCCGTGGAGGTAACAAGTACCGTAAAATAACAAGTACCGTAAAAAAAGCTTTCAGCCAAAACGATGCTGAAAACCGTCACATCACTAACTTATTCGAACGCTCTACCATTTTTTTTTTAAAGACTTGGGTTTTATCAGAAACACATATTTTAGTCGGCAAAATATTTTTTTTTTATTGTACCTTCCTTTAACCAAAGGGAAACAGAAGCTACTAACCAGAGACAAGCGTGAAGCGCACAATCATCTGCTTCTCAAACTAGGAACCCGGGTATGGAGGGTTAAATGAGCCAATAAAAACAGAAAAGCTGCGTTAGAAAAGCAAAGACACAGAGAAAAACAACTCTTTACTGTTTAATTTACAATGGCCCGGAGTTGAGCATGTGATATCAAATTCTTTCATTGTTAAAATTAATTTCCCTTTTTAAGCTATTCCGAAAATATGAGGCCATCATTTTTTTAAAAATGATCTCTGTTCATATTGATTAAACGTTTACATGAATGAGGGACTTGAAATCTGGCAGTTCCTGACATCTTCGGCTTCTGATCTCTATACAGCAACGGCCTGTTGTCCTGTTCCAGTGTCTTTTAGCTTATCATTTACATCAGCGGTTTAATATAGTGGCTCTTCACCGGTAAAAAGTGACTTCATCGATTTCCAACTTTCTTTCTATGGTTAGAAGTTTGGGGAGCACATGTACAAAATGTGAATGGGTTTACCTACATTAAGATGTCTCTTCACTGATGAACTGCATCTGGAGTAATTTTTTTAGTTTAGATCATCAACCGTAGTTTCTTATTCTGTACTTTGGAGCGTATGGTCACATAGTCTTAGTTGGCCTGCTGCTCCAGACCTGTGTCAGATGCCATGGAAGTATATTGCCATGACTCCTTCGAAGAATATCATAACATGAAAACCAGAGAGTTTCTACTGGTGTTTCGGTTCCTCGTTAGTTTGCACGTGTTTTATTGTGCAAATGTTCTGTCAGACACCCAGCACACGATGAACTTAAAACAAATGTGTCATTTGAGGGAAGCAATGGAATGCAATACATGTTCACTATTTTAAGTTGTAAGAAAAGTGATGTCATCAGCCAGATTAACCCCCACTCCACCTCGTAATCACAGTAAAGCACATAAAGTGTTGGGATAGAAGAAGCACAACTATGTCGGAGTCATCCTCCTTAAAAATAGTAGCAAAATATACATAAACCATGAGGTATAGGAGTCATCGAGCGATAGCAGGTTCAGGTTAACTTTAACTAGGGTGACCTAAACATTAGGACCACCTCTTCTAATGCACTCCACCGCAACTCTACTACCCACTTTGACCTCAATAATAAACACACCTTTCTGACAGTTTCAACCTGAGAACTGAGAAAATTTGAACTTGTAAAAGTAGAATTCATGGCGGAGCTGCTGTACTGGATTGCATTCAGTTGCACAGGTGGTTGTAATGTTGTGCTGAACGGTGTATGTATTTTTGTGAATGAGGAGCAACGTTGTAAAGTGCTTTGTCTGGCAAGGTATAACAGCAGAACCATGTACAAAATTATCAAAAGCAAAAAATTCTCATTATGCATTAAACTAGCCTCTTGTTTTTCATGTAAATTTATACACTGCATTGAGATTATTGCTGATGCATTAAAGTTTAGCTCAATAGTTTTTTAAGTCGACCATAAAATATTGACTTTCTGTTGTTGTAGCCCCATCACTTTTCCTGTAAAATGACATAAAAACCATTTAAGAATCCTGTAAAACTGTATTTGATTGCAGCACTTGTGTAAATGTACAGAGTTACTTTCCCCCACAGTCTTTCTCTCACTTTCCCTCTTATGTCTGCAGAAAAACTCTGTGCTGTGCATTGGAGAGGATCAGCCGAAAAACTGCTTCACTGAGCTGCAGGTGCTGAAAGGACATTTTGACATTGTTCGATTTCTGGTGCAGATTGATGACTTCAGGTAGGCAGACCACAACGACCCCCCCCCCCCCCCCCCCCCCCTTTTTTTCTCTTTCACTCTAACCTCTCCCCTCTCCACCCTTGGGTGGCCACTATCCCTCAGTGATTGACAGGAGATCCTCACCTAGAGCAAACTTCCAGAGCATGACATAAGCCCAATCATCACCGCCGTGTGATTGTGTGTGCACAGTACAGTATAACCAAAGCCTTTTAATGCTGTCCATACTCTCCTGCACGCACGCATAAAAGGGTTGTGCACCTGCTCTCTGCGCTGTTTGGTGGAAGTATGCTGCACACTGGTATGGTAGAGTGGGTCTGCACAAGTGGTCAGATTGGGATTTATAAAAGCACTAAGGGTATGTGTGTCAGGTGGTGGGGGTTGTGTCACGCCTGGTCTCCTCCTGTAATAACCCCCTCCTCTGGGCCTTGTCCTCTCCATACACAGGACCAGAGTTGAGGGCAAAGGCCAGGAAATTCTCCCCAGATTGCTTTTGAGGTCCGAAAGTGTATCCTAGACAGTTCCTCTATGCTCATTTTGTCTTTCTGTTCTGTCCGCTCATCCTGTCTGTTGATTTTAGGATCGGGTAGTGTGGATGGTTGAGGGTCAAAGGGTGAGTGAAGGTGCTGAGCCTGAGGACAGAGGTTTTTATTTAAAGATTTCTTGGTGTGGGGATAGACCCGCAAGAAATTATTCCTCACACAGATAGAGATTGTCTGTGAGCGTTTTGACTAGTCGGGTCGCTAAAAATGAGATCTGGCAAATGCACATCTCCACTGAGGCCTTGTTGTCACATATAGATGTACAGTGAGCCTGCAACCGCAATTCCAAAGAAGTTGGGACGATGTGTAAAACATAAATAAAAACAGAACATAATGACTTGCAAATCTCATCAACCCATATTTTATTCACAATAGAACATAAACAAAATATCAGATGTTGAAATTGAGCCATTTTACCATTTCATGGAAAATATGAGCTCATTTGGAATTTAATGGCAGCAACACATCTCAAAAAAGTTGGAACAGGGTGATCGTTGTGCAGCATCCCCTCTTTTAACAACTGTAAACATCTGGGAAGTGAGGACACCAGTTGCTGGAGATTTAGCAGAGAAGTGTTGCTGCTAGGTTTTTATTATTTTATGATGCGCATTGCATCATAAAATAATAATATAGCATTGCGCATATAGCATTGTCTTGCTGAAAGAGACGCTGTCTGGATGGGAGCATATGTTGCTCCAAAACCTCTATGTACTTTTCAGCATTGATGTTGCCTTTCCAGATGTCTCAGCTGCCCCCACCATAGACATAATGCACCCCCAGACCATCAGAGGTTCAGGCTTCTGAACTGTCTGCTGATGAGAAGCTGGATGGTCCCTCTCCTCTTTAGTCCTCAGGACATCACGTCCATGGTTTCCAAAAAAATTTCAAATTCGGATTCATCTGACCAGTTTTTCATTTTGCATCAGACCATTTTGACTGAGCTTTGAAACGGCGTTTCTGGATCGTGTTCTTTCAGTGATACAGCTCTAACTTAACATTTGTTGATGGCACAGTGAACTGTGTTCCTGAGCCCATGCAGTGATGTCCAGTAGAGAATCAGGCCTGTTTTTAATGTAGTGCTGCCTGAGGGCCCAAAGATCACACACACAGACAGTTTTGACCTCTGGCTGATTCTCTGAATCGTTTGATATTATATACTGTAGATGTAAAATAGTTTTTAAACATATTTTTTAAAATTGCAATTACTTCAAAGTCTTTGCAATTTTACATTGAGGAACATTTTTCTGAAATTGTTCCACAATTTTTAGATGTCACAGATTAGTGAACCATCTTTACATGCGAGAGGCTCTGCCTCTCTGAAATGCTCCTTTTTATACCCAGTCATGTGCTGACCTGTTGCCAATTAATCTAAATAGTTCCTCCAATGACTGCTCCTCCAATTGTTTTTGATTTGCAGCAATTACTTTTCCAGCCTTTTGTTTCCCCTGTTCCAACCTTTTTGAGATGTGTTGCTGCCATCAAATTCAAAACGAGCTAATATTTTCCATTAAATGGTAAAATGTCTCAGTTTCAACATCTGATATGTTGTTTATGTTCTATGGTGAATAAAATATGGGTTGATGAGGTTGTAAATGCTATATGCTTACATCTTTGATCCTACCTTTTCCAGATGTGCCTCCGCAGGGGATGATGGCCTTGTTTTGGTGTGGAATATCGAGGTAAGGTGTTGCATGCGTATTATTTCAGTACTTTTTAAAACTACACACAACATAGTGGCACTACTTCCGATTTGTGTTTGGTTTCTTTTGTCTGTTAGACTGGTGAGAGGCTGCAGGAACTGAGGGGCCATTCCCAGCAAATAACAGCGATAGCCACCTTCACCTGCAATAATGGACACACGTCGTATACTTCGCTTATCACAGCCTCCTCAGATAGAAGTCTCAGTGTATCCTCCATTTGAACACACACACCACACTATGCTGTTGTTGTGGTTGTGCTTCAGACTCGATTCTCCTTAATCTTATTCATCAGCTGTGGAACCCTGATACAGGCAACAGGGTTCAGACAATTTCAGATCTCCAGTCTTCAGTAAAGGTAATTGATTTTGATCACAGAAGAGGGTCATAGTTCTCTCAGCCAGAAATTATTTCTTTCCTTTAATTCATAGAAGCTTTTTTCTGCCAGAGTTCATACTAAGCTTTTGTAAATGATTCCGTTTTTTTGCTTTCAGATACACACTTGGTTTGAGTTTTTATTTTTTAGTATTAATAAATTAGTCTGTTATCAGAAACATGCTGCTGTGTGTTATGGCTTGATATAGTGTTTTATGGTGTTATGGCAACACAATTCTAAATTTAATGCTGTTTGAATAATGTAAAGACTGCAGCTGCACAGATGAACCATAAACAGAACAATTGATACAAGTCTTTTGCCCTATTGAGAACAATGTAATAATTAATCACTTCTCTTTTTGCACACATAGAACTTAATACGTGGACAAAACGATGCATGACATGTTTAAAAAAGTCAGGAAATAATTTTACTTGTCTCCCTATGGAAATGTTATTGAGAATTTGACAAGCATTCCTCGTATTGGATGTGAATAAAGGCTTCAGCATTAAAATAGGTTTTAAATTCTGCAACCGAAGAAGTAAAAACACAAAACGTTGTTTCTACGATTAGTGTCAGACTTAGCATTGATGTTGCTTTGTGAGTAGTTTTTTTTTTTTTAAAATAATTTAGGGATGCACATTTTTCTAAAAGACAAAAACCCGTCCACTAGACAGTTAGATTAACAGACTATTTTACATATTGGCTAACTGAAAATAACATTAGTAATATCACTCATTCGCACATTAGAAGTTTAGATATAGTAGCAAAACATAAACATTGCAGTTTTTATGGCAGCTGTGGTTTTGCAGCTTAGCAAATAACTTTTTGAACTGATAAATGACTTATCCTATTGATTTTGCATAAGTCATATATAAAAAATGTATTTTGTGCAATGTCTGTACACAGTATGTTTTAAAATGTACAGTATGTCTTAGTCATGTCATTCATCCACCATATACCGTGACACAGCGGGTAAGTATTTGTTGGCTACGATATGTAGTTAAGTTTGACACAAAAGGTTATTAATGCAAGTTATAACTTACTCATTTTTTTATAAGTAATTTATTTCAATCACTGATGATTTATGTGTGTGTGTATCCAAATTAAAAATAGCTCTTATACTACATAGTGACCCAGCTGTGTGCCTCTCTCAGTGTTTGCTAGTGCTGGAGCGGCTGTGTTTGTGGCTCTCTGGTGGGGAGGAACTGTGTGTCTGGAACAAAGACTTTCAGCTGCAGTGTCAGAGACAGAACCACAGCGACACAGGTGAGGAGAACACGGTGTGCAGCCCCTGAAACTGCACTTTGCACACACACAGGTTAACGTTGGTGTGTTCTGGCACTTTGTAGGAATAACCGCTTTGATAGAGCTGCCCAAGAACTGCGTAGCAGCTGCCATGGATAAAGAGATAGGTAAGAGAAGGATTTTGAATATTTTGACAAGAATCATTACCAGGATGTATATTTATTGTGCACAAATCAAGACATGGTATTTTTTTTTTTTTGGCAGTGATCTACAGGCTGATGGTAGCTACCGATTCCTCTGTGTCAGTGGCTGAAATCCGCTGTCTGTCGGACCACCAGGACCAGATTCGAGCTCTTATCAATGTCAACGGTCAGCGCGCTTGAGGAAGCTCTGAAACATCCGCTGAATGTTGTGTGCTTGACGTGACTCAAGTTGTTGTTGTTGCCATTGTCGTCCTCAGACGGGCTCTTTGTGAGTGGTTCCCATGTGGGCGAGTTGATCTTGTGGGATGCGACTGAGTGGAACGTCCTGGCCTATGAGCACATCCTGTGGGAGGAACCACAGTCTTGCGCCCAGGCGGAAATACGATTGGCTGCTCCCAAACCCAGCGAAATGTCCATTCAGCATCTTTCCACCAATGGAAGGGTGAGGATAACAAGATGATGTTATGTTTGCTTAATGTGACCCATAAGATGCTTAATGTTTGTGTGTTGTGTAGCTTATTCTTGCAGCTGTGGGCAGCGGCCTGTATGTGTACAGTGTTCTGACCAAGACAGTGGTTGCCTATAGGAAGCTTGCCCATGACTCTAATGTCTTACACACCATGCTGCTGTCTGACAGGTAATACAGAATTTGCTTTTCTCACATATTCCTGTTTCTCCAATCTCTATCACGCGTGATCCAACAGGTGGCAGCACTTTATGAGCCTTTGGAGATCAAAAATGGTGTAAATGAAATGTGTATTGTAGAGCATTGGTTCTCACAGTGTTTGGTTTGTGATTAACTTAAATATTTACATTTAATTACTGGGCATGTGGGTTTATCCCAAGCTTCTGATGTTCAAAGCAAAAAGCAAAAAAAAAAGCAAAGTCAGCAAGTGCTACGAAAGGAAATGTTTGTGGAAACATGAGTGCTAGATTTTTTTTTTTTTTCTGTTTATGCTTAAAATGGAACAAAGACATCTGACCTCTTTCTGTGAGCTTTTTGTGACTTTTACAACAAATGTAGCATCAACATTATAGAGTTAGTCAGTAAACCACTGCCCCCAAACCGATCACGGCAACAAGCGTACACTCTAATTTTTGCTTTGTCTGTGTTTTTGCTTGTGGCTTGATTTATAATGTAATTTATAAGCTGGATAAAAGCAGGCATCACTCAGAAACACAAAGTTTATTAAACACGAGGTCAGCTGTTTAGAAATCCAGCCAGCATGGAGGATTGGAATCACTTGTGGTTATGAGTCAAGCAGCTGATGCACCATTGGGTGTGACACTGTCTGTTTCAGTGAGCTGATGTCCTGCTCGGAAGACGGCAGCGTGAGAATGTGGGAGATCCAAGATTTGCCTTTGCCCGCCGAACCAGCGTCTTCAGGTGTGTCACGCGCAACAACAAAAAATCCAAACGCACAGTCTGAGGCGTGACCTCTTATATCCCACAGCTGATAGGAAGTAGTTCACACACTCTGTTCAGACATGCACAGATATCAGAAGTCATCTCATTTCCTCCCGTGGATTTGTCACTTTAAGAAAACTGGATCACACTTCCAGTGATGGAGCGCATGCAGCCCAAAGACTGAGGGAAATTGCCTGCACTCAACTTGTTTGTGTAGCCGAGTTTCTTGATGTGTGGGTGGCACGGAGGAGTAGTAATGCAGTCCAGATGTGGTATTGTGTATATCAAAGGAAAGTGTACTCTACAGGCACCGTCAACAGAGAGCCCGCATTTTCTCCTTAAGTGGGCTAATTTTCCTACTGTCTTTGATGGTCTAGCTGTTTGCAGTCACTGTAGAGCTGTGGTGTCTCTGAATAGATCCTGGCTGGAGGGTACTATACTCAGGCTTGTCATTATTTATCACTTGTGTCTAAAGGAACCAGAAATCAACGATTCATCTGCGTTGGACTTTAAAGGAAAAGGTTTCAGAAGGGCAGGTTTCTCATGAATGGGATCATTGTGAGTCTAAAGGTGATAACTTCGCACCTTTGTTGGTGTAGAGATTTAGGGAAACACGTTGGTGCAGAATTACATGAATTATCTTTAGTTTTTTTGAGTATTTTAACGTCGTAATTCATGCTTTGCCCATTCTCATCTGCATGAGCAGGCAACTGTTTATCTTCAGAAAAGTGCTTAAAAACTCACTCAGCACTAACTTCCCAGGACCATGAGGTTTACTGAGGGGGAAAAAAAAGCAGGCACTGATAAACTGATTAACAATACGATGTGAAAGGGGGTCATTAGCAGGTATTCCAGGTAATCACCACACGCATCTGCACCTCATTGTTTAGCTGTTAAAGTTCTCTCTCACCACTCTCATAGCGTGATTTTTGGCAGGGTGAGAGCGCAGTTCTATCGTCTTTTTTTCTTTTTTTTTATTCCATTTTTACAAACAAGTCATTCCCCTTTGTCCATTTAACCAGGGTTCTTTGGGATGTGGACTTTTGGCCGCTCCAACAAACAGACTGGTCCCCCACCGAAGAAGGTGATGGAAATCCCCAACATAAGGATGCTGGAGTTGACAGGTGATCTGATTGGCCACTCAGGAGCAGTTCAGGTAGGATTTTACAATGTACAGTACGAAGTAGGGGTGAAAAATTTGTAATTAAATCAAACAACGGCAAATAAGAGAAAAACCCAAATTCAGCACCATTGATAATCTCAATTTTTCAATTTAGGCAGTTTTCACATTAATTCGAGTTTTGGTTTTTGAACAATCAAGTGAATCCGGTTTATCGCCCAGCCCCAACACAAACATATGTTCTATGTCCAAATTGCGTTACAACAGTGCTTTCATGCTCCCTTTTGCACCCTGGCCAGATGTTCGTGAGCTTCAAGGAGAACGGTTTGGTCACCTGCTCGACAGATCACCTGCTGATTCTGTGGAAGAACGGAGAAAGACAGTCGCACCTGCGCAGCCTGGCACTTTTTAAAAAACTTGAGGAGAGTGGAGGACTCTGACCTAACCTGCGAGTCGCTGCCTTAAAAAGAATTAAAGGTGGGAGATTGTTGATCGGTGCCACAGATTGTTATTTACTGTAACCCTCTTTGTTGTGTTTGCCTTGACTGAAAACAAATATTTAACTTGAATTAAAAAAAAAAAACTCAGTAAATACCTCATGTCAGTGACAGAAATGATGTTTCATTGTTATTTCCAGCTTTATGTTTTTAAGCACTGTGAAATAGATATTAAGGCAGTAGTTTCTCTTTCATACCTAGAGGGCTGTCTGCTACATTCAATGACCAATTTATTAGATAAAGTGAATTGCAGATTATACAAGTGTAACAGCTCAGCCATACATTTTACAGTCGAGTATTTGTCGACAATGAGAAACGTTACATTGTTTTGCCCTGTTCTTTCCATACACACCTCAATATAGTGTAGTTAAGTACAACACTAGTAAAACATAGAACTGTATTAAAATCTCAGAGTGGCAGTAAACACAGCATAAGATTCTCCGGCTTAACAGTTACATTAAATTGCAGTGTAAAGGTGTCTGAGTGCATGTTGTGGGCTGAGCACCTGCAGTCCTTTACTGTGTCACTGTAGATCTTTTCGTTTCACCCCATCTGCCAAAATTCTGTTTTTAGTCAGACTGAACACAAGCAAAACATTTAGTCTGGCTCTGTCCAAATGATTAAAAAGAAAATGGCCATCAGCACCACCAAAGCTTTAATATTGTTGTGATACCTTTACAGAGCCAGGCCAGCTGTTTTCCCCTTTTCAGCGGCTGTAGCCTTTTTTTTTCTCTCTGGGCAAGAAAACGACTAAGCTCATTTCCTAAAACATATAATGTGGTGATAAATTTGTCGCCGTCATTCATGCAACAACTCCATATTTAAAGAATGCTTTAATTGTCTCACAAGACGTGTTTGACAAAGAACATATAAAAAGACAAAATCCATAAAGAGCAAAAATACATTAAACTTCTCAAATTAAGCTTTAAGAGAGAAAGCTTTTGTCACTACTATGCATGAGGCAGTAAAGTCTTTCAAAAACACATGTTACAGTTCTCATGGCCAATGATGATTTTACGTCTTTGAAAAATTATTTGTACCGTATCTGACATTATCACTTTGTTATTGTTCTGTTCATAAATTATACAAAACAATTGGCAAGTTGGTGCAGCCACGGCCATCACTGTCAGATGAACAAGAGAGGAAATGGAAACAGCTAAGTGATGAAGGCTTTTTTACATAACAAGCAGTTCTACAGTCTGGCAGACTCAGAATGAGGCGGTCACTTGATCTAATTTACAATCACATTCCAGTCATCGCTGCTCACAGAAAAAGGCATGTTTGTGTGTCACTTAAATATGAAGAATTAACATTTTTTTGTTAATAGAAATCTAGCAAAAATATGTTCTCTTGATCAGTGATCGCAGTCCTGAAACATTCAGCGGTGGATCCACATTTCAAGTCAGTTTAAAAAAAAAATAATCTAAATTTAGTTTGAGATTTTGGAAATCACCCCTGCAACATGTAACAGCCAAAACAAATAGTTACATAAGCAAAATATATAAAATGCAAAGCAGTAAATGATACATTGGCAGTTACATTAGGTAGTTTACAGTGTATTGCAACGGTAGCAGACCTCAACAGTGAGACAAGATTAAGGCGTTGATTAAGACCTTGATCGATAATAAAACAATTACATATAATCGTGAATACGCTAAATGCGGACGTGACCAGTTCTGTTTCTTTAGAGTGAACTGAAACCATCACTGACAAACCAACTGAGGTTGTCTTTTAAAAGCCTCAGTTACAAAACAGGAAGGATCAAAACATCAGGACCAGTGTGACAGAACCATCGACACTTAACAGGTCAGTTCAAATTTCTACAATATCTAAAACATGTATGGCTTTTTTTTTTCTTTTTCTGAAGGAGTAGAGGAGCTATTTCAATCAAAAGAATACTTTAGTTTTAGAATAAGGCATGTGTAAAGAACCCCCTGTGCCTTTGGTTAATACTGTAATGTGCATTTCCTGAATTAACACAGCAATGCTTCCTTCTGCGTCACTCATCACCATTCAAATGAAGCCTGGGGACAGGAACTGGCAATAATGAAATTACGGTTTCACCAGAGCAACTTGGGTAGTTTATAATTGTCTTATGTCTTCATTTTCTTAGTTTATAAACTTGGTTTTTTGTGATAGCAGTGTGTTTCATTACTGCCGTACTTTAATGTAACAAAGAAAAGTGCTCTGAAAAATACAGGAGTTAAATACTTAATAAAAGGCAATAGCTTATAAACGCTAATCATTTGTTTGTGAATGCTGACTTTGATTCATAGCCCTTCTTCCTGTGCTCTAACTTGATGCTCCACTTCTGCAACACCCGCATTTGGCCACCAGAGGGCAGACACATCATGCAGATCTCATGATGGGATGGCCTTTGTCTGATCCTCGGTGAACTGCATGCAACCAAAAGGGTGAATTGCATTTGCAGGATTTGAGAGACTTAAAAATCTGTCAAACAGAGAGGAAAATTAAAAAAATAAAAAATAAAAAACATGAGGGGGTCGGAGCCAATTAGTGATCAGGGCTGCCGGCAGATGCTGACTCTGCAGCTGCCGCTTCATACATTAAGTCAGGCTGCTGTGAGGTCCATTTGTGCCTCAAACACATCTGTGCACCATACAACGGTTATTGTACCTTTACATAAGAAGCCTAAACTGGTTTTGTTCAGATGCTCGCAGTTCAGAATAGTTGAATCTGTTTTTGGGCACAAATGTCTACAGTTAGTGTCACAAAGCTATTGTGTGTGTGTGTGTGTGTGTGTGTGTGTGTGTGTGTGTGTGTAAGCTTAGATACAGTGCAATTCTCCATTTGTTAGGACAATACAAGTTTGACAGATCTCCAGTGGCTGCTTTGACAGTACACACTACGTAGAGGAAATGACCATAACAGACATTTCACCACCTGTTATGTAGCTACATGGTCTTTTAATACAGTAAAGTTCACAAAAACAGCCCTTCTTGGATGTTACTTTTGTATGTACGGCTGGATATAAAAACTGTATACGGACTGGACCCTGGTGCTCGTCAGTCTCCCCTTAAGTCTCACGTAGCCCCCACCCCCCACCACCAAACCTCTGATTGTTAGGAAGTTGGTCCTAGAGTTAGTTATTCCAGCTGAGCACCGTCAGAAGTTAGAAATTAGAAAATTAATTTTTGAGCGCGCACACACACGCACTGTTGCAATCAAGCATGAACCGATCTCTTTAGGGCTTCCGTTTCGCTCGGTGTGTGTGTTGCTTTGGTCGCCGTCTTATTCACCACATTTTCATTTTAGAGCAATAGACAGATGTGGACTAAAAAGACGAATGAGGAACACGAATCAAAGCAGCTGTGCGAAGGAAGCGGGAGGAAAAACAAAAACATCTCGATTAGCTAAAGTGCAGGTTTCTAATGTGTCACTGTACGGCAAAGATTGTCAGGTCACAGAGCCACAGGGTCCACACAGGTCCTAGAGGTGCTATTAGGAATACTTAACCTGGCCATGAAGTGGCAAAGGGGCCTCAAATGACAACCTGTTCTCCAATGGCAGAACGCCACCTCCAATTAGAAGTGCTCAAGAAAAGAGGCTGTGATTTGAGATGGAGACAGCGTCTCAGTGTTCAGTCAGTGATATCTGCTCTCAGAATCCAGATATCCGGGCTTTGAACGTGTCCCCCGGTGCCCGGGAGGGCACAGAGCGCCACCCAATCACAGCTGAAGAGACCAATTGTTCCTCTGCATAGCTGCGTTCACCTTTTACCCTGCTTGAAGCGATGGATTCGAGGAAGGGATGAGGATTGCATCAAGAAGGAGGGGGAGGACGCAAGCTCTTACACTTCATCTCGTCCAACCTCTTCCAGTACTTGTAATTCTCTGACAAGTGCTCCATGAGACCTGGCAGGCTGGCAAAGGCTGTGAGGAGACACAGAATAGTGGAGGTGAGTTGGAATGCTTTGGTTGGTTGAAAGCAGTGCAAATTTTTAATGTCTGCCTCACACTCCCGTAACCAGGTGCTTTTTGAATGATCCTCTTAAATAAAAAAAAAAAAAAAAGAAAGAAAAAAGATAGGGTTGATAAATCTGCTATTATCATTATGTGCAGAAAATTGTAAGTCTTCATGACAGAGCCACTGTCTTGGATTGCGTTAAATTGCACAGAAAAACCTGTATAGAAAGTCGTCTCTGAATGATCAGAATAGACACAAGAAAATTTCACAGCAACCAGTAACTTTAGCAATAAACAAATGGGCATCAGGCATAGAGGGATACAAACGTCGAGTGAAAGTTAATATTTCTCAGATAAATTATGAGAAAAGGAGACAAGAATGTTCAAAAGACCCACAAAATGACTAAAAAGGCAAAATAACCAACAAAAGAGCAAAAGAAATGGACAAGAACAAAACCAAAAAAAATTAACAGATTGAAATAAAGACCAAACATGAAACGAGTCCTAAAGGCAGCTTCTGTGTTCCTCTTGCAGGCAGGGGGTCCTACACACCATAGGAGGGCTAAGAGGCTAATTTTGTCATCATCCATTAATACATGTAGATATTTGGAGACCAGCTTGAAAACATTTGAACCTGTGTTAATGCTCCTGAAAAAAAAAAAAAAAAAAGGCATCATTCCACATAAACTATGAGGCAGGTTTTTGAGTTTGTGTCTGGTTCATTGGCTGATGGTAGGTCCACTCTGTACTGTGGCTCCCACATACAAATCCTGCTGGGGTGGAAAGGTCTCACTCCCCTCTCACACTCACACAGAGTATTTGGTCTGCAGAGCATGTGTTCTCAGTGCAGGACCTACTCAACCCGTGTTTACATCCTTACTTCCGGGCTTGCTGGTGATCCACGCTGCAGCTTTGGAACTAACAGTGACCCCGCACTGAGCTGACCGTGACCCAGATGGTCTTAAAGTCGCTCTGCATGTGTGTTTATGTGTAAGTGACGTTCTGCTCGACTGCTCTTCCCTCCTCAAAGTGAGCGATCGTAAACCCCTATCCCCTCAACTATTTTCCCAACTTCCCCTCCCCAGACGCCCTCGCAGTTTCACTCTGTCCCACTGACATTTGCAATCTTTCCGTGACATCAGAGCTCTGTTGACAGTAAACATGTTCCCTCTTGGGGAGACTAAACTCAAATGGAAATTCAGTGGGAATGGGGAGCTATAAGCAACATACTATCCCATCCCATTTCTTTTGACGCCGCCGCCTCCTCCTCCTCCTCCTCCTTCTCCCCCCTTTCCTGTAATTTCCTATCCTGTAATCTGCCAAGAAAAATGAAGAAATCATTGAAGGCAGTAGCGGAGGGCAGGGGTGAAGATCTCCATGTAACAAATTCTGTTTTATCCTCACTGAATTGCTATGTTTGTTTCAGTCATCCTTAGTGAATCGCTGAACAAACTGGAAATGTGGCAGAGATTTACAGTACAGGCCGGTTCTGTTTCTATGAATTCGGACAACACCCGAGTCCTAGTCGGATTCCAGAGAGGAGGCTGAGTTGGTCACTTGTAAACATACAGTAGAAAGTTCAGCAGCAGTGATGGACACCTGCTACTCCAGTTTCCTCCCACAGTCTGAGGAAATGCATGATGACTCTAAATAGCCTGTGGGTGCGAATGGTTGTGTTGGCCGTGTTGGCCCTGACTACCTGTCCAGGGTGTACGCAGCCTGTTGCTGGGATTGGCTCCAGCCCCCTGCAACCCTGATCAGGATAAGTGGTTACAGATATCGGTTGTTTGGATGCCTGCAAATTAAATCTGGCAGTCGATTGGTCACGACTGGCCACCACATTAGTCCAAGTTCCCGAATGGACTGCCATGGAATTGTGACATTCACTGGACAGATCCGGGAATCATCTGAGGTTTTCCTACCATGTGAAATGTCCCGACAACTATCAGGTGCTTTGCCATGATATGTTCGTGCACACAGTAATAACCTGTTCATGGTAAATTGGCGCAATAGTGGGACATTCAGTCGCAAACAATTATTTAACCAATCCCCTGTAAATTCTGCAGGACCTCACAATTTACATCATTAAAAAAAAAAAGAAAAGCTGTTACCAAATCTGCCATTATAGGCCATGACAACCACAAAAATGTCAACTAAATCCTGGAGGGATTCATAAACATTTTATAACAAGGGGAAATTTCAGCGTTTTTTTTTTTTTTTTATAGCAGTTTCTTAAAACACAAAAACAATTAGATTTAAAAAACAAAACAAAAAACAGCTTAAAGGCTAAAAAACACATTATAATTTTCATCATATGAACAAATAAAAATTAATACTATACAATTCAAGTTAATATTTCTTATTATAAAGGCTCCCTTTCTCTTAAAAACCCCCAAGATTTTCCTGCCTCGTTCAGAACAAAACATTTCAAACTGGCTACAACCTGAATTTAACTCCTGTCTCTAAATGAGCTTTTATAAATATATAAAACTTCCCATGTACCAAGTTGAAGCTGGGAACGAAATCACATAAAGTTGGAAAACTAAGAAGAAGCTTTGTTACCTGCAGCCAAGTTCGCCATTGCTAGTAGAACTATTAATATTTTAAGCATGATGCAGTATTTTGTGCATGCAAACATTGTAACCAAAATAATTTAAAATAAAAGCTTTCGCTTGAAAAAATATTGCAATCATTTCAACAAACTGTAGAGGTGATTTAAGATACTAAACATATCTCTGGTTGTCCTCCAATATGATTCATTTGGGACCAATTAAATTAAAAGTTCCCAGACTGAAGGACAATACTAATAAGTTAGAGACGATTATTAAATAGATAAAGACTGAAAACTGCAATTACCTGTCAAAAACTATACATTATAAACTGAACAACAACAACAACAGGTACTTAGTCCTTTGAAGGAGAAGTTTGTGAAACTGTGGTTTGTGGCACCTGCTTGTGGCCTTGAACTTTTACAGAATTGCATCCTACATAGAAGTTAAGTGGGAGCTGAAATGACACAAAAAAAACACCAAGGGGAGAAAAACGGAAGAGGAAAAGCAACATGTGACAGCAGATTACACTACAAACAACATTCTTACCGTCCCAGGCATCAAACATATCCGTGATGAAGTAGTCTATGAAGGAGATCTGAGATTTGGGCACGCTGCAGGTGTTCCTGTCGAACACCGGCATCACCACCGGAAGCCCCTGTCTCTTCTCCTCATCCGTCTGCAGGGCAACAATAGAAATCAGTGGTGAAGCTACTGTAAATGCACACTTAAGCTACATCTGTAGCCCATTCATAGGACATTGAGAAACTCCTCTCGTTAAAGTGAGCTGTATTAGTTTGTGGACGCCACACCTGTGCAAAGTACTCTTCTGAGATCCGACCAGCCCACTCGATGCAGAGCTCAAGCGGTCTGCAGGGGTTGGCCACATCTGCACACTTGATCAGCATCCTCTTGATCAGCAGACGGTTCTCAGGAGAGTTCCTGATATTGGCCTGACCGTCGCAGTCGCTGTTCACGCTCTGTAGGACAGATGTGTAAAACATAAGCATGTGGACTGGACCGTGCACACATTTGTCTCTTTTTCTTCGATGCAAACATTCACTAATTAACAAGAAATCAATAAATGGTTCTTCTAAGCTTAAGGTTGCTGAAGTCCACCTGCACTTACACTGGTGCTGGTCTCTTCTATGGCAGCCATTGGCTTGTTGATGCTGTTGACAAACTTGCTGACGTGCTCAAAGTGCCGGGTCATCTCTGTGGCCAGCACCATGTCAATGATGGCCTGTCGCAGCGTTCGGAACTGATTCCTGTCATCATTGTGGAGCGTGAAGTGGATAAAGAAACATCGGGATCAGTACATTACTACAACGCCTGCAGCTCAAGCCCACCGCTATGTGCTACGACAGACCTGTCGATGTTCTTAAAGATGTTGCTTTTGCCATCGCGGATAGTGAGCTGGAAGGCGAGGGCCGCATGGTGACTCTCCAGCACGGCTGTGTCGTTGTACAGGATCGCCAGTTCACTACCTGCGTTGCAAAGGAAAGAGTTGGTCCTGCCCGGGTGGTCCACGTCGTGCACTGTGGCTGCTATCAACGCAGCCACCTCATCCACCTGATCCAGACTGTTCTGAATGAGACGGGGGGTGATGACAGTATTAGATATATTCTTATGAAAGATGTAAGGTGGATTATTATAAAAACAAACAGAGCCAGTTTGCACCTGCTGGAACATAATGCATGTAGAAAAGGATACTTCTTTGACTTTTGCTAGAGCTCATTGAGATCAACAGTTTCCAAAACACTTTTTCACCTTGGCTGCATTTATTTTGCTGTTAATGGGGACATATGGCATTTCGGACCATGAGGTGAACTTTTGTGGTGGCTAACAAATGTTTTCCTTTATTTAAATACATCTAAAATTTCACACGTGTATACTAAAGCATTCTGCTTCACACTTTTGTGAAAAAGCAGCCCAAAGTCTAATTTGCAGGACTAAATTTGAGTTATTTTGGTACCTCAGTGCCTTGTTAGAGTGCCAGTTTTTTTTCTTCAGAAACAATGTTGTGCATGTGTAAAACTTATTTAAACAAGCCAGTTCAATTACATTTGTATAGCTCAAAATTCACAAGTTTGTCCAATCTACATGGCACCACGGAGGCTTGGATACTTGGTTTGTATAATAAATTTATCCTTGAAGAAAACTATTTGAGAAACGGACGAAAAAGGGAAAAATCTGTCCCCCTTTTTATATAGCTGAGGCGAAAGAGATTGCAAGACATTACAAATGTTAAAGTCATGCTACTGTAGCTGATTTATTTATGCTTATTAGTGTCTCATGTATTAGCAGTCGGGCTGTCAGCTGACCGGAGGTGCCAAATTATATTCATACAGATTCACAGCGTGGCCATTGTAACCTCGCCAACACTCCGCTCACTCTTCAATGTGAATGGCTGCTGCAAAATGCGTCCACATGCAAGCGTTCTACCATCTGAAGTGTGTGTGTGTGTGTGTGTGTGTGTGTGTGTGTGTGTGTGTGTGTGTGTGTGTGTTTCCTCTAACCTTCACTCTCTCTTTGCGTAGGAAGTAGGCCGTAGCGTGCAGGACGTCTGCGGCGTGTGTCGAGTTGTGGTAGGAGTTGGAGGAGTGGTAGCTCGCCTCCATCAGCTGCAACCAGGAGCGCAGCGTGGACTCCGAGCAATTCAAGAACTCACACACTCCAAAGCTCGTGAAGACCTTCAGCCCGAGGTAAGTCAGCGGTCTGCAGGGGTAATATAGAGGACTGCTATGTGCTTTTCAGACTTTTACCTAGTAGCACTCCACATTGCTTCTTACAGAGATACTTAGCTTAGCATAAACCGTAGCCTGGCTCTGTGTAAAGTGGAAATAAATGACCCATGTATCTTGTTTAATCCCTTTAACACACAGAAATATTCACAGGAGACGGAGATTTACCCTAATTTTAAAAAGGCAGGCAATGAAATTATTGCGATGCACAAGTCAATACAGGTAAATGTGTGAATGAGTGTTTCTGCTCATTCAGTATCGACCATCTTTGCACCTCTTGTGTGTGGCTGCCTCCAGCTCCAGGATGTTGAACTCCCAGCATTCCTCATCATTCAGCATCTCAGCGATGGATGGAGGGACGTCATTCAGAGTGACTGGGATAGCCAGCTGGCTCTGGCTCATATCTAGCACACAGACAGAAGCACACACGGTTCAAGGTGATATGACCATAAAAGAGGAGACGTGGGATTTGAGAGCTAAATAATGACTGGACCAACCTTGGCTCTCTGACACACCATCTATATACATGTGCAAACACACTGGTTAAGTGTCTCACTTTGTAAATCTGGTCCTTTGGGAGGAAGATGGTGAGTGATAAGATTGTTTAAAGAATTGGGGGAGTGCTGATGGAAGGAGACTGTTGTCAACTTGATGAGAGGATGACAACTCCTCAGAAAACCGACCCCTGATTTAGATCTTCTCTCAGTTAAGTGCTCTTATGGCTTTAATCATTATAATGGGGTTATATAATACACTCCCAGGCAAATTTACATTTAGAGGAACTTCAAACATTGTGACGCTTTCTTCCTTAAATTTAATATTTATTTACTTGGGCAGCAGATGTTCCATAATCTCTGTGATGGTAAAAATAAAGAAAATAAATTCTACCTGTTTTTAACTCATTAAAGGGCGACTTCACCAATGTTCCACTTTCTTTCTATGGCTTTAGTTTAGGTTTTAAATGTACATTAATGCTTTTAAACTTCCCCATGTTCCCTATTAGACATCACCCGGAGGAGTTCAGATCAGTTCAGCTCTGGAAAAGCAGGTTGGCCATGATTACAAACTCCGTAGTGTGAGCAAAAAGATGACATCATCTAAACTGAAGGTTCCTCCACGTGTTGTCATCTGGAGGAGTTTTTCGGCAAGAAGCTGAGAGATATTTGAATGTAGGGAAGTTTAATGGCATAAATGCACATGTTGTTCTGCTACACATGGCAATAGGTTCATGCATGAATCCAAGTCACCTTTTGTGCCAGATGTAATCCAATTCCCTCCAAGCTTTTTTGAGATAAAGCGTTGACAAGAATGGGATAGACGCGAGGTCCTTTGACCACCAAAACCTAATCAATTCCTCCTTGAGTCCAAGTGGACACTTGTGCCAAACATGAAGAAATAACATCAAGGCTTTTCTGGGGTACTGTGTTCCTCAGAATGGACGGACACGGGGCCGTAGTAATCTCGGCATTGGAATCCAAAAACTAAATGAGTTTATTATTAAGTCCCGTTGGACATTTGTGATCAAATTTAAACAAGTTCCCTCAAAACATTCCTGAGTGACATTTGCAAAGAAATTCAAAGTGAAGAACAGTACTCGCCCCCCCCGATTTGTAATCGTATGCTGCAACCCCCTGTGAGAGGCCCTGCAGGTCTTTGTCCACAAAAACGACCTGGTTTAAGAGAAACTGTTGTCTGCTGTCGTCTGCCTCTTGCTCTCTCTCACTGATCCTGCATCACACTACATGCTGCACTTTTATTGTTTATGAATACTGTGATGACTATTGGATAATATGTCAGTTGACACTGTGTACAGAGCACTTTTCTTCTGTTTTGTACCCACTCGGATCATGTGGCCATAAAAGGGGAAGTGAAATCATGCGAGTATACAATCGGCCCTATTGTGTCCTCTCCTGTTGTTGTCTCTTGTTTTACATTAATGAGGTGATGCCTCCAACTCGGTTAAAGATTCAAGGCAACGAAACATTTCTGTGGCTTTGTAGCTGACTCCGTAACGCAGACCAGAAATCCTGGCAATGCATTAGTGGTGCGGCTGGTCTAATTAGTCTAACAAAAAAAAAAAACTTTTAGAAATCTGTGTTTTCAACTTCATGGTTGATCATTTTGGCAAATGTGCTCATTTGTTTTCTTGAAATTTAAAATGGGACAAATCCTGTAAAACATGTAAGTCAAAGCATTAACTGTCGCGCAAGCGACAATTAGCTTAGATACTCCTCAACTTAACTCTTAAGCTCCTAATTACCATGTTACATCAAGCAGGGAAATGCAAAAACAAAGCCATTGTCAGTTCCCATGAATCTGGGGGACACTTCAGGAAGTCACGGCACCCAGCCACAGGCCACAGCCAAGACATACTGCATGATTCCCTTGAGAGCCAACAAGAGCCAACTTTCACATTTATCTTTGAGCACAGATTTAAAAAAAAACCCCACAATGTTCAATAAGCATCTGAGGTGCTAGGAGATGCTTTTTTTTCCCCACATAAATCGGACAGAGCCAAGCAAGCTGTTTCCCCTGGCTCCCAGTCTTTATTCCAGACTAAGCTAGTGAGCTCCTGGCTAGAGCACAAGACAAAACACGAGTGTCAGATGTGGGATTGATGATTTCATCCAACTCCCAGCATAACATCGGCAGTTTCAAAAATACAGCGTGCAACATTTTTCACAATTAGTTCAAAACATGCTCCAACTCTTATCTATGAGGTATGAAGAGTAGTGCAAACACATTAATTTTTCTAAGTGGTGATCATACTGTATTAGGAGTTTTGTATTGCGATGCATCGTCAGTGTCATAGTGTGATGCTTCATTTGCTTTGTAAAACTTACTTTTGCAGAAGACGTATTCATTCCCAGAGAGTCTCCGCAGCCCATCCTAAAAATGGAAAACAATGTAATTACAAATATGATTCACGCTGAAGGCAAATATTTACTCAAGTGCAAAGGTTAAGATAATTATTAATAATAAAATATGCCACAAATGCACCGTAACCAGCAATGTTTTTGTTCATACGCCACTGACATCAATCCTGAAGTGGAGTAAATGGTGCATTTGTTGGGGAATATTTTCAGCTGAAGAATAATAGTCAGTGCCTGATTAGAGCAGATGGTCACCCAACCTGAGCCTAACTCTGTCAGAGGTATACGGTACGTTAAAGGGAGGGTTTCCACTCCACTGTCGCCTAGTGCTTGTTGAATTCCCCCTGTAAATCTGTAAAATTGTGACCTTACGTAAAGAGCCTTGATTTTTATTGGGAATTGGTGCCATTTAAATGGAGTTGAAATGAACTGAGTACTTGTGGGAGTGATTTATGAATAAACCCGTGTGTGTTCATGTTAGCGAAGGATCATTCTGGGCTTTTATTAGTTTTTGGCTCAGAGGAAAACAGTGAGATGTAACAGGCTGTGTGTACAGTGTGTGTGTAGGATCAAGTCACTGTTGCTTTTTTGATTTTATGGGATTTGTAGACAAAAGTAAGAATAAAGAATATCACCAGCTTTATTATTTAAAACATTTAAAAGCTGTCTAATGTTGTATGCAAAACATTTTTTTTTTAACTCGATGTTGCTGAACTCAGCTGCTAGATCTGAAAAAAGTAGCTGGAAAAAAAAAAAAAAAAACCATCAGTGCAGTGACTCACCCCATACTTAGACTTATTCAACATCAGAAAACAAATAGGCAAGGACCCTGTTGGCATTGGCGTCGAGTTTGGAAGCCAAAAAATGTCGCGGTTCAAGAAGAATTCATGTTTAATTTTATACTCGTGATGTAAGATAGTTTTACAAGAATTTCAGTGTTACAACTTTTCATTGTAAAGCATTTCAAGTACCTATACTTGTGAATGAACCCGGAAGCATATGTTAAGTGCAGGCCTCTTACACTCATAAGCCCCCCAACCAGGTCATTGGTGTGAGGGTCATCTTCTTTGGAGGCGAGCTGTGGGGAGTAGAGCTCAGTGGTCCTCAGGATCTCCAGCACGCGATCCAGAGCCTCAGCTACTGTTACCGGGCTGCTCTCCTGGGCTGCATTGATGATGTTTATTACCTGGGGAACAGGAAACAGAAAAGTCCCTGTTGTGCTGCAAAACAGACACTACATGCAAACAAAACCACAAAGAGCCCTCTTCAAGACATGCCACAACACAGTGTTCCTTTCTTTGGGCTTGTTCCATGGAGATGTGCATGTGATGCTGGAGCAATCTAATCTGTGGCCCAAAAAAAAAAAAAAAAAAAAAAGTCTAAATAAAGCTGCCTCTCCAACACAAACAGGAGAGCATCACAGGACCTGCAGTAGGAGCCAGAGCGAGACAATGTGAGACAGACAAAAATAGTGTCTCTTATCAAACAGCCATCCAGCTACAAGCCCTCACATTATGATGGTGGGGTCAAAGAGAACACAGACGACCAAAGTTATTCTGGATGTTTCCATTAAATGTTCACAGTACTCACAGTAAGACATTCACTGACATTAACAGTGAATAGTGGGAGTGGACATTTATCTACGTTGTAAACAGTCCTACGAAATTCGATTTCCTAGAATGCACCCAAACAATGGGATTTCTCATTTTTGCCCCAAATGTAATTTGCTTAAGTGTTCACAAATTACTCTAAGAGTCTCAATAGAGTAGCACCAAGGTCCCTAAAAGTGGGGTTGGACTCTGTTGGACTCTGAGTTCTGTTTTTGTTTCCGTCTACTCTAAACGTCCCATTAGCAGCACTTCTCAAAATATTTTCAAGTATGGATAGGTTTCCACAAAGTCTGGGTACTTTGCAAGAAAGTGAGTTTGAATAGCAAATGGAAACAGGACGAACAGGACAGTGGTCACATCTTCTCACTAATAGGATATCGGATTAATTGTTATGTCTGCGTATTAGCAGTCATGAGAGGCAATCCCTCCATTACTGGCTCAGTCGAACAACATTAGGCTGTGCAGACAAGGCCTCCAAGGACCAGGCTGGTGAAATGGTTTATATGGTCTTTGAATAATACACTTTAAGTGGCAGGAATGTGAACGAACAGTCCTTGTGTCCAAATTTAGGTGCTATAATGAAAGTCACACGTCGGCCGATGTGAAAAGCTGTTAAAGAGCAATAAAACAAGTCGGTTTTGGACGGAATTCCAACACGTGGAACCTGATGACCGCTAGTAGATGAGGGAGCTCGGATGAGTCATTTCTTTAGTGGAAGAAACATTTTGTGTTTTTATGTGCTGAAGGCATCACGTTGCATAACTGTCACAGTATGAAATTGTTAATTGTAAGAAGGTTCCTGCAGATGAACTTTCCCTGCAGCCCGTCTTTGTGGAGTTTGCTTGTTCTCTCCCTGCTTGCGTGGGTTTCCTGCGGCCGCTCCGGTTTCCTCCCACAGTCCAAAGACATGCCCGTGAGATTAATGAGTCTAAATTGGTTTGTACGTGTGAATGTGAGTGCGAATGGTTGTCCGCCTGTGTACGTCTCTCTGCCTTGGCCCTCAGATAGACAGGAGAGCACTTTCTCTGGCCCAGCTTGGCACGATGCATGCATGAGATTTGCTACAGTCAATCACATAGCAATAGTTTGTAGAGAACCAGAGAGGGACGATCAACCACCCCTAAACCTGGTGCAATGAAAGGTCAACCCCACAAAAACAAACCTCCGTAGTTGGTGATTGAAGAAGCACAGCCACAAAAACGGTTCAGCACACTCCACTTAACTTGCACACTTTGTGCTGTAGTTTTAATTAGAAACACACAGAAATACAGATTTTTTTTTTCCCTCCTCGCATCAATGTACACTCCTATTGTTGCCCATATTTACAAAGTCAAACCATGTTTTTGGAAATGTTCAAATTTTTCATCTCTTAATCTATATGCTATATGTCGAAATGTCCCTGACAGCCCATTCCTCTCCCCAGCAGACCAAGCCCGGTAGAAATTGGGGAGGGTTGCGTCAGGAAGGGCATCCGGCGTAAAAACTGTGCAACTGTGCATCAACATGCGGACAATGATCAGCTGACCCTGAACTCACGGGATAAGCCAAAAGGACAATAAATAAATCTATTAACAAGAATTCATGCCCTTTGGTGGGGAAAATGCCAACTCTACAGCACAACAGTGACCGCTTGGTCTGTAAGCTTGAAGCCACTAAGTTGCTTTTTTTCTTTGTGTGGGAAACGACTGAATGCTGATACCTTGGTAATGGGAGCTTCGATAGTCATGGAGTGAATCCTGGCGACAGAGGAATATCTTCGATTCTGTAAACTGGGAGCTGCAATTATAAATAACAAAATGTCCGTGAATAGCGACAACCACAGTGCTCACTGATTTTCAGCCTGTACAGTCCATTCATCAACATTCCCACTGCAACTGAAAAGAAGCATGCAGAGATTTTTAAACTGGCAGGTACTAGAAAGAATTATAATTTTATCAAATTTTACAATAATTACAAGTTTGTATGTGTAATGTCACGTCAAACATTTTTGTCGTGCTTAAAAGCTGATTACAGTACTTACAGTATTTAATTTATTCTATATGGAAGTAGAAACAAGAGAACTAAAAAGAGGGTTAATTAATGTTTAAAACGGCCGATTGGAATAATTTGAGAAAAGATGCAAGTGCTTGATCCCCCCCCCCACAATCGACAAAAGACTTAAAAAGAAAGGGAAAATTAAGGAAATGTGAATGCGAAGAAAAGATTATTTAATCGTTTTCAAGGATGTGTAGAGAGAGTGGAAATTGTTTAAAGGCTACAGAAGAGCAGCAGTGCTGAGCTGCTTAAAAATAGCAGCCACCGATTCAAAAGTGAGTTGAGGAGGGGTTGAACATACTGTCATCAGCCCACAACACCTCTCTGTAGGATCTCTTTAGTTCAAGTGCCTAACACAGTATGACTCATCTCCAATCATCACTTCCTTCTTCCTTTGTTATCTCATTCCCCTTATACCCTCTCTGTACCTCCACTTTGCATCTTCTCTACAAAAAAAAAACCAAACCTTACCATCGCTACCACGGGAACTGAGCGATCTGGCATCAATTGAATCTTTCCTCCTGTCTCGGTGGCGTAGGGAGTTGCACTCTGCAGACAGGTAGAGGGAGGTAATTACATTTGCAGTTGATATTTTATTTTGAAAAACCAAATAGACAATTTAACTCAATCAGCAGTCTTCTACCCATTTGAATGAATAAATATTCAGTCTGCTGCTTGGTAGAAAATATTTAAAACTCTTATCCGGATGGATTTAAATGTCATCAAATAAGTAGAAAAAAAACAAAAACCGACAACCACTAAATATTTTTATTAAAATAATTTCAAAATAAAGTTAATAAACAAAGCATTATTTTTTTCCTCCAATTTCAAATCTGTAGTTTTAAAAAAGAAAAAAACATTACTGCCAATCAATTTATTTAAAAAAAAAAACAACTCTTACTCATTTTTTATGTCCAAGTTCTCTTTTTATTAAATCTTGACACACATTATTTAATTTTGCCTATGTAGCATTTCCTATACACAGATGGTGTGGACATTAGTTATTGTTAGCTTGCTGAAGCGTTAGAAGCATTGCAGTGTGGGGTCCACGGGGATGTGAGGCACTGCATTTAGTAGCTGCTGTAGTTCCATTATGGAAGCTTGATAGCCTGCTGGAAGTCATAGAGACCCTAGTAACTTATTCTTAACAGATTATTTTAATAATCTCTTTGGGTTGCCAGAGTGTGGACAGTTCCTGGGCAAAGAGTTTGCGAAGAGTTCTATAGGAGGAACCACCTAAGCCATTGAAGTCTTCCATTTTAAATGTTAATATAGAGAAGTAGGTTTAAATTTCAATAAGCCATCAGTCAATGTTAATCAGTTACTGTACTTAAAAGTGCAAATGAATTTTTAAGAAGGAGCCACAAACTATTGGTAAATACTAATGTTCTTTTTCAGTAGGTGACTGGTCATTTAGCCCAACTAGGAGGTCTCTCTACTGAGTTAAAGATCTAAAACAGACAAAAAAAAAAATTGTGGGGGGGGGGGGGATTTTTAAATTATTTATAGCAGATTAGTAAATGATTCATCTTGGAGGGCGATTCGTGCCTTTGTCAGCTCAAGATTGGATTAGTGTAATGCACTTTATGTCTGAGTCGACCAGGCTTCACCATCTCGCCTCCAACCGGTTCCAAATGCTGCTGCTCGACTTTTAACCAACACCCCCCAGGCAGAAGACGCATTTGTTCAAATTGGCTTTTGAGTTTAAGTAGTGAGGAGATACTTGGTATGTTTTTAAACTATTTAATCGTGAATGTTTTTTTAAGTTATACTTTTAATTTTTTAAATTATTTTAATGATATTGTTATTATCTTACAAAAATTTTCGGGCATTTATGTTTTTTTGTAATTAGTGGCTTAGGATATTCTGACTGTTGTAAAGCATCACGGTCAACTCCTGGTTGTTTTTTGCACTTTTATTGTACATTTCTGGCTAAAACCCATTTCTGTGGTAAATGTCTTTATTAATTTTAACAAGTTGTTTTGCTAACATGAAAAAAAACAAACATTTGATCTACTTACCTGACTGAGAAAGGTCCCCACTGCATCGCTCTTCCTTGTAGAACTTGTGGACCTGACAGACAGACAGCAGGAGTTGATTAAAGCTCAAGTCTGGACTACAACCAAGAGTCACTGTTAGTTTATCTTTGCTGTGAGGAATATAATCAGCGTAATTTCCTGCTCCTTGAAAGCAACACGCTGGCAGCAATATGCCAGTTGATTAAAGACTTGAAGTGAGCCAGCGATTTGATGTTCTTTATACTTTGAACATATCTTTTCATCTCACCTCGACATCCCATTGTAATATTCCTCATTGCTGGGTCTTCAAACTGCAAGTGGCACAGATGTTTGCATGGAGCTGACTTGACCATCGGACATGACTGTGACACAGTTCAACAACTGGATTCTGTGCAACTCCACCTAAATGTAATTTCTCTGAAAGTACGGCTGGTAAATCATTGCTCCTCTTCTACAGTGAAGGCAGCGCTGCCCTATGGGGCCGAAGCACAGTCCCAACATATTTGCTCAAAACTGACTTAGGATCAGAACGTTAAGTTTTGGCATTTACCCATATAAAAATGGTTATGTCATGTCACGTCTACGTGAAGAACATTACACTACAAAACCCGGAAAATAACCTCTGACACACTTGTGTTAAGTTGTTAAATTTGGTCATGATTAAGAATGAAAACCACTAGTGTTGCTACTTTTGAATTCATTTGGAATTCATGCACATTGGTGTAGTAAATTATTTCTTGTATATGAAATTAATTCTGTGTTCATTTATTCACAGCATAGACATGTTTCTGCTTAAATATGAACTGTATGTAATTTAAATTAAAAATTTAAAATAAGCTAAAAATGTTAAACATTATTTTTACAGAGTGTTGCACACGGACCACATCAGTATTCAGCCTTTTAAAAAGTGAACAGCACTGCAGCTGTTCTGTGTCTTTATTTGACCATTTAGTTTGAGCTCTGCGCCGCATAATAAAAGAAAAATAAAGAAAATTACACCCTTAATGAGCTCAATTCGACTTGGAGGCCAGATACTAATTTGTGAGATGATTTCTATACATTTCTAAAAGATTATTGCATGACAGATGATCTTAGAAAATCTCATACAAAATGGGATGAAAAACATCTGTTATTGTGGAGAAGTGCTCTTCTACGTGTTTTCTTAAGTTGCATATTGTAGCATTAAGATTTAAAAGGATACTTGAAGAAAACATATAAAACAAATATATATACTACAGGCAACAATTTCTACAGTAGAGTACATCCTGATAGTCACCCTGAGGATATGCAGAGCCTGTAATCCTGTTACACAATTGTCGTCACCCAGTGACTCACTGCACCTTCACATATTGCTGACAGTGCATGATGCACTTTCATCCAATCATCAATCCACATCCAAAGGCTTCACATTAACAACGCTTTATAAACCAAAATCCCTAAACAGTATCAGGTTGCAAAGGAGGAATTACAATCACATTCCATTAAAAATTCAATTTTAAATCTCAAACACTTAGTCTCCTTTTACAGAGCTCTCGGGTCACTTGCTCTCGGGTCTCCAGTGTGTCCCACACTGAGTAAATAGGATTAAGACAGTATAAACACTTTTAATGACACGCAAGGTTGCCAGATTCAGCTGGCTGCGTCTTAACGGACTTCCCGGGCTGCAAACCACAAACAAACATCTAAACTACATCTTTGTAATGAAGCTAGAAAACAGCTGAGAGCACGATGACCCCCGGTTGAAAGAAAGTGAGGCAAAACTGACCCTGAACCTGCAGCGAGGCTCGAGTGCTTACACTGCTAACTAAACAACACAATGGGACGGAAACTGGGGTTTCCAGCCAAACGTCTGGGGTGGGAAAAGATGAGGAATAATGTGGGGTTTAAGCGTTCGGAGGAAAATGTACTAAGCAAAGATACAAAATCAGTTGAGTGGTGTCCTAAAAGGACCTCTGTGGCCATGGGTTGTCAAACCGAGGAGGACTCAGTCAAGATGCAGTACGTAACGCGTGGGAGAGATGAACCCTGATGATCCTGTTCAGTTTGACATTGCGCGAACTCAGCATGTGAAACCTGCGATTTTGAGAACAGGATCAGTCGCTGCCATGCCTAAGGATTCCCAAGCCCAACAAGCAGGAGTGGATGCCGTGCCAGGGGCTGACTCGCCTTCTGTGCACACGATGAAAGAGAGCAATGAGCGAGAGCTAGCCGCCGTGCAGCTTTGCCTGAGGTATAAATAACCTTGGCGCCTGGCTTCCAGCCCCTTCGAGCTTTAAGCAGGGGATCCTGGTGCTTAGCTGTAGCCTAGCATAGTATGATGTTATTGGCGTGGAACCCAGCTGAGAGCAGCGACACACCGGCTTCGGCGTAACTGCATAAAAGAGCTGGCAGCCCGGAGACGGCACGTCCCTGCTAAAGTATTCAAATCGGACACTTGAGTCCCTGGTTTATTGGAATTATTTATAAAAACTTCCTGCCAGCAGGGTTTACAATCAATGCTCACATCGGGTTTGGACTCACTCGTTTATTTCTTCACAGGGCTGCACTGTAAGAATAAATCTTCTGATGGACTGATGTTTGTTTGAGCCACACAACAGGAAAACTGGCTCACTGTGATCTTCAGAAGTGGCCTTAATTCATTTTGTAGAAGCAACAGCTGCCAGTGGGCTTGTAAGCTATTTATCATCCAAGGCACCAAATTGGAGCATGTGAGGCAGATTTGAGAGTCGCGTTTCAAAGTGTTGCTAATGTGCAGGTGCTGTGAAATTTGGGCTGGAACAGTGCAGCTAAAAAAAAAAAATTAAAAAATAAAAATGTGTTGGCGCTTTCACCTCCCAGATCAGGAGTTTTATTGTCATTCTTGATAGTAAAAGCTCCTGGGGCCCACAGAAGGCCTCTAGATTTCGTTAAAGCTCTGCTAAACAGGCAGATGTTGATGGAAATAATCCTTTTACTCACCTGATTGTTGTTGTCATTGTGAGGCCTCTTGATGGCGACAAAATGGCGGATTTTCCTGTTGGGGAGAAGAATCAGTCAGTGACTTAGAATCCGCAGCACGTGAACCCTTCTGGGTGCTGTAAAGTCATCTTACCCTCCCTGGCCGATGACAGGTGTTATCTTCACATGCTGCTGCACACTTTCGCCCGACTTCTTCCTGGCGTAGTAAATGCCCTGCCACTCCTTACACAGAGACAGCACCAACAGTGAGGCCACCAAGCTGAGAGACGATGGCTTATTTCACACGTGGGCAGATGTATGGATGACTGACCTTTCCTTTTTTGATGCAGGTGTTGATGGTGTCCAGCAGGTCGGCCCTGTTCTTGTCACTTTTGGGAAGTTCAGTCAGTTCTTTCCCGATCAGCTCCCCCTTGTGGTAGCCCATCATCCGCTCGAACGCTGGGTTCACATACTGGGGCAAAAGCAGGAGGGTGTTCAATATTCTCCACACTGGTAATTACTGACATGTTTATTCATCATGTTAAACATGGGCACCTATTATTATTATTATTATTATTATTATGTATTTCATCTCTATTCTGCAGTTATAAATAATGATCAATACCTCATATATACAGCCCAGAACTGATACTAAAAATGCTACGATCCTTTTCTAAACTGTTACTTATCCTCTAGTTCAATTCAGCGGGAAATATTGTACATTCAAAAGAGCCACACTTATTTTACGGCTTTAGTTACTATTCGCCATTTGCAGATGTAGATTCTACAATCAACTCATAAAGTAGGATGTGAACTAATGGTTCAACCATCTGTTAAGGGAATAAAATCCATTGAACCAGCTGCGGCAAGTAAACAGAAATCATGGATCCATTTTTTGGATTCTTACTATGAATTTCCGTTGCTATAATTATCAACTTTTCAAAACAAATCTGGTCCAGACTTATACAAATGTGTTAACTTCAATGCTTTTTAAGTGACGTCGTACAGTACTTGTACTGCAGTTTTTTATTTTTGTTTGTTTTGTTTGTTTTTTTGCCATCTCTGCAAACAGGGCGGCGGAAAAAAAAAAAAGTACAATTAAGCCTGATGCTCTAAAGGAGCGTTTGTGGTTTTGCTCATGCTTCTGTGCACCTGTATGACATGGTCCTCGCTGGTGATCTCCACAGCCTCTTGACATTGCTCCAAAGCGGTGAAGACAGCACGACAAGCCCTGCGGGTGAATGAAGCCACAGTAACGTCAGCACACCTGTGCATGTATACAGGCGGCGGTGAAGGTGTTTTCCCTGTGCTGTACCTGAGTTTGAACTGGCAGCGCACCTCTCCGTGTTCAATCTGTACGAGGTCATTATAGCAGGCGGACACGCTGCTGTTCTCCACGAACCTCTGGAGGCCAAACAAAGTAAAGAGAATTGAAAGAGTGTAGTGACACCATCGAACACTGCTGACAATGAGTGGCTCTTTCCTAAAACCCTGGTTATAAATACACAGTTATATCTAAGCAAGTTGTTTGACGTACTCTGCTGAATCCAGCACAGAGGAGAGGAAGAACAGAAGGCTCATCCTGGTCAGGAGGTCTATACAATGACAGATTACAATTATTACCAACTTGCAGGTGGAAGCATTTTAAGAAAACTGTGGATCAGTTTAAAAGAAACTAAGTCACTCACTTTTGTGGCACAACGGCCAGAATGACTGTGTTTTCGGAGGGTTTGGTAGCACGGATCAACCTGGAAAGAAAAAAAAAAAGTCAGGAGTGTCACCAGGAGTTCATTTTATCCACACTTGGAGCTTGTGAGAAGTGGCTTGGACTCAGGTACAGGATAAACATGGGGTGGGGGGTGATGTCATTGCCACAAAAGACAGCCAAATCATTTGTGCGCCTCACACAGACACACCAAACACAACATCTGCTTCAGAGGCTCGACCGCAAAGCACGAACGGGAAAGTGGCCCGGAGGTTGGAGGGGGAATAAGAAGACGTGATGGAGGATGGAAGGAGGTTAACAGATGATTGAGGCAGAGATCCTCATGGGGGGGGGATACAGATAGGATGGGGGTGTTATTTAAAAACAAGAGATGAAGAAAGGAGTAAGGGAAAAATGGGCAAATGGGAATAGGCTGCAAAACTGTGGCGATAAGGAGACAGAAGTGATAAATGACCTGTTCCTGTTACTCGAGCAAATAATGAAGCACTTACAATAAATCACTCTAAAAAAAAAAAATAAAAAAAAAAATATGGCAGTGGCTTTCAACGTACCCAAAAACTGCCGATTGCATAGTACAGTATCTAACAATATCCGCAGCCCAAAAGACTGTAGAAGTCATAAAATTAAACAGACTCATTTGTCTTGGTGAAAAATATCGAGTGGCCCATTTGACTAGTAATGCAGAGACAGTCCTTGTAATCACGCATGGGAAGTTTCCACAGCGTTGATAAGACATATTTAACACACTTATTCACGAGGATGTACGTTCAAAGCTTTTGCCTTAATCGCTGTCTTCAGCTTCACTAGTAAGTGACGGGAAAATGAACATTTTCACCTTCTGGGAAAGAAAAATAGTGCATGATCCACAAATGTGAAGAACACACAGGCCTAAAAATGCTTCCTAAATAACTCTTGACATGTCCTGGCTGGCTGAGAGTAACAGGGGACGAACTTAGACCAGTGCAACCAGTATGAACTTAACAGCTGGCAAGAGCAGGGAGCAAATAAGGTTCCTCTAAAGTCAAAACGGTTTCTGAAAAGTGGCCAGGGGCTTTTGCTGTGGAAAAACCGACAAGCGAAAAAAAATAAAAAATAAAAAATTAAATTATACAACTTAAGTACTCTTGGTTTCCCCTGGGCCAGGATCCAGCTTTCATGTCAAACAAACACACAATCTGTAGTTCAGGCTTCTTCAGGCGCCTGTTCTGTTTCAACAGCCTCTTACCGGCTGTGACATACAGTATCCTGCTGCTTCTTTCTACAGCAAAAACAAAACAAAAAAAAAACCTAACATGAGCAACCGTCAGCGCTCACACTACAGTAACTTGCAGCATCAGGTTGCAGATGCCTGTTGTGCCTCCAGTTGACACCAGATGGCGCCATCATCAGATATTTTCCATTGGAGTAAATAACAATGTGCTCCTTACTATAGAACCCCTTAAAGATCTTTTTGAGTTTGTGCCCGTTGGCACTCTGAAAACAAAACAAAAAAAAATAAAATCCAAATGTGCCAGTTACAGATGTTGAAGGAATTCTAGTGTAATACGATTGTTAAAGGGTAAATATGGAAATATGTTATATAATATCTATATATGAAGTAACAACTACCGGCTGGTTAACTTAGCTTTACACAAAGAGTGGAAACAGGCGTCTCACCAAATTAACAGGTCACACCTTGTTTAATTAATTCACACCAAAAGTGTTGCGCAGGTAGCAGATTCACCCGTTTCCAGATGTAATGCTAAGCTACGCTAACAGGCTGCTGACTGCAGCTTCATTTATACCGTAAGTGTGGAATCCACCTTCTCGTGCATGTATGCACTTTGATAAGTTATCAGCTATTCCTTTAAGCAAATGTTGCAGAAGGAGAAAAAAAAACACAAAAGCAGCGAGGCCTCACCTGCACACGGCTTCAGGCTCGAAGTAGCGCGAGTGGCGTGCATCAATGACTATTATCTCATGCTGCTTGTCCAGGAAACACTCAACTGCAGACTCGGGCGTCCGTGCGATGTTACACCTGAAGCCAGCGCGGTCGCAGGCCCACCAGAAGGCATCACTTTGGCTGTCTTCCTTGGCAAACACCAGCAGGACCTGAGGAGACCAGAGGAGAATGGATGCCCGGGTGAGACACTGCTGCTGTGATAACCACAGAATACAGAAGTAGGTCTACTATACATTCACTACCCAAAAGGACGTTTTCCAGAAAAGCAGATTTCCAGGAAATCACCATGAGATTGCATAACATTAATTGGTGCTTCTTTCGGTTAGACCAAAATATTTGTGATGAGCTTATTGCTGAAGCACATAGCTGTGACAGCAGCACTGAGGAAATCAAGACTCACCTCTCATTTAACGGTAAACTATGACAATCGTAAGGATGAATTCACATCAAATTCCGGGTGAAATATGGAGAAAAACATAAAAAATAGTACCGTTGTCTGCAAGTGATTAACGGTTTGGATGAAGGTTCATAGTCATTCAAAATTATATTTTCATTAGAAATGAAGGACTAATAATAAACCAATAAAACAATGTGTATCTTAAGCTACTGAACCGCGAGCGCGAGACTCAGAGTCAGTCTGCTCTGCTCCACTCAACTCTTCCTCTCCCTGCTTTCCTATGTTCTACAGCACCATCTGCTATGCTCCACCACAATCTTCTCAGCCCTTCATATATTAATCATTATCAAATGACAATAAAGAAGAACTTGAAAAACTCACTAATTAAGCAGAAATGGTTTAAATTCTTCTTTGTAAGACAGATGAGCTTTACAGTAAAATACTGTAAGTTTCTAAAATATTTTCATACTGCATAAATATCCGTCTATGTTTTATAGGCAACGTGCCAAAAATGTGACTTCTCAGAATCAATGTTTTGATTGTATACACTCACAATTGAGCGTATCTGTCCATCTGCTTGGTTTCCCGGCTAAGAAGGTGTGCAGACTGCCTACCTGAGCTGGACTGCAGCCACCTCCATGATTCTGCAAACAGACAGGTGGCAAAGCTACACAGAAATAATGGAAATGCCGTGTTCGTCTTCTCCCGGTTGATTTTTTTTTTCCCCTTCAGAATGTATCTGCAATGAATCCTGTATTTCACGCCAACAGACACTGAATCCTGGACTCGTGTGTTTTGACAACGAGCACACCAGCCACCTTTGGTACGCGGGTGAGGAAATACAGTGTGCACACACATTCCCATACAGAAACTATTGCCAGCACTGAACGTTTTCCACATTTTGTTATGTTAAAGCCTTTTTCTAATATGGATCAAATTCATTATTTTCCTAAACATTCTAAAACAATACCCCATAATGACAACATGAAAGAAGTTTGTTTGAAATCTTTGCAAAAAAAAAAAAAAGAAAAGAAAAAAAGAAAATGCCCCCAATTTTTTTTTTTAAATAAATAAAATCACATGTACAGAAGTATTTGTGGCCTTTGCAATGACACTCAAAATTGAGCTCTGGTGCATCTTGTTTCCACTAATCATGATTGAGATGTTTCTACAGCGTGATTGGAGTCCACCTGTGGGAAACTCCGTACTTTGGAAAAGCACCCACCTGTCTTTATAGGGTCCCACAGTTAACAGTGCACGTCAGAGCACAAACAAAGCCATAAAGTCCAAGGAATTGTCTGTAGACCTCTGAGACAGGATTGTACCGAAGTACAGATCAGGAGAAGGGTACAGAAAAATGGCTGCAGCATTGAAGGTCCTAATTAGCCCAATGGCCTCCATCATCCATAAATGGAAGAAGTTGGAAACCACTAGGACTCTTCCTAGAGCGGACCGGCCGACCAAACTGAGCGATCGAGAGAGAAGGGCCTTAGTCAGAGCGGTGACCAAGAACCCAATGGTCACTCTGAAAGAGCTTAAGCATTTCTCTGTTGAAAGAGGAGAACCTTCCAGAAGAACAACCATCTCTGCAGCACTCCACCAATCAGGCCTGTATGGTAAAGTGGCCATACAGAAACCACTCCTCAGTAAAAGGCACATGACAGCCGCCTGATGGCGATGGCTCATCGTTCAGCAGGACAATGACCTTAAGCACACAGCCAAGATACAACTTTGTGAATGTTCTTAAGTGGCGCAGCCAGAGCCCAGACTTGAACCCGACTGAACATCCCTGGAGAGATCTGAAAATGGCTGTGCACCCATCCAACCTGATGGAGCATGAGAGGTACTGCAAAGAAGAACGGGAGAAACAGCCCAAAAAGAGGTTTGCCAAGCTTGTAGCATCATACTCAGAAAGACCTGAGGCTGTTATTGGTGCTAAAAGCAGTGAATACTTAGTTTTTTTCTTTTTCTTTTTAATAAATTTTCAAAGATTAAACAAACTTCGTCCACGTTGTCAGTATGGGGTATTGTTTGTACAACTTTGAGGAAAATAATTAATGTAATTTTAGAATAAGGCTGTAACATAACAAAATGTGGAAAAAGTTAAGTGCTCTGAACACACTGTATATATTTACACACACACACACACACACACACACACACACACACACACACACGGGCAGCTGGGCTGAAGCCAGAACCAACATTACTCAGCTCTGCCTCGCAATAGCATCACCTCCTGACTCCCTCTAAGGATGACAAAGGGTAGAGCGACAGAAGGAAGACGGAGTGCAGTGGGTGAAAAATATAGAAGACATCTAACGCGATGGCTCCACACAAGAGTAGTGGGACAGGTGAGAATGGCAGAAGCAGAAACAGAAAGAGAGGAGGACAGAAAAAGGAGCCAGTGTTGGTGAGTGCCTGTGAAAGGTCTGCAGGCTTTGATCCCATGCTGGCTTGTGTAACCATGGCGCTAGCACGTGAAATTCCACACACGCGGCATCCAGTCAACCCGGGGACGACGCCAATCGCACACACGTCTGACCTGCCACCCAAATGTCACCAGCGGTGAGCCTGATAGGAGGGGCCATTGGTCTTGATACCTGACACACGGTCAAACATATTTAAGCACATGGCTCGTAAACACGTACACACACACACACACACACACACACACACACACACACACACACACACACACACACACGCACGTTTACACAGTTTCCCAGTTGCAGAGTCCTTAAAGTAAATGCGTACTTTAAATGTCATCGTATTTAGCTGCACAAACGGCAAAGTCCCTTATTGGTTTCATGGTTTGTATGAAGACACGTCCCCGACTTCTGCTGGGAGCCGACTCACATTTCCAGAGTTCACAGGTTAATCTGCATGTTTGCACAGCGCAGTCCAGATGCCGCCTGGTGATGGGAGATTCCCCGAACACTGAGAGGTGTCACCAGGCTAACTAATGTCTGAGCCCTCCATCAGCGTGGGAGCATGACACAGTCTGAGGGTGAAGGTCCAGGAGGAAGACTGAAATAAACTCAATCAGCAGATCTAATAATTATTTAAATACATGTTAGGTGCAATACTACTTGGATCAAGATTATGGATGAAGAATGAAGCTTTCATATTTTATAAAAGCCTACCTGACATTTATTTGGCATACTACAGTATGATCTTCTGTGCAGTCTCTACAGCTGTTAACCCAGAGGCCCACCCACCCACCACCTTAGGTCCAACCAAGGTAAAACAAAATTAATCGTTTGAATCCTTTAAGTTAACCTGGGCATTAACTTTACTTAGCTACGAAGTTGGACGGCCAGCGTTTTGAAGGTGAATCATTTTGCAGGTTGCTTGATTAACTGACTAATTTTCTGTTCACAATGCAGAAAATAGTCAAATGTCCACACTGAGATAGTTTGTGTTGTCCAAAAGACAAAGAAAGGACGAAGTTTTCTATTGTAAAAGACTCGGTAGACGTTTACATTTGAAAAGTTGAAAGCAGTAAATTTGCGGAATCCTGATTTTCAATGATAATAATTAAAAGAATTGCTGGTACTAAGTCAGTATTGATGATTTCGTCTCAGCCCAGGGAGTAACTGGGAAAAACTTTGGGATTTTTCGAGGCTGGAAGCAAACTTATGGAAAATGTAATAAACACCACATGTGCCGCTTTAGCTTCCACTTATCTGTGCAACGAGCGAAACACATCAATCATTTGATAAGCTGAAGGAGGAGGAAACTGGAGAGGCTGACGCTCTCCAGGAGAGTGGGGCCATAACCGTAAACGTCAAGGAAAACTCACAAAATACAACTCTCTCCTGCAGAGCATTTTCTCTCTCTGTCCCAGCGAAAGGGGTGAAACAGGAGAAGGGTTGTGTTAGGTCGCGGATCCAGGCGAAGGCTGGAGGTACAATTTGAGCGCTCTGCTTTCGGGGGGGTGGGGGGGTGGGAGAGCCATTTAAGGGTTTTATGGGGCATCAGATGAGGTCTTAGAAGGCTTTTAAATAAATCCCCAGGTCCCTCCACCTGTTCACACGCTGCCAGAGATTCCCGGCGTAGGGAACGAGGACGCCACTGTAGCTGAGCATGAACATGACTACTGTACAACAACAATGGACCTAATAAAGTGGCTGGTTCTTTATGTAAGAACTGCCAGAACAGACGAATGCTCTGTGGTATTGTCAACCCAGCAGACAACCTCCAGGAGCTCTTCGTTACATAAGGACAAATCTGACTAACACATGGCCTAATCCCCAGCCAGAGGAGGATGAGCACAGACAATCCCCGAGTCAACCCTACTTCAACCTTGGAATATTCCCAAGGTCTGGACAGGCAAGAGGACATCCCAGCAGGACAAAGTGGGACATTCACACATGCGCATTATCCTCTCAGATCCACGAATGTACAGCTAATAAAAAAACAACAGTTTTGTACAGTTGTTAGGATGGATTCCATATCTGGAAAAACGAGGAAAAGATCTAAATCCATCCATAATTGGAATTTATACATTTA
The DNA here is from genome assembly GCF_033026475.1 of Channa argus. Lineage (NCBI taxonomy): Eukaryota > Metazoa > Chordata > Actinopteri > Anabantiformes > Channidae > Channa > Channa argus. The sequence continues at coordinate 3,545,641 of NC_090214.1, read as the reverse complement.
TAAACTAGGCCAGAAACATCAAGATGAAGGATAAAGTATTTTGAAATTAAAGAACAACATGGATTTTAATAACTCAAGCTGTTAAAGCTAATTTAGCTTCAGATAAACAGATGAACAGAACAATGGAATCGGTTCATATACTTTGTTCTGTACTTTGTGTGTGTGTGTGTGTGCACATAAACAACATAACCTGGAGCCATGGCGACCGTTAAACAGACCATGTTCCCATCATAGCCACAGTATAAATGGCAGGACCAGAGATGTGGATAGTTGTGAACAAGCTCAACAATGTTTTTCGTCAACACTCAGCGCTTTTGTTGTGGCGATTCAAACATTCTGCTGCTGTGATCCGATTCTGCCCGAGCGGTCGTGTGCAGAAGTGCAACCTCCCTAAAATGTCTAAGGGTTGTGCACAGAAGAAGAACACAGAAGGTTGCCATGATGTCTCCTAATGGCTGGTATTAACAGGAGGTTGTTTCACACGAACGACACGCATTCTCCCACAGGGCAACATGTTTAGGTCAGTGACTTCTGACGCACTTCAAACTGATGTGACTGGTTTTCGCAGTATGTGTACAAGAAAAACAATAGCTGGTGAATCGGCCTATGAAATCATGAGACTTTACTAACTGTACAAAGTCACAGGGGGTGGACAGGGTCACTTAGTTGAAGTGTCTTATTACGTGTTAGCGGCAATAGAGGAAAGATTTTCACTCAGTTGTTGCAACTTGCATTATCTCTAGTGTTGCATTCGGGCACATTTGGAAAAACACCAAGTCGGCACAACTGAAAGTTATGTCAAAGGGGAAGAGAAAATCCAATTTGACTGAATTAAGTAAACAAACTTCCTACAAAATCTAATCTAAGTTGTCTAATTAGGTGATGTTTTCCAATCATTGTCTACAATTCAGATTAAACAATTTTGTAATGATCCTATTAAAATGACACTTGTTCAAACACTTGTTGCGAGTGACCTGATTCCAGATGTTACACAGTCTGTTTCCCCACTTACTTGAATTGGCTCTTGAGTCAGTCTCATAGGTCCGACACATTCTTCTGTAGCTGAAACCTGCAGGTGACAGATGAGAAAGGGTGAATGAATAACTGTCACAAGGAGACACACACACACACACACACACACACACACACCAAAAAAAAAAAAGAAAAAAAAAAAAGCCGTGAACCCTTCTTACCATTTTCCCATTGATGTCCAGAAACATATTCTGTGCACGACCTGTCTGCCTCTGTTGCACTTTTAATCTGTCTTACCTCCAGTCCATAGAGCTGTAAGACAGCCGGAGTAAAAATAAACAATAACCCCCTACAACAACAAATATCCAAACATTTGGGTTCTTTGCTTCGGATTTTGAGATCCTCTCTGCTGCTCTGCAAACATGGACATTTACGCGTAGTATTAACGGTCCGCAATGGTAGCGGCCCACTGCAAACCTCTTAAAAAGGTATTAGCAGGCAGACACAGATCTCACAGGTTTACTTACATAATCCTCCTGCAGGAGCATCCCACACAAACCGTGCTTTATATGTGTGTGTTTTTGCAGCTCATCTCGGCAGCTTCTGGAGCTTCTTAAACACATGCGTCATTCTGGTGTGAATAAGCAACATCAGCTACATGTGCAACCTTTGAGCATATGCATGCACACACATGCTTACACCACACTTGAGACACCCGGTGAATCAGCTGTGTACCACATCATACGGTATCATGGCAGACACCACATTAGCGCTGCGTGTCATGCCCAAGAAAAAAAAAACCATCAGCTATTTTTTTTTTTTGAGCAGATTGAGTTATTTTTCTCATTCAAAAGGTCTATTAAAAAAAAAAAGGAGTGATTTTTGCAAGGGACATGTTCATAAACACACACTCATAACCCAGAGGGGAATGTTTCAGATTAATGTATTTCTGCTGCTAAGAAGAGGGGAAAAAGAAAAGGGGAAAAAAAAAAAGAGAGAGCAGATAAAGAAAGGGGGATTTTAGTTCAGAACAATTCCTGCTATGCACAAACTGTACTCACAGAAGATGCATGACTAAAGCAGAGAGGTAAACAGGAGTTGGTGTGACTCAACAACCCATCATTACAGTATTATTTGTCACTGGTGATTAAGCTTAAAGTGGACACACTCCAACCCACAGGCAGCCTCAACCAGCCACTACCAGCCCCTAACTAACCGCCACAGTCAGAGACTTTTGGGGGCCTAAAATAAAATTCCATAACCTGCAGGGGGAAAAAAAAACCCTATGTGTTTTCATGCCATTGAAATATATGGCACGGTTAGCTCAGTGATACTGTGTGCAGCATCTCCTGTGCAGGGGTCTGGAGTTTCCCCCTGAAAATCCTAAATGACAACAGACAAGAAGACAAAGCTGCTGAAGCACCATGAGAGCAACAGCTTGACAGGTGTGTAAAGGCTGTTTGTGTGCTGTAAATGCAAGCAGAACAATTTACAGTTAGAAGCTTTAAGAAGAAGCATCATTTATTTTTTTATTGTGAAAAGACTTTAGCGTTTATCATATAGTAGATAAGCTAGATTTTTGTCTAAGATCATGAGATAAAGAAGAAAACAGGTTAATTCATCTTAACACAATATTTTCACAAGTTAAGCCGTCTGAAGGCTTTATGAGCCACAGAGGCTGCAGACGAACGAGGGCGGCATGGTTGCGTGGGTTAAAGAAATGTTAGATAAGGGAGAGCAAAGGGTTGTGAAACAAAAAAAAAAAAAAAAAAACAACAAAAAAAAAAAGCTCATTTTTGAAAGAGTATTAAATAATATGTCATAAAATGCATGTACTGTACAGGATTTTTATTTAAGCTTCTCTCTAGAGGTTTGCTTAAAGCTTGACCTTAAAAAGTCTACCGTCTCCATTCTCCCTCTTTTCTCTAGCCCCCCGACCGTTTCGATTCTTTTCCTTTGTCAGTCCGGAGCTGCATCAATATTTGAACAAAATTTATTGTTTTCCTTCGCCCCGACGTTACTGTTTACAATAGATAAAAACGTGAGCTCAAATCTGGAAAGTGCATACAGGCTTCTCTTTCAAAGGCCACAGTCTCATTTACTGTAACTTTATAAAGTAGCCAAATTAAAATCTTCTGCTTGCAGCTTAAAAACTCCTCCAGACGACATCACCTAGGGGGGAGTTTGAGATGATTTCATCCTTAAGAGTTCTGAGCAGCAAATCGACCAAGACTCCAGCCTCCTCTGTACAAGGACTTACAGGACGTCATCTGTTCGGATGACGACAATCAATGAAGCTGCCCTTCAGCAGCCATCTAGGTCGTTGCTCCTTCTCATATGACCCACGGACTCGCTGCCATGTGGGAAGGCCGGTACCTGTTAAAACTGCACCCGTTTTGGTCCCAGGCACTAAAGGAGGTGGATGAGGTCTCTTACGATGGTGCCAAGATGGCGGCTGGTGTGACAATACTTTCAGTCCTAAGCAGTGAAATTCGTGGGACTCCAACTGTGCAAACATAGTGGTTTGGTTGGTTTTAAGAACAAAGACATCAGGGTGATGGAGCCGCTTTTTACAGGAAAACTGTGTCGTCAATTGGCGCCTTGATGTCCCCCCCCCCCCCCCCCGAGTCGGTAGTTTGTTTATAAATTCAGACTTGCAAGACTGTGTTGTCACAGTCATAGAGACCTCACGTCACAGCTGTTTACATGTACATATGAAGAGGTTCTCAGAAACCCGAGCTGGAATCCTTTTTTTGTTGCTAGTGATCATAATGAGGGCAAAAAGGTCAGGAGACAGATGACTCAAGGAAGTGCTGAAGAAGAGGCCTGTCAAGTCAGTCAAAAACACAAGGAGCATCAGACTCCAAATAGCGTTTATTGTTTAGTTTAAGGGCCGGCTTCAAGAGAAACTGAGGACGACACAGCCAGATGTGAAACAGCACAGGAAGGACGGTGGGAAGGTCAGCAATCACTGCTGGAGTCAGAGCAGCCAGTGACGTTGGAAGATGATGAAGGACGTGCTGGGTGAAGCCCACAGCGTCGCATAACTAAGTAGGGCAGGATGGGGGAAGTAAAGAGGAGGAAGATGAGGGATAGAGTAAACGGACCATGACCTGTGTGGGTGAGAGATGAAGAAAAGATAGAGGTTCTGAACCACAGTGAAACACCTTTGATAAAAAAAGCACGATAAAAAAAAAACAAACCTGCTTAAGCAAGCTATAAAGTTACCTGTTGGTTCTAATAAACACCTTTAAAAAAAAAAACAAAGTCTGTCCCTCCAGGATTTTACACTCACTCACAACCAATCTGCAAAATCTGGGATAATCCCTGATATTCTGAACAACTGCGTGAGGAAACTTTTGCACAGAGTGAGACAGAGAATGAAACATGAAGAAAATATCATAATGACAGAAGCTTTTTTTAAATTTTTTTTCTTCTCTCTCCTCTCCCCACTTTATTGATCCCCATGGGAAATTGTTGGAGACAGCTGCTACATTCAAGGTGCTACTGGGAGTTTAGTGTGTTGGCCAGAGGCACTTATAACCAGGAGGAATTGGAAATAAAACCACGGACCCTGATATTCACGGGTGACAGCTCTATCAACTGAGCCAGTTTGGGACTAATAATAAGTCTCAAAGTGTCTAAATTATTTGCAGTGTCTACATTATTTGCATAACGTTATCAATGTTATCGAACTATACGCATACACATTGCAATTTTATTTAAAAGTGCTGCCCATGAAATCCTTGAGAAACTGGAAAGTTGATGAATAGTAAAGAGTCTTTCTATTAGTTCTAAGTTGATTCAAAGATTGTCGAACAATGAAAATCTCAGTCACTGGACGTCTGCATGTTGAGTTTTGACCAAGCTATGAGGCGTTGAAGCCACTGCGGCAGCTCCAACTGTGGACGGTGAGAACAAGTTGATCGACCAAACTACGGTAACTAGTTTTTTTTTTGTATAACCACCACCGAGCATTTGCATCTCTGCCTCACAGTCTCTCTCTCTCTCTCTCTCTCTCTCTGCACCCCCCTCCAATCCCCTCAACTCTCATGTGTCCCCCTGAGCAAGGCACGCTTCAGTCTGAGAAGCTGTGATTTTGTTGTGTTGCTGCCAACTTGCTAAAAGCTTCACTTGCCTTTCCCTTGGCGTCGCTTCTGGCCAATTGCATTGTCTTTGTTTCGGTGAAGATCTTTGTTATGTTGGCTTTGAAAGGTGCTGTGTAAACAAACCCTCAGTCACTGGGGCCCAGGTAAATCATGTCATTGCATATAGTGCATACACGTTGTTATGACACATATTAAACACGCTTTGATTGTGGAGGCCTGCACCATCACTTCATTGCACGTATAATAGTGCAGTTTATGCTTCAGAATGCAATTATCGTAACAAAGTTACGGTGTGTTTAATGAAATCTTTTGAAGGTGTTTGCACTGTTTACACTGACTGTAGATGATAAAAATGACAAGTTGGTTTACAGTATGGCTGGAGAACTGAAAGACGTGTTTACACTTACGGGCCAACGTCTAATCATTTTGAGTAAGTGACAAACGGGTGTATTGACTGTGTGTTTCTCAAACTCAGAGACGCGGCCGACTGTTTAGAGATCAGGGAATGATACAGCGTGACGTTATTGTGGCTTTAAGACCAAGGGCTAAAATCTTCTCGAGCTGACGCACGGTGTCACTTTTATCTGTGTCTGAGCTAACGGTGGAAACCACTTATTCGTTTTGGATAATGCCTGAAAAATGCCGAGCAGCGTGCTTTCATCGCATTGCATTACACGTCGCTGGTGACAGCAGGCCTTCAGGTTCACGGGAATTACAGTCCTTGCAACAAGGCCTCGTCTTATCTGCCGTGCAGGTGGCCTTCTGTAGCGCCTAGATGGACGTGAGGTCAGTCTCCGTCTGCACACTGCTGCAGTTCTGTCCCTTAGCGTTTAGACGTGATAAGCTTTCACTAATCAGCTGATATTTGGACAGGGGTTAACGCGGTGATGCGGGCAGATTTCTTGACTTCAGTGTTCAGATTTGAAGATCACGCTCCACCGTAGAGGCCATCAGTGTACGCCGTTAACGTACAGCAACGGTCGACTGAGTCTCCGTTTTGGGCGGTCAGTTTTTAACCTTTTGAAAAATTTTTGTGCAGATGATTTTTTTATGCATTGCGCAAAATTGTGAACTTCAGTGTCCATGAGCTGCAACAAAGTGGTGCCTGGGCGTCTCATAAACTGAGCAGAAACCACACCCACCCAGCACAGTGACTATTGGAAGGAGTGTCCGAGTTTAAGAGACACCCTGATTACTAAGCAGTTTGTCATCAGTGGTTATTCCCCAGCGATGCTGCATGAATCTTGTTTTGTTTTGCTGAAATTCTGCAGAATCTCAGTTAGTTTCAACTAGTCTCTGCAGCACAACACACACCGATTTCCATTTTCCAAAAAACTAAATCAGATCCACAAGTGCAACCATCCTTGGCACCTCTCATCCGCAACAGACTTTAAAAATAACCAAATGCTAAATAAAATCTTGCAAAAAAAAAAAAAGAACATGGAAACAAAATTCAGACTGTGCTTCAGAAATAACATGCATGTAAACACACACCTACAGGAACTTGTCTGCATGTAAACAGCTGTCCCCGTCCAACATCTAAACTATTTTCCACTGCAGAGCCTGGAAGACATTCCTAGTCTCACATGCCCCCTTCCTGCATCCGGGCTCAGACCAAGTCCTCACTAAGTTCACTGAAAACACTGACTGTTTCAAACAACGTGCATCGTCACTGCTCCTTTCAAAAATCAACCTCTCTGTCCACGCTCGCATGATAAAATAGGAAAACGGCTCATGTCACGTTAAACTATTGTGTCCTCGCACATTTACTGCAGCACCGCAGTGGTGACGAACACAAATCGCTTGGTTTACATTTCTGGCTCCTTTCTAAATGCATTTAAAGTGCACGGTTAACCGGCTTAACTGGTATTCACCATCTTAAGCCGTTGACCAAACCGTTATTTCACCATCGCGATGATGTCAGACAAACCACAGTGTAAACACACGCAATTGGTGACGCCACTTGTACTTTGTACTTTTGGCTTGCAGTAGTTCTTTATGTGGCTTCAGTGTGTGTGTTTCGTTTTATTGTTCAATGATGTGAAATCTCTAACTTAAATAACACACACAAAGTGTCCTGTTGACTGCATAGTAGTAAACAGGAGGAGAATCTATTCGAATTCAGTCCGATTTCTGAGAAACGAAGAGCTGTGCACAGCCTGAACCTGGTCTCCTATGAGCTCAGGTGTGTCTCGTTAGGTTGAGCTTAGTCCCCGCCCATCTCTAACTGTGCAGGATAAAGGATTTATTTTCTTAAACACACCAGAGCATCCAACAACTCCGGTACATAGGACGCTAAAAAGATAAGACAGGGAGAAGACACTGAAAGCGAATTAGTGTGGAAAGCGAAGAATCAGCATTCAGTACACTGAGCTTTGGTGCAGACAGTCACAAAATTAAAAAAAAAAATTAAAAAACGCACATTTTTCTGTCACAGTGCGAGTATCAGCGTTTTTATGTAGGAGTTGGTGCGTGTCGGCAGTTTCTTTAAATCATGACGAGAGGATCTGTGTCACCTTAAGCCCTCCCCGAGAGGAAAACGCATCGTTTTCTTTGTCGCTGGCCCTGAATTCAAAGTCTTAGCACCACGTTGCTGCAGGTTAAAGGAGCTGTGCTAAGATTATTTTTCAGACGACAGAACCGTCAACGCTGAGAAACTGCGAATTCATTGACTGCATGTCCTTATGAGTCAGTAAATGTGTGACAGACGGCCTGGAGACATGTCTGTCCAGGCCACCACACCAGCATCCCCCAGTGCCAGTTTTCTCCCATATTGGGGCCCAACAAGACAAGTATATGCAACACATTAATGTTAGGAGCATGAACAGGGCCATTCAATCTCAGTCAGCAATAATGTTTCAGGCTTTTTGAAATAAAATGGTGAGAAAAAAACAAAACAAACAAACCCACCAAACTATTAAGTAAAACTGTCCAACTTTCATTCATGCCTGAGTGGGTTAATGTGCTCTGAGCGGATGATGACACAGTCATATGCTACACTGCTTCCTAACAAAACACAAAGAGATCCTCTGGGGTCTGATCCTAAATATCAGCCTCGTAAATATCTGCTCGCACGCTCCCCCCACGGGAGACATCCGTCAACAAGTAAAAAGGACACAAATGATGCGACAAGATGCGTGTGCAACTTTAGGATCTTCCTGGGTGGATTTCTGAGTCTCCAAACTCTCGACAGAAAACTGCTGAGCAAGTGTGTTTGTGTCATGTTCTCATTTACATGCATCAATCATCTGATTTAATAACCTATAAGAGAATCCCCCACGTATTTTAATGAGAAACTGGACCTGTGCCACCGTGGCTCAGGAAATGAACGCATCCTGTCCAACCGACTGCAGGGTCGGCAGTTCAATCCCCAGCTCCTTCAATCTACACGTCAAAGTGTCCTTGGCCAAGATCGGAACCCCAAAGCGCGTCCTTCACTTGTAAGTCACTTTGGATAAAAACATCTGCACAATGACTTAACAACACACAACTAAGTTGATTTGTGTGTTAAAGCTTCTGGACATAAAAACTTCTCGAGTTGTCTTTGTCCCCATTAACTTCTTCTGCAGAGGAAAACCTTAAGATGCGGTTGAATTCACAATGAGACAGGATTTTATTTCTGTCAAACAACCGGATTTTTAGGTTACAGCCTATTACATCTTACCTTGACCTATAACCTCCAACAGGAACAACAATCTGAAGCCTAACGATGCTTTGTGTGGTTACGTTTAAGAATAAACTCAAAGCACAGATGATCCTTTGACAAACAAACACACACACCAGACCAACCGCGGGCACGTCTGACACTGTACTAGGTATCTGAAAGGCCATGTGAGGGGCTGCGGGGTCGTACTTGGCGATAAACAATAGTCTGAAACCACACACACACACACACACAGACTGAAGGTTTTACCGACTCTTGACAGAGCTGATAGAGAAACGCAAACAAGGGATTTCGGAGACAGCGTCACGTACTTCTGAAGGTGCATGGAGAGGGAAAACAGTCTGACGAGGTCAAAGAGTCAAGTAACACCTGTGGTGTTCTTCACAGAGCACGTTTTGGCAGGTACGCTTTACTTTAACATTCCCTCTTTGACATATACTGTAAACTGTGTAAAACATTTACATGATGGCCAGTGATGCTAGAGCATTTACTTAACTAGAAGTACTAAAACCACATTGTAGAAATACGGAAAATTTGTCTCACAATTTGATGGAATATTTTTAATACGAGTCCAATTCTGAGAAGTAGTGGAGTGAAAAGTATGACTAGTAGCTGTCTCTGGAATGTAGTAAAACTGAAGTAAACAGCATCAGAAGATGGAAATGCTCAAAGTAAAAAAAAACAAAAGGCCCCAAAAAAGTAGATGTACTTGATTAGTTCTCACTATTTGAAAGGCTCATAAACACACCAACTGTGTTTAACTACATTCTAAAGTATTTACTAAAGTATTTGCCAACAACTATTCCTCATCTTGTGAAATGCTTATTATATCCATATATAGAGCAAACGATGGTAGTTGTAACAGTATAAACTATGTCCTGATGTAGGAGACAGTCAACCACTGACCGATGCTCAACATGTCTTCACGTTTGCTTATAAATCCATTAATGTAGAAAAGTTTAATTGAGACGCTTCACGCAGGCTCAGAAACCCACCTGTCAGTTATTGCACGCATCTTTAAGAGAAGCATTAATGAACCGCGGTTACATCACACGTTACACAACATCGAGTTGTCCTCCCTGCTGCAAGCTGACAGCCGCTGCTGGCTCGGTGCGAGAAAGAACATGAATGAGGGGGGGAACCGGATGAGCTGCCGGGACACAATTCGCCTCGTCCCCGCAGGCTCGGGCCTCCCCTGATAACACACCAACAAGCAAACAAACAGGCCTCCGCACGTGCGATTTCCACTCACGACCCAGTGATGTTGCGGTGCCTGTGCCAGTACACCGTGTATGCTTGGTCTAAACGCGCCGTGCCGCGCCGCGCCGTGCCGTGCCCGTGCTGTACCTTGACGCTGGTGTGGCTGGTCTGCGTCTCGGCCTCGATGCAGATGTGTCCCCCGCTGTTCTCCTTGCGATCGCGGTGCGAGTTGTTGCGCGAGTGGCGGTTCTGGTAGGTGATGACGGAGGGGATGGTCTCGGCCGCATCGGTCTTGATGAAGAGCCCGTGGAGCGTGGCCGCGGTGCCCTGGGAGATGGTGGTGGTCTGGTGGGGGGAGTTGGATTCGTCTGAGTCTCGGCAGTAGATCACCCCGCTCTGAGAGACGTGGATACTGGGAGCGCAGCCCATACCTCAGCGACGCGCCTCCGGAGTTACTTCCCAGATAACGAACACCGGCACTCGGGTACCACCTCCCCGTCGTCCACAGCTGCCTGCACACAGGCTGCTGCCGTCTCCTCCGGGCATCGGCTGCTGGCTCAAATCGCTCTCTCCTCCGCACACCTCCGTTCGAGCACATGAAGGGACGGAAACGTGAGGTACCGACGATAATTCATGCGTCCCGTGAGTTCGGCTCCTCCTCAGCCTCCGCTATTGCAGGATCTCGGATTTCTTTATCATGTTTAAGACAAAAGGTGATCGAGGCTTTAATCTAAACCCGGCTGTCGGCCTGTACCACCCGCTGACGCATGCACGAAACGACCCGGACTAATGAACACAATTAATAAATGGACTAAACCACCTGGCTGCACTTCATCACCATTGGCTTCATATCCGGCTTTGCAGATCTTCCGCTCATCCTCCGTCCTCACGCGCTCACATATGGGCCCGTGGACAGAGTAGAACCGATTCCATGAAATCTCTACTTTAGTTATTCTGCTTGCGATCATTGGCCACGGTCCACCCTCCCACACTCCCCCCCATCCCCTCCCTCTCTCTACATCACACCGACATTATATCACTTCCATCTCTCCACCATGACCCTTTCATCTCCCCCCCCCCAGAGGCCGTGCCCTGACTCCAGGGGTCAAAGTGTCAACTTGGTGAATTATAAAGTAATGGGGGCTTGATGAAAAACCACTTAGCACCTCCTCATTCAGCTCCTAGTTTATTTAGACAGGACTCAGATCTGACTGTGTGTTAGCTGGAGGATCTGACCTTTGACAACAGGCCACAGAAGTGAGGCTGTGAACTATAAAGGCGTCGAGGGGCCGCAGCCGTCATCACTGATTCGCTAATAGTTTGCTCGCAAAAGTCAGAAGGTCATTTTTACAACATTGTTTGACTTTACTATCACCAGGCAAAGGAAGCTTAAAACGATCAATTCCTTTTTCTGTCACTTGACTTATTTTTTCAGCTGCGTATTACTGCAAACTGTAAATCCTTCAATGCTCATCAGGAGTTGTATTTGTACTTACAGTACAGATGCGTATTAAGTGTAGTAGACTTACACAACTTTAAAAAAATAAATTAGTAGAATTACTATTTAATACAACAAAATAATTTCAAGTTAAATGTACTTTGTACCAAGCAACACACTAATGCGACATTTCCTGCAACGTCAAGTCTCTGAGTTGTAGTTAATTGAAGAACCATGTTCACTTGTTAAACATATACAAACAACTGTCTTAGTTTTTCCATCATCTGCTCTTCTACAGTTCAGAGTGATTAATATACGTTTACTCGACAGCTTTATTCCTTTCTAAATCAAGCTTCCACTAGACATAACAAACATAACTGGTTTATTAAAAAAAAGTCTTCTTGCTTATAGATTTTCCTTAAATAACATTGCCAATACTAAAATGTACATGCAAGGCAGTTTTTATAAATTCCTTTACTTAAAGGATCATTGTACCACTCTAAAAGATCCCCTTTCTTAAAATGAAAGACTACACTGTAAAATAAAATAAAAAACTCATTGTTTAACTCTGATTAATGAACTTTTCAACAAGAACAAAAAAGTGAACTTAGCCGTGACCCCCATGATCATTGTCAGTGTGCCGGAGGCTATAACACTGCACCTCACTCTGCTTTAGGCTCATTACAAGATTGGGATTTGCTTCCAGTTGGGCTTTTGTAGAGTCAAACTGCGTACAAACACCTCTCCGACCAGAAAACAATGACCACACAGTGAAGGCAAACATCTTACTCAACAATCTCAGCAGCATTCATTGACTGTTCTTGGGCTGAGACTTCAGACGGCCCCCTGGTGGCAGGCTTTGAATCTGTGCCACCACCACAACACATCCAACAGGAGCTGCACAGATGATACAAGTAAAATACCTGGTTACCGTCTCAGCTGTGGACTTAGTAAAGGCAGCTTGTGTTCACATTTGAGGACACAGGACGGTTATTTGAACACACGAAATCTCCGACTTTTCTATAAAAAGTCCAGGACTTTATAGCATCTGTACTTTCGTGGAGACAAAGAGCTAGAAGAGAATTTTATTGTCAGCAGTTGTCAATTTTAGGTAAAAGTTGACCCAACTAAAAATGATCTTTTTAGCTCTTTGATAAGTAACATGTTACTCGAGCAGTTGGTTGTTTGTATATGTAGCTCATTTAAATTTATATTACAAATGTAATAGAAAGTAACTTCTTATCAATCCTCAAACCAGCCCGTGTGTTGAACTTACCTTTCGTGGTTCAACAGAAAATGAGGCACTTTGCTCTGCTGAGGGTCCACTCATATCTTTGGGTCTGTTCTTCAATAACGCAGTGTAAATACATATGGAATAGTGCATGTGAGGGCCGTGCTGTGCACAGGTGCTGAGCCGATCACTAAGTTACTGTAGGTGTCAGTGTGAACTTCACACTTCGGTGGCAGGCGGCTCGGTGTCCGTGCGGCCCTAGTGTCCTCCCAGTGCAGCCACAGCAGCACCAACATGCAGAGTGCATGGAGAGTATAAATACTTCAACTTAAGGAGTAAAAGTAATAACACAAATACAGCAGATCTCCATTTTAACTGTGGAAGGCATTTTACATTTTCTGCTTCATATTTCATCCCTCAACAAATATCCTACTTTCTGATTTATAGATATCTCCATCTAACTATGCATCAGAATATGATCATATTAGAATATTATTATTAGTTTATTTGCTACATTCAGTATGTATGCAGCTTTTTTTAGCCATGTGTCCCTTTTAAAGTAAAACAAAACACAACTACTCTTACATTGTTTTGCAAAAACCAGCAAAACCATTAAAATATATTTGGTCCCTTCTGATAATATTCATGCATTATTCATAAGTATTTCTAATCACTTAGTGCTAGCAGAGGTGGTAGAAGTACAACACAATAAAATGAGCAAGTATCAAGTACATGCTTTTAAGAGTATTCCGGTAAAAGTCATTTCGAAATACAACTGACTTACTGATAAAAGAAGGTGTTTTAAATGCTGTCGGGCTTAATGCTGATGATAACGTGAATGTAAAAGTCTAGTCCAGGTTTGTTTCACATGTCCGTCATAAATAAACTTTCTGTTTTCATGTACAGATTCAAGGAGAGAACAACTTTTTTCTGTTTTCTGACCATTTAGTGTGAAAAATAACATAAATGTATGAAGAGCCAATCTGCAGGAGCAGAACTTTTACATTTATGGTACATTTTGCAGATAACGTGTCCTTTTACTAAAACTGAACACTGTACTGTTACTATATTTAAATACTGTATTGAATATTTTTACCTTGAGACATTAGCACATTCACTTAAATATATATTTTCATTAATATGACAGCTATCTAGGACTGTTTTCAGGCAAGAAAGTGAAGCCAAAGTTTGTCCAGCACCTGAAGTAACAGCGACACCATCATCACAGGGATCAATGAAGAAGTTAAAACTAGAAGTACATATTCAAACGGTGCATAAAGTTCAAATTTACAAGTTACAACTGTTATACTTGTCCAGACATTAACTCATGCCAGTCTGTGGACACGTTAGGCGTTTCTTCACGCCATGGACAAGATCCTGAAGCTGTCAGTACCAGCAGAGCCATCAGACCGATGGGTCACCGGGTACATCGAGTAGTCTCAGACAGACCCATGTTGGCATTAACAAATAGTGAAGCCCGTTCAAGGAAAACGCAATCATTCAAAGAACTGGGGGTGGAGGTATGGCAATGAAGGGTGACAAAGTGGGTCACTATAAATATCTTGATTCCTGAGAAGCTGCTTTTGAAGAGACACATGAAAACATGTTGTCAACTAAGAGATTTTCACCGTGCAGTCTTGGATTGTGGAGCATGACTGTCAAAGCAGATGCTTCACAGCCAGATTACAACCACTGGGCTGTGATACATCCAGTCTGTGTGCAGTATATGAATTTACCTAGAAAGTGAATTTGAAGGTAAAGGAGAAAATAAAAAATCTGCACAATAATTTTATTCATCATTATGCTTTTGATAACCTGTATATTTAACATTTCCTGTGCATATCTACATTTTGTACATACACTATATTGCCAAAAGTATTCGCTCACCCATCCAAATAAATGAATTCAGGTGCACAAAGCAAGGTCCATAAAGTCATGGATGAGTGAGTTTGGTGTGGAAGAACTTGACTGGCCTGCACAGAGTCCTGACCTCAACCCGATAGAACACCTTTGGGATGAATTAGAGCGAAGCTTGTGAGCACTGTGTACTATGTATTTCATAAACACACTCCTAAACCTTGTGGAAAGCCTTCCCAGAAGAGTTGGAGCTGTTATAGCTGCAAAGGTAAATGTTCTGCACTTATATAGCGCTTTTCTACCTATTGGCACTCAAAGCGCTTTACACTGCTTCTTATTCACCCATTCACACTCACAATCACACACACACTCAAAAACCAATGGTGGACCTGATATGCAGCTGGCCAACGCTCACCAGGAGCAACTAAGTTGGGGTTCAGTGTCTTGCTCAAGGACACTTCGACATGTGACTGGAGGAGCCGGGGATTGAAACAAAAACTGTGAGATTGGTGGACAACCGCTCTACCTTCCTGCGCCACAGGTGACCAAGAGCTCCTCTGGGTGGGTGGGCCGACATCATATTAAACCCTATGGATTAAGAATGGGATGTCACTAAAGTTCATATGGGTCTAAAGGCAGGTGAGCGAATTTTTTTTTATCCTTTCGGTTTATCCCGTGAGTTCAGGGTCGCCACAGCGGATCATTGTCCGCATGTTGATTTGGCACAGTTTTTACGCCGGATGCCCTTCCTGACGCAACCCTCCCCAATTTCTACCGCGCTTGGACCGGCACTGCACAGCTGGGGAGGGGAATGGGCTGTTGGGGGTTCAGTGTCTTGCCCAGGGACACTTCGACACATAGCCAGGGCCGGGGATCGAATCACTCAGCTTGTGGTCCGTGGACGACTGCCCCTACCAATATAGTGTACATTTATTTCATTTGAGGATTTGACTTTTCACGTCTTTTCCTACATCATAACGAGAGAGACAAAAGGTAAGATGTACAAAGGATAACCTAAAGCTTAAATTAAAGACGTAGACCAAAAATATATAAAATAAAATTCAAAATGACTAAAAACACCCACAAACATCCTAAAGTGCAGACAAAATGCCCTACGTCAATAAAGACACAAAACATGACTAAGTATGGACAAAATGTCCTAAAACATTACAGAAACGCAGAGACCAGGAACTTCCAAACGTACACACAAAATGACCAAAAACCACAACATTTGGATATTATGCGTTCATGTGAGGGGTACAACGCGTGCACCTATTGGACAGACTGTAAGCTGAAAATAAAGTGCTATTCAAGCCCCCAAAAGAGGCACACGGTGACTCACAAAGATAAGTCAAGTAAATATTTTTATACATTACACCTCATTAGATTTGATAATTATATAACCATGTAGCGCAAAGAACACATTGTAATGCGACAAGGAGAATGGCAGCTATCAGCAAGGTGTTTAATGCATGGGCTTCACTCAGCTGCCCCCCCTCCGCTCACTGAGTGAAGTTGTAGACTCTCCTATGTATGAACACACAACATACTGTATTTACAATTGCTGAAATAGCTTCTGAGATGTTGCAAACCCAAAGTTTAACTTTTGAAGCCCAAAATGTTTTTTTTTTAAGAACAGAATCACATATGTACGTCTGTGTTCAAGTGATTCTCACGTATCTGTAAGGAACAGTGCACCATCAGGGGGCCCAGAGGATCCTTGAGTAGAGCTTTGGGTTGGGGATGAAGAAGGCCGCGGGATTGAATCCCACCCCACCAGGTCGGGCCCCGCCCACCCACCGAGGCCCAGCTTGGTGCTGGTCCAGAGCCCAGATAAAAAGGACGTGGGAGAACATCTGCGGACAAATGTGGTCCATTTTAAGTTCAGCTGAAGCTCATAAGAAGCTTCTGCAGCCAGTGGAGTGACTCTCTGCACTAATTATTTTAGTACAAAAATATGAAAAGCTCCACAGCTTTTCAGAACTGACTAAATACCATGAAATATGAAATATACATATGTATACAGTGTACACAAAACAAACAGCCTCCCCCCCTTATTAAGACAAGATCATTTATTTTACAAGTAGCTCAGGTAGTACAGAGTCACGGTGCACGTTCCCTGTGTGTCCAGCAGAGGGCATGAGAAGAACAGTAGGTGAGGAGATCAGGTTCATACAGCCTGAGCATATGGCCGTTTCTTTTGTTTTGAATGGTGTCAGAAAGTTCCCCCTTTTCTGTATGCGATGATAATTAATTAACACAAATGACGAATAGCTTAATGAAAAACTGAAAACGGCTTCAGTTTCACAGAACCACAACAGAAAAAAAAAAAAGAATGATTCCTGGTAGAATTATTTGTAAGTTATAGGCAAAACTATTCTAAATTATTAGTATAAATATTCTAGCAATTTTGTCTGTTTGCAGGTATAAATGTGTAAAATAGGTAAAAGCTGTTCTTGGAAGATAAAAGCCAAAAGATGCTGAATGTGCATGTGCAATCTCATCCTCTTTACTAGGAAGCTGGATTTCCTTCTCTTCTGCTCATCCTGCAAAACTGTGTAGCTTACCCTGCTCTGACATAAGCAGGTCTTTGTTTCCCCAAATCTGAATTATGCACGGCTGAACTGAATTTGTCTCTCACTCAAACACACACACACACACACACACACACACATACACAGAACAATGAATTCTAGTTATTTTAAAATGCCAAAAATATAAAACACAAATGTCTTCAGCCAAAGCCTGGAATATTCTTACGGAGGGAACTGTTACAGTGCCACAACTCCATTGATTATTTGACCAAAGTCACAAATCTCTTGAACAACAGCGGGACAACAGACCTGATGACCTGACAAAGTACACGCATGATCTGAACACCGTGCAAAACATGGATAAACTAATGAAACTGAGTTCAGTGTGCGAATATGTAGAGGAAACACCACAAATCCCCCTTGAGCAAATCCCTAGGTGATGCTGGAGGAAAATCCTCCAGCAGAACCAGGCTCAGGGTGGGCGGCCACCTGCCTTGACCGGTTAGGGTGAGTGGAAAGTGGAGAGGAAAGGAAAGAGCGAAAAGAAGCAACACCAACAACAACACAAGATCCTTACACTCGCCTGTTCCCCCTGCTTCAGACACACCGACGTGTTCTCTGGCAGCGCAGCACAGTGTAATGCACCATTTGACTGACAATCAATGTTCCTCACCTCACTGGTTTTAATGTTGTGGCTGTGTTTTTTACCCAACATTGCTCCTTTAAGGTTTCGCGTTGGTTTCCTTGTTCTACTTTTGTTAAGATGAAAATCAATCACCTTGGTGTCAACACAAAGATCGTTCTCGCAGGCCTCTGCACGTCTGCCACGTCAGCAGCAACCGGAGAGGAGATGGCGCTGCAGCTTTCCAGTAACGATATGATCAAACCCGCACCGGTTTGCTGTTTTCTCACCTCTGCCAGCCTGAACGTAAAAATGTACCGACAGGAGACTTTCAATAAGGTGTGGCAGTTTATCATGGGATAAGGCAATATGGGACGACCTAGAAGAGGTTTTCAAAGTTTCCATTCTGGTGTAATTTGTGCTGAATGTGAGGGCGGTTTATCAGTGTCAGAGGGGAGTAGATACCAGGCAATCTCACAGTCAAATCACAGCATCTCAGTCACAGTGTTTGGCTCTTCCCTCTGTGAGGCAGCATGTTCGGAATTTTTATTGCCGTGTGTGGTGCCGTCGACTACACGCCGGGTTTGTCTCAAAGTTCCACAACGTTTTGGCCGTGAAGCACTTTCATTTGAAAAGGTGACCGTTCCGTTTTGGTCTGCATTGTTTTTCCACATACACGATAAAAAAAAGTTTTTACTCTTAAAAATGTGAAGCTCAGATAGAAAACACTGGTGAAATGTCAGCAGCACACAGCTCGAGGCTTCTGTCTGACAGGAAACCGGAGGGGGGGGGGGGGGGGGGGGGGAGCAGGCAGGTGTGAGAGATTTGTAGTTGAATCAATACTAATCCGATTTTTGTCAGTTTATTAGTTTAGTCCAAATCAAAAGTCTTCAGCTCTGTTTGAACTGACTGCCATCAAATTTTGTTCCGACATTCATGGTCCTCAGTGGATGACCCGTCCCGACTTTTGACAACTTGCTGCCATCGTGAGAACAAAGCATGATGAAAAATTTGACCTAAAATAAACTCGGGTGCTATTCATGCACCTGACTGAGAATCTTTGTCGCTAAAGGTTTTCCTGCTTTCCACAGTGTCCCTGAATGTTTCCAGATCCACAACGCAATAATGTAAAATAGTACATAGTACATCCTAGTACATATAGTGTACGTCCTTTGGCGTATCACATTGATGCTACAGGTATAATCCAGGATTCATATCCACACAAAAACTGTGTTAGGGAAAACATCTTCAGGGTAACATTACGTTCAAGAGACAACGTGGGTTATGGTTGGTCACAGGCACAAAAACTTCAGGGTAAGGTTAAGTTGGGGTGGATGGTACAAAAATACAGAGGGGACATTGAATATAATTTCATGAAGTGGATATTCAATATATTTTTTCTGCAATCCACCTCCTCCACATCACCATCCCGACCTCCATGAAGTCCAGCTCCTGCCCTTACTTCTCCCCGATTCCCAGCATCAGAACATTTCATTCCATATTTAATTTCAACTGTAACCTGCATTTTGAAAAACAAAGCAAATTACAACTTAAATATCACTGCAGTGCTTTTGTAAAAACAAGGGTTTAATCAATACTAATCCGATTTTTGTCAGTTTATTAGTTTAGTCCAAATCAAAAGTCTTCAGCTCTGTTTGAACTGACTGCCATCAAATTTTGTTCCGACATTCATGGTCCTCAGTGGATGACCCGTCCCGACTT
Organism: Channa argus; assembly: GCF_033026475.1. Classification (NCBI taxonomy): domain Eukaryota; kingdom Metazoa; phylum Chordata; class Actinopteri; order Anabantiformes; family Channidae; genus Channa; species Channa argus. The sequence continues at coordinate 3,526,292 of NC_090214.1, read as the reverse complement.
TTGACAACTTGCTGCCATCGTGAGAACAAAGCATGATGAAAAATTTGACCTAAAATAAACTCGGGTGCTATTCATGCACCTGACTGAGAATCTTTGTCGCTAAAGGTTTTCCTGCTTTCCACAGTGTCCCTGAATGTTTCCAGATCCACAACGCAATAATGTAAAATAGTACATAGTACATCCTAGTACATATAGTGTACGTCCTTTGGCGTATCACATTGATGCTACAGGTATAATCCAGGATTCATATCCACACAAAAACTGTGTTAGGGAAAACATCTTCAGGGTAACATTACGTTCAAGAGACAACGTGGGTTATGGTTGGTCACAGGCACAAAAACTTCAGGGTAAGGTTAAGTTGGGGTGGATGGTACAAAAATACAGAGGGGACATTGAATATAATTTCATGAAGTGGATATTCAATATATTTTTTCTGCAATCCACCTCCTCCACATCACCATCCCGACCTCCATGAAGTCCAGCTCCTGCCCTTACTTCTCCCCGATTCCCAGCATCAGAACATTTCATTCCATATTTAATTTCAACTGTAACCTGCATTTTGAAAAACAAAGCAAATTACAACTTAAATATCACTGCAGTGCTTTTGTAAAAACAAGGGTTTACCGACAACGTTCGGTGTAGAACAAGCTGCAAAGGGCAAGACTGTGAATCAAACCTGCTTGGAAAAGAGGTAAAAACTACTTTAAGAGTCATGGCCATTTGTAGTTAAATGGCTGAACAATTAATTGTTTAGAAATCAATCTTACAACTATCAAATTGTAAATTTGCAATTTAATCTGCTGTTTTTAAAAAACAATTTTCTTTAACCCCACCCTCAAATGGGTCAGCTAGCACGAATCTTTAACATAGTGATCAAATAAGAGTTAAGGGTTTGGTGAAAATACTAGTACTGCATGTCCTCGTGGACACATTTTACATTAGCCAGACTGCAGAACTACGGTGGGTACAGTTTACATGCATGTGTCCCCAGACTCATGTTCTCAATTGGTTCCTCCAAGAGCTTAGATGCACGTTGGAGCCGCATGTAATGAGATTCCCTCCACGCATTCCTGACTTATTGGGCTGACAAGACCGGGATGGACGTGAGGTCACAGTGCCCTTTAACCTTCACACACTAAATCTATTCAGTTGATTCTTGAGTCTAAAGGAGTGTTGGTGCCAAATTTGAAGAAAATCCCTCAAGGCACTTCTGAGACATTGCGTTTATTTACGGGTGGACAAAGCATACGTGGGACCTGGAGAGCGGAGATGAGTGGAAGTCAGCATCGATTCAAGGCAGAAAGTGTTAAACTAGTTATTGTACTTAATACTTCATATTTGGGGGACAAAATTTTATAAAGTTAAAATCAGATAATCCTTCCCAAAGGAAACTCTCACCTATATGAGACCTTTTCTTTTAAATCTTTTTCCAAGTTTCCTCTTTGCCTTCTGAGGTCCACACACACACACAAACGCACACACACTCGGAGATGCAACACCACTCCCCACCAATAGTGGGGATTACGTGGAGGCCTAATTTCTACATTTCAATGGACTGACCTTTTCAACAGCCCGAGGCACCTGCAGACCTCCAGGACTCAGCTCAGACAGTCAGGAGACAGGTCCTCCGTGTCCTTGACTCTAAATAAAATCTGTGAATGAGGAGGAATTAAGCTATGAAGGCAGATGTTTGACCAACAAAATATCTATTTTTCAGGATCTGAGAAATAGATATCTCCTGGACATGAAGTCATTGCAGGATCTTTCAGCAAACCTGCTTGTTTTGCGTTTGTTCGGCATTCACCCGGGTCTCGCTGGAGTTTTCTCACCCTCTCAAAACGAGTCGGACCACAGCGCTAAAGGCTCCGGGGTTTGTTAGGGCCACCTCACACGCACGGCGGGCTCGAATGTAGCTTTAGTGAATGTACTCTGGGTGTGAAGTGAGTGCGGTATCAATCATAGTAGGTTGTTACATGGGTTAGACGTCGCTGTTGAGTCAATATAAACTTCCCGTCATTTAGTTTTACGATTAACGGATGCCCTGGGGGAAACTGACCCCATCTCACATTCCAGTCTCCATCCTTTTCCCTACACCGCCTCTCCCCTCCCTCATCTCCATGCTGTTACCGTGAGTACATGGATTAACGCAGCTGCTGTTTTGTTTTTTTAACTTCTTTGCATGGGGGTATTTTTTCCTCGTGTTATTTAAAGGTCTAATAATAAGAAGTGTTGTAAGCTCTGCAAGGTGTGTAAACAGCAAAAGACCCATCATTGCTCTCTCAGGTTCACCTGTTGCACACGTTATGCTCATGGACTGCGCATCAATGTAAAGACGTCTACGCCACTACTCTAGGCTAAAAGCAAAATACATGTTCAGGATTTTTGGGGTAACAAGATTAACTGTTTGCAATTCTAAGAAGCAACACCCATGTTTAAAGTCATAAAGGAAAAATTTAATGAGCAATAAAAGTCTGACCTGCCACGAATTACAAGAAAAATGTCTAATTCCTTTATCATACATTTTTACTCAACTCATGGAGAAACTCAAAAACATAAAGTAAAACTATAGTAATAGCAATAAAGTCAAATTAATTAACTGCCATCAATTGAGCTCAAAATCCTTCTTTGTCCAATATTAATATTTTGCCTGCTTTATTTGTTATCCATTTAGCTAATATCAGATTAAGTGGTGTCATTTCCTTCTTTATTAATTTAATTGGGGCAGATTTATATAATGGGTGCAAGTACAGCAGCTGCAACAGTGTTGATGCCGGTTTCAGACTTACAGAGAAATAGCCACAATAATTTAACCAACTGGTTTCATACCGAGGTGTCCATCGAAAATCTTGCCCACACGTTTGGCATCTATAGTTTACAAGACCGCCAATGGGCCTGTTAACAATGTTTGCAGGACTGTTTCTCTCGATGAGAGAGAAAGACGCCGGGTACGTGAACTCCTGTGCACTCACCTGTTGGGTGACGCCATCTCCGGTCCGGCTTTGAACTTAGGGGACTCACGGGGACTTTCGGGTCTTACCAGCCAGGGCCAGATTCCGGGCTGTGTGGTAATCCAGATGACCTCCGTAGTTTGAGGTAAGCAGCAGTGATTTCTCTCAACGAGCAGACGCGCACAGGTGGAAAAACACAATGCAGCACCTGCGGACCACACTCCCACTGTGCCGCCATCTTTGTCTCACCTGTAGGTACTATGCAGGTACTAATGCAGGTACTCTTTAGTAGAAGTTGAGGGTGCATCAATAAAGTGTCTTTGATCCTTTATTCCCCTGTTAGTAATACAATGTTTGAAAGAAGAGTCTGCTCTTATTGTCACCAAACCTTCTACACTACATTTAGATGAAATCCAATTAATTTAAATTCGCTCATAGATCACATGATCACGTTTTTCTTCCGTGAATAAAAGTTGATAACTGATCTCGGAGCAGCAGTGAACAAAACAATTTCAACCTAAAGATCAGTTTAGTGCTGCAGCACATCGGATTTCTCATTGTTGTTTCCATCATGTTATCGAAGTGTTTGTTTTAGCCTTAATACGACAGATACCTGTGGAATAGCTGCGCCTATATGAACAATATACAATTAGAAACTAGTATGTGGTCAAACTCTGTGAGAAAGTGATCAGTGGTCAGCACTGGGGGCTGCAGATACCCGAACCACTTTGAAGGAATGTGACGTCTGATATTTGGCATCAGCTGCTCGTTTCTCTCCCTCTCCGTCTTTATTTCTTGTGGTCCATCCGCGCTCTCGTCACAACCACGCAATTGCTTGGGGGAAAGAAGGAGAAAGGAGGGAGGGAGGGGGGTCCACGGTGGGTGACAGCGACCATGTCAGTTTGTCGTTACAGAACTTGCTCCTTATAAAAAGCAGCGCTGGACGCGGAGCAGCTCAGACCCTCTCTGCTCAGGTGCGCCACACCGCAGCCCGACGCGCGTTATGGAGCGCACTTTCCGACAGCAACTCTTCTTTCTGGTGCTGTGTCTGTCTGTCCTCAAAGGAGACTCCAGGTATCTTGAGGTAAGGTGTCACACATATGCGCTTCTTAAACTGTGCGCACACCCCTGTCAAACGTTGGGATTTTAATTTCGTTTTTTTTTTTTGCAGAACAACGAGATCTCCAAAGATGACTTGTATTCATTTTTCAACTCTAAGCTCAAGAGAGAAACACCTGAGGAATTAATGTATCGCCGACCTTTACGTAAGTCCCATGTCTTGGAAAAAGACATTAGGTATGTTTCTCATGAGAAGAAGAATCCACACATTTTTCTATTTAATTCCACAGTAAATTTAATTTGGTATTTCTTGGACTTCCTACTTTCTTCTTTTCACTTGTAGCTTCATTGATATCCGATAAGAAATTCACAGACACAGGCAGAATAGAGAAACAAATGGTGCATTAAGTGAAAATAAACTGATGTTAGTCTCTTTGATAACTAATAATGACTTGATTTAAAGATGAATAAAATGCATCCGGTGTGTGTTGTTTTTCTAGTATTTGTGTTACTTATTGTACCAACGTGAATCTGTTGCTCAGGTTGTCTGGACATGATTGCAGTGGAGGGTCAGTTCACCTTCACAGCAGAGCATCCTCAGCTCAGCTGTGCAGCTTTCTTTATGGCAGAGCCCAATGAAGTGATCACTGTGGATTATGACGGTGTGGACATCGACTGCAGAGCAGGGGACTTTGTCACGGTAACCGCTTCACCCACGGAGCCCCGTGGGTTTGTTTGGGTTTTTTGTGGTAGAGCTTGTGCATGTTTGCATGACCCCAAACACTGGGGTCAATTAACCTAAGCTTAAAAATCCACTTCCTGATTGGACAAAAAGCTCCATGACCCGAAGCAACTGCACATGTTTTGTTTGTGTTAGGTTACCTGCATTTCCAGGTTGCACACTGATGCTCTCTCAACATGCTGCACATTTATTTGAATCCTAGACTTTTGTACATCTTGAGATCAACCAAAACTGCTCAAGAATTCCTCATATAATCCGTTGGTATCCCCATTAGATTATCAAACCAACCCTGCAGAAAATCCTCCGACTAAAAATGAAATCCCATTTTTCAGCTTCTCCCTCTCATCGTGTCCCGTGCAGGTGTTCGACGGCTGGGTGATGAAGGGAGAGAAGTTCCCCAGCTCGCAGGACCACCCCCTGCCTCTGTACGAGCGCTACGTGCATTACTGTGACTCCGGGTCACTGAGGAGAAGTGTGCGCTCCTCTCAGAACGTGGCCATGGTCTTCTTCCGTATTCACAGTGCCGGCAGCAGCTTCACCCTGACAGTCAGGAAGCACATCAACCCATTCCGTAAGCAGACTTCCACATTCATAAAAAACCCAATGATATGTGTGTGTGTGTGTGTGTAAGGATGATCAGAGCACTGCAGTGATTAATGTGTGAGTCTGGGGTGGTGACACAAGCCCGGCAGGGTGCTTTAGTCATCAAGTGCATCAACAGGGGACAGTTTGCCACAACTGTTTCTGGATCTGAACCATGATCACACTGCAAATGTCCAATGGAAACATGGGAAAGGAAAATCTGAGGGTCAAACTGAAGCCAAAATGATGTTTCCTGAATCTCTTTCTGTTTCTTCCGTTTTTAAAATCACCATGTTAGCTTTGTATTTTCTGTTACTGTTTGTGCTTCCATAGTATTTACCTGATTCAACTCTATAATCAATCAAATAAATCCCGCTAATCCTCCATCCTCCTGCTGATTTCTTGTCTCCTTGCAGCCTGTAACGTTATGTCCCAGTCACCAGAGGGCAGTTACACAATGGTGATTCCGCAGCAGCGCAGGAACTGCAGCTTCTCCATCATATATCCAGTGGCGATTGACATCGCAGAGTTCAGCCTGGGACACTACAACAACTTCCCCAAGGTGAACGTATGCACGCAGCGCCACAGCTTTATTTTGCCCCGGTGCACTTGAACTCAGCACCAGCGTCCTTTTTTAGTGTTTTTGGATTGAAAATTAAGTACAGTTTTTATGCTACATTACTTGCACAATTTGCCTAAACACCTGTTGTTGGACAAAATATTGTAATATTTCATGCTTGAACTTTAGCTTTTTGATAGTTCTGTTAACATAATTCTGATTTAAAACATCTGTTAAAAAAAAAGTTAAGAAGTACATAAATAAACACATGAGCAGCAAATTCTGGTCTTATACTTGGTTAAAATTAATCTTTTTCTATTAATTGAATTAATCCATTGAAGGTGTCGCACACAGAGTATTTCCAGACCGTTATGACCTCACTTTGCACTTGCCCTCACCCCCATGCACACCAAACACCATTCTCATTCTAGTATCATTTTTGGCCGCAGGAGACCAATGCTTATTGGTGAAAAAGCGCTAAAATCCCATTGTGCATTACCTATTCACCACTAAACAGCACACACATTACGTTAGTGACTACTGTAGCCAGATTCTTCTAATAGGAGTTGGTGGAGACCAAAAACGGTGTTCAAAAACTCCAAATAACTGCGTGTTTTTCCGCACGTACGAACAAAACCTAAACGTGGCTGTGCTGGTGTGTTTGCAGCTTGTTTCCGTTGCCCCTACGTGCAGTAACTGCAGGTTTTCCTGTATAGAGAATAATTTTGGCATGGTTGAGTGAAGAGAGACATACAGAGGACACAAACTGTGGTTAGAATTTCCCTCTTAAATGTACATGTAAACATCAGTCATGTCAAGCCTTTGAAACAAATGACCAATTATTATATGGAGAGCGAAGCCACTTTTCACAGGAGGACACGATGTTGCTTGTCAAGAAAGTGTAAAAATGGGTCATAAGGTCAAGAGCTGAATAACAAATGCAAAGCATGAAAAGTGCTGGATAAAAGCACACAAAACCATGTAGTACTGCATGTAGTTGTACTCTTTTGGCAAACTATTAGTATGTAACTCTGAACTGATGGGTAATCTCAACTTTTAATTTTAATTATGGCATTTTGGTTTTGCTTTTTTGCTCGCCATGACGTCCACAGAGGTCCATGCCCGGATGCGTAGAAACAGGAGATTTTGTGCAGCTGCTGGGAGGAAATGGCATCGACACATCCAAACTGCTGCCAATCACAGACCTCTGCATCTCTTTCACTGGACCCAGTGAGTACACACTTCTCATTTGTTCCTTCCTCATTATACGAATCTATCTGCTTTGAACTAAGACTAAACCTTTTTTTTTCTTCCCTCTTTCCACCCGCAGCACACATGAAGATCGGCTGCGATAACACGGTGGTGAGGATGGTGTCCAGTGGGAAGTTTGTCAGCCGAGTGTCTTTCACCTACCGGCTACTGGACGGCCAGGAGCTGCAGACCCTCAAGCTCAATAATGTGGAAGATTTTTGCTTCAATAACTGATCGAGGTCACAATGGGTAATGAAAGGGTATGAAAAATAAGATGTATAACATTACAGCAATACTCTGATTCAGACTCTGATTTTTTTTCCCTTTCTTTTGATAAATTGGTTCATTCTGTTGTTATAAAGCTTAATTAAGTGTTTTTTTTTTTGTGTTTGGTGGAGCTGCTATTGTTTTTAATTTTTGCTTTGGGTACAACTTGTATTTATTAAGATTCTATGGATATTACGAATGGGTTCATAGCCAACATTCTTGAAAGGGAATGGTGCTAAAATGAATGTTGCTTTCTGTTCATTTCGCTGAGTGATGCATGATGTTCTGAGTCATTTCCTGCCAGAGGTGACACAGAGGAGAAATGGGTCAAGTGTTCGATACATTAAATACAACTTTATTGCCATAATGCAGTTAAATTTGTATAAAAAAAACTTTTTCTAATAAAATTATACTGCATGACAAAGCACTCAACTGTGTTGTGGTTTTGAGAAACAAAGCTCATAAACGCATCAAATCACATCAACATAGCTTTCCATGCAGATACTGCGCACAAGATGTAAAATTATGAGCATTTTTGCCGGTTGTCACCCTTCATTCTCCACTATGCTCCACATAAACATAAATCTACATGTACATTTTCATGCGCTCTTAGAAAACAACATGCACATTTGTTATATATTCTCTGTAAGCGTAAAGTTTACATGAAGCTATTCACCACCCTTTTTGCTCTTTGGGCGCGCAAAGGAAATTCCTGCATCTATTTCTGTCTGTTCTGTGCACTGCTCCATTAAATTACTTTCAGTTCATTAGTTTCAGCAGAGGAACACGTGTGGGAGGTATTTGTTGCTCCACCTTCCCAGACAGCACTGTGTGTAGCAGTGTACGAAAGGAGTGGGGCAACAGTTACACACACTCCAAAAGTGAATTACTTTGGATTCATTCGGAGATGTTTGCACCACAAACCCACTATAACTGAAATGATTAGCTGGCAGTGTTTGTGTTCATCTGTGATGAATTGCATGTTTGCTGCCTCAGTGACTTTACAGCCCCCTCGGATGCGGACAATCATTCCGTGGAAACGCACTCAGTCGAATCAAAGCCATGAATCTATGGATCGCGCGGCTGGTCTGCGAGTAAGGTCACATTTCTAGTTTTTTGGCTGGCTATTAATGTGGGCGATCTCCTGATTGATTGTGATTATGAACGTGATCAACCCATCTGTATGGTTTAAATAGTCATTAAATGTTGCAAGTGTAAAAATAGTGTTTCCCAATGTAAAAGTGCATCCTCAAAAATGTCCTTTAAGTGAAAATGTGCAAGTACTTTATGAAGAAACCGACTTTTCTTTACAGAAATCTGACAACAAAGTGTTTTAAATACTAGTGAGTGTGATGCTGTTGATAAAGTCTCGCCCAGATTTAGTCCACTTGTTCCTCACTTGTTTCTGCAGAAATCTAAACGTCCAGGCCTTGTTCAAGATAATTAAAGATATTAAAGATGCACCTTAAAGAAGTACTAACATTAGACGTACAATCTTTTCTGCTCTGCCCAGTCCTGCATCTCCCGGCTATAAAACATATTTACTTCACTAGTTAGACTCCACCGTGCTCTGCACATAACCACAGATTCTTTCATTGTTCGTTCGTCATCATCTCCACAAGCTGCCCAGCTCTGGTAGCAGCTGCAAGGTCAGATCTTTGCTCCAATATTAATCAAAATCCATTCACGTTGTAATGTGATTTCGTCACCAGGTGAATTCAGACCTCACACACTCCTCTCGACAACCCTGTTCAGCTTGTCAGGGCAACACATGCCACCCACCCCTTCAGATGTGGGCTGATGTCACTTCCTTTGACAACCCCCCCTCGCTGTCACTACAGCGAGAACGACAGGCGGTATCTCTGAAAATGATGGCTACATGGACGGCTCCGTTGGCACAAAGCAGCGAGGTGACTTGCGATTAAAGGCCTGCAGGTGTATTATCAGTGACACACACACCTGCCTCAGATGAACGAATGTGTGATTACGACCCCCGATGATAGTCTGCGTGTTTGTGTGTGGGGGTCGGGATGGGGGGTAGTCCAGCAGTGTGAGTGTGCACCCAAGCGCAAATATTTTCACTGAAGACTTTAAAAAGAGGTTATAAATACTGTGCATGTTTCTACAACTAGTAATAGTTTTCACAAATGTCACTAAAACAGCTGTGGATTAATTCACATTTGCAACCTTGTGAGCCTGAACACAATAATTACCCCATAAGAAAGTATATGAAGAAAACTTGAATGTTATTGAAATTACATTTCTATTACATGAGAATCTGTTGTACTGTACTTTAAAAAAGATAAACAAATGCAACGCCAATTCCAAAAAAGGTTGGAAAGATGTGCAAATGTAAATTTAAAAAAGCATGCAATGATTTGTTAATGTCATCGACCCTTGTTTTATTGACAATAGAACATAACCAACATATCAGATATTGGCAGCAACAAATCTCAAAAAGTAATTGCTGCAAATAAAAAAAATAAAAAATTGGAGGAGCATTTGACAACTTATTATGTTAACTGGCAACGGGTCAGTAACATGACTGGGTATAAAAGGAGGATTTCAGAGAGGCAGAGCCTCTGGACTGTAACGATGGGCAGAGGTTCACCAGTCTGCGACAAACTGCCCCCAAAAATTGGTACGAAAAAGTCAAATTTCAAAGACTTTAAAGATCCCATCATCTACAGTACATCATCAAAAGATTCAGAGAATCAGGAGGACAAGGCCGAAGGTCAAAACTGGACGGATGTGATCCTCCAGCACTCAGGCAGCACCGCATTAGAAACAGGCCTGATTCTCTGCTGGACATCATTGCATGGGCTCAGAAACACTTCCAGAAATCTCTGTCTGTGAACGCAGGTCCCTGTGCCATCCACAAATTTAAGTTAAAGCTGTATCACGCAAAGAAGGAGCCAGATGTGAACGCGGTCGTGTTCTCTGAGCCAAAGCTCATTCAAAATGGTCTGAGGCAAAATGGAAAACTTTTCTGTGGTCAGACTAATCAAAATTTGAAATTCTTTGGGGAAATAATGGACGCCGTGTCCTGAGGACTAAAGAACAGAGGGACCAGCCAGCTTGTTATCAGCGGACAGTTCAAAAGCCTGCTTCTCTGATGGTTTGGGCAGCTTGCACATCTGGAAAGGCTCCGTCAATGCTGAAAAGTAGATGCTCCCATCCACACAATGTCTCTTTCAGGGGAGGCCTCGCATATTTCAGCAAGACAAATCTAAACCACACACTGCATCACAACAGCATGGCTTCACAGGAGAAGAGTCCAGGTGCGGAACTGGTCTGCCTGCAGTCCAGACCTTTCACCAATAGAAAACATTTGGGGCATCATAAAACATAAAGTCCAGCAACAAAAGCCCAGGACTGTTGAGCAGCTAGAATCCTGCATCAGACAAGAATGGGACAACATTCCTCTCCTAAACAAAATGATGTAATATTTTTCATAAAATGGTAAAAATCTTACTTTCAACATTTGATGGGTTGGTGAGATTTGCCAATCATTGCATTCTGTTTTTATTTGCACATCCTCCCAACTTTTTGGGAATTGGGGTTGTAGAAACTGTTCAGAATAAGCAGTGAACAGTTGTTAACTGATGTTTCAAAACTTGACTACATGGGTCTTTTAAAAACGTAAAACTTAGAATCGGTGAGTATTGTGCGTGCATTCGTTGTTCTAAGAAAACCAGTCTACGATTTGTCAGACAATGTGGGACAGTCATGGAGGAAGTTATGGGTTAGTGGGATGATGGGGCAGTGTTCTGCAGAGTTCACCTTTAATTTCGGCTCTTGGTTTGAACCTGTTTCTGATAATTCACCTCATTTCAGCTTTTATGACCCCGTAGAATCTTCTGGATGGCACCAGAGTGAAGAGATGATGGCAGCGTTTAATGCTGAGCTCTATCCTTACAAACAGCTTGTCCCACTCCACCAAGTGCGAATGGTGTTGAAAATGTGATACTACATTACACTGGAGATATGACTTATGTCGGCAGAAGCCTGGTCCCAAGCTGTGCTGCAGTCACATCGCATCCTTTTATTCCATGAAAATGTTGACGCTCATAGGAAACGTGTGTCGGAGTGACGGGCTGATTATCACGATGACGGTTCTATTGAACTCCACCATTACTCCACAGAGCGACAAAATCAAGCGTGACATTTTAATCTGCCCTTTTCTGGGAGAGAAAATTATCAATAATTTGTCAATCACACAGCAGGTGCTTAAAGTGGATACAGACACTCAATATTTTGAGTAAAGTGTCTCTTTCACAGTACCATCATCATTTAATTTCATCATCGTGGCAATAATAGTGTTGCTCTAATATCATATTTGGGCTTTTAGGTGAGATTTTTGTATGGAATCTATTTTTTCCAAACATGTTTAACTTATTTTGCCTTTTTTTAAACTGCAGACTGAGTAAAAGATCAAGATCAGTATCTATCTGATGATGGACTGATTTGCTCTTCGGTTGGTTCCTCACTTTGGTCCACATTGGATTGTCTTTCTAACTGTCGAATTGACTTCAGTCAAATTTTCTACGAGCAAGTTTAATCACTTGGCTTTATTTGTAGCTAAGAGTTGGAAAGGAGACAGAAAGTGGTTACAGGAATGTTGGCACAACGCAAAACGTGGAAACAGCTCATGTGTGAGAAGGAGGGGGCAGGAGGTCCGCTGAGGGGGAATGGACAACATCTGATGGGTGGATGGCGCATGGCAGAGGACAGCGCAGCAAGTCAATGAACCTGAGAAAACACGGGAATCATCACTTGTTACTGACCTATGGACTTCAGTGATCCAACGACTTCCACTAACGTTAACATTTGTGGTTCAGAGCAACACGTGTCGGGGATTATCGTGAACTTGGGCACCAACATTCACATTTCCACCAATTATAATCCGTTTTGATGACGATATTTCGCACTAGAGGTATCAACAGGTCAAATGAAAGCGACAATATGTTACTGTAGAAATATGGTCCGAAATCGCATCATGTGGAGGAGCGAAGTCAGACTCATTGAACAGCACTGGGAGCAGGTTTCACCCTTTTGACTCATTTCCGCTTGAATTATATGTTTTTCAGCTTCCTATTTATTGTAACTTGACAATACCAGAATGATAGAAGATGATAAAAGTTGGTAGCACATGTTGAAAGAGCAGAGCAGGGAGAATTACAGTCTTATATTATTCCTAGTTTAAACTACATTACTTAGCTTATTATAGTGCTGGACAATGAACCAAAGAAGTGCCAGTCCTTCCCACCTGGGGTGAGGGTCACTAAGTAATGATAACTGGTTTCACTTTTGACCAGATGAGCTGGCGTATAAAGAGCCATTATGAGATAATCACTTTTGAAACTGAGGATCATACAACCTGATTTTAAAACAGCCCCTGAATCCAACAGAAACCCTAATTCATGCATAACATCTTTAAGGGTCCATACACAGTCTGTAGATACTGAATCCTAAGTTGTGTAATGTAACCAGAGATGCTCTCCACCAGAAGCACTGCCAAATGGCAAATTCCAGCCTAAATGAAAGATTGTAATACATCAACCATGACACAATTATTCACAACTCCGTGAAAAAGCCAGGAACAGCAGGGGACGCAAAAAGGAAGTCTTCCCTAGACCAGAACGTCTCGGTTTGGTTCATCCTTTGTGGTAGCGCTTCTCTGAACTGAGACACGTTAGCTTCAGGTAAAAGAATGTAAAATGTTCAAATAGTGTAAAAATGACAATTACATTTTCTATTGAGCTTGAACATCATATTTATGTAACTTTCCTTTCTGACCCACAGACTGTGAGTAACGTATGAACCACAGGAGACATCAAAAGTGATGCAAAGTCTGTCCACTGTCATCAACAGTTTTGTTTTTCTTTGTGGGAGACGGATTACCCAACAGGGCCTGCAGGATGACATTTTTCACCGGTGTGTTGTTGTCTTCCCTCCAGGGACGACCACACAATTTTCCAGAGTAAAACCAAGCTGTGGAAAATCTGTCTCCTCACATGTTGCCCTTCATTATAAGATCATCCTCCATCTGTGGCAAAACAGCATCGAAGGTGTTCAGACATATTGAGGATTCATGTGATTGTTGCCTAATTATACTTAAAAATGAGGCAAGTGTGTTTTAAATGATTTATTTAGAGATTTATTTATCTGCCATTTTGAGGCCACTCATAACTTAGAATTGTAACAAAAAGTATCTTTTCGTGCTTGATAGACTTTTACATTTTTATTTTAAGAGAACCTCCTGAATTTAAACATCTCTTTTTTTTTCTGGAAGTATAATAAGGTACAGTATTTATTCTTATTCTTAAAGGTTAAACATTTGCATATTTAGGAATTTTAATGGTTATTTATAGTATATTAAGTATATATTAATAGTTGTCCAAAAGATGATAGTAAAATCAAATTATACACAAATGGGGTTAATTCAGGGAAAAAATGTCCAGTACAGGAGAACATACTTAAATACAGTTAATTAGTATGCGTTAGTATGATAAAAGCTCAATAACCCATAAGTTTACTTTTTACACATCAAGTATCATTTAGTCAATTGTTTGTGACATTATGTTACTTCACATCCTGAGTAACAAAATAGAAAATCTCTGTTGTTACTCTGCCATGTTGTTTAATGCAAAACGTGTCAAGTGTCCTCTGAGCATCTTTATAATTGTCCTTGCACAATCCATCAGGGAGGTCGTGGATGCTATTCGCCCTGCACCAAGTAACCAATCCCTCACCTCTGTCTGCAGCCACAGCTATTTTAGGGGGGTCGGCGTTCTGCCCTTCGAATGAAAACTCACACACTTCATCTTAAATTACTCTACTACAGAGTAAAGTCCACATGTGTTGTCTCTGATGTTTGCATTTAGGAAATGATTCCTATATTTCATTATCTCAACGCATTAATAATAACTTAAGATTTCATCTTTATGATATGTGCTATATCGGGGACAATGCACTAACCCAGCATAATGTCAGTCCCGCAGCTGTGTCACCCTCCTTAAAAATGCCTAATTCAACAAGGTCTATATCCCATGAACTTTTTTGCCAAATTCTCACTTTCTCCATTGTCAGCTGAGACTGTATATAGGCTGAGGAACCATTACACACAGACACAGGTCACTGTTAATGAGGAGGTATGACACAAACAGTGACGCACAAAGTGACGAAGTGGGGGGACGGCCGGCATGCGGGAGATAACGGCTGGAGGCATATTTTAAACACATTCGTTGCAGATAGCTGCTACATTTGGAAGAGTGACACTTGAGGAGAAACTCTCCTGGAGACCTTTAAATGTACCACACGGAACCTACAGAAAGCTGTAAGAAAGCTTCATATGCTGTTCCTCCCTTCCTGCTTCTTGACTCACACACAACAGCAGATACAGTATTGACATTGGCATGAAATTAACGCTGTATCTCCTAACACGTCGAACGGTTTGAGGAGTTGCACGTGCACTTCAGGTGCAAGCGTTTTTAATCGCAAACGTTTCTTAATTGCCAGTAATTTCCCCCCCCACCCCACACCGGCAGAACTGCACGTGACACAGGAAGCTATCAGAGATGGTCACGACTGATGACTCAAACCTCACAATCCGTAGGAAAACTACTGAAAGCCAGTTCCCGAAGTTGATTCTCTCAGGGAATATAAAAAAAAAAAAAACAAGTTCATGAACATTTTGAAGAGTGTGTGTGTGTGTGTGTGTAAGTGGAGGGCGAAAGAGTTCGAATATAAATATCCACGTTTAAAAATTATCAAATGACTCTTACGATTGATTACAACCTTTTATAAATTGAACAAAAACATAATTACTGCATGGCATCTTCCCATGGGAGCCAGGGTGATTATCCTGCTCCATTACAGCCAATCACAGAGAAATTGCATTGTAATGGTGAGCACTTGTGCAAGCGCCATCTGCGCGCATAAAAGCATCACACTTGCCACTGTATTTTGTTTCAGTAATTTTCCTCCACGTCACAGCTAAGAATGTCACCGCCAATTAACTGTCTGGCTTGGTATTTTGGGACAAGAGACGTTCAGAGGAAAACCCTTAGAAAATACAGATCAGGTCTGTACACTTTTGCCCTCTCCTCAAGGTGAGAGCATCGGCAATTCTGCTTGAGGGGGGAACATGTTTACATGTGATTGGCTGATGTTGCTGGACCCAGGTGGTCGATGTGCACTGGGACGCCATGCGTCATCAAGGCGCGGTGCACTGTCATTTCCCAAAAGCCTCTCTCACCTTGTCAGATGTGAGAGAAAGCAGAATGCTTTTTCCACACACACACACACACACACACACACAGCGGTAATGTCAATTTATTAGATGAACCACAGTGTATTTTAAGTATTTTCAGGTATTTTACTTGAGGATTTAAATTTGTGTGTTTACTATATTGCAATTTGTATTTGTATACTTTCACACTGCTACAGCTACAATGTCTAAAACCTTTTGGCTTTTTAGTCTAACGTCTAGTTGGAGCCACTTGTCACATGCTTCTGATATTTTTGAGTTGTACTGTCACAGAACGGAAGCTCTTTTCTTCAATAAACACACATTCCTGGTGTATAGTGTTACCATATTAATCATCTACTTACACTAAGTACTGACTACTAACTTCATCTACACTGTCAGAAAACAAAAGTACCAAAGGTGCAGCCACATTTGTGTAGTAAAGCATTGATAAATACATCAGAGGGACATCTTATGTTTTGGTACTGCTAAACACTGACGTGTGATTTCTTCTTTTGCGTGCTGTAATCATTCCACCAGTTCATGCCTTTTAAAAACTGACTGTAAAAATATTTATCTTTAAAGGATATTTTGGTTCTTTACCTTTTAACTGTAACTTTAAGAGCGGGGCTGAAAACTTCTTCCACCACTGCACACGCACCATGAATCGTATGTTTTAATGTCAGGACTCCCACCCAAAAATCTTAATTAATGAAAGAAATTATGTTTCAAGTGTGTTTTATTTGAGTCTTTATTTCATTTTTACAGTGCACCAATTGTCGGCCTGAATTTCTACAGGTTTCTACATTTGGTACAAAATACACAAGAATAAAAATGAATAATTTGACAATACATCTAAAAGCATGAAATATTACAGCGTACAGTAAATCCCTCTATACTAAAACCTAATCTGAACACTGAATCTACCGAGTATCAATCCTTTAATGTTTCCAAGCAATTAAAAACGTGGCTTTACCTTTGCACCAACGTCAGGGCAAAATATTTCTCCCTGGGCAACAGTCTAACAAGGGACAAAAATGTCTCCTAATAAATGCAGCACAAGACTGTGACAATGCCTCGTAAGAAAACACAAAACATTTAACTTGTGACATTTAAAAATCCAGCAGAAGGGAGAGTCTCAGCTGGGACCACAAGAAAATGATGACAGAGGTTCCAATGAAAAAGATGCGTAAAAGGTGAATGCCGATGAATTCGCTGGCGGCAGTGGCTGCTTTATGCTGTCATTCAGTGGTACAACTAGAAAAGTTTAAAGCACATATTTGACGACTCCAATGATGATTTCGGAAAACTTTTTCACTTTTTCCATTCTCTATTTTCTATTCAATAACATCTCTCTAATGACTACAGTGGGAAAGATACAAGTTTGGTAAGTTCACATTGAGCATCTACATTCATTAATATTACATTCTCCTGGGGACTTTACTGTTGATGGTGATTTACTGTTGGTTTACATTCATAAATGACTACTTGGATTTTTTCTTCTGCTCTTGGAAAAAGTCATTGCAGGCAACGGTCAGGGCGGCCACCAACACAACAAACTCGTTAAAATCCACCTCGTTGTCTTTGTTAGAGTCCAGGTCATTCATGATTTTCTCCACCAACATTGGATCCTTCTGAGACTGAAATGAGAATAGAAAAGGTTAGTAGTCCAGCTAACTGGGGATGATTCTGCTTGTAAGCCAGCGTAAGTAACCCTTTGGATCATTGTTTGAGCAAATCCAAATACATGCACGACATACGCACGCGTGAAGACATGTTAGTCTGTCATGCTGTCGTTTGATTGTTAGAGGAACTTAATATTGACTCAAGGCAAAAGCTGCCGTCCGTGTCCACTGGACAGCAGAGTGATGTGCTGCTAAATGACCCGTGAGCTGCTGCTGATCACACGCGACATTTATGGCTTTTCTTATTTCCTCCAGGGCTGAAGCGTAAGACATAGTTTTCCCTATCTACACCCAGTGGTCTTTATGTTGTAGCTCTTAATAACGTTTTAAGAATAGTTGAAATTAAAAATCCAGTTCCCACTACAGGCTAATTTAGATGGAAATTATTTTATTAGCAAAATATTACCATAGTATGAATTTCTTATGGCCAAGAATATCAATTATATTCTTTCTATAAGTAGTTCATATGCACAAGCTGTAGATAAAGATAAATTTGACTTCCTATTCTATGGCAGCAAAAACAATAAAAATAAAATAAATAAGCCTGGTAGGAGGAAAAGTAAAAATACAACTGTCTTTGATTAGAATGTTTAGTTTTTGGTGGCAGAACCCGGTTTCACATTAAAATTGAGAAATCAAATAAATTAATAAAAGCAAGTAGGGTGAAAAAAAGAAGAAGTGAATAAAAATCCGATTTGTTTTAAAATAGTACAACATTTGTGTTTCAAGGTTCCTTTGGAGGAAGCCAAGGGTGAATGCTATAGTCCCACTGGGGGTGTGTCTATTCTCAGAGGTGACTAGAGCCCACGGGGATGTGGTGACATCACAGGGCTGTCTATATTTGGAGACGATATGGGCCACTGATGATGATGATGTGCGTGTGTGTGCACCTGAGGCTTCCCAGCCTCACGAGCGTGGACAAGAAGTGAAAATAATAATAATTTTAAAAAAACTTTAAAAATGATATATATATATATATAAATAAATGTGTGTGTGTCTTCAGTCTCATCCGTTTTTGTTGACACTTGCATGTGCACAGTGCTATCACACAGACTCAGGGGCTGAGGCTTATCTCAAATGACCTTATCTATCTCCGTCTCCACATCCTTCATTCCCCCCACAGTGCTACGATGTGAGAGCCACCAGCAGTTACACTTTGACAGCAGGATAGCAATCAATGAGAAAACAATTTCCCTGAACAAGGTCAGAGAGCTGTGTCTTAGATTGTTTTAAAACAATCTAATGAATTGAATGAATGAATTTAACTATAAAGTGAATGAGGCAGCGAGATCCTCAATGCGCAAACTACCATAATGAACAAACACATTGCGAATAATTAAAATTTCTGGTGACAATGAAGAAATCAAGTCCTCTTGAGAACAGCTCCCTCTGTTCAAAATCGTAAGGTCAAGTTTTTAGTCTAAATACACAATAAATCAAACAGACAATAATCAATTTTTAAAATGGGGAAAATTCTACTTTACCGTGAGGAAGTCTGTGAGCTCGCAGTTCAAGAGCTGCTTTAACTCGCCCTTGTTGAGCTTGTATTTGTCGCCGTCATTTCCAGAGTAGTTGTAGAAAACTGCTATGAGCGCGTCCATTGCACCCTCGAGCTGGCTTGGCATTATTGCTGGAAGGGTAAAAACTCTTGCAGCTTCCTGAAAAGGAAACGAAACAGGTGCTAAATTAAAGCGACATTATTCACTCATGAGTAATAACCAGGGTGATCGTTTGCAAGCGTGAGAAGCATCCTTACCTGGTTAGAGTCCTGAGGAAATGTGACGAGCTGATGCTGCGCGGCTTGTTTATTAGGTAATAAGTGAAGGCTAAGTGGGGCACATCCCTATCTCAGTGGTGATAATTAATTCCACAGGTGAGACAATCATGGCAACTGTCTTCCTTCCCAGGTTTTAATCAATGTTGTTAAGTGAAAAACATGTACCAGCGTAACCCTGGAGCTCAGCCCATGGGCATTCATGAAAGCCTGAATTATGCATGGGCCTTCGCACATGTGTCTGCATCATTAAGCCCCGAAGTGACTCCAGCCCTCTGCAATGCTTCATCAGATGGAGAAATCCTACTCATCATGCAACAAGAATAATATAATTGTTTTTATGCTGTTTAATATGCGCCTAACAACACTGCAGAAACATTTAGTGCTTTTGCTTTTATTGATTCAAGTAATGCGTTTATGCCCCATGACAACATAGTAGCACTGTTAGTACAATGTCTAAATGATGCATTTAATGACTTCGCTGCTTATTGCTCTCGGTTTCTATGGAACTATTATGTTCATGACGTCTTTGATGGAAATTTAGAGCAGTCATGTCCTGATTAATTAAAACCAACCCAAGGGAATATATAATCCGATGCATTTTGCTCAGGGGATACTACACATTTCCACTACTGTTTTTTGTTTTTACATTAGGGTAAATATATAACTGCAGATAATATTAATTGCATTTCTTACGTTATAAATTAATTTCTTCTTAAAAAAAAAAAAGTGTTATTTTGACTTTCTGCAATGTGAGCACAATTTCACCCCCCAGAAAGCAAACGTATGAGAAAACGGGCCCCTGGGCACAGAGACATATGATGGTCCACCTAAGATTTCTAGACAGACAAAACAATTATTATGGTTGTTTTTTATGTCTTTGGGATGATTTTGATCATGTTTCAAATGTTTGTGGTCATTTTCTCTCTGTATGTGGTTTATACATGTCTCTTACTGGTCATGGTTGATCACAATGACTTATATTGTCTTTTATGTCATTTAGGTCCAATTTATTGAATTTTTATGTCTATTTTTGGTCAATATAAACAGGCTTTGGTTATCTGGTGTCTCTTATCTATGTATTATTATACTTGTAGAAAGGAGATTATTATACTATTATACCGGTGAGGAAAAAGAAGGTTGCTGTGGATAGTTGGTGTAAAAATCCTCTGCATGCCTAGATTTAGGCAATAAAAGAACTTTGGTCTGGGAATACTCATAATTTGGGAGAAGATATTAAAATAAATAGGTGTCTCAAAACAGTCTTTACCTTTACGTTGTTAGGCAATATTATTATTGTAACCACTAGCTGGCTCTAGAGAGTGATGTGGGTAATAGTAGTTAATTATTAAAATGTCAAAATATTTGATAGAATAAGACAATAGAACATGTGCTTTCGTGACATCCGGAAACATTAAGCATAAATCAATGAGGTTTTGCTTTGGGCAAATTAGCTCCCTGTCTACAGGCTGTTTAAGCTGCTAACACAGTTAGCATAAGTCAGTGGAGTTTTTCTATTACACAAACTAGCATCGAGGCTAACCACTCACCGGTGGAAGGGGATGAGAAAATGGCGTCAGGCCTCAAGTTTAAACTCGAGCGAACTGTCCACACTAACATTTTTAACATACGAATATAAATTATTAAAACAAAATGACTTAAATAGGTGTTCACTATTGACTTATTTATGTTCTCATTGCAAAATTCACACTTGCCAGAATTCGCGTTTGTTCTGGGCCTGTGCCCTTTGACCCTAACCGCACGACCAACAGGGCTCGTGAAAGACGGGACAAACCATCTCACCGGTTAATTCAGGGGTGATCTGACGCCATACGTCAAACTTCTTTACGATTTGTACTTTTTTAAAAACAACTAATTTTCACAATCATTATACACATTTATAGGCTCAACTCTCTTTATTTTTTGATGCGACCTTTTATTTTGTATCCCTTTTATTCCTGAATTTTATTTTTTATAATCATTTCTATATTCTGGGTTACACTTGTATTACGCCATCATTCCCTAACATTATTAAGGGCTGCGAGCGCCTAATCTTCATTAAAAAATACTTAATGAAAAGGCTGAAATTGGCCCGAGTGAGAAAAGAAGTTGTCGTTTAACATTTTGTATATCCCCGCCCCCCCCATTATCTGAACCGTTTTTTTCCCTCAGGTAGTGAATCTTGTTTTGACTTCCATCAGGTTGCTCCTGGTTTCACCTTGCATCCTAGTCAAAGTGGCAGTGGTGTTCATCCTCCGTCACTGTGTGTCCAGCTGCCTCTCTCACATATGACTGTCCCATCTGCGTTGCTGTGTCAGAACTAAGAATGGAAAATAACACTCAATTTGGCCCCCAGCCCCAGAATACAACACCTGTGGGATGTTAAGTTTGTTTGGTGTGACTGCAACTTTTCTTCCACTCACAGCCGTTGAAATGGAGAAAAATAACTTAACATTTATTGAAGTGACGAAGCAGTTTCCCCCACAGATGATAATCGTAGATGATGTGTAGGGAGATGGCTCATACATAAAAGCCCTAACTCAAACTGACACAGTGAAATGTTTAAAATAAAATTCAATAAAAAAGAATCCACAAATTGCTGAGTTGTCTGACGTTTGTGCATTGTATGCATTAGACTACAATATATTTTTCATTCTCAATAGTTTTTAATCGCTTTAGTATTGTGCCTTATAAACGGGGTCACCACAGTGCAAGGTGTTCTTGGAAGTGGACATTTTTATGCCAGATGCTTTTCCTGCTACAACCCCCCCCATTCTGTCAAGGCTCAGGACCAGCACTGAGGTGGTGCTCGGTGGCTGGGTGGGGCCACGCCTGTTGGGTTTGGATACAAGCCCGCAGCTTTCAGCATCCCAACCCAATGCTCTACCGCTGGGCCACCATGCCGCCGGTAGTAGTGGCCAATTTTTTTTGTATTTTATTAAAACAAACGAGCAAATGAAAAAACTTGTTGTGCCACATGTTCCTTGCTTTTATCTAATCTTTATTTTGGAAAGGAAGCAATAATTCATCAAAGATCAATTTTAATTTCCTTCGACAAAAATCACAAAACATGAGTTACACTGCTGCTCTTGTGTCTTAGTAGCCAAAAAGCTCTGCCTGTGGTTTTATGTGATGGAAACCTTCCTACCTACACGAAGAGCTAATATGGAACTCAGGTCGCCTGTAATGTGAGATCGTGCATAGATACGGTTTGTGTCTAGAAGACCAGTAGACTGGACACTTCTGTTGTCACATGCCAACACAAGACACTTTACCAAAGGTTGCCATTTGTAGTTTTGAATGCATTGTCACGCCAGCTTTTGGTTAGATTCCCATGAAAAATGACTCACACAGGTACTTGTTATCGTTGCTTTAGAGAAATTTAGAGTGCGCCCGTGGTACTTAGACCCTTAAAAGCTTGTCAGGATGAGGTGTGACCTGAGGAATTAAAACCTCATAGAGACCGGAGTCCAAGTCCAATGTCAAACTACTGCTATTGCCATTGTTGCAACCATCAGGTGACACGTGACGTCCCCGTTCTCATACAGCTTTGCTTCGCTCCACCATGCTAAAAATACGTACTAATCAAGCAGAAATCATTGCTGTTCTCTGATTGGCCAGAAGCGCAGGTGATGCTCAAAACATTTTAGAAGCACAAAGCACCTCTTCACATTATGATGAAAAATATGTAGAAATACTGCATAGTGTATGTTAAACGAGACATTGTTTTTGCCAGAATAAATCCTCTGACTTTTCCTTTAACATCAGTAGTTCAACATTAACAAAATTAAGATGGTGAATTTTGTGTATATACTATATCTATATGTATTGTTATTGTGAGCATGTTTAGCTCAAAGTTCTCAGAAGCACTAACATGGTTGTATTCGTTTCCTTTTGCATTACTGAGGTGTGGAGTTTGCCTTTGCTCTTTTCTTCTCCTCTTGCAGAAGTGGTTTGTGTGGATGTAAATCGTAAACCTGCACCTGGTAATGACACCATGACACTATTTTTGTTTTTTATAGTAAGTTCCTTTCATCACACCAGTGGAGCTTGCGCATCTTGTCACATAGCCTTTAGCTGCTTGTGCAAAAAAAAAAAATAATGGCAAACAAGTCGAGGCAGAGATAGTCTGTTTCTGCACTTGTGTATTTTTGGCCAAGTCTCAAGTTTAATCAGACAGTTTGTTGATGTAATATCCACTCGTCATAATTCCAAAATTATTTTTATTTTAATATTTTATTATTTTCACCCCTTCCCCTTTTAGCAACTCAGTTCTGCAAAAGATTATTAAGTGGTTTATAATAAAATTGCGTATTCGCAGATATTGATGGGCCCCTGTGAAGCGCAGAAGAGAAAACTAGTGACTCATAATAAGTATTTATTAATGACGTAGCTGTTTATTTTTACTCCCCATGGCAACTGAGTCAACTCAACTTAGTGATGAAGGCCACAATATCTGACAGAAAGCTCCTATGGGAGTCTAACAAGGAAATTGTGAAGTAGAAATCTTGTTAACCTACTGAAGTCAAGGCTTAATGTCAAGTTTGGAATCATCTGTTCACGTGTCAAACAGTTAATAAAACTTTAATTACAGTAATTCTTAACTGAATTACTGTAAATATGAATGCAGACAAACATATTTCTTTATATATGCATATAACTACATTATGTGTCATTTAAACCAAATACTAAAAGTTAATATTCTGGTTAATAATGCAAAATATAGGGAAGCTCCAAGCCCTGGCCCTGAGTATCACCCTAGCTGTGGCTCTCACCGGTCACGATCAGTGTAACTAATTCTGGAGAATTTCTCACTGAAAAACGTAATTCTTTACTCTCTAAATGTGTTATGTTTAAAGCAAGCCGGTAACATTGCAGGGCCTGATTTTGACCTTGTCGTCGTGATTCTGTAGCATGATGTTTCAGCAAGTGGTCATTGTTGGGCCATTTGTGCCACCGGATAGGTTTGTCCTGCAGCCCAGAGCTCTACTTACTGTCCAGAGGGGACGGCCTGCACTGATGGAGCTCATTGAGCTTATTGGTGACGTTTTCCTCTGGGTTTGAGTTGATATCAAGGTCCCGCAGGAAACACTGAGCCTGAGGCTGCAGCAACAATAGTATTCAGAGATGGTGTTTCATTTATTACCCACTGCATGTTGTTGATGAACCACTGACCTCTTTACACACACCTTTGGCATTTTCAATGACTGTCTCTTCACATATTCTAGGAATGACTTCCTCGTATAGTTGCACACATTATCACTGTACACTTTTGCCACTCATTACTGCACCCTGTGCATCTCCCATTACTACACTAACGCTCTCGATCTCTGCCTGCTTACAGCTATTAAATTCTCAACCAAGCACGCTCCAAATGCATTTTCTGGGGTCTGCATGATGTTTCGTGTGTGTGTTTGGTTAAGACTTGATCTTTACCGCCCTCTATTGGCTGAACAGCGGTGTCAGAATATGTCATCATCATCCGACCAGTCAGTAAATTCTAATATGTTCTGCTCTGTGTTTAGTGAGCCGCTACTTTAATCGACTTGATTCTCATTTTAATCTTTATACTGTATCTCTCTGGGTCTACATTGTTTACTCTGCAGTTGTTTCTAAAGCGAGACTTGACTTTGTGGAAAAAAGAACCTGAAACTCTACAGTTCCATGGCAACAGAGAAGAGAATACAACATGATCGTTTGTCATTCTGTGATGAAGCCACAGAACATTAGATGCACTGTGCTGAGATGATTTCTCATCTGTTTGAAACCATAATGAAGATTTCCAAATATTTTTCATTCTTTGGTATTACAGCTTGGTTCGGTGAAAATAACCACTATTTTATATATTGATGCCCTGTTTTTTTTTTGTTGGCATGTAATGGATTGCTTCTATTACAGAAATATTATACATAGATTTGGCACCTGTGCAAAGAGAACTGTTATAAATTAGAGACATTTTGGGAAATATACTTCCTCACGGAGAGATACCATAGCTCTCTTCTCAATCAAGAGTGTCTTCAACAATCAGCTGGTTAGTTTGGTTTAGAATAACGGCTAGAAAATAGCCCAGAGGCCCAGAACTCTACATACATATCTTATTAATGAGCATCAAACACTGGGATTTCACACATGGGATCATATGTCGAAATGCATTTCCTGAATTGTCCAGATATTGCTGTGGGTGGGCTGGGTAGGACAAGAGTCCAGCACATAAAGCCAAATCACATTTAATGTGTTAATTAGTGAGATTTAGAGATGGTAGTTGGCCAGATTGTGACTTTTAACAGGAATGACAGACTCATCTAAGTCATAACAGAAAGCAAATAAATCAATCCAATCAAAAATGATTGTCCAGCCCTTCGGTCCCTGCTTCTAAGAGCAAAGTAAACATAATTCTGTTAATGAAAAATAAATGTTAGGAGCATGAAAACATCAGTCAGTATCTGACTACAAAGCACACAATATATCACATGATATTTATCAAAACGTCTGTTCTCTACAGTATTGCACCATGGAAACAAGAGCTGTGGTAGCTGCTCCGCTCAAGCCCAAAGAAAAATGAAATCCTCTCAGTAAATCAACTCAAACTGGCAACAACCACCCAGCAATAGAAAGGAAGTGCTTTTGAATTCATGTCTCATTTGACAGCTTCTCTATGATTAATTACTCTTCTGGGCTCACGGTTCGTGCATGTATGAGAGTGTTATTGTGTGTATCTGTGTGTGTGTGAGTGCGCGCACGTGTGTGTGTGTCTGATGATCTGAGAGTGAGAAAGGCAGAGACATTACTAACATGTCTCAGTAATGTCACTAATGTCAATCTCACTAATGCTTGCTATGATAATTGGAGCAGCTAGAAGACACCACACCTTGCGCTTTGAAACAAAGTCAAATTCACCAGTAAACGGAAGCTCTCGCTCCATGATTTGGGTCAAAAATGAGAGCTGTTGTGGTCTGGCTCCTGAGTCCTGGCTGCAGTCCTTGTCCCCATGAAAAAGGGCCTTTACACAGCGCCTTCTTTTAAAATGCAGAGGGTGGAGGGGTGGAGGTGGGGCTTGAATATACATAAGAGGCAAAGACAGTCCGCCGGTCCAATTTGGCACAGCATCACCAGACAATTTGCTGTTGCTTAACCTATACGAGGGAGCTGATTGTATCGTTCCATTCATTTAGACCCTCTCTTTCCAGTCCTGGGGTTTTCGAAAATAATCCTCTTGGATCGGCCCTCGTTAGGAAGAGAAACGCCACACCAGTGATGAGCACAGGCAGGTTACTCAGAACAGAGGCTTTATCCTGGATGTCGGATGTGGACAACGTGACTGGGTGCCAGCCCCATGATCTGCTCCTGCAGCCAGCCTGGGACTACCTCCACCAGAACCACCATGACCTCCTGAGGAGCCCTCTCTTCCCTGTAGTCCTCTCTGTCACCACCTACTTCTTCCTGGTTGGTGTGTACACCGTGCTGGACCTGCTGGCTCCCACCTGGCCCTGCATCAACCGCTACAGGCTCCATCCTGACAGACCCGTCACCTGGCCTAACATCTGGACGACCTTGAGTGTCACCATCTACAACCACCTGCTTTACATCTTCCCTGCTGCAGTGGCCCAGTGGCTGTGGAGGCCGCCCACCCCGCTGCCCCGTGAGGCACCCACTCTCTTGAGCTTCTTCCTGGGCATCCTGGGCTGCATGGTTGTGTTTGACTTCCAGTATTACCTCTGGCACCTGCTACACCACAGGGTCCCCTGGTTGTACCGCACCTTCCACGCAGTGCACCACCAGTACAACCAGACTTTCAGCCTGGTCACCCAGTACCTGTCGGGCTGGGAGTTATTCAGCGTGGGATTCTGGGCTACAGTTGACCCCATCCTGCTCCAGTGCCACTGCCTCACAACATGGGGCTTCATGGTCTTCAACGTCTACGTTTCCACCGAGGACCACTGCGGCTACGACTTCCCCTGGTCCTTGCACAACCTGGTGCCCTTTGGCCTCTGGGGTGGTGCACCCAAGCACGATGCTCACCACCAGCGGCCCGGCACCAACTTTGCCCCATTCTTCTCTCACTGGGACTGGCTGGCGGGCACCCACACGGTGCCAAATCCCTCTAGCCATGCTGCTGCAGGAGAGCCAGAGGAGATGAAAGGGAGAAAGGACTAAGAGCTTGAATTAATCTCTCATTGACTCTGCCTCTCCTTTACCCAAACTGCCTCTTTGTACCTGTTCTCATTCCAGCATTCTTGCTCTTTCTCTCTGAGTCTTCTGCCTTTCCTTTCTCTCTCCTTGATATAATTATACTGACTCACTCTTGCTCTGCTCTCTAACAGAACGTGGACATCACAGTTTAGGAGCTGATTATCTCTTTAACATTGCTTGACTGTCTGGTAAGTTGATGTGAAGAAGTATCTTGTACGTTTGTGTCATGCGCAATGACGGCATAGATTTTCCTGTACTGGTGTACTGTGTACATTTTTTCTCTTGATTTTTCATTTCGTGTGTTGTTATTTTGTCACCGTGACATTCTCAGGTCAGTTACCGTACATGTGGAATGTGTTTTGAGCTACTTTGAAAAATAAAGCCGCCGACTTAAGATTTATTTTGTAATACTTCACCAAGTAGTTCTTTTCGAGCGTTTGCTGACAGTAGGTGGTGTGATCTGTCAGAGCAATTACACACACGTTAGCAAGTACAGCCCCCCCCCCCCTCCCCCCCCCCAACACACACACACACACACTCTCCCTCCTCAGCGCTGACCCTCTCACTCACATGCCTGAATAGCAGTCTTTTAGCTGCGTCCCAGTATGATGCGTGGGTGCAATACTAATCCATCATCCTCTCTTTGAGACAAAATGCTCTCACTGGAGGAGCTCTTAATTATAAACTCCCCCCAAAAAAGAGTTTAGTCATCACTGTGCATCACAAATATCGCTTTTGAGAATGTTTTGGGCATCACTTCACATTCAATGGGTGTTTTTCTTTAAAACCCTTTAATGTATTGGAATTGACAGATATTTCCCAAAAACTCTCCTTTTTTTATATTTAATCATAGAATTCTTTGGTTGTACTGAGTTTTCTCAAAAATGTCCATTTAAATAAACATCTAATTGGAGTTCTGAAGACTTTGTTGTTACAGAAGTTTTTAAATATTATAAATGATTAACAAATCAACCAGCAGAGGTCACTTTTCTTCCAAATATACGTGGGAGCAGGAAGACAACCCACCCACAAACACATCTGATGCAAACAAAAGCATCTTATTTTGACAGATTAAAACGTAGTAGATGAAAAGCCCACTTGTACACTAGCATGTGTCTTTATATAGCACAGGAAATCCAGTGAGTCATAATTCTGTAGCTTCATGTCTGGTTGTGGTAAATTAGTGCCTTTAGTGCGTAGCAATCGCTGGAGTCAGAACTGGTTTGGCATGTTTCTGTCTCACAGAGATATTTATTGTTGCAACGGGTTTTGTTTACTTTGGAAAAACGGAATTCACTTGCAAAACTGCCTGCGTGTCTTTAGAAATTATTCTGTACATGCATCTGTAATGTGCATGCATTTTCACTAATAGTCAGCTTTAAGTTACATTGCCGGAACTAGATAATATTCACATGTTTTGATGGGAGATTTAAAGGAGTAGTGTCACACTTTTGAAAAGATCTTAATCTTAATTAGAAAGGTAACACAAACTAACTAACGTGTCATTTTGCACTAAAGGTGTAAAAAGGTGTGTTGCCCTAGTTCTTTGCAATTCACAGCAACTTCCTGGAAGCAGCACATATGCTTTTCATAAAGTCACATTCTTTCCATAACAACACTGCATCCCATGGTCGTCATGACTGTGCAGGCAAATGTGGATTGTGTCTAGTGGAAAAAGGTTTCATGTTTGCCTAAAAAGAAAACCGAATATTTAAAATGTGCGTACATTTGCACGCCTCCTTTTTTCACCTTTGGAGAAGACAATGAGTTACTATGGAACAAAGTGAGACTTTAAATACAGTTTATTACTTCCTACTTTACAAGATATTAAAAAAAAGTTGATTGTTTAAAACCTGCACAACACAACAGCCCTGAAAATGTTCTTTTTGAATAAGGCAGCATTTCTTCTTGTGAATTTAAGGAGAAAGACTTCAGGAAGTTATTACAGAAAACGCAAACTAAAAGCGACAAATGAAAGGACGAGCACAATTTTGTCTCTGAGCAGTGAAAGAACAATACATTTTTCCTCAGGGCCAAAAGTAATCTGCTTTTCATTCCAACTAATTATTGAATCCATAAGGAACAGATGAATCATGTCTACTGGATTTCTTCTCCAACCGAAAATAAGTCCACTTGGCATGATTTGACCTATGGTTAGCGAAACCTGGATGAGAGAATCTTCCCGGACTTAAACAACAGATGGTTTCCAGACTTTTTACAAATCAAATTAGTTATTTCTCAGATATTTTGTCACATGTGATTATTGAAAACGTTTGTACATTTTTGCCTGTTGGTCATAAGGTGAAACTCTCTAGTGTTTGAAACAACAAGGTAAATGTTCAACAGGGTGTGGCTCTGTCCTGCAGCACGAGAGCTGACAAAGGTAAAACGATACTAGCGGAACTCTGCCTCAACATGTGATTAAACAGGAAGCCGTGAGCACTCTCAGTCTCTGTGTGTATGTGTGTGTGAGAGTGAGAGAGTGTATCTGGGGGAGGGTAGTGACTCTTGCGGTTGGGTTGTTGCTTGAAATGCAGCAGTTCTCCTTATCTAAAGATGGAAGGCCGGGACCATTCAGTTTGATAGGCCTTGGTTGTCACTATCTTTTAGATGAAAGCATGTTAAGGAGGAGTTTCAACCGAAAAAAACGCAGATTAAAAGGAGCTGCTGATCTTTGAACAAGAGAAAGGCAGCGTAAGCTGTAGGAGACCACGGACAGAAATGTGTCAATAAGTAAAAAAAAAACACAAAAAAAACAAACCAAAAAGTTCCTGGTGTACATTTTCAATATTATATTACACTTCAGTGTCAAACAATACAGTAAGAGACTGTCTTACTGTGAGAGTCACAGGTTTAGGTCACACTCTGGACGTGCCTCAACTCGCTCTGAAATGTTCCACCTCCACTCTGACTCGGTTTTCTGTCTGACATCACGCTCACGGGGCAGAATGAGTAACAGCTGAGGGAACACACTAAAGTAATCAACTGCTCCGTTCACGTATTGACACAACGCATTCCACAAGTTCCTAAAATGTCCACATGACCGTGAGAGTTTGTCTCCCCTACGTGACCAAACGTGAAGCCAGTCACTACATGATACTATAAAGGAGTTTCACAGAAACTGCGTCCTGTTTGTATCATTTAATTATGAAAATATGTAAGAAAATCAGCTCCTTCAATTTTAAATCGCAGAAGGAAATAAAAAAAAAACTAAATACAGGCATGAGCAGTTTAAAATGATTAAAAAAAAAAAATTAGATACAGCTCTTCCTGTACACGTAGATATCATATGTAGTCAAATAAAAAACACATTTATAGATAGTTACAGCTTTACCGAGCTGTATCACCCATGTAACAATATATATATATATATTCACATTTCACATTTTAAAAACAAGCAAAAGTTCATATTACAGTCAGTTATGTTGATGTGTGGTCATTTTCACAGGTGAAGTCTCCTCTGTCCGACTAACAGTTACTGCTCTGTGTGTTCGCAGAGTCCGACACGTACGACTTGCTCTTCTTTGAATATTTCAGGGAACTAAATGAAACTCTCATTTGCTCCACAGTCCTGCTGCTCCTGCACAGCAGAGTGTTCTTCACGTGGCTTCTGAAGTCCTCTGACACGAAGTAGTAGATGAATGGGTCCAGGCAGCTGTTGAGACTGGCCAGGCAGAGCGTGGCGATGTAGAAGCCATAACCATTATTTACCTCTCCGACCTTCAGCATGGAGTAATGCAGCACCAGCATGATGTTACTGGGGATGAAACACACCAGGAACGTCACCAGGACAGTGATAATCAGCACCACGGCTCTGTGCCGATTCTTTTTTGCCGTGCTCTCCTCCATGTTGTTCCCCAGAGCCCTGAGCAGCAGAACGTAAGCCACAACGATCACAATGCAAGGGATGAGGAACACAACCAAGCCCATGAATATGAAGTAGTAGTAGGGGAGCTGGACAGAGGGGAATGGATTCAGAGGGTCATATATGATGTTGACATCATG
This sequence comes from Channa argus, assembly GCF_033026475.1. NCBI lineage: Eukaryota > Metazoa > Chordata > Actinopteri > Anabantiformes > Channidae > Channa > Channa argus. Next base: position 3,494,979 of record NC_090214.1, on the reverse strand, counting down.
GCAGGTGGTGATGTTGGGGTCTTTGAGCTTGGCAGTGTGGTCATACAGGTACAGAGGAGTGGATGTGAGCCAGATGAAAGCCCAGATGGCTACACAGACCCCAACAGCTATTTTATTGTTCTTCCTCTGCTGGGACAGAGGGTGGGCCACACCCCAGTACCTCTGCACACTGAGGCAGGTGATGAACAGGATGGAGCAGTACATGTTGCCGTAGAAGAAGCTCACGAGGACTTTGCACAGCGGCTCCCCGTAGGTCCAATTGTTCCCGTTTAGGTGGTAGGCGATTTTTAGGGGTGTCCAGATGACAAAGAGCAGGTCAGCCAGAGCCAGGTTGCCCATGTAGATAGCTGAGGGGTGCTTCTTCTGTGTCCTGAAGAGGAAGACCCAGATGGCCATGGCATTGGCGGGAAGTCCCACCACGAATACGATTATGTAGATGATCGGAAGGACGATTGTGGTGAAGCTGCTCTTCAGCGTGTCTGATGTTGCCTTGTCCACAACAACTTGTCCCGAGTCTTTAGGGTCCACAAACCCGATGAATCCCCGTCCCTGACCTAAAAGAAATAACATGTAGAGCTGAAAGGCTTTGACTCTTTCGATAAAAAAAAAAAAGGAAAAACCTTTCCAAATGCACTCAGCAGTGATTTACTGATTGAATTCTAAACCTATTATCTTTGGATTTCAGACAGAGGAAGTTATTTGAAAAGGTCATGTTGACCTCTGGCATGGCCATGTTTTGTTATTTGACATTTTCACAGCATACGTAATTAAGCATAAATGATTAACTGACTTGGAGAAACAGACTTTACTCTAGTTTCAACTCAACCTATGAAATCATTTATATGCAGATGTTTAAGTTGTGCCTGCATTTCCCGACATTGCTGTGGGTTTTTGGAGCTGAACACAAACGGAATAAAATTAAAATGTAAACTCACTTTAAAAAAATTGTAGACACAATAAAATATACAATAATACTCTCAGGAAAATTAGGTTGCTTCAGTAGCTCTGTAAAGTTGCTAGGTAAGCGACGGGATAACTTCCGGTCTTACCTGTGGCATTGGAGGCGGGAAAAAAGCAGAAAACTATTAGCAGCGACAAAAACCGAGTAAAGTCCATTCTAAGTCCTTTCGACGGCCTCCGCTGTGTTGAACGCACTGCACTTTCTAACCAACAACACCTTTAAAATCTCGACTAGCCTCAACCTCTGGAGACGCCCCGAGACTGCCTCTGCGTCCCTTTACGTCATCGGGTCCGCCCACCTGTACAACCTCAGGTGAGTTCACTTCCGCGAGTTTCCATGGAGCTGAGTGAAACGGGCAGCAAACACTAAAACATGTCAGATTTTAAATTTGTACACTGGGTTCAGGAAACTTGTAAAATTGCAGTTTTCTGGCCTGATCCTACATTACAAATACAAATAGAAAGTAACATTACACTGAAGTTCCTCCTCAAAGTGTTAAAATAGATTTGGTTTAAAATATATCAGGTTGTTGGTCTTTGTGCCATTTGCTTTTACAAATAAGCTACTCACTTCTACCCTCATCATTCATTAACTTTACTACAGGACACACTGTGCAGTACTAGATGTAAAAAAGCTGTTCATATAATATTCAGGTAAATTATGTAACAAGTAGAAAACGGATGGAATCGGATTAAATGAGACACCCTCTCTGGCCCTTTACCATGTTTGCCAACTGCTGTTCTTTGTCTTTTTTATAACAGTTTATACCGGTTTGGCAACATTTCTGAGAAAAACACGCCCTGTCTGGTCGCTTCAGGGTCATGTGATCTCAGGTATGATAACCAAGTAAGTTACTAGCTGTAAGAATTAGATATTTGAGGCAGGAATATATCAAACATTCATCTTCAGGTAGAGTATGTGCACAGTTCACAAACTCCAGATCCCCATTTATTACATTGCTGAGGTCAGTGTCCCTTGTTTTCTGTGTAATGTTTAATCGATCCCACCAAATACAGTGAAGGTGGTTTGGTCCAAAAGGCCTGTTAAACATTTAAAGGATTGAAAACCTACTGTGTTCTCCATGCTGTAAAGTTTCAAGAAGGGCAGTAAATTTTATTGTCACACTTAAAACTGTAGTTTTATTTAAAGTACACACCCACACATAGAGGTGGACTGAATTGTTGGCACACTTTCACCAAAAGAAAACAAACAAAAAAAAAAAAACGCAAAAACAAATTTAAGGAATTTAAAATCTAACTTCATTGTTTATTTTAGAGTCACCAGAATATATAAAAATACAACAAATTAATGAGATTTGTTAGAAAATGTCAAACTGTTTCCTAGAACTAGCATCAAACACATCCTCCATCTTGTGGTCACTCTGTTGGTTTGACCCAAGTTGTGTTATTTAAAAAAATAAAAACAAACAAACGAAAGCAAGCCTGATTTCTACGTCTTTGATTTCCTGTTTTTGTATTTTTCCACTTTCGTCAGTTTCAAGTTATTTCAGAGAAAACTGTAGGTTCATGAAAGAGTAGTAAACAATTGTGTGTTTAATGTGTTAAAAGTTTATAAAACATGATACATGTGCACATTTTTCGGGACTTTAAAGCCACTTGTCACATCAAATAGGTGGCAGAATAAATCTCATAAAATTCCATGAGCAAAAACATTAGACACATTAAACAAATGACATGTGGCAAATATCCACGTGAACAATTAAATAAAACTTTAAAAAAAAAAAGACGGCATCCAACAAAGTGAATTCAATAACCTGTAATAGCAAAGACATAAAAATAATTCTTTTACGAGTAAAACAGTAACAAACAGCTCAGAGCTTTCAGGAAGTCCTCTCCTGCGTTTCTTCACGCATGGACTACGTCACAGTGCCATCAAAAGCTTCATGTATTTGAATTTAATTTAAAGATGAAGAATAAGCATAAAAGAGCAATAAAATAAAATTAAAAAATAAAAACACAGCAGTCCACTAGCACTGAGTGCTCTGCGTGTTCCCCGAGTCGGACGTGTACGTGTTGCTCTTTTTGGAGAACTTCAGCGCGGTGAAGGAGACCCTCATCCTCTCCACCGTCCTCTCGCTCCTGCAGAGGAACGTGTTCTTCACGTGCTCCCGGAAGTCCTCGGAGACGAAGTAGTAAACAAAGGGGTCGACGCAGCTGTTGAGGCTCGCCAAGCAGAGCGCGGTGACGTAAACGCCGTACAGGTTGTTCGCGGCGCCTTTCAGCAGGAGGATGTAGTGCACGAGCAACATGAGGTTACTGGGGGCGAAGCACACCAGAAACATAACCAGCACGGTGACGATCAAGACCACGGCCTTTCGCCGCCTTCTGGTGATGGAGGGATCGGCCGTGCCGTTCCTGAGAGCCCTGAGCGTGAGGACGTAGGATGTGACGCACACAACAGTGGGCACGACAAATCCCAAAGTTGCCATCGTTAGGAAGTAACCTGCTGCCATTGTCTTCTGACTGGGCCTGGTGACGTCGTGGCACGTGAGGATGTTGAGGTTTGCCACGGGGACCACTTGATCATACAGGTAGAGAGGCACGGTGACGAGCCAGACCACCACCCAGACCGTGACGGCGACCGCCACGGCTTTACAGGTACTCTTCTCCTGCTTGGAGAGCGGGTGGACCACGGCCCAGTACCGCTGGACGCTTATACAGGCGATGAAGAAGATGGAGCAGTACATGTTGCCGTAGAAAAACGCCACCAGCACTTTGCACAGCGCCTCTCCGTAGACCCAGTTGTTGCCGTTGAAGTGGTACGCAATCTTTAAGGGGACCCAGATGACAAACAGCAGGTCAGCCAGAGCCATGTTGGCCATGAAGATCGAGGACGGGTGCTTCTTCTTGCTCCTGAACAGGAACACCCAGATCGCCATGGCGTTGGTGGGCAGCGCCACCGCAAAGACCACGATGTAGATGATTGGCAGGAAGACGGTTGTCAGACGACTGGTCAGGATGTCGAGGGAGCCGGGGCCGAGCCACACGCCTTGGCTGGTCTCTGTACCACTCAGACCCCTGTCGTCTGGGAAGTCACAATGAACACACGTGAAAAGCAGAAGCACCACAGAAGAACAGTGACAGTTAAACAGGAGTCAGTTCCTTCCAGCTGGCAGCACTTTGACCTAATTTCTACCTGTAATTAAACCCGTGCGTTGAGTCAGCTGTGTTTCAAGGACAGCGGTTGTGATAAAAACCGGTTTTGACAGATTGACCCGGACTTGACAGGCACTCAGCTTCGACAGCCTTGATAAAGACATTTTTTGCATGAACAGCCTGTCGGAGCGGAATGTTTGCTCCGAAGACAGAAGAGGACAGGTGAGACCTTACCTTTCAGCAACAGCAGGCAGGTTTGCAGGCAACACGACAGCAGCAAAAGCTGAAACCATCTCGCCCTGAGAGTCATGACTGCAGGCAGCGGCTCAAGTGTGTCCACGGACGCGGTCCTGCTGCGCCTCTCCTCGACGTTGTTCTCACTGCCATTCACCACCTCCCCTGGTGGGGCTGGTTTTTACACCTGTGTGACGTCAGACAGTCACGTGAGCCGGCCTAGGAAGAAACGCCTTTTAGGTTGTTATCCCCGATGTCTTCTCTTTCCTTCCCTCAGTTTCGTGTCCTTATGTCTTTTCAAAACCAACCACCACTACTACTAATACTACTACTACTACTAATAATAATAATAGTAGAAGTAGGAGAGGAAGAGACAAAATTAAAATTAAAGCTTTTACTTACACAGAGTACTAAAGAATGTATTATTTATTTATTTATTATTTTCTATACAATATGATTCGTGCGTCAACAAATTTGAAAATTGTGCTTTGTTGTATGTAACACAATTTAAAGCATTAAATTCATTATTCATTGTCATTCAAGTTATATGGAAAACTGTTTGAGTCAATCACTGACGGTCATAAACAGAGAAATGAAAAGAAAAAAAAAACAGAGTAAACGTGTGGAGAAACGATGCCCCAGTCTGCTACTTGGTCACTGATTACAAGAAGATGAAAATTAATGAAAAATGAAATTTAAAAAAATATTAAATTAGGATTTAACTTCAGCTTTCACCCTTCCAGTCTGTACTAAAGATTTTCTTTTCTATCCACTACCATTTATGGGTTCAAAATTTTATTGTAATTACCTGAAATAACATGCAAAAACTAGTTTATTGAGCGTCATGTACAGACCGATGCCACTGTTCATTCAAGCTGTTCTGGTGGCACGTGGTCGCCCAACACCGACCTAAGACACTTTTGGTTTTTCCTTTGTCATTTACCTGTGAGTCTAAGCGACACATCTTTCATAAAGTGCATCCGGAAAGTGTTCACAGCATTTAAGCTTTTCCACAGTTTGTTATGTTACAGCCTTTTTCCAAAGTGGATCAAATTCAGTTCCATGTGGTTTGTAGAATTTTCCTCAAAGTTCTGCGGATCATTGTCCGCATGTTGATTTGGCAGAGTTTTTACACCGGATGCCCTTCCTGACGCAACCCTCCCCAATTTCTACCGGGCTTGGACCGGCACTGCATCGCTGGGGAGGGGGGGGGTGGGCTGTTAGGGGTTCAGTGTCTTGCCCAGAGACACTTCGACATATAGCCAGGGCCGGGGATCGAACCACTCACCCTGTGGTCCGTAAGCAACTGCCTTTACCAACTGAGCTATAGTCGCCCATCCTCAAAGTTCTACAAACAATACCCCATAATGACAATGTGAAAGAAGTTTGTTTAAAATCTTTGCAAATTTATTAAAAATAAATCACATGTACATAAGTATTCACCGCCTTTGCTTAATACTTTGTTGAAGCACCTTTAGCACCAATTACAGCCTCGTGTCTGATGAGCGAAAGGTGAATTGTGCCCCAGTCTGAGGTCCAGGGCATGAAAAAGCAGATATTTTGCTCCTAACAGATTTATTTGAAAGTACAGTCAACCCGAATCCCACTTTTAGTACAGATGAAAATCAAGTGCACCTAAATGAATGTGTATCGAGGTTTACTTAAGATTATTTGTGAGGAGTCTCATCAACTCGGGTTGTTGCGAGCCACTAAGCTTGTATTGTGTTTTCATTCAAGCTGCAGCAACATGAGCCACTTATCAGGGCCAAAGCTCTTTCTCTGATTGTGCCGACCAAACCACGAGCACTCAACCAGGCTCTCAGAGGCATCATGACCAACACCACTGCAACAAGAAAATGAATCAGTTATAACTGTGATAATCAATCACTGAAGTTATTTCTTGGACAAAATATGTCGTTCTGGCTCCTTAGAGTCCTCTATTTTTGGACTGTATGTGGAAAATCATTGAGTTTTTCCCGGCTGTTTGGACAAATGCAGATATCCAGTGATTGGTGAATTGTTTCTACTATTTGACATATCATATATTTAATGATTTATTGGGAAAAATACCATGAACAGTGTTCGGGAATGAGAATTACTGTTGGTTGCAAAAAAAAAAAAAAAAAAAAAAAAAAAAAAAAAGTCAAGCAGCAGGAAATGGTTGCTCTGCAGCATTTACAGAGCCAAACATCTGCGAGAGGAACAAATTGTTGGCGCTGGACACTGGACAGGTGGACAGGAGATGTGTATGCTCGGATCGCATGATTCACCAAATATTTTTTAAATACTGTAAGTTACTGTAAGGAGGAGTTAAGGACATGTTATTATGATTTATTAATGTATGGTTCCACCAGCAGGAGGCAGCCCCTTCTAATAAACTGGCAGAAACTTCACTCAGTCCTTGGCCGTTGCTTCGATCTCTCACAGAGACAGATCAATTTATTTATGCAAAAGAAAGATGGTTTAAAATATATATATATATATAAAATGGGTTAAATACTTTTCGAGGTGAAACATAAGTGCGTCAAATGAATACAAAAATATTTTCAAAAAACAGAAAAATAATAATGTTTCTGTCCGTTACATGTAATATCTACAGAGTAACTTGCAGCTTATAAACACACGAACTCGTATAAACAGAGTGCAAAAATAAAAGCATTTCATAGTTTCAGCTGAAATGTTCCAGGAACCACATTGTTATCTAATCTCAACGGCCCGTTCTTGTTGGCTTGATTCCCCAATTTATAATACACAGCTAAACCCCCCGCGGCATATCTGCGGCCTTTATAATGGAAGCTGCTTCTTAAACTTCAATATAAAACATTGTTACCAGACGGTAACAATCACAGGTAAGAGTCAGAGTTATGTCACTTCTCCTCTCAGTCTATCAGACCAGTAGTTTCTTGTATTGGCTGTTGTTGTTGGCTTGGAAAGAATCCTTTTTGGGGAGTGAAGTGTTTATATTGGAGCTTTCTGTGCAGCTGGATTTCAGAATCATTCTGCTGCTGGATCTGTATGAACTGGATGATGTATGACTAATGCCGCTGACCTCTGCTGATTTCTGACACCTCATCGTGCTGGATAGTTGTCTCTGGCATTGGGATGATCCAAAGTAGTAGATCACAGGGTCCAGGAGGCAGCTCAGACTCCCAAAACACATAAACACCAGATAGGCTGCGTAGGAACCATCAGGGGCCTCTTGGGTCATGTCTTCGTTAAATTGCAGGTAGTGCGCTAGCAGCAGACAGTTTGTGGGCGTGAAACACAGCACAAACATCGCCAGCACGGTTAAAGCCATCACCACTGCTCTTGTTTTTCTGCGCGAACGCCCTGGGACCCCCTGTGGGACCCTGCTCAGCGACCAGATCACCCGAGTGTAAGACACCACTGTGATGAGCAGAGGCAGGAAGAAGAGGATGCAGCACAGGGTGACGAAGTACACTTTGTAGAACCAGATCAGCTGGTGTGAGGTCTGGACATCGTGGCAGGTGGTGATGTCCAGCTGTTTTAGGTGGTACGTCTGCTCGGAGAGGACGAGGGGCACAGAGCCAGCGAGGGATAGTATCCACATGGTTACACAGGCTAGCCTTGCATTCCATGGCCTCCTCCAGGTCAAGGAGTTGATGGGGTAGACCACAGCAAGGAGCCGGTCCACACTGATGCAAGCTACGAGCAGAACGGAGCAATACATGTTCCAGTAGAAGGCCCCAGTGACTATGCGGCACATGATCGGGCCAAAAATCCAGTTGTTGCCGCCGAAGTGGTAGGAGATCTTGAAGGGGAGCAACAGGCCCAAGAGCAGGTCGGCACAGGCAAGGTTCAGCATGTAGATGGCTGAAGGCTTCTTGGGCCGGATCCTCCGAGAGAAGGCCAGCACGGCGCACATGTTGATGGGCACGCTGATGAGGCAGACCAGTGTGTAGAAGGAAGGCATGAGGACAGTGGACACAGTACCTTTGAGAAACAGCAGCGCCTCTTCTGAGATGTCTGACCTGCTGGTGTTGGACACCGCAGGGATCCCAGGGCTGTTTGGATTGGATGTCAAATCGAGTAAACTCAAGTCTAATGGTTCGACTGTGACATCTGTGTCTGACTTGTCAATAATCATAAAGGTCCTGGGATCAATGCCTGGGAAGAGAAGATAAATTCAACGTTGTTTATTTCGTTTTTATACATTTTATTTATTTAGTCAAGTTGAAGCTCGGAGCAAAATAAGGGATATTTTTACTGGTTAGTCAAAGCTTCAAGGTTTAGTCAAGTAATCGATAATACGTTAAGTTAAAATGCAACTATTTTGCTGATTAATTCATTGCGTAATATCTTAAGTATTTTCTATTTTGCTCAGTTTTATATTGTTGCTATTTGAATTTGCACAGAAGCATTGCTGCTGTCGATGAGCACACATTTAAACTTTTTTGCCCCCTCTTGGCTTATCCCCCCCCCCCCCCCCCCCTCGAGTTCAGGGTCACCACAGCAGTTCAGTGGATTTCACGTTGATTTGGCACATTTTTATGCCGGATGCCCATCTGGAAGCAGCCCTCCCTAATTACTGCCAGGCTTGGGACCGGTACTTGGCACTGCCTTGCTGAGGATGGGGACGGGCGGTAGGGGGTTCAGTGTCTTCCCCAGGGACACTTTGACATGCGGCCACGGAGAACGGGGAACTAACCTCTGACCCTATGGTCACACTCTACCAACTGAGCCGCTGCCTCCGCCACATATTTGCACATACATGTCACAATGAAAGTCATCCTCAACCAGGCCAAGTTTCTACACATTGCTCTTTTTGAAATACTGATAGGACAAAATAAGGTGTCTGAAATCATCACCCTGATCTCGGTGACTTTCAAATTCATTTAGTATGAAGTATTAGTACTAATGAATCTAAGGAGCCAAGTTTTCTGACGTGTTATGCACCAATTCAATACTTGAAAAATAATAAATTCCTCTTTTGTCAGTTCTGTGGTAATTTGTCTGTTTTTAATACCATAAACTCAACCTGAATCTTTTGACACTTCACCAAACGATTAATCAGCCAATCGATCAATAATGTAAGAAATCGTTATAGGCAAAATGAGCATTTCCATGTTTGATTAATTTGTTATTCCCGCAACAACTGCATCTTCTGGAAGATGCCAAAGGAATAAAACCAGGATCATAACCGTAAACATTTACGTTTACAGATTGAAACAACAAATCCCCGCAGTGAGAAACTGGAACCAGGGAACTTGTGAGTTTAACAAAACACGAAGCACTTTCACGGGAAAAACCTCGAAAGAGTAAAACATTGCCTCCGCGTGTGTTTTCTGAAAAGATGATTCTTTGTCCTCTTGTCGAGTGTGGAAAGATGTAATGATAAGAAAACGTACAAATTGTCCCAATTCTTCAAACCCCTGAAATCCCCCTATTTCTACCCTAATTATGATTAGAATACGATTCCCACATTAAATGTCCAAAGTTACATATGTGCAGGAGGATTTGCGTGAAGTTCTCTTACCGTTCATGGCCGCAGCGGAGGAAGAAGCGGCAGCAGCGCAAACCACAACCAGCAGCAGTAACATTTTAGTGGCTAAAGAAATAAAGTCCCAGCGCACACACACACGCGCACGCACGCACGAGAAAATCGGAGTTTCTTGGTTTTCCTCGCACTTTTTCACAGGTTCTTTGTGCTGCTGACCATCACCCAGCGAATAAATTGAATCTGAAAGTTTGGACCTCTTGAGCCAGACCACCCCCCACCCTTCCGGGCCCCCGCCCCGGTCAGCCAATCCAGCACACAGAAGGGGGACATTCCTCCAGTCTGATGTCACCTTCCCGTCAAACAGCTGTCTGCTCTATTTTGAAAGGTTGTAAGCAATAAAAATGTAAGTAATGATTAATTATTATTAGGCGATTTAAGGGTTAAACATCAATCCAAGGTTGTAGTGAAGACCTCACTCTGCCTTTCTGTTAATGCACAAAAACAAATGAAAACGAAGTTGCAAAGTGCTTCACATCTAAATGCATTCAACAAAACCCCCCAAACGTTCAGAAAAGCAGGGACATTTGATTGATCCTTGAAATCTTCCTCTGATGTCACAGCCCTGGGCAACATGTTGTGTTCAGAGAGCAACAGGAAATGCTTCGCCTTTCCTTCCTTTTAAGGCGAAGCGCTGGGGACAGTCAGACAGAGTAGTGGCACCAAAAGTCACAAAACGTTACGAAACAAGTGCACTCAAGGGCATCAGGTGCACAGTGGCCCAAACACAGAAACACAGATTCCACGGGCAGCCAGGGAAGACGTCCCAACCAGACTGCAGTCATTTACAGTTATCTGGTAAAATAAACCCTGACGTGTCAGCACGTTTGGTTAGGTAGGAAGCCTGACTGTGGATCTGTCTTCTTTGGATTTTGGGTTTAACACATGTTGTGAAAACAGCCAAATGTCTTTGACTGTGCAATTCAGTCGCGTGTCCAATAAAACCGTCTTGGAATTGAAAAGAGTGCAAAGCAGGAACTGGGACTAGTGTCAGGGTTTGTTTTTTTTTGAAGTTTTAATACTGTTTGTTTGACACGAAGGAGCAGCTCCCTCGAGATCCTTGAGTACTTCCGGTGGTTGCACGAGCCATTATAACTGCATCACTTAGGCCAGAAAGACTGTTTAGTAGAACTGATTCGGAATCTGGGTTTTCTTGCTTATGTAAACTAAATGTCCAATGTTGCCCTCTTCCAGGACATCACATGGCGTTTGGACTTTTATTTTGTTTTTTTGCTAGAACAGTTCCCACTGCTGGTAGACATCACCATCAATCACTCTGAAGCCATGGGAGTGTTTGTTCCAATGTGTGTTTGCCCCTCTGGGAGGTCTTAAGCTCTGGAATGTGGACAGAGGACAGTGAGCTGCAAAACAAACCAAAAAAGAAAAATGGACCAGACAACATTTGTGTTTGAAAGAGAAATGTGTTGGGTACTTTCTGTTGAGAAAGAGGTTCTCACGTTGGGGGAGGGAGATGCTGGGGCCAGGGTTGGGTGTGAACAGAATGACTCATCCATCCTGAGCTTGATCCGATCCACAGGGCTCAAAGCCGGAATAAACCAGTTTCCTCACAAATACATTTGTCTCAAGCCTTTGTCTGCTGCATTTACGTGAACTGCAACACAGTGGGATGCGTAGATGTGCGTTTCATAAAGGCACAGTCACACATTTGGGGAAAAACAGTTTCACTTTCATGTTGGCAGATTGATATCCCATTTTCAAAATAGGACACTTATACAGCCATCCGCTGTTTGTTTTTTTTTTTTCTTTAAATGTCCAGACGAACTGATCATCATCATCTGCCCCATCCGGTCAAGGCAGATCGCCGGTCACCCTGGGCCTGGTTCTGAGAGCTTGCTCTAGGTGGAATTGTTGGGTTCTCTCTATAAATCTTTATAGTCTTGACTTTATTCTGTAAAGTGCCTTGAGATGACTTTGTTGTGAGGTGGTGGTGTGTAAAGAGAGTTTACAGTCAATTGATTTGACTGTGACAGAGGCTTGTTTCTGGAAGTCACTTCTACAACCCTGCACAACCTACTTACTGTAAATTTGAGAGGGTGGGATTTAGTGTGAGTGCACCTTAGAAAAGGTACCAAGTACCTTTAAAGTGCATGATTCAACACAACACATCTGTCCTGGAGGTGCAAACAGAAACAAAACAGCAACTAGGATAAAGGTTAGCGTTAAATTCATTGCCTACTGCCAGAACTGAACACAGTTAGTGGGAGTAAACCAAGGTCAAAGGTCAGACTTAAGAACACTGTATTTTACTCCAGGGGGCAATTTAAGGCACATAGTAGTACAGTAAGGACAAGAAACTGCACGCTTCTGTACACTAAGACGCTTAAATGACCAAGTCCAAGGTCAAGGTCAGTGCAACTAAAATGGCCGTGATGATAATGGGATGAAACTGGCCCATTGGTGCAAAAGAACTGCAAATAAATAACTGATGTTGCTGTCTGTACTGATTGTGGGACAAATTGGCTGCAACATTTTTTATAATGTAAAATGAAGAACTGACTCTTTAAGGAGATTTGTAACATTAGTGTGGTGTAAATGCTAATGTTCCACAACTACATTTGTCTCAAGCCTTTGTCTGCTGCATTTACGCGAACTGCGACCCAGTGTGATGCGTAGATGTGCGTTTCATAAAGGCACAGTCACACATTTGGGGAAAAACAGTTTCACTTTCATGTTGGCAGATTGATATCCCATTTTCAAAATAGGACAATTATACAGCCATCCGCTGTTTTTTTTCTCTAAATGTCCAGATGAACTGATCATCATCATCAACCCCGTCCGGTCAAGGCAGATCGCCGGTCACCCTGGGCCTGGTTCTGAGAGCTTGCTCTAGGTGGAATTGTTGGGTTCTCTCTATAAATCTTTATAGTCTTGACTTTATTCTGTAAAGTGCCTTGAGATGACTTTGTTGTGAGGTGGTGGTGTGTAAAGAGAGTTTACAGTCAATTGATTTGACTGTGACAGAGGCTTGTTTCCGGAAGTCACGTCTACAACCCTGCACAAGCTACTTACTGTAAATTTGAGAGGGTGGGATTTAGTGTGACTGCACCTTAGAAAAGGTACCAAGTACCTTTAAAGTGCATGATTCAACACGTTACATCTGTCCTGGAGGTGCAAACAGAAAGAAAACAGCAACTAGGATAAAGGTTAGCGTTAAATTCATTGCCTACTGCCAGAACTGAACACAGTTAGTGGGAGTAAACCAAGGTCAAAGGTCAGACTTAAGAACACTTTATTTTACTTCAGGGGGCAATTTAAGGCACATAGTAGTACAGTAAGGACAAGAAACTGCACGCTTCTGTACACTAAGACGCTTAGATGACCAAGTCCAAGGTCAGTGCAAATTAAACGGCCGTGATGATAATGGGATGTAACTGGCCCATTGGTGCAAAAGAACTGCAAATAAATAACTGATGCTGCTGTCTGTACTGATTGTGGGACAAAATGGCTGCAACGTTTTTTATAATGTGAAATGAACTGACTCTTTAAGGAGATTTGTAACATTAGTGTGGTGTAAATGCTAATGTTCCACAACTACATTTGTCTCAAGCCTTTGTCTGCTGCATTTATGCGAACTGCAACACAGTGTGATGCGTAGATGTGCGTTTCATAAAGGCACAGTCACACATTTGGGGAAAAACAGTTTCACTTTCATGTTGGCAGATTGATATCCCATTTTCAAAATAGGACACTTATACAGCCATCCGCTGTTTGTTTTTTTTTTTCTTTAAATGTCCAGACGAACTGATCATCATCATCTGCCCCGTCCGGTCAAGGCAGATCGCCGGTCACCCTGGGCCTGGTTCTGAGAGCTTGCTCTAGGTGGAATTGTTGGGTTCTCTCTATAAATCTTTATATTCTTGACTTTATTCTGTAAAGTGCCTTGAGATGACTTTGTTGTGAGGTGGTGGTGTGTAAAGAGAGTTTACAGTCAATTGATTTGACTGTGACAGAGGCTTGTTTCTGGAAGTCACGTCTACAACCCTGCACAAGCTACTTACTGTAAATTTGAGAGGGTGGGATTTAGTGTGAGTGCACCTTAGAAAAGGTACCAAGTACCTTTAAAGTGCATGATTCAACACAACACATCTGTCCTGGAGGTGCAAACAGAAACAAAACAGCAACTAGGATAAAGGTTAGCGTTAAATTCATTGCCTACTGCCAGAACTGAACACAGTTAGTGGGAGTAAACCAAGGTCAAAGGTCAGACTTAGGAACACTTTATTTTACTTCAGGTGGCAATTTAAGGCACATAGTAGTACAGTAAGGACAAGAAACTGCACCCTTCTGTACACTAAGACGCTTAGATGACCAAGTCCAAGTTCAAGGTCAGTGCAACTAAAATAGCCGTGATGATAATGGGATGAAACTGGCCCATTGGTGCAAAAGAACTGCAAATAAATAACTGATGTTGCTGTCTGTACTGATTGTGGGACAAATTGGCTGCAACATTTTTTATAATGTTAAATGAAGAACTGACTCTTTAAGGAGATTTGAAATTTTAGTGTGGTGTAAATGCTAATGTTCCACCAGCTATTTACCTTGGAAAAGAATGAGAGCTGGGAGACAGGATCAACTGTGCAAAACTGTGGTCGGTAAAATTCAAACACTGAGCCAAGGAAGTCGTAAAGCTCTGCAGAACAGTCCTCCACTGGGGATGTCTGCTCATTACCACGTTTACACGTCGAGAGAAAGTGCAGCTGTACACGGTGTCCAGCTTGGAGGCGGTGTTGCCCTTGCAGCCTGCTGTGCTTTGGGCGTTTCTAAGTTCACATTCCTCTTAGGAGGAAGCAGGATATAGGCTGTGGGAGATTAGGTCCACACTGAAGTCACCGGCTCCAGGCCAGTTTTATTCCTGTTTTCTGTCAGCACATTTTATTGTCCCGTGGGGCATCGAACAAGCAGATAACAAACTGTTGGGGAAAAAGACCAGACTAAAGCATGGAGGTGAACAAACTATCCCATAGGATATTACAGAATGTCTCAGTCGGACAGCGTCATCTTATTTTCCGTTTTAAATAACTCGTCAGCAAAAAGAATCTGATTTTCCCATCTGGTAAAAATCACAGATAAAGCTGATAGAGCAGAATCCAGGAGGAGGAACCAGAGTGTAACTAAAAAGGGGGTGTCAGGCTTTAAAAAACCCCCCGAAACAAACAAACAAAAGAAAAAACTAAATTCAGATCGATGGTGCAGGACAACTAGGAAGAAAAGAGCACTGAGAAGGCAAAAGACTGTAGAGAGGCTGATGCAGCTGTGCAGATGCAGATGTTTACTGCAACATGGAGGACTATTCACAACCTTTGGCTGTGGGGAAGTAAACACACTGCATGCAAGATACAAAAAGTGCAGAAGTGAGTGAGGATGTTGACAGATTAACCTGTATCGGTCGCACACACCGACGAGCTGCCACGTATTTACATTCCACACTCTAATCGCACTGAAACGCAGCTTAACACACTTTAAATGTCGGAAGTGCAGGTTGGACAATACTTTTAGAGAACAATCTCTCACTTGTCATAGTGCTACTACAATAGCAACACTGTAATACAAAAAAAAAGGTTGTTCAACATTTTTTAGCTTAAAAAGAAAGTGTTACAGATTTTGGTGTTTTGGTAAATGACTAATAAAATGGTAAAATGCCAGATATAAAATTGTAATTTGCATGTTACTGAAAAAAACTAAGCTCACAGATTAATTGATAGAATAAGACTCGCGTGTGATTTTTAATCCATCTAAAACTTTAGCTGTGGAATAAAGCAATTTGAAAAAGTAGTTGCTCACTGGTCTCCAGTCCATCTCAGGGCCAACACAGAGGGACAACCATTCACACTCTCACCTACAGAGTCTCCAATCACCCTAACATGCATGTGTTGGGACTGTGGGAGCAGGTGGAGAACATACAAACTCCACATAGGCAGAGCTGCCGGCCTGGTGCGTCCTCTTACTTAACACAGAGCGAAAGCCGTGAGAATTGATGGATCGTCAGACGTGTATGATGAATGAACTGGTGGATCTTACACTTACAGCCATGAGGAAGCTTCATCAGGTGCTTTGCCACATACTTACACGTATAAGAAGGTTTGAGGTTTCCCTTTAGTCTGTAGTTGGACGCTGATCACATTAGTTGTCGTGACAACTCCGCCTGCTGTTAATTGCTTCCATCTCTTGACCCCCTTCAGGAAAGGATCCAGCAAAGACATGGACGTCATTAGTGACGAGAAGCTCATAGTAACTTGTTGGTTGGCCCCACCCGAAGCTGCTTGTCTGCCTGTGTTTAGTTATTGTTTTGCCTTTTGTCTAAACCCAGAACCAAGTTTTGACATAGTCAAATCAATATAACGGAATGTAAATCAAAAAATGCTCCAAATTGAAATAGTACAGGGCCTTATTCATCATGTTCAAAGCCTTATAGTCATTTTGGTAGAGTCACTGCACAGTCATCTTCTACTTTAGTGTTGGGTGACAATGGAAGAGAATCATTTCCTTGCGACACAAACCACAGGGAGAACATGTGTTTCACATGTATGTAAAAAAAGCATACGTGCAAAAAAATTGAAGCATGCATACATGTATGCATACATATTTGTTAAGGGGATTCTCTTCTTAGACATACCTCTCCCCTTGTCTGTAATTATGTCCTCTATCTAACATGTCCTCTAATATGTCCTCTATCTAATATTAATAAACTAACAACCCCCACAGTGAAACCACAATGACACCTCACATTTCTATTTTTGCTACAGTGAACAAACAGCTAAACACTGAATCATACTTTCATGGCACCTGTTTACAAATACTTTGTACTTTAAAAAAAAAATGTATTTCATTATAGTGTCAGGCTGCCTTTACTTTTTACGTGTGTTTTAAACATAGTTACTAAATTGGCCACTGGTGGGCAGTATTGATATGTAATATTAATAATCAATATCAATATTAGATACGTGCACAAAGCACAGGGACAATAGCAGGTGTTTAATGAAAAATAAAAAATGGAATCCTCAAATTAAAGGAGAAAAAAATGGTCATACGACGCCTGGGAGGCCAGTCAGCCAGCGGTAGGGGGCTGCATTAACCAAGTAACAAACATTCAAACATCAATTTGGAGAAAAGAATCACAGCACAAACCATACAACAACAAAAGACATGCAAAACAAAAGTGTGTGAACTCCCCGTACACCAACTATACCGGTGGCTGGAGGCCACAACCCGCCGCAGCACTAAGCACAGAAAGAAAAGCTCAAAACCTAAACCTGAAATCACAATACGCAAAACCCATCGTAGTGTAAAACAATGAACTGGAATAAACGCCGGTCGGTGCTGTGACTGCAAACAGGCTGAGCAGCAGCCAGCGTCTCACACCTGCTTCACACTTCTCTCTTAATCAGTTTGGTGTTTCTCTCATTGGCTGCCGCTGCTCTCTTGCCGCCATGAGACCTATTGTCTCCCACACAGGTCCAACTCTGATTTGGTTTAAAAAAAAAAACCCTGCTAATCATCACTTCCCACGTCCCTGCACTTCAGGTTAATTTAGATGATGTCGATAAGGAAGTTTATAGAAAAGCAGGAGACGGTTCTCTGTGGTTCAGTCACTACTAACAAATCAATGGGGCAAATCCATTGGGCTTTGACATAAAATTGTTGAGTAGTGCAGCTCAATAAAAGGTTTTCCTGGTTTCTGAGAATCAACATTGCAGACATCATGAAAACAAAGAACACTGAGCAGGAATTCATCCAACTCAGAAACATACGGTATCTGCAAGGAGCAGAAATTACCCAAGAACTTTCAAGGATGTCGTGTCATACTTCGGTACGTTTTTCCAGTGCTTCCATGCTTTGTCTTAGGAATTCATACGCCAGATAAAGAGGAATACACTTGATTTGTTTCTTCCACTGGGAGTAAGAAAAAAGAAAGCATGAAGTTTAATTACTGCAACACAGGAAACGTGTCTGCTGCAGAGGTTTCACTACCCTTTGAAGAGAGGAAGGCGTTGCATTGTGCTTCTGCTCCAAAAGACTCCAAATAGACGCCAGGCTTCTGTGTTCGTAATGACAGTGGGACGTGTTTGTTGTTTCGAGTCACTGTCGCATTAAAAAGTTTTAACTTTGCCTTAATTGGGAACTCACGATTTGTGATTATTCTTTGTCTGTCTTAGGACATAAGCTCTCTGCCCTTTGTGTTTTGTTGAAAGCAACCAAAGTCATGCGTGGATGCATCGTCCTTTTTGTAGAGTGAGTCATTTGAGATGTTTTTAGTCACAGCAACGTCACAGATAGGATGTCGATATCGCACACGCATGACGGTCTTTTCTCTGTTTTAGTCTGGGCTCAAAACACAATGCTTCAACCCCGA
The DNA here is from genome assembly GCF_033026475.1 of Channa argus. Lineage (NCBI taxonomy): Eukaryota > Metazoa > Chordata > Actinopteri > Anabantiformes > Channidae > Channa > Channa argus. The sequence continues at coordinate 3,476,779 of NC_090214.1, read as the reverse complement.
TAAACAAAAGGGACCAAAACAAGACCAAGGTCACATCTGCGAACAGCTGGACGTTAGGGCTGAAATAATAAACTGCGCACTGGAATGAGGAGCTATAAAAAACCAGACAAAGCAGGTTCCTCTCAAGTTAAAATGACAAAAGTGAGATTAAAAATGAAGAAAAGTTGAAATGAACTTCTAGAGGACATTAATTGGAGAGAAAAGTAGACGTCACAAGACGCACCTGTTGTTGACACGTTGGGCTTTAATCTCACTTACTGTTGCTACGTGTGATCATTTTTTTTTATGGGGTTTATGAGACAAAACATGGCAGCATCTACATCTTACAAATAGGAAAAGTGAAGACAAAACAAAACCCAGACCCAAACAAAAAGACATGGGTCTGGATAAGCTTATCATCTTCAGGCAGACGTTTCCTCACTGAACTCGTGGTCTCTTTCGGTTTATTACCTCACCGCATATGGGTATGGACCTTTCAGGAAAATGACCATAAGTTTCCCCATATGTGTTAAGTTGACATTTATGGAAATGAAAACACTTCAAGTTGATGCAGCAGCATTTTGTGGGCTGAACTTTCCACTAGAGAATGATTTACTTTCTGTGATGTGTAAAAAAAAAAAAAAAAGAAAAAAAAAAGAAGCTATTTTAAACCTAGTCAAGGGTGAAAAGTAAACTGTAGAAAAAGATGAAAAACGACTAAAAGTGTAGTGAAGTGCAGCACTGACACCTCTGAATCTCATAAAACAGAAGTTAGTCAGTCGAGAGAAACCGTGCTTAGACTGTAGTGCTAAAGATGTCCTACTTTTATCAGACAGTGGGGAGGTGTTGTCAACTCGTAGCCACCCACAGAGATTTACAGAGCAGATCGTTCACCGTTGCATCACAAACAGGCTGAGAACACAGGACGACAGTACCAAAAGAAGTGCTGGTGAAAAACATGGGGAAACTTTGCCTGTTTTTCCTCCTTTGTTTTTCCTGCCTGAACGATTCACTTCAACAAACGGGTAAGAGACGCTTTTTAAATGTCTGCTAATAAAAGACTTTTGTGGTTTCTTACATTTCATTTACTGTTGAATTCTTGTTGGGGTTCGGTGTGAGAGCAGGATGTGGATTAAAATGGGATTTTACTTTACATATGCTTCAATGTTTCTATTCTCTGTTTCTAAATATGTAAAATTGTGTGTATAGCTAAATATTTATTTATGAGTCATCTATATCTACTCCTATTTGCACTTTCATTTGTTTTATAATTAATTTGAAAGCAATTCCAATCCGTTAATTTTCTTACATTTTATTAAATTTTACTTAAGGATTATTAATTAATCTGGAAAATACTGAACCAATCATTTCAAAATCATTATATTTCTGTCTTCTGTCTTTTCAGTATGTTGTGCGGTTATGATGACGAAGTTGAATTTTGTGTCTATAAAATTTATTCAAGAAAAATAAAGATTGAAATTATTGTTGAATTTTTTTAAATCTTCTTATTTTTGTTCCAGGGGAGAACAACACGTCACTGGTTGTACTTCCTGTGCCCAGAATATTTAAAGGGGACCTAATCCCACCTGTGACCCCGACAAAAGAATTCATTCCCCTAAATGGGACTCAAGCTCCCATTTCTTCTGATTCCCATCCAGCACTGAGGCTACAAAGCAACAGCACAGCAGGGTACCTCCGCGGGCCCCTGAGTACCAGGGTCATACCCATCATTTACATATTGCTGATAATTGTCGGGATCCCAGCCAATGTTGCCATCTTGTGCGCACTGGCCTCTAAAGTTAGGAAAGTGTCCTCTGCCATCCTCTACTGGAGCCTGGCAGTCTCCGACCTCTTCCTCCTCGTCTCCCTCTGCTTCAAGGCTCACTACCATCTCCATGGAAACCACTGGGCTCTGGGAGAGGCCGCCTGTCGGGTGGTCACGGCCTGTTTCTATGGCAACCTGTACTGCTCGGCCCAGACGCTGGCCTGCATCACCACCAAGCGCTACCTGGCCGTAGTTCACCCGTTCATGTACAAACGTCTCCCGAAGAGGACGTTCACCGCCTGGGTCACGACAGCCGTGTGGGTGATGTTCGGGGCCGCCGTCCTCCCCGAGCTCCTCATTCGGCAGAGCTATCGGATCCCCGAGCTGGACTGCATCACCTGCCATGATGTGCTGCCTCTGGACAATAATTCTCACATGTTCCTGCTCTACTACAACCTGATCGTCACCACCCTCGGCCTCCTGGTGCCACTGGGGGTCACGGTCGTTTTCTACATCCGAATCATCTATGAGCTCAACCAGTCACACTTCGACTGGGTGATGTACATCAAGGCCAGCACCCTGGTTTTTGTCATCTTCCTGCTGTGTTTTTCCCCTGCTGGAGTCCTGCACTTCCTCCATTATGTGCAGCTGTTTGTGAATGGAACAGAGAGTTTATACATCTACTTTAACGTGGCGGTGTGTTTGTGCTGCCTCCACGCCTGTCTGGACCCCTTTCTCTTTCTTATCATGTCCAGATCTTCAGGTTCAAGGCTTTACGTCATGGGCTCTAAAAGTAAGACCACCAGCATATCTCTGTGAGTCATATTTACCGGCATCAAAGACCCTGGTTTCACTTCTGCATTTTCTGAAGACAGAAATGTTCCGTTTGGCTGGATTTCACAGAGAAAGCAAAAGCTAAAATGATTCTAAAAAAAGGGTTAAACACGGTGCTTTTCGACCTTAACGGACAATGTGTAAGTTGCTGGCCTGGCCCCGACCCACTGAGAGAAACTTGGGGTTCAGCGTGTTGACATGCTAAGCCCGGACCAAACCACTGCACCACAGCTTGAAAAACTATACATTGCAGTTGTTCCTGTAAATAGAAAATAATTGTTTGAAATGGTGTTGTACTGTAACGTGTGTGAGACAGCGACAGATGAAGGAAAGAGCAGATAAATGGTAAATATGTTAATATTGTGTGTGTTAGATGAATGAAAGTTTATCATTTTTTTAAGTAATAATGTGTTGATTGATGGATTACAGAATGGTCCTCCCGGGCACAGGCCCAGGACCCACGAGGTCAGGAGCCCATGGGCCAGATCCTCGTTTGAAAGGGTTCAGTTTCAAGACCAAAAATGTCCACAAAAAAGATGCTAATTGAATCTAAATGATGGTGAGACACCCGGTGCTCATCGCTCCCCCGGGGGGGGGGGTGGGGGGGACGGGTCAGATGCAGTGAAAGAATTTCACATGTAACATGTATGTGCAATATGTATATGTGCTCAATGACGACAATAAAGATTCTTCTTCTAAAACAAACAAACTCAAATTGGTTTTAAAACGGAGAGAAAAGTCTAAAAACTTGACACACAATTACTTCAAACCAACATAAAATGTCCAAAAATAGACGTCAAATGACAAAAAAAAACCACACAAAATGCAGAAAAACAACAAAACATTTAAAAAAAACCCCCAAAAAACAGAAAGTAATCCACTCGTGCATTTGTGGGTAAATGCTTTTGATTCATTCATGTGCCGTTTTTAATATTTTTCTTTCTGTACAAACCGGAGGAAAAATAACTTTTTGCTTACAATTTACTGGAGTAATCATTCTTTTAGAAAAAGGCCGACTGAAAAACAAATCTTCAGGAAAGAATCCTTTGAATATTCTACGTTATCATAGAAGGAGCTATGATGATGAAAAGCACGAACTCTCTAAAGCGTTTGGTCCATAAATACTACAGCTATTACAAACAAGTTCTTCTTTTTTTTTTATCCTTGTGAAAGTCATTCAGCTCATACACTGACACTTTACTCTTTGTGTTGCCAGTCTGAGAATTGCATATTATGTACGGAGGAACCAAAAATTTGACTATTTATCTTAAGGAACGTGAAAATTACACAGTTCCCAAAAGTCTGATTTTAAGATTTTAGTCCGACTTGACTTGTTTTGAATGTGCGCCGACTTCACAGACCCACTTCTCATATGACAAGGGGGGGGGGGGGGGGGGGGGGGGGGTCCTCGATAGGACGGATTTTGATAAGAAAAGGCTGCGGTTTAAGGGGGCAGTGACAACACAAACTAAACAATCAACAGGAAACTGCAGTAAAGTTGTTCAGGGGCGAAACATAAAGTAATACTCAGTAAAAACCTCATGAATGAAGTCATACAGTACAGTCATATCTGTAAACTGTCAGCTTGGTTGCCTTTTATAAAACTCCCAACCAGTTTCTCTCAGGTCCCCAGCTCTAGTGGGTGACGCTGAAGAACCTCTTTGTGGCAATTTTGAATTTACAGTTCCACCTGCTGGAGGAAGTGGATGCAGACACACTCTGTATAAAATTCAAAGGGAGCTTTTTATTTGGCACGTGTTACGTTTAGCCCCGTTACACCGCAGTCACTTGAGCCTTTTCTTTTTAAAATCAGTCCTACGGAGGACGGGTCACCGTTCTAACACAGCAGAGGTTTTCCAGTCATTACCATTGTGATTCATGCAGCTGGAAACCAGAGCTGGAAACATCTCGTAATACAGTGGCCATCTGGTTGGCAGCATGCCGGGCAGCGTTTTCAGTAGTTCTCAGGATTCTGCAAATGTGCAGTTGTGCAATGGGTTTATTACTTACTGTAACAAGGTCAAGCTAAGTGTGTTAAAACCAAAACACATTTGTGAAGAGACCTGGTGTTTTCAGTAAACCCCCACAGAAAATGACACTTGAAGGCATTAAAATGTGCAGCTGAGGGAAACGGGACCTTTGCCTGTGACTGCTGTTGAACGGTGAGAAATGATGGGGGACATTTAGTCTTTTATTCCTCAGCTTTGTTCCCTGTCTGACTGGTTCACAGGTGAGAGATGCTACATTTTTATGACATTATTAGTTTTTCTATGTGACAGCAGAATGACTGAGTTGTATTTCCGTAACACACAGCTATTTTGAAAAACATTTTTTTAAAATCTGTGTTTTCACCATACTGATTTGTGAGTATATAACATATATGTCAATATTAATATTATTTACATACAGGAAAAATCGTTAACTGTTGTGTTTGCCTGTTTTCATTGCAGAGGAAAGTGGATTGGAAGAACCGAGCAACAGACTGGTTAACTGGGGTCTATAGGACCAACAGCACAGCAGGGTACCTCCGCGGGCCCCTGAGTACCCGGGTCATACCCATCATTTACATATTGCTGATAATTGTCGGCATCCCAGCCAATGTTGCCGCACTGGCCTCTAAAGTTAGGAAAGTGTCCTCTGCCATCCTCTACTGGAGCCTGGCAGTCTCCGACCTCTTCCTCCTCGTCTCCCTCTGCTTCGAGGCTCACTACCATCTCCATGGAAACCACCGGGCTCTGGGAGAGGCCGCCTGTCGGGTGGTCACGGCCTGTTTCTATGGTTTCTGTTTCTATGCGCAGCTGTGTGTGAATGGAACTGAGAGTTTATATGTGTACTTTAACGTGGCGGTGTGTTTGTGCTAACTCCACGCCATGTCCAGATGTTCAGGTTCAAAAGCTTTAAAGGCCCTGAGAAGATCTGAGGGACACAGTATGTGATCTCGCAAAGAGTTTAATATAAGAAGTATTTCATCCCCTTAATTTGAAATAGCAAAACAATTTTTTCTCTGTACATAATATTTCATGCACATGTGGTATAAATGTTGTTTAATCACAATTTGATCATTTATAGATGCACACTTTTGCACTATTGTAAATTTAGACCCTTCTGGATCCGTTTTCTTACTTCTGATAATTAAAGACCATTTGTATCAGCTGGAGTCGCTTTATTATTATGTTTTCCTTTTATGGCAAAATGATGCAAAACGAAAGCTTAAAAAAACCTAAAAAAAAAGATACAGGTAAAATCTTTCAGGTTGTTTTTACGACGACACTGTCACACAAAGCTTGAAACAGACCCATGCAGTCTCTCCTGACCTTTGGTTGTTTTTTTTCGGTTTTAAAATATGAATCACATGCTGATACAACTGGAAATCCAGTAGGGTTTATCTACAAGTTCCATGACGCCCAAATTACTTAGCGAGGCTTGTTGGCGAGGTAAAGAGAATCGTCCCACAACCCATGGAGTTCATGGACAACCGCTCTGCCCACTGCTCCACAGGCCTCCACACACACACACACACACACACAAACACACACTTTGAAATGAAACAATCGAGATGTGCTTGATGAGCCAGTCCTGATTAATCTTGAGGTGAACATCGCCCCCTGCTGGTGGAAGGTGATGCAGACACACTGAACAAAAGCCCACAGCTGTTCAAATGAAAGTCTTTATTCAGCATGTAGACACTGCAGTCACTTGAGCCTTTTCTTATTAAAATAAATCATATCCAGGACAGGCAACTGTTTTTACACACACCTCCACATTTAGTTTGACACCAGAGGCTTTCAAATCTTAAAGTCACAACATTGCGATTGTGATACATGTAGGAAACCACCCCTGCTGGATAACATCTTATAACACAGATAGCCATCAGCAGCATGCCCGTTCACAGCAACTAGAAGTCAACTCAGTATGTCCACAATAATCAACACACAAGAATGATACATTCACCTTTGACCTGGGAATTACACGTCTGCCTCCTCCTGCAGAGGAACAGCGAAAACACCAAAATGGAGAGGAAGGAAAAAAAAAAAAAGCACGCACACACACGACAGTGGGACTTCAGTAACAAACATGCAGGATTTCTTTTGGAAACAGTCAGTTCGATCAGCACAGGTGGTGTAGTTTAGAGGTAGGGGGGTGGGGGGGGGGCGATGCACACGAGCAGAAGGATAAAGCATCAAACGCACTCATCGAGGAAACACATTCATATCGAGAAACAGCTGCATGTGTCCACAACAAAAAAAACGCATCTGTATTAAATATCCTCATAACGAGACGGATCTGAACATTACGAAATTCAATTTTGTGTTGCCTGTTTACGTGTGTATCTAATTTCATAAATAACCTAATGCATTTTACCTTCATCGGCTCTGTAGCAGCAAGCTTTCATTCAGAAACATCTGTTCCCCTAAACAACATTGTACTGTGTATTTAGATGCACTTGTGGATTTTGGCCGTGCCGTCATAAATCTGCTGGGCTCCATAACTTAAAGGCCAAGTCATACTTTCCACTTGCCTTCAGACGGTTCAGACGCTTCTATTTAGGAAAAAAAAGCAAAAAGTCTTGGTCCTTTGGCGTTGTTGTATTTGTCTGAACAGCTTGAAAAAGTGAGCAAAACTCACACAAAAACTGCGGGAAGGACTTTGAAATAAACGTCATACTCGTCACGGTGAGCACAAATATTTGTCTGCAAAGAGTCCAGAGTCTCACTGACATGCGAGAAGACCAAATCTGGATAAGCCAGTGGACACTTGTACGTGGAAAGCACAAATTGTCCTAAGTGATCTAAAACGTGCCTTGAAGCTGCTTTTAACTTTTAAGGGAGTGAGACAGCTGCATTGTGACCCACTGGGCAGGAGTCAGTGCGTTCGTCTTAGTTTGTAGTTTCACATACATGTGGGTCACAGAGCTAAAAAGTGCTAAAGCAGTGCTGTGCGTGGCAATCTTTTCTAAATCTGTCCACTCTGAAGGTTCTGCCTTCAAAATCCAATGTGACTCAAATATATTCTATACATGAAAGAGTCAGAAGCTGGCGTCGCATTAAATTTCCTGTCAATATTATTATACTGCTCAGATTTTGCATAACTAGCTTTTATAATTGAAATGAATCTCTAAACATGGCTTTAATTTCACTTTGACGTGTTTTTTTAATCAATTAAATTTCCTGAAAACTTTCCTATGTGGAAAGTGAACAAAACTTGTCTTATCGTCTTGCGACTTGACACTTTGTCTTATTTGGCTGGACACACGCGCTCATATACATACACACAAATACAGTACACACAGTGTCAAAACATGAGAGACAAAAACCAACCAACGAACACAAAGGAAAAAAAAAACAGGAAAGAGCAGCAAAGCTTCCACCACGGTTAGGAAGGAGAGACAGAGGCACGGCAATTGAAAAAGGCCTTTAAGTTTCGGAGGGTGCACCAGCAAAGCAGAAGATTAACGGAGCAAGAGGACGAGACAGGGACCTAGACGCTGAGGAAACTAAGGTGGTAAGACATCATAAGAGGAGCGGGAAAAAAAGAACGAGGAGAAGAGCAGGCTTTATAACAGCAGAGGTTTCCTCTAATAGAAGTTCTTCTTGTCAGATAAGATTACGACGGAGAGCAAAGCCCCTTCGCGGTGAGCTCGGCGCCACGGGGCGAACAGACACGGGAGAGGAAGCATTCAGACAAAAGGGTCCCAATCTCCAACGTTACTGTTAAAAAGCAGAAAATGTAAACTTTTAAGTTTAGAAATGTAGCTGCTGAAGTTGCCGATTTGGACTAAACTACGATATTGTTATTGATTTTTTTTTTTTCTTATGGCCTTGTCATTCTTGCAAGTTGCAGCAATAAACTTGAACCACATCAACCTTTAGTGGAATACTGATTAGGAACAGAGACGCTCAGCAACAAAACAATAAATAAATTAAGTTACAAAATAAATAGATAGAAAACTACACAAGCACATGGTACAAACAATATACACAACTGTTATTAAATCAGGAATAGTTTGACATATCGTTGAGCAACGTCCACTTGATACCACTCATATGGCTTTATGGTGCATATAACACTACAGTCAGCTGGTTAGCTTAGCTGAGCTTAGCATAAAGGCTGAAAACAGGGAAACGGCCGGTCATGCTAAATAAGATTTTTGTTTAATCTTGGCACAAACGCATTTTTTTAATGTGTTGTTTAATGTTGTAATGTTAAGTAAATGTACAATTTATTAGCATGGAAATATACTTTGAATACAAAATGGAAAATTACCTAGAATGCATTGTGGCCTATTTCTTCCATTTTGTGGCTTTAATGAAGCTGGTAAAGGTGTGTAGTTTGCTAATTTGCCCTGATGTACAATAAAGCTTAATCTTAACAAATACGATTATGTCATAATAAATGTGATTTGTTATTAATCTCAATCAGCAAATAATTTCAGATATCAATTGAATGTAGTAGAGTAGAGAGGAGTCTCTAAGAACAATAAAGCAGAAATAGAAATAAGTGACCCGACATTGCACTAAAGTAGTGCCCTCTGTGTACTTCTACCACCTCTGAGTACACAAGTAAAAGTGCCAGTAACTGCCTAAAAAAATACAAAGTTGAAGTACTCTGATGGAAAATCAAGTATAGAATAATTTTAAGGCTTCTATTTTGTCTAGTTGTAATGATACAAAGTACTCGTTGTACTTATGCTGAGTGTCTGTAGGTCAGCTATATGGTCGACTGCCCACACGGAGATGTCTCCAAGTTACACCAGATTCCCATGTGCTTAACGTATGTTGGAAAAGTTACCATAAAAAGGAGAAAAGGTGGAGGCAGCAGTAATAGTATTCTGCGCAGCGACAGAAGGATTTCAATTCATGTTTGACATGCTAAGTCCTCAGAATTGCACCGGATGGAGGCTCGAAGCTCTGTTGGTGCACTTCTCCCTCGCCAGAGAATAAAACCCTTAAAGGCCTCCTGGATGTGGAGGTTTCTTTACTGACTACACTCGAGGTGTCTGTGGCCAGTAATTGTCGAATTCTGCCACGTATTTACTATATTTATGCTGCTATACTGCTAAAATATACCTAAAGTACAAAAGTATAAGTACTACTCTAAGAAAACTATGTATACTAACATTAACAGTATCAAATTTGATGCTGTTTGTTTAAACACAGCCCCAAAGGTGAAAACTGGAGTAAAGTAAACACTAATACATTTAAAGTAACGGCCAAGGTTAACTAGCGACTATGTGCGGAGCAAAACACCACAGCTGCTAAAGGTGGAGCTGATTTTAGCCACTTTATTTAGCCTATGGACAAGTGGTTAATTCTTTATATTATGCCATCATTTTGAATAATAATAATTTGTCATGTACCACCTCTCAGTGTACTTCATTGCTTTCCGCTACTGTTCATATTTACCTTACAGACACCTGAGTGGTATCAATTGTCTCTTCCAGCTAATTGAATAAGTTTACGGTTTTTCTCGGAATGTAAAACTATTCCCTAAATTGGATTTGGAAAGGGACGGTTGCCAGCAGTCCAAGTCTTTTGCAGCTTTGACACATGCCCATTGATAGATGATGAGCTGCTGATATACAGAGTTTTAACACCACAAATGATCCTAGTTTGTTTCCAAACGGCAGCCTTTTCGAATTTAAGTCCTGCGAAAACTGCCCAGGGCCTTAGTAAGCAGCCACTGACAGATTGTTGATTTCAAACTCTTTATATCGACAGCTCTGATAAGTAAAACTGCATTTCGTCATCCTAATCTACCAGGTATTATGCTCAGAAATCACAGAATAACAATCGCTTGTGTTTGTGGACATAATCAACAACACATTTGAAATAATAAGGACAGCGATCTTTTAAATCATGTCAAACTAAATTGCTTTACGTAAACGAGTCATTATTCAGTCAACTGAGTAAATACCTGGTAAACAACATATTACTTTGTTTTGAGGTTTACATGAGGACATTGGCGCGAGTGTCTGGCAGCCGGAGCCCGACCAGGCCGCCGCCAACCAACACGGACGATGCCAGCAGGATGGGAATAGCTTTGGTGATGCCAACCAGCGAGCCAAAGATCAGGTTGCCCAGCACGGCTGCCAGCTTACACATGGCATTGCAGAAGCCGAACCCTGTGCCCCTGAAGACAAGACGGAAGGGGGGAGAGGTTCAGATATGTACAGGCATGTTATCACAGTCTCAGTCGCACAGTTGTTACGTTTAGGGGGGTACGGGGGGGTTCCTGGCCCTAAGTTCCATACTGTATGTGTCATTCTATTCAACCATGGTTTCTTACTCCGGACATCATCCATCACACTTCCTATATTCAGCAGATGCTACTCAACAAACTCTTTCTGTATGTAAGATATGAGTGTGTAGTCCTTGATTGACATGTTTACCTGCTGGTGAGCAGGAGGTTTTTGACCAAACAATTCTACGGAATAGTTCTACAAGTGAGGTACTAAAGGGGAGAGCTGATGCTCGATATGCATTCATGTGTTTCTCTATCGATTTGTGATGAGTCTTTTGTAAAATCTAAAACGTGCATTTTCGACAAGGCTTGCTGAAAAAACAAGAAGCCTGTTCGTCTCCTAAGGAGTGAAGGCAGACACTGGTCAGTCGCACTGCTGAGGTGACCACGGCCTTATTTGGCAGGGCAGATCTCATGGTGCAGTAAATGTTATGCTGAATAGTTTTTTTTAATACGCTGACCAGGTCCCTTGACCTAAATTGTTTCTTTCTTGCATGAAAAATATCAGTAAATTTGTATGATAGCGGGAAGAACTTTGACTCATGTTCCCTGCTATGATGCTGGCTCCATGTTTGACCAATCAGCAGACTTAATTTTTTTTTTTAACATCATTTTGAAAATACCGGCTCTGAAGTAGGAGCTAACACGGTTCCTAATAATTGGGATCCAAGAACTTAAAGGCTTTATAGTTCCTGTGGTCCAAACATCCAAAAAAGGGGGAACCTCCACTTTTAGATCTACAAATGATCTGAAAACCTGTTTGCACCTCAATGCGTGCGTCTTCTTTAAGTCGACATTACGAAACTTCATGAAACGCACAAACAGGGTTCTGTATGCAAAGAGTGCAGCACTAACCTCCTGTCTGTTGGATAGAGCTCAGCGGTGACCACATCCAAGGAGTTCCAGGCAGAGATACTGAGGCCATTGTAAAGACAGAGCATGAAGATCATCATCGACTCACTGGTACCAAACCAAAGGAAAAAGCAGCTGATGCCTGACAGCACCATGGAGCCTCCTGCAGGACACAAGGTGACACATCATTTACATTTCCGATAGCAATTCACCTCGTTCACGTCACTGCGGACACAAAGGTCGGGAAACCGAGGGAGCGACAAAATGTCAAATAGTTGGAGAAAGGGCTGCTATTCATAGCCCGATCAAGAAGTCACAGCAGGACCTCAGAGACCAGAGAGGAGGTTACGTCATACCTAACATGCTGAGACGTCCTATTTTGTCCATCAGGAGAGCAGAGACAATGTTTCCAGGCAACACAGCCAGCGTTCCCAGGAAGTTGACGAAATAGACCCAGTAGGCACTGTAGTCATCATCAAACGTCATCTGACAGCCTGTCTTGTTGTGGTGGAAGGAGCTGTTGATCACCTTTGAATTTGTTAGCTTGGCATCATCGATATCTGTAAATGCGAGAGACAAGAGAACAGTTTTCTCATTGTCTCATTTAAATAAGGAGAAGCTTTTATACGCCAGGCACCTTTTACAGTGAAGATACAACTCAATTGTACGACTTGTGACTTTAAATAGTCACAGCGGAAACTAAATCCTTTGTCTGCGTGCGTTTATCTCATGATTTTATTTATGGATAACTTTGGTCATTTTCTAAGTTATTCATATTGTCCACAATCACCACACAGATGCTAAAGCCAGCATCGACCTTCTCCACTCACATTTAGTTATTTGTCAGCCTGCAGCCTGGATTCACTCGTTTTTTGGTGCAATAGACCCCTGTTGTTGTCCAAAACTGATAAACCACATCTGCTGGATGACATATTTATTCATTTCATAAAAGGTGACTTTTCTATTTTTTAGCAAATGTCGAGTTATGGTCATCAATGAAAGAAGGAATCTAAATGTCAGTAGGTAGAGATTAAATGGACACTGTGATCAAATTAGAAAAGGACTTTAAAGTTGTCCTTTGAATGTTGCTCTGGATTCTCAGCCAGGCAAAGCAGTCAACTGCCCCAGTCTCACCAGTCCAGTGCACGTTAAATGCTTTTAAATTCTCCACTAAAGTACCACATCACCTAATACTGCTCCTGCGTCAGTAGCTTTTTGTGCTGCTAGTCTATAGTGTACTCACATGCTGCATTCTGGTAAGTAAAGGGATTTCAGGACTCGCCACACTTTGAGCAAAGTGAGGTTGGACGAGGAGCCATTGTGGTGCTCTACACTCTACACTTAGTTTTTTAAAAAGTCATGCTCTGGACAAAGGTTTTGAGCTTTCCACTGGCAGATAGGAAGGTCAATAGTAATCTCGTGTCTGAGCGCTAACTAAAGAGTTAGAGCCTGGACACGGCTTCACTTAGCTTTAAAATCAGAATGTTGGGGGCAACCTAAACCCACCCCCCCCCATAAAAAAGCTTAGCATAAATATTGAAAATAGGGTGAACAGCTCGCCCAGTTTTGTAACATAACAAAATACACATTTTATCATGAATAATCTGTGCAATAACATTAGGACAATACTGTGCCTTTGAGTTTAATCGATAATACTGAACTGTAACTGTGCAATAATCGTAGAAAGTTATATAAACGGAATATACAAGTATAAGTTGTATATGTCAAGCATTACTGTTAAACCTGTGGAACTACGATGAGAGTTCAGACATACTTGCCAATAAAACTGGCCACATTCTGTACTGTCACCTTTAATTTGTTTTATTTTTTTAGTATAATAAGTAAAATTTGTTAAAACCGTGTGTTGTGGTTTTACAGGCATAAAGAAATAACACAACACACAAACCTCTATGAAACCAACAATGTGTTGATCGGTGAGCTGTAGCGGTGCTGGCAGGCAGAGATTTTCACCTTTAGACTGAACCAGGGTGTTTGTTTCCACTGTTTTCTCTCCTAATTCTCGGCGACAATGCAAATAAGCACATTTTGCAAAATGTCAAACGGTTTCTTTAATCCCAATGATGCTTTCTGCAGTTTGTATTCTGTAAAGAAATGGCGGATTAATGAGGCTCCCTGCGCTCGCTTCTGCTCTCCTCATACAGTTCTCTCTCCAGAGACACTTGGCTGGGGGCAAAGAGACTTCCTTTCCATTGGGGCATCGCCAGGAACCTGACGTTCCCTCCCTGTTTCCGTGTTCAGCGCTTTCCTGAGTGCCGGAGGGACATGGTTAACCACTGTGAGCTCCCACAAGGTCTGATTCAGCTCCAGTTCTCTCGGAACATTTAAAACGCCGACATTATGCTATATTTCCTATTCCTATTTCCTGGAATAGGAATAAGTCCGGGACTGCACTTTGACAACACAACCGGGATTTCTTACAAGGTGCGATTCGGTTGATTTGGATGCTGATGCAGATTCCAACGTCTTTATCGAGACAAATATGATGCAATGAATTAGTCAGCAAGTGAGCAGGGGAAGCTGCTTAGGGGACCAAACAAGTGCCGCACAAACCCAAAAAAAAGCATCACTCCAGCTGTCTTTGGTGGTTAGAAACAGCCGTTCCCGTGCTTTGCAGTCCTGCTTGGCTCTGGGTCTTTGTTAACTACATCCATCTGAGTTCAGAAAGGCAATATATGCAGTAGCAGAAAGGTTAAGGAGTAATTCCGTAGCATACAGCAAATCCATTAATACTAAGCCCCTTTCATTTTTTATTTTTTTTTCTTAGGCACACGCTTGGGCGTTACACCATAAATGAACTGTCAGAAAGACGCAGAAAGACTGAGTGGAGAAACTGAGACTAATATTTAAGGCACATACAGTATAAGAGGAAATACATCAGTGCAGGACAGCAGGGCTCCGAATGTAGACTCACCTGTATTGTAAAAGAAGGAGTCTACAAAGGTGCAGTTTTTGAAAAACGATCCCACTGAGGAGATGTCTTCAAAATAGCAGTTGAGAAAAGACGAGTCGATGAATGTGACGGCTTTGAACTTCATACCGATGAACCTGGGAAGGGGACAGGGGTGGAAATGAATGGAAATAAAGATCAAAAGCAATCAGTCAGTACAGCAAGATTAATAGGGACTGGTGACATATCTGTGGCATATGTGTAAGGTGCCAATTTGGAATTATGTCTCTGCGTGGAGTAATGTATGAGCGGGGTCACTAAAAAAATGGTAATTGTACTGCATGCACTGCCTCATTATCCCAAATGTATTAAAGTATTAACCTTTATGGTTTGTAGCAGTAAAGTTTTGAACTAGACCCGCAATGACTGACACAGGGAGGCGGAACAATTGACAAGTCCAATATGGGCTCCCAGCTCTGATTTCTGGTCTCCACCAACTCCTGACACAAACACCTGTCTGTGTCCACCAGGTCATGTCTAACTAAGACTGCCAGCTGGGACAAAAGCTCAAATGAACCGTTTCATACGCAGCTAAAAACTGTAGTGCTGCATACAGAAAGCCGCCTTATTATGAGGACACATTTTTAGTATTGAAAATGGAGCCCTAGGGTAAAACTATAAAGCAGAAAGTACGCTCATTATAGCCTCTTTAGGGCTGAAGTTAACTTGTTTCCAGTGTGCAGCTACTGGTCCTGCCAACCTGCCCGATGTTTTGTTGTTGCCCTTTTCTTTCCTCTCACACTTTCCACCCTGAGGCTGGTTCTGCTGGTTTTTCCTCTCCACTGTTACCTAGTTCTGCCCAAGGGGTATTTGTCGGCTTTTCTCTATGTATCTATATAGTCTTGACTTTATTCTGTAAAGTGCCTTGAGATGACTTTGTTGTGAAATGGCGTGATATAAATAAAGTTGAAGTGAATTAAGTTTCAATTGAATTGAAATGTTTTATTGGTAGAAAGGATCACGCCTGGTGAAATTACTCAGATTTCAGAATTGCTTACTAATGCATAAGAGTTTGGTCAATTTACTCATATGCTATACTTAAAGCTGGAGTATGTAACTTCTCTCTATTGCGTAGAGAAATGCTGTCGGCGAATCACGTGACACAGATTCAGTGGCAGCAGTGCAGAGGTGCTCATTTTCAATGTGTCTCACCCTTTTAACCAATCAGAGAAGTCCTGGTTGGATGAATTACATTTTCTTATTACATCGTGTGGATGCCTGGGGAAGAAATGACTCAAGGGTGCAATGTGGGAAGAAGCCGAGCCAGCGAAGGAAGTTTAATGCTTTGGGCGATGTTTGCAATCCTTGGTCCCACCGTTCACGTGGACTTTACTTTGACAGCGACCTAAGCATTGGTGCAGACCAAGTACAACGCCTTCATAGAAACAGCATCCAGCAGGATAATGCACCCTGCAGCCCTGCACAAATGGTTCAAGAATGGACGGAGAAACCCAACAAAAAGTTTGAGGTGTCTACCATACTCCATGCCTCGATGGGTCAGGACCTACTCACATTTAGGCAGGTGATCATAATGTTATCGCTCATTGGTGCATTGTAGCTTTAAGTTCTTGGGCATTTTTATGGTATGCAACTTGCTACCTTGAGTTCACCTAAAACTTTAAAAAGAACGACTGTTACATGAGCAGAGTAGTTCTACGTTCTGGTGTGTTAAGAACAGAGCAGCATGTCCTTCCTTTAGCATGTATAATAAGTCTGTCTGTTACTGATCTATGTATCTGATGCACGCTGCTGAACACAGTACCATGATATTGATCTTGATTTAATCTCTTAATAAATGTGCATTCGGGGATGGAGAAGAACAAAAACAGCATATCGATGGGTGAGGATCACAACCAGTGGAGAACGAAGAGATGTGTGTGTGTGTGTGTGGGGGGGGGGGGGGGGGGGGGGGGGGAGAGAGGAAGATACGTCTTTTAATTTCCTGGCCAGGGAGATAAAGGCGGCAGGATTAATATTACCGGTTGCAGTGTCTTGTTTGTCGGAATGACAAATAGTACTGCTATCCCACGACGGGACAACTAGCTTTAACAACAACACTGTGGCTTTGGATCACAATGTGTTACAATACTTTCCTGCTGCTTTTAATCATTTTCTGATGCCTAACATGTGTCATGTGGAAGGTCGAAGCCAAAATATTAAAATCCAATCCACCTGTCATTTAGAAAGACTCCATTTCTGTGGATCTGGTTCTCCAGGGTGAAGTTAAAGGTGAAGTCTTCAATGCGTTCGTTGGTGTGAATCTTAACTCTGGAGGCGTATTCATCCGCCTGAAGGTGCTTGATGACATCCGGGAACCACACAGACAGCCCGTAGTACCTGGACACAACAACGGCTACTTGAAGTAAAGTGTGTAAAGTATCACAAGGTTCACACAGATAAAATGTTTGTTTCTTTAAATAAACCTGATACACATGTTACATATTACAGGGTGAAACAATGTATAATTTACTACTATAAAAATATCTGCAGTATCACTGAGGTTCACATGGCGGAAACACTTAAAGTCATAACATTTTGAAATTGCTGAACAAAAACTAGACACAACAGAGAACCAGAGTCTGAAATGTTGCATCACTTCTAATTTTACAAATGCATGATGCAAATAAACTGTGAACTCACACACACACACAGACACACACACATCACATAAAGAAAAATGGAAATGATTCTTAGATATGCAATTTGCAGGTGGAAAATGTTTTGCAAAAGTTGCTGGTGTTGCAGTTTCCTCATCCAGATTTGCCAGCACCTGATACGCCCGAGTTTCAAAAGGTTTATTGCATCTCTACCAAATATGTTGCATCATCTTAATTAACTCTGGTAACAAAACAGCCAATTGTGTGTGTTTGTGTGTGTGCACATTTGTGCCTGTAATTGTCTGTACATGCGGGTGCATGTCAACATAAAGATGACAAAGAGGAAAACATGGGTGTGACTGGATGTGAGGTGCAGTACCTGTGCTACTGGTTAATACTGTAAGTGTTTTGCAACGAAGACACATTTTTAAAAAGGAAATATTTCTATGGATCTTTCTGTCAGAAAAAGAAGTTGTGATAGTTGCAACTGGGCTAAAAAAAAACTGACAGTGTAAAGAAACAAGAGACAAAAGACAGAAGCAGGATCCAAAACAATTCTCACCGTAAAAGAAAAAGTTTTGACAAAAGGAAAATCAACTTTAGTATAACACTACTTACTGTTGTGTCTTTGCAATTTTAAAAGACTGTCTTAGGGCACGTACATACTGTAATTCAGTAAAGGGGCCATCATAAAAAACAAAACAAAAACTAAATGGCACCTTCTCTCAAATAGGTTCTCTCTTTCCAATCTAACATGTCAACATTCATCGAGAGAAAAAAAGTGACACTCTGTTATTAAGCTGCAAAGTACTGGATAATCAGCTTCAACCCGGAGCAATGAGTCGCAATATTTAACACAATGGAAACATTCGAAAAAAACACAGAGAAGCGTAGAAGCAGAGCTGGAGCGACGCAGAAGACTGTGCAGAAAATCCCTTACCCAAAAGACAGAGTAAACCAGACTGTAGCAAGTTTCAGTGTGTTGTCTTTCACTGGGTAGCTGAAGCATTTCATAAAAGTCAACCAGATCTATTATAAAAAGGGGAAAGAATTTGGCTTAGTTAATATTTTAGCAGCCACAAACACTCAAACAAATAAAGCAAAGTCAAAACCGCGTCCTACTCCTCTGAGCTCGGCCTTGATCTTGAAGAGGACCTTGAGCACAGGGTTGGCTGACTCACTCCGCATCTCCACCAGCTCATCCAGCTGTTTGGGGATTTTTATCCTGTTCACCTGCAGGGGGAGACACTGATCTGTCACCTGCTGATGGCACTGCAGCAGGGAGGAGTTGTGTACATTAGGAGCAGGTGTGTACTCACCGTGAACACTCTTTCGGGCTCTCCACGTGCACGCATGTTGGTGTCATGGATGTGTTTGAGCACCATCCAGGCCTCGTCATGTTTACCCATCTGGGGAACAGTTACATTCATCCTATTATTCATTCATTACATCCTCAATTAGCCAGAATTATCCGGATTTTAGTTTACGTTTCTATATTTCTGAACTATTAGGTCTTTGCAGCACTTGCACAAGTCACGAGTGCTAAAAAGATCCTATATTTCATCAGTGGAAAGCTTTTCACAGTCTGACACTGTGGGACCCACCTCACGTAAAAGTTAAATACTGACACACTGGATCTACTCCCCCACACCACCCCCACAAAACCCTGACTACTTGTGCACACTGCAGTTGTTTAGGGGCTTGTTAACGGATTATAATTTTGCAACTTAGGCCTATTTGTCTGTATTTGGGCAAAATTTTACCATTTTAAATTTGCCAAATGATTTAGCATCAGTTCCTGTTTGCAGTGTGCGCATGGATGCACTGACAAGTAATAGAGAATTAATTGGACACTGAAGTAAACTTAAAAATCAGATATTTCTTGGGCAAGTTCTGTTATGTTTAGTTAGATTTGCGTGGATGACGACTATTGTAAGAAGACTGATCGACTTCTATTAATAGTGTACAACAGAAACAATGACTGTCTGAAAGTCCAAGTCATACTGACTCTAAAAATATGTGTTATGTTTGCATATCCAGATTTGACGTAGTTATGGTGAAAAGAGGGTATTTTGATGCACAGTGTAACAGTTGGGACACGTAGGATTTTGAAGTAACTTACAAGGTTCCAACAGTTTACAGTACTGTTCAGTACATTTAAAGTAACTAACTTCCCATTAATTATAAAAACATTACATACACTTTTCTTTTCACCTTGTCTTACATCCAACTCTTGCCCACCACTGTTGTTTGAAAACAGTTCAGGAACCTCTGCAATAGTTGCAAAGACTAGAGTAGAGTATATAGAAAGATTTTACTGCATTTATCTATTTAGTTTTAAGTAAAGAGAAAAGGTTATTCCGTAAAGTTTTAGGTCCCTGATATCCAAAAGAATCAGTGTCATTGTCATTAAGAGAAATAATGGTGCGGCTGTTTCCTTCTTACCTCCAGGTAGAAGCGAGGGCTCTCAGGCATGAAAGTGAGAGCTACCACTGCAGAGACACATGGCAGCGCGCACACCACCACGAACACTCTCCAGCTGTGGAACTGGTACGCGGAACCCATGCTGAAACTCCATCCTGCACAGGAGGACACGCATGTAGTCAGAAATAACGAGGTACGACGTCGGGCCAGAGTTCAGTCGTAATAATAAGGAAAGACACACAACTTGAATGAAATAGTCACAAAAACACGTTCATAGCTTCTGTACTTTCAATTCGTTTTCGTTATTTTCATTCTTTGCCGCAGGCTTGGACACATTTACGGTTTCAGCCTCCTAAGCTAAAACGCTGGGCTCCTCAGCCACAACCCTAATGGAATTATTCAACCCCGAGGTCGACTTAAGTTCCCCCGCTTCACCACAGAGTATCTGACATGTATATACATACATTTAATTATTTTACCACACCAGCTGTTTTCTGTTTTTCATGCCGATCTACATTAAAACAGGCTTCATGCCTTGGATAAGACACTGTGTGGGATAAATACACTGGATTTAGTTGCTGTGTTTGTTTCTGTCTTTGCATTCAGGTCATCAGACTGCTGCTAGGTGTTTGCTAGTTCTGCTACAGATGGTTGCATGGTATTCACGTGGCTTCTACGCTGTTCTGTAAAAAAAAAAACATGCAGTAGTTAAAACTTTCAGAACCATGGACAGAGACACAGAGAGCCAAGTCCTAAAAACTCGAAACCTCTCAACTTCCTATTGTTATTTCAGGGCTTATTTACCAACCACGTTTACATGCTCTTTTAATACACCTCATTCTTATGCAGGCTTTACGATGAATTCAGGTGGCACACTGAAGTGTCTCTCACACTTCGTGGTGGACTAAAGGTTAGAATCCCTGAACCAGCAGAATATAATCTGGGTGGGACAAGTAAGAATTCTGCACTGGTTTCCTTCCTTGATCAAGGCCCTAAATGCTAAGGTCATTCAGGACATTCTTGAAAAACAGAGGAGCCAAATATTTTAGAAAAATCAAGAAAAAGTAAGTTTTGCCTTAAATAACATTTGTGATTTCTGCCTCTAAACATCACGTAAGATGTGCTATTATATCAAAAATCTGTGACTGGAAGGTGGAAGAACCGGGGGAAGTTTTAATAACTTAAAATCCTGGAGAAATAGAAGAAGTTTATTTTACACTAACATAAGCTTAAGTATCACACAACATCCAGTTTTTCACCAGCATTTACACATCAATGGTGGTTTTAGGCAACTTGTCTGTAATTCTATTCTCATTTATTATACAGAGTGATTAAATGTCTCATTTGTTAGAGGCTAGTGTTATATTTAAAAGATGTCATTTAGATTCTAGAGACCAAATTTAAATATTAGATTGCTGGCAAAAGCCAAAGCATGTGGAACATCAACAAGTCAAAAGTGTTTAGGGGCAACTCAGTCTGAATTTCATTCATACAGTATCAGTCAATCTGCGTGCATCAGGAAAGTGTGTGTGTGTGTGTGTGTGTGTGTGTGTGTGTGTGTGTGTGTGTGTGTGTGTGTGTGTGTGTGTGTGTGTGTGTGTGTGTGTGTGTGTGTGTGTGTCCTCTGGGGCTGCTCCAGCCTGTACCAGTACAAACCTCGTTAGGGGAATTATAGCTATAATGGACTGGAGGGGATGGCTGGCTGATTCAGATACTCTGCAAGATTTATGTCCCTCCTCTACAGTAACTGAGACACAAATACACCGCACGCACACACACTTGCACCCAGAAATGCACGCACACAAACACATATACACACTGTCCTTGGCCATTGTTCAGTGTTGTGACACTAATTTTAAAGCACAGGTTCATCCGGACAAACCCGGCGTACATCTTACACAGTGACATAAACATGTCGCAAACACAACTGCTCAGAGTAGACGGAGTGATTTTCTTTTTGTTTAAACTCCTTTAAAAAAGACAAAAGTACACTCAGCTGCAGACACACACACACACACACACACACACACACAGACTCACTTTACGTATATTACTAGGGCCAAACCCCTTCTGTAATTTTATTTTAAACCTTTTTTAATAGAACATTTTGCTTTGACACATTTAGTAAATATAATCCTTCACTTTTCACTTGAAAGAGTAGAGATGACTGTCTGTCAGACTAATGAACTGGTGTTGATGGTGTGTAATTTGATACGTGTATAACACCGTTACATTGCAGACCCAGATTCGAAAGCCTGCCTCGAGTCGACACCAGTCCACCAGTCAATGTAAAGAGCACTGCGGCGGAACCTTTTCACCACACACCACTGCGTCCGGGAGAAAAAAAAAACGTGTTAAAACACTGGCGTCTAATCAATTGACCTCAATTATGAGCCTCTGCCAGCACACACACACTCACACAGAGAGAGTTTGTAACAATGGACACAGAGCGCTAGGGTGGAAACCTTCAGTGTGTTTCGTACGTGAACTATAGAGCCGTGGAACATAATTACCTGTTGTCTGTTTCTGAGCATCTGAACACACGAGTTCATTTTTCGCCTAAAACATTTAAGTCCTATTTTGAGACATAATTTTTTAAAAAAAGGGAATAATGGAAAGAAATTCAACTACATATCTGTGCTTCAAACCACTTGGTTGAGATACTTAATCTCATTATAGAGTCAACACAGTCTGGGAACTGTGTCTGGCAGCAGCAGCGGCGTCCTGATGACCAAGATGGAGCATCTTGGTCATCAGGACGCTGCAAACTCAGCAAACTGATTAACATGGCTCTGAAATTACGAGCAAAGCAGCATTTCCTCTTCACACACGCCTTCTTCTGTCACTTCCTCTTGGTTTTCTGTCTCCGCCTCCCTTTAGCCCTCTGCTGTATCCTTTCACCTTTCGATTATCGCTGACACGGGCCACATAAATCAAGCGCACAGTCTCCACCTCTCCTTCCCCCTTGTCCTCCTAATCTCTATCTCTACACTGTCTCTCTCTACACACCCCTCAGCACCAGATTGATTTCACCGCACTCATTTTATTATTATCCTCTGATACACACCTCGTCCTGCCTTTCTTTTATCCTCCAGCTCTCTCTCTCTCTTTATTCTGAGATTTGATATATAAGCTAAGCTTTTACTTTTGTCATGGCTCAAACACAACCACAAAATTCCATTAAATTACCACAAATACTAATAAACACTTTCGGCTATGCGGCATTCTGTGTTTTGAACTTCGTTGTTGCGTTCATGGTAAAAAAAAAAAGGCCTTCACGTGCACTTCGCCGTGCAGGCTGACATATGGCGTGTTACTTACTCTGCTGCTGTTGCCAAAGCCTCCACCTTTGTGTGCCCCACCCCCCTTCACTTCCAAATGAACCAAAATGACTGGGGAATTGTTTGCAATGTTCCCCACATGTTATGTATCACATTGTGATATATATGTGCTGCACTACAGCAGGGAGCATCTTAAAGAGTAGAACCATTTCGCCACCTCAGACTTTTCTGCCATTTCCATTTGCAGTAATGTTTAAACTAGTGATGCAATTGATTCTTGACAGTGGGAGACGTCTCCAGTGTGGAGCCTGGGTCACTGCAGCTACATTTTATCCTTACTGTACCTTGTAGATGTAATTTCAGCTTTTGTATACTGTGTTGTAATCTGTTTTTCCCCCATCATGTTTTGCACAGCATGTATTTTACTGTATATTGATATATAAATATGTACAGGATATAGGTGTTGAACTCCTTTATATGCTCATAATATCACTGATTTGGCACAAAAAGTTCAGTTCCTGACTAATCCTACTCAGCCTGTATTCATATGTTCTTTCATTGTCTGTGGTTAAACCATTCTGTTTACAATGAGTTTGAAATAGATTGAAGGACCAGTTCTAAATTTCGGGGGTGTTCCTTTAAGCACCGGTCAGGAATTTTTTTTTTTTTTTTTAACTACAACTAAAGACATATTTAAACCCAGTCCAGGCAGAAGGAGGTTTAATGCTATTAAAATACATTTACTCGTCAACATCACCAAGTTTAGCAGTTTCTTCAAATTTGTGGACACATGAAGAGACGATATACGGATCACTGTAATGCTGTTAATATAAAAAGCTAATGACGCTAATGACTCACTTGTGCTATTTGGCACTGACATCCGGTCCGAGCTGTCACTCACCGTAGTGTGGGATTATGGCCCAGGCCATGGCTGAGGCGTAAATTCCTCCGATCATCCAGAACATGCACAGCCAGCTCAGATGCTCTCCTCGCTTCTCCCGGGCCAACACCTCCGCAAAGTATGAGAATACTATTGGTACTGCTCCACCAATCCTGCAAATATGTTTTGTTGTAATTAGCTATGTATGCTTCAGCAGCCAGACTTCATTTGTCTTACATTATGGGGGTGATGCCAAACACTTATAAGCATGGAAAACAGATTTATGGCTACAGAAAACTAAGTCGGCAGCTCTGTTTGCACTTTTTAAAAAAATGAGTATCATTATCCCACGTGACAATATACTGTTAGCGTGTCACTGTCACTGCAGTTCCCTTCTCGAGATGCTAGATTTCAACTCATTTTAACCAATAAGGAGTTTCTAAGTTTGTAAATGAATCCTAATTGTTTCTGCCTATTTTCTGTCCAATGCAACTTAATATTTGTTTAATGAAACCCCGCTGTTGTCTACTAAACCAAGAAAGTAAAAAAATACACTGCAGTTTAGGACAAAGGATGTTACAAGCAATTTAATTTAATTTCTGATGATCTTCCTCTTCCCATTTCCTCAAAGTTCCTTTTCACATTATGGCACAGAATCAGAGGCTTTTAAGTAACAGTTTTCATTATAAAGACAATATCGTACATCACATACATTCTACTTAAATAATTACACAATATCATGATAAATAGCTGCACTGCATCAGCAGTGGCCCGTATGTGTCTGTAGTGACTCTGCCTGGGTTTCACAGCTTCAGTGTTGAGCTACTATAGACAACAGTGCAGGGGAAATTACAATGGATGTTGTTTCTTTTTAACTAATGGAGCCCATTTTCACTGAGCAGATTTAAATACCTCTTCCTTGATTCTTTAATCGACATTATTTCTCTTAAAAGTACTTTACATTTACATTTTTCTCCCTGTACAGTAGTGTGCATTAAAAGTTTCAAGTATTTTTTTTCCCCATGACCTTTGGAGGGAAGGGTGTTCTGGGTAACCATTGGTTGCAGAGGCCCTGATGTGCACACAGGGCTGATTGCTTAGGACTCGAGTTCAAAACAAAACAAAGAAAAGGAAGAAGCACAGCAGAAGATGGAACAGTTAGAGGAGAAGCAACTGGACAAGGTTAAAAACCACATATCCACCTCATCTGTTTTGTTCTCCTCTTCTTTGTATGATTGACTGCTATGATTTGTTTATGGCATTTTGTCTAAAAACTGTAAAGTTCCCCTGCGATTGAAACCTAAATCTGCGTGATGTGACAGAGTGGTGCTGAATCTCCTTTTCCTCTCAGCAACAAAGTTAATGAGGTGAAGAAAATCTTAATGAAACAAGCTGAATCGATTTAATTGGGCAACAACACTTGAAGTTGGATCATATTTCTCTCAGACACATTGGTAAAAAAAAAGTCTAATAAACTAAATCTTCCCATGAAAATCCCACTTCACAAATCCCACTACAGCTTCAGAACAGTGTTAAGTGATTTATTCTGTTACACTTCCACAAAAATGCTTAATAATCCTAATGATAAAGTATACACACAATCATAAATCATAAGTGAGCTGAGCGCACAGTAAACTAGAAAACCCGTTAAGATACGGAGATGCAGTGGACATTATACATTCTCTCTTATTCCGCAGCCTGAACACAACATTTTGTTCCTCTTAGAGTACAGTCAGACTGCAGGTCTCAATGCTCAATTCGTTTTGTTTTGCTGAATCAATTTTTTTGCACGGCTGTTCACAATATCGTTTAAATGTGAAATACGTCAGACTCCATTGGGAACTGGTCCTGACAAAGTCCGACAAACTTATAAGGAAATGATAATGAAAAGGAGGATGTGGAAAAAAAGAGTGTGTATTCTTTTAACAATGGTCTTTGATGGAGCAATAACTGTCCCGTCTGTACATAGATGTGTGTGGATGTGACGTTGGAATCAGGAGTGGCGGGAATGTGACAGAGCAGCTTTACAGAAACAGATTTCATCCAAAATATCAGGTTGTCAAGACAAACCTTTAATCACATCTGCCAGCTCTTCTCCGCAAGACTGTCGTGCAAAGCCACTCATCTCGATGACGTCAAATTCGGATGCAATGCGTCCTGACTGTTCAGACTGAGGTCGCATTGGAAAACATCATATACGTATCTGATTTAGGATCACATTTTAAAGTGGTCCACATCTTATTTAAGGATAAAATCAGATTCCGTGTCATTCTTAAAAATCAGATCTGGGCTAAGCTCTGCCTGCTGACAGAACGTAGCTTTAGTTTGACAGCTGTGTTTTAAATCAATTGCATGTTTAGTTTAGTGTACATGACTGCACCTTATTGTCCAAGTGCATGAAAAATGCATATTATACTACATGAAGGATCAGGGCATCAGTTCTTGCAGTAACAAGGAATTCCAGTAGTTGTGACCTATGAGTGATTAATGATGTCCACGTCTTACATGGACATCATGGTCCATGTCTTACACTGAATGTTTCTGGTGACATGATGCTTCTGTCAGATGAATGACTGATAGTTCATGTCGTAATCGTACTGTTACCATTTACATATATACTTTAAAGTATGTTTGTCACAGTAGCCTGACCTCTGAGCTGGAATTGACCTTTATCAGTCTGTATGAGTAAAATGTCAGATCCCTGAGATGGGAGGGCCGGACACTAATCAAGGATGTGGGCAGCCAAGCAGACCACACCAGCGTTAAAACGCACAGATGCTCATTTACTGCGCTTCATTTCTGCAAACGTTTCTGTTTAGCTTTGTTCCTCCCGCCCCCGCTCATGGGACTAGGATGGGCTGGTGCCAGGCAGTTAGAATAACCTCCTGCCATGAGCGTTTGAGTATGGAGGAGGCAGAGACGGCGGAGGACCTCGGTGGGAGGACAGATCAGGCTGGAGACGGAAAAGGCCTCACAGGGGGGTGGACTATGGGGGGGGTGGTGTGTAAAGCGGGAAAATATTTTGGAAAATGAGTTGAATAAACTCACCCAAAGCCGGACAGCATGCGGCAGAAGAGGAACACACTGTAGCCTTGGACAAAAGAGGAGAGGAAGGCGAAGAAGCCGTTGACAGACATGGATATCAGCAGGCACTGTTTACGGCCCACCTTGTCCGACAGGCCCCCCCAAAAAAAGGCTCCAAACATCATCCCCAGATACACAATGCTGCCTGGAGAGAGAGAGGCACAAAAAGCTGTAAATGATCATAAACATCTAGAGTTGCTGAATTCACATTATGATGCTTTGGAAAAAGTCAGAGTTACAGTATATGTGGATGCATTAACCCAAAATACACACACACACACACACACACACACACACACACGCACGCAATACAGTATTCAAATAGTGTTACTGTTTCTAAAATATACTGTACACTAACCTCTTTACATGTGTCACCAACAAACATGGCTGATAAATCATAGGACTTTACATAGACCCCCCCCCCCCATTTCATGCACAGATGCTTATTTGAAAAAACCCCAAGTGAAAAACCTGGAAATTGTCACACACTAAAATAATTTCAAACAAAAATTGCTTCCAGTCGCCATTTGTTAAAACCAAATGCAAAGCTTTTTAGCTCTGTTTTGGTCTCCACCAATTCCTGAGATGAACATCTAGCTTGTTAACTGCCACAAGCTTCACTAAGTTCGTCACATTTTCTCTTCGCCATCTGGTCCAATTGTGCAATTGTCTTGATGAAAGCGGCGATAATAGTAAAGTTGAAATGCTTCTAGAGCTATAAGGGAAACTGCAGAGCCATGTGAAATTAAAACGCTCAGCACTATGTAAAATAATTCCCATAATTCACCTGCTACAATGTTTTCTTTTTTGAAGGTTTTGCATTAGAAATATGCTTCATAAACTAATGTGAAGAGGAGTTGACAGCACTTTTGGGGATCTCAGACTCATTAAACAGCGCTGGCTAACTAATAATTTTAGTGGTGTTCCTTTTGACCGCAGTCTCATAACAGAAACCACCTGATGGGCTGTGCAAATCGTGGAAAGAGTGCAAAGAGCGAAGCGGAGCTTTATGAGAGTGGAATGAAAGAGGACGGGGCTGAGCTGAGTGGATCGATCCCGAGTCTCAGGCTACTGCTTCAGCTTAATTTGCATGTTGTAGCTTTAAGTAAATGATCAGGGTACTTCTACTACTGTCTACACAGTAAAGCTAGTGTTGCATAGCTTTAGCCCACTACTCTCCATAAAATGTGTTCATTATGCATTAACGAAAGACGCTGCACAGGGTCCAACGTGAGACTTTTCGTGCCGTTACACTGGTATCACACCTGCAGATCTCAGTGGTCTATTATTGCACTGGACACACAGAGCTGTAACAAAAGGAACGCACACACACATCAGCTGAAGAATTAAGTGGTGCTTTCCAAGTGCTTCGGTGGTGTAACAGAGCTCAGAGTGAAATTGGTTGTTGTTCTCTGGCTATCGGCAGAACACTGAGAGGTCACATTAAATGTGGGTCTGTATAAACAGCAGAGCTGCGATCGATAAGTTGGAGCACTACAAAATAAAAAATAATAAATAAAAAAAAAAGGACTGCAGATCCACTTGACTTTGTTTTGACTGGACTGAAGGTTTAATTTTCCATTTCCTTAAGCTAATTATGAAAGTCAATATGTCTGGTTTGAAATCCAGTCCTCGGCAGCCACAATCGGTATCTGATTACAAGCCCATTACATGATAAAACTCAAGTGTATAAAGGATTGAGTTACAACAACTGCTGTGAAATCTCTCTCGTGCTCACTAATGTGCTTCATTTTGCATGGGAGGGGCAATACACCGACGAGTATCTACTATACAGTACTAATTTAATATGGCTTCAGTAATCACACCCTTTAAACCAAATGCCGTGTCTCCCGGGTGACAGACATTCGCCGGCAGTTTAATTCTCTCTGATTAAAATGGCTCTGTAAGGTAACCGATTTCTGCAAGTGGCTGCTTGGGGGGGGGGGCAGTTGCCCTCTCAGCCCTGCTTTTAACGTCCCGGCATTTGTCTTTTGCTGCTGCTTGTCCGCAGGAAGTCTGGGTCATTTCTCTCCAAGTCCCCGGGCGCATGCGGGACAAAGGAAAGACGATGGTGGTGGTGCAGAGGGGTGGAGGATGTCAGCCTAGTATATAATCCACTTTACTCTCTATGTGCTAATAAAAATGCTAATGCGTGTGGAGGGTGAGACGCGATTGTTTGACGAAGCAGCACCAGGAAGAAGTCCTGCAGAGGACCCCCCCCCCTCGCCCTCTCTGTGTTGGATGTGATGGGACAGATACGCCGAACGCTGAGGGTCTTATCAAAGTACGCAGACATGATGTTGAGAGCGAGCGATTCATTACAGGTGACAGCCACTGCAGAGTCCTATAAAGAGAACTACACAAGGTCTAACTTACAAACATCAAATTGAATATCAGAACTGCTGCCCAAACTGGTGCCATCTTTGGATTGGTGTAGCTACACACAAACAATGGGCCTGAATGCAATTTCTGAGGAAGATGCTATCGGGAAACACTAGCTCATTTGTTTTATGGCTCCCCTGACTGTGGGTTTGTATCTGTAATAAAGGGGGGTGGGGGCGAATTGGACGGAGAATGGATTTGTGACTTCCTGCAGGGTTCAAACTCGGGTCAGGTGAAATAAACTCCACTTGTCTTAGGTTTGCAGGGTTTTTATGTAAATGAGTACAGTCGCAGTAGCTCCACTGCTTTAACCTGAATTAAAAAAAAAACAAAAAAAAAAGGAGGTTTTACACCTGCTATCAACCTCAAACCTATTAGTCTTTTAATAACCTGATTAACAGTGAAATATCTCATTGTGAAAGCTGCACTACTCACACTGTATAATGGTCCACACATATTGTATTTACAGCCATATAGTAAGTTAAATACAGTCTCTCCCAATCGGGGACTGGTGCATTGTATTTATCAGCGGAAGTTTGGACTTGATGATGCTACTGTACATATAAAATTAAGGGCTCAGTATAATAATTTATTCTGAGACATCCATGTTTGTATTATTACAAGTCTGTCCAGCTGTTAGCCAAATTAGCCAGGAAGCAGGGTACATCCAGGGCAGGCCATCAGCCTGTTTCAGCTCTTTGTTCCTTGCAAAAAAGTTTTCAAATGAGAATAATTCCGATTTATTATATCTTAGTTGTTTTAGTGTGAAATACACGTTTTGTTATTAGATGGAGTGGGTGAAGGAGGAGGTAAAGATATGAAATTAATGTGGATATTTTGACTTATGTTGTCTTTAGATACACTAATACATTTTGGACAAATGTGTATCTGTAATATAGCAATGCAATATGGCAGGATGCGGCTTTGGCCAATCACATGCATTCCAGTGCACATCCTTGTGGGTTACTTTCTAATTTAGACACTGTATTTCTCCTGCTTGTGAAGGACCACCATGAACTGAGCCCACCTGCCCTGCTCCCAGCCGTCACAATCTCGGCTCTTTTAAGGGTCCACTGTGCTGCTTGTTTTATTTCAGCTAACTCTTGCCATCAGTCTCCATGCATGCTGCTTTTTCTTTCCTTCACTAATTAGCTCTTACGTGTAATTCTCTATTGACACCTTTCCGCCCCGCCACCCCCTCCTCGCCGCCTTGCTTGATGCCTTCCTGGCACGGATGAGAGGAGAGCACAGGCAGACAGACAGGCAGCAGCCAGCAGAAACAGGCGCTAATTTTCTCAGCGGGAACATCCAGGACATTAAGCAAGAGCTTCAGGTTTTCACCAGATGAAGGAATTCCCAGAGGACCAGGCTGTGATTGATAGGTGGGTTACAGCAGGGAGTGAGAGGGGGAGGCAGAGCGGTGCGGGAGGAGCACACCCCCGAGAAGAAAGCACATTGCTGTGGAAATAATTACATCAACACCTGCTGATTTGTTTTTGTAATGGTGAAGTTCGGTCTGAGTTCGTCTACTGTACATTTTCTCAGTTCATGGACCAAAACAGACTCAGATTGTTTAACTCCTGAACAAAGACCGGAAACAATTCCTCCACTTAGTTAATAAAAAGAAAGAACAGTGTATAGAACCTTTTCAATTATTTACTAATGTTAGCATCACTTTGTTCATTAAAAGGAGGCAATTTTTTAGTTTGTTTGTGTTGCTGCAGAGTGACAGAAAAGGGGTAAAAGAGGAAAAGAGAGGGAGGTGACACCCAACTAATACACAGAATAAAGTATCTGAAAAAAAATAACATGGGAGAAAGCAACTTATTTAGACTTCACCTTGTGTTAGTGTGAATTTCACTCAGACGTTTTAAACAATGAGGCAGCATCACTTTTTATTCAGCATTTTACTCTGCTGCTTGTCTCCTACAGCCAGAAAATAAGGAGTTTTGCTATTTAAAATTTTAAACTAAGCTAATTCAGCAGAGCTCTATAATGAAAATATAAATCAAAAAGTTTGAATAATAACTTTCTCACTTATCTTTCTGCTCCTCACAGTATTTTACAGCTGCACTTTTTTGTTCTCTTCTGGATTTTTCTGCCACAGGTCACCAAAGAGGTCACAGGTCACCTGTGCAAGACTTTTTAAAATTTGGATGCCTTTTCCTGATGCAGACGTCCACCATTTTTTTTTTCAAAGCTTGGGACCGGCGCACAGACTGCACTGCTCGTGCAACCTCAACGGCTAAGGTTGGACAGTTTGGGGGTTCAGGGTATTGTCCAGAAACACGTATGGTCATGTGATCACCATCCCTTTTTGTAAATCCTTCATTTTACAGATATGTGTTTCATGTATTTAATTACACTTTTTGCCAGCAGATTAACAGAGAGACCTGCTCCTTATTCATGTTGCTCATTCAAATCAGTACACCGCACAACAAGAAACACACAATGGCGCAGACATTCAGGTTTTAGAGTAGAGCCACAATGATCTGTGATCTTCTTTGTCAGAACAGTGAACAGATGAATAGACCCTGAGGTGGAGCTTTGTTGTGAAAAAGAAAAAAGTGAGGAAGACCGGCGATGCAGAGATGTAACAAACGTTGTTTTCCTTGGATTTTTTTTAATTAGCTCACCTTGGGCTACATCAAAACCTGTCACTGCACTGGATTGATTTACTTTAGCTGACAAGGGTGTGTGTGATCAAAGTTCATAAAGGAACCGCACAAACACAGGAGTAAAGATTGGTATTAGTTACACAAAGCACCACAGATCTGACCCTGATGCAGACTTGCGCCTTGAGGTCTTCACCCCGTGCTGCACCTGCAACACGGCCTCATGCCAACATTACCCAACATCCTCAAACCTGCAGACAAATTAAATTCAAATGGGATGCAAGGAACAAAAGGAAAGGGAAGCAGCTCTCTCTCTCTCCAGGGAGGTACGTGAGCCAGTCTACCATGGCTAAACTGCGGTGAAGCACAATGCTGCAGAGATTAACTCCAGCCCATATCTTCAGATCGCCTGCCCGGGTGTGAGACACAGAGAAGCTGTGAGAGAGTGTAAGAGAGGGATTACAGCAAGAGGGTAACTGAGAGGACAGACAAGACCACAAAGAGAAAAAGCCCGAACATCCCATATCTGAATAGCATCTGATCTTTTATATTATAGTACAGGGAATGTCATATAATGGCTAAAGGCCCCGCATTCGGTTTCAATAAGACTAGAGAGAGAAGAGCTAATAAAGCACGCTAATGAACGGATTAGAGTTATCTCTGAGGGAACTCGAAAGATAAGAAATGCAAATGTAATCTATAATTTTGCCGCAATTTAATTACACTTTAAAGGTTCCCTTAAATTCAATTAGGGCACCTTCAAATATGTGGGTCTCTATTATGTCGTTTTATGCAGATAGCGTTTTTTACAACTGCAAATTATGTTTAAAGCAGCGTTGGGAAGATCCGGTAGAAAGCTGCAAACTGTTGAACTGATACATTTCGAGGTTGCATTTTACTTAAGAATATCATCATTTCATTGATACAAATGATGCGATGTTGTGAATTGTTTCATTGCAACAAATAAATAGAATGTGACATTTAGCTTCAAAGCGAGTGCTTTAAAAATGATGGAAATGGGTTTTTTGGTCTCTTTTTAAAAACAACCTGCTAGTTCATCATGCAACATCATGAATGCATTTGAGGAGAGGCACTTTAACAATCACGATACGCCCACGCTTACGACGGCAGGCTTCAGGCCTCACCTTTGGGTTTGGCTCTTCTGAACAATATTTGCCCCTTAATTTCCCAGTGGGTTGACGCTTGCTCCAGTTTAGTTTTTTTTTTTAATCATCCAACCAGGACGTTGTCCTTACGGTAACTTTGTTACATTCGAGTGCATTTAAATCCAACCATGTTTTTCTGCCCTGTTACGTCATGCGTAGCCTCGCGGACACACAGACGAGAAAAGCATGAACTGGCCTTCAGGCTGCACTTGGTCACATTAACGTGAGCATGTTAGTTAGCGCACTTCAATTTAAATGTCATTGGTTCTTCAAGTGTTTAGTCATAAACAAACCTACTGAGCAAATTAAACTTTTGACCTGGGGATGAAGCTTTAGATTGAAGGTTGGGGTAATGCTAAAGACATTAGAATTCACCCTCAATCTAAATAAACTGTATGTAGAATAATATAGAATATTATTGTTAATATTTTAGGCTAACTACATCTTTTGGGCCAAACTGACTAGCATGGCACACATACAAGTGCTCACTCTGATTACACCTTTGAAAGTCACAAACTGAATTTGTTCCAGTCTCTGGCGTTCGCTGTCCTGAACCCAGAGCTACATTCCAGTCAGACATGATCCACACAACATTCACCTTACAGTATCTATCAGTTTGCTACTTTGGATAATCTGCAACTAGAGTCATGATGGATGTTAAAGTTCTATTTAATTTAGCCGGTTGTGTTCCTCTGCGTGCATACCGAGGTTTGTGCAACAAGGAATAATATTATGCGATTCTAATAAGCTCAGTGCTCAAAATCGCTTTGTGCTTTAACCAAACTGAACTGTGCATGTTGACCTTTGGGTTTTATTATATTTTTTCTCTGCCAATTTTCGGCGTCTTCCCGTAGCCAGAGGTTTCCTGAGGAGTCACAAACCTTCACCGAGTACCTGTGGTAAAATGGTTACCGTGAAAAATGTGTCCTGCAAAGCACGACTACAAGTGAGCATGTCCACACACATCTTTTATTTATGCAATATGTGAGTGAGTTGGTAAAAATGACTCATTCCTTCTATTCTCTCCCTCCTGTCTCCCACAGAGAGATGAGTCACAATACGGGTGAATTCTGGGTGAATAATAAATCATCCTGCTCCCCCAAAACAAACAAGGTAAGCATTATATTTTCGGTTATGTAACCACACAATCATATTGTGAGAAGACAAAAAGTCCAGAGTCTTTTCCTTTTGATAAGTGACTAACACGTTCATTTAACTCTGAGCATCAACACTCTACATTGAGAAAAATGTCCTGTGCAGCTTTTTTTTTGAGTCAGTGAGAGAAAAATAATCAGGCCGAACCGCACACATTTAAACAGACAAACACATTAGTAGCTCACAACTTTCCTCTGGTGCGAGAGAGATCCATTTAAAACACCTCCCACTCGTGTATCCAAATACCTGGTGCCATGACAACCTGCCGGCAGCTCCTAACGCAATGAAAATACAGTGTCACCCACCAGTGCTCTCCATGTCATAACCAACACACATCATTAGCAGCTTGCAGGCAGGAAAAATCTGTATATTTTGCATAATCCTGAATCACTCTCTTCCCAGCAAAGCAAAGTCAACTTTCACTTAAATCCACGGCTTCTGCAGCAGCCGCTAAATCTCCGAAGTTTCCAAATTTACCATGTCACTCCTCCGTAACATATTCAGGACCTTTTTAAGTGTGTGACAGTTGCGCTGTTGTTGGTAATGAATCTAAATCTCGGCGCAGACTCACGACATTGAGGCTCAGAATATGATGAAGTAAACTTGCTTTTAGCTTCCACTTCCAGTCAATCAATATACAAATTACCGCAGCTCTTTTTCCATCACTACTGTTTTCCATCATGTCGTGTTTGGTTGGCGGTTTAAATACACTATAATCCAAACAGATCAGTTTATTCCTGTACACGAGGTTTTTAGGTCTGATGGTTTCTTAAACCCCCTTCTAAGATCCACTATACACGACTGAATAAGCTATAACCAAATGTAAAAGGTGAGGAAATAACATACTCTGGTTTGACACAGCTGATAACATACGCAGTAAATACTGTCTAACGTTCCCGAAGCTGTCATCACTTTGCATCTGCAATTAATGGAAGAGTTTTAGTAATGGCAGCGTGTGTCTACTCCTCCGGCACGCAAATATGATAAACTAAGATTTTAAACACAGTAAATCTAATATTATCGTGCCAGTGTGAGCACTTAGCTGTGAGTATGGCTGTAGAGTATTGAGCAAGTTTTGCAAACTTGGTTTTGTTTCATTTCACACATCGAAAACGCCAAGCAAACTGAAATGCATTACTACAAGTAACGAGAGAATATTCAGAGTTTGGCTACTTCCTTATAACAGTGGTGATCATCAGAGCATGTGCATGAAAAACTCTGTCAGCAGATGCTGAATGTAACAAAAATAAGGAATAAGAATCCATCCATCCATCCACCCATTGTCTGTCACCGCTTATCCTCTTTGGGTCACGGGGGGCTGGAGCCTATCCCAGCTGCAATTCTCCATTCTTCTCCCCACCAGCTGAGGCTTCCCACCAGTCTGTTCCACCTTAGTCTGTCTCCAGCCCCTCTTGTATTTCTGCTCCTCAGCTGGCACCGGTCATCACACCCGAGTCACATCATTCATCCATTCTTGTTTATAAGGACTTTCATTTCCATGGCTTGTTGCTAGTGTCTCCCCATGTATCCTGTTTTTTCCCTATTCTCGTTCGTTTCCCGACCACAAGCTTGCTGTGACCCTAGTGCGTTAGTTTGGCTGCGACGTTTTGTTAGTTTGTTATCGGAGTGTGTCAGTTTAGTCGCAGAGTGTGTTAGTAAGTTTTGGTTATCTTATGTGCCTTGTGTCGTTTTTGCCTCGTTAGTGACTTTTTGTTAGCATCTTGTGCTTTTATGTTCACCTATGTGTTCACCTACCTCCTACTTTCTGTAGTGAGCGTTTTTCTTTGTATTTATTTAGCTTTTCCTCCTAGGGAGCTTTTTCTGTTTATTTGATTTCCTGTACATTCAATTTTCTATTATTGTTAATAAATCTGTCTGCTGCGCTTCCTGTCCTGTGTCGGCTCTTGCTAATGAATCCCGTGTGCGTGTTGGCTTCTTACACCACAAACCTGCAACCTTCTACCTGTGAGGCGCTAACCACTTCACCACCATATTGCCCAAGAATAAGAATCTGAAATTTAACGTAAAAAATAAATAAATAAACACACTGCTTCACACTTTGTAAATAAGACAGGCCATCGGCTTATTTCAGCCAGGGACAAGGACAGATCACGTTCTCACAGCTCCAGAGTTCCCAGCTCCCTAACAGCTCCCTAAACCAAGCCCACCCAGGGGGAAAATAAACCAGAACTTGAACTTAACTGGGGAGTGTGAAAACTTCCTTAGTCTACCATGAATGCTACTGAAATGTGATGGCAAGGAAATTCAATGTCACCCTTTTTCATCAGAGTCAGGCCCATTTCAAAGCAGTGGGAAAAGCAAAGAGAAGGACTCAAACAAAAATCCTTCGTGTGAAATTACTGAAAAAAAGAGTTGGTTACAAGTTTCACCTGTGATCACAACCAAGAGTGATGTCATTGTGTGCACGCACACTGTGGAGTACACGTCTGCAGCAAAATCATGGTCACAAATTAGTACCAACGGGTGATTTGTTGTAAGAACAGAAGGCTCTTGGTGACATTCACCTTTTTCCCCTATCAATGTGCTTATTTTCCCATCTGATCAACATTGATTTGATTTGAAAAGTGGGATTAGGGAGCTAATCACTGTAATGCAGATCCTTACCGAGCCATCCAGCACCAGAGTTGGGGACGCACATGTCTGTCTCTGCACTGGGCAGGACAAAGCCCACCACAAACACCTCTACACCGTCTGACATTAGCGCCAGCCCGAGTACAAAGAACAGCTGCCACTGGAACCTCCCATGGCTGCACTCCTGCATGATCAGCTCATACTGCTGGGCCAGCTCCTCCTCATCTGCCTGTCTCTCGTTTTCCAGCTCCTTGCGGCTTTTGAGGCTGTCAGAAACCGGCTGGCCAAGAGCCACCTGTCCATCTCGTGGTTTCCCATCGTTGTAGGCAGGCACGCCTTGGTACTCCCCCTCATAGATTTCATCTTCATCGTCGTGACCCTCCGTGGCATCGCTCGAGGCCCCCTCCTCATCATTGTCTGCGTTGTCGGCATAGCGCTCGTCTTGCCGAGAGTAAGTATTGTAGTTGCCGTCTTCCTCATCCTCGTTCTGGAAACGATTGTAGCTGCGATGTGTGGAGTATTCATCTGAGGCACGATCAACAGCTTTGCTGAGATTTTTGGCAGCTTGCCTTTTGGCTTCTTTAGCAATGTCCTTGGCACCTTTGGCCAAGGAAGTCCTGTTGTTGTGTGCATCATCCATCTTGGCACAGTGAAAGCTGGCACTTAAAGTCTATTGAGCTTTTATTCCACCAGTTGCAACAAATGCAATCTTATTATATCACCTTTGTGGTCTTTAATCCCGAGACAGAGCAAGACTTAAGGCAGGTTATTCGTTTTGAAAAGCCAGTTAGCTGCCGGGACACTAATGATTGAGTAATGATGCGTAATTCCACCGGATGGGAAATGAAGATCCTCAGTTCTGGTCAGAACTCAGTGGAAGAGTCCGTCAGCCTGTGGGCACAAACAGAAAAGAAAAAAAAAGCAAGTTTAGCTTGATTAAAAGCTGTCTGCCACAAACAGTTAACTGCAGTTCTTCTTGGCACGTTGAAAAGAACATTTCGACACTGACAAAGCAAGATGCCTCATTGAAGCTGTGTGGAGAGGGTGCTTTACCGAGAGGGGAAAGCAAGGGAAAATAATTCACTGAGAACAAACTGCGCATCATGAGTATTTTCAGACTGAAAGTCAGATGATATTTTACTTACACATAAACTCTGTTTGCAGTGAGAGCTAGAATTGCCCTATTTGTTCTTTTCTTCAATCATCAATGGTTAATAATTATTATTATAATCAAAAAGCAGTGAGTTGGCATAAGCAGGAGAAAATACACCTTTGAATGTAACAAAAGGCAATTCACAAGCTACAGCAGGCTCCAAAAAGGTTGGAATCAGTAAACAGTTTTACAAAGTTAAGATCATCGCAGGGCTTTCAGATGGGGACTGTCCTACTGTAAATTACAGCTCTATAGGTCGTCTGTTGGGTGATTCCTAGCAGCTATAGTGAACATGATCACAAAGTATTTTACTTTTGGGAGAGGGAGGAGATCGCAATGGACGGTCGGGCTCAACAAAGCACAGGACAACAGGAGATCAGAGCCTGAGTCCAGTGTGAAACAGCTTTTTGCTGCTATTGTAACAACATGGATATTATAGTTTATAGCAAAGGACAACATTTTTACCAAACCTAACCATGTTTATTTTGTGCCTGTACTAGCATTCCAGCTTGTTTTGGCTGTTTAGTTTAAAAAAAAAAAAAAAAAAAAAAACACTGTTATGCCATCTCCCATTTTAGTGAAACTGTAATGATGCGTTCACACTAGTGTAGAGTGTTGAATCCATTGTCCAGTAGAAACTGAGCATAGTCACTCAAAACTCCCCACTTTGCAAGAGAGAATCAACAGAACCGAGAAAAGGTCAAAGAAAGCCCCGTTATTTGTTGCCAATTGTCCAAACCTAGTCTTCATTTTGATGCCTGGTGCCAAGATGTTCAATGTCACCTCCTGGCAACAGGGGCACTTTAATAAAACTGTATTCTATGGGTCATATGAGAGACTATACACAAATGACAGTGTGACAGTTTATGTCTGTTTGTGGTATTTTAGATGTAGATCCATTTTAGAAAAGAGGTACACATCCAGCTCCAAAAAAAAAAAAGAGCTAGAGGTTTTATTTTGCCCCACACACTTTAGTCTTTTCAAAACAAGACTGTGAGTAAAGAAAAGACTGATTTTAAAATATGATTATGTGAAATGAATATGATTGATTGTAAAATGCTGTGTACTGCAATGGTGATAATTCTGTGGCTGTCAGCCAAGCTTGTAAACTAACAACCGCAATCTGAGTTGCATTTAATTACAACTCATATCCTTGAAGTAATACTGGAGTATTTCCAGGACTGCGGCACACAAGCTGTGATCCGTCAGCCCTCTGATGTTGCGAGCTCAGTTCATTTGTTATTAGTTTGCTGATGGCAGGACAGCGGTGGGTCTAAACTGCCTTAGGACTGTGGTGAAGCAGCCCTCCCACCTAAAGATTAGACTAAAGAGCTGTATGATCACCATCACTGTACTCATTACCAGGAGCACAGTGTATCGCTGATGACCTATCTGAGCCTCAAGCATCTTTGCTTGTACGTGGTCTCTGAATGCAGGGGCTCACAATTACAAATTAAAGAGCATCAGTGGCTCCTCACTCTCACTCGTAGTGATCGCTTGGTCTAAAACGCCATCATTTGTGATGAGGGTGTCTCTTAAGTTAAGTTTCTATGGGACGATCGCAAAAATGTTTTTGTAGGGGAAGCAAATGAAACCCGATTGTATTAGCAATATGAGGATTTGTTGTTATTTTACATAACTGTAAATGCTGCTAATATGCTGACACTGTAGCTCTTTTAACTAAAATATATTTCAATATAACATTTAGTTTGAAACTACAGTGTTTTTAGGCTTTAGTTTAATTTGGCTAATTAGCTTAAAAACTGGCTGCAAAGTTCTAAGAGTCGTGTTAATCTTCTCATCTCAATCTCAGCAAAAGCATAAATACATTTTAATATTTGTATTTTAGCCACTAATAATCAATCTTGAGAATCTGTAGCAGACGGTCACACAAAATAATCTAATTAGGCTAAAACTGTAGATATGTTTCAACACAGTTTCTTTTTTACTTGATTTATATTGAAATTTTTATTCTTTCTAGTCATGTGAAGGTGCTTATTGTCCTGCTGTCAGGTTTGCACTGTGTGTGTTATAATAGAGTTTTTTTATTCAGTGCACATTTGTGTCAAGTTAAATGGCGCTAGACCCAATTATTCGTGCCTGACATAATTTATTCATTTCTATAAACACATTTACAAATACTATAATATTGAAAACGTTCTTCTGTGACCATATTTTCTGTCCGAGCTGATTCATTCCCGTTTCACGTGTCCAGGTTTGGACCACACGTCAGTCCGTATGGGTGACTCCCCTTAGAGCGTTCTCTACTGTGACACTACCACGGCCCCACAGAAGAGCTGTCAACACGTCAGGAGCCCAGTCGTCTGTCCGCCGCACTGCAGCCTGCACTCACTAAAGACTGCGGCAGCTTTGGGCCCTCACACTACACTCCAGTGCCTTTCAACAACTCAGTCATTGACAGGGTGATAAAGGCTGATACACATGTAGCACTTTGATGGTCAGCTGTTTATTTGACTGGGCAGACAGTCATCTAATTTTCTTGGCTTGCAATCAGTTATAGATTAATTTTTAAATTCTTCATAATTAAGGGCACCTAATAGATTCTCAATATATTTATTAATGCCATTCAGTATTACAGTTTCCTAAGGCCAGCTGTGGCAGGAAGTTACAATGCAGCCTCTCATCATGTACATAAGGCTTGACATGGTAGTCCATTTGCAGTCCCTGGAGAGGGAACCATACACTGAGGCGTTGAGGCTGTGTTAAGTGTCTGAATGGGCCATGGCAGGTTGATGTATAGTGTTTCTGCTCACCTTTGCTCTGCGGCATTAGATAAAGCATCAGTTGGGATCTGTCATTCCAACATTAAGCGTCAGGGTTCCACAGCGATGCAAAGCAGCCCAAGGGATTTTGGTGCAATGCAGTGATGACATGAAGTAGCAAAAGTGTTCCAAGCAACGTTGTGCGTAGCTGGGTGATTAGAAACTATTAGAAATCATCAGCCTCTGGCCTTGGATGCTTCTGCTGTCTACACCAGGCCGACCAGAAAACTCTCATAGCACCTCAGATTCAGAGCAATAAAATCACGTTCTGGCAGCTGTTAAGGGTCATTCTACATCAGCATCCGTGGCATGTATGTATAGGTTTCCTGCAATCATTTGTGTGTGTGTCTAAATGTGAATGTCCTTTGGGTACTGACTAAGTAAGTGCAGACCATTATTCCTATTACAAGTCTGTATGATTTAATTATGCATAACGTAATTCACTTTGTTGCCTTGTTGTCTTCTTGACAAGAATTGATGAAGAGATAAATTCTAATTTGAAACCTATAAAACATTGTTTTTTAATAGGTGAAATAAAAGCAATGCACTGATTAGCCTAGCTTAGCTAGCTAGCCTGGCTCTTTTGCTAAGGTTCTACATGAAGTCATTTAGTTTAACTATTTCATAACAAATGTTTTTGCTTCTAAAGTTTTTTTTAACGAGGAGCACCTTTCTAACCAACCAATCAGAGAATTTCAATCATCTCTGCTTGAATAGTATTTTTTTTCTCTTATTAATTGTAATTTTATAAGGGCAACGGCCTGAATTGGTGTGCAGAGTGTAGCAGAGCTCCACATCATTAAGTTGCATATTGAAGCTTTAATTTGTTTCATTTCCAGCTCTATGCTGTTGTTAGTGCGCTGACATGCAAGTGATATTTGCTGTTACAACGTGGAAGCAAACAAACACTGGAGCAAATTTTTCAAAATGGCGCAGACAAAGATGGCCGACCAATGACCTCAGCAGGAAGTAGTACGTAATAGCCAGAGGATTTTAATCCTGACAGAAGATGGAAATGTTCCAAACACACCAACGTCCAGAAAACGTTAAAAGTTGACCATCCTGTCAGCAGTCTGTGGTGTCTGAAATGTTCTGCTATTCCACCAAAGCATAACTGCATTATTTTTGGTTCTGATCTAAACTAAGATTGAAGGTAAGATAAATACTCATCAGGCATTAATTCTGGTAAAAACACTGACAAACATAAAGGCCTACATATGTTCCTGTTTAGATGAAGAGATGTGCTGCAGTGCATCATTTCCCACACAGTGAACACTGTCTAAAGCTTTAGATTCTGTACTTTTCAAATTGCTGAAAATAGTCTTCAAAAGAGTTCTACAGAAATAAAAGGTGTTATCTGAGTATAAAAGCACCGTGCTTGTTGCAGACCTCCCCAAACTCATTTCCAGCATCACAGCTCTTCCAAGTGAGCATTCGCTGTCTGAGACTAAAGGTCAAACCCTGTGATAAACCTCATCATGTGCTCTGAGAGTTTCTGCACCAAACGGCCAAGAAGAAAATAGACCAGTAAGTCACTGCACTGCAATGCTGAGAGATATTTTTATAATACCAGGTCTGTGTATAATTCCCAGTCCGAATTCCCCTCCTCCATGCTGATCTGTGCTTTCTCTTCTCTAACAATCTCTATAGACATTATTTACTTCTTTCTTTCTTCCCGGCTCCTCCATCCTCTCATCTTTGTCGCCTGCGTGCACCAAAAATTTCAAAGTCACCCTGTTGGTGGTGATGCAAAATATAAAAGCTCTCGCTCCACTGTTGACATTTTCATTATTCACGATAGGCTAACTGTTCTTCTCCTTATGGAAATGGTCATTAATGTTGACATTTAGACGTCTTTCGATGCCGTTTGAGCTTCAGAGATAATTCTTTAAAGATCCAGTCCAACTTCCAGTCCTTTTTTGAAGCCACACAAATTATATTTTTGCACAAAACATAAGGAAGCACGAACAAGGAGGTACTACATTTCAGCCCACAGCTTTGGCCTAACCCCAGTAACCAGGGCAGCCAATATCCCTCATGGCTGCTTTATTTCCTTTTTGATGGCGACTCCTCTCACTTTCTGCTGTGATGCTGTGATTGGGGTTATTATAACACCAAGCTTACCGTGTGACTTTTCGCAATCAGCAAAATTCCTACAAGCTCTGAATCAGCAGTCCACAGAGAGAGAAGAAATTATTTCCTCGCAGTCGTGCCGTCATGGCCCGCTGACGCCGTCCAGCTACGTTCATTAATCACTCACACATACGCGCGCACACACACACACGCATGCAGCAGATACATGCACACATAAGATCCTGTGTCTGCATACGACGTGCTGGTTGACAGTAAATGTAAATTGTGTGTACTGAGCCCTACAGGCTTTCTGCGGTGCCCACAGATGGCTGCAATGAACATTTGCTAATGCACATCATGTGAACAAAGCCACACGCCAAGTTCTGCAGATGCTACACAATTGGGGTTTAGGTTTTGACAGAGAAAAATGCAGGACTTTGCCAGGATACAGCAAAATATGCAATGTGAGGTCTATTCTGATGTGGAAATGTGATGAGCACAGGTGTACGAAAGAGTACGGGATAGAAATTGGAAGCAAATGGGTGTTTTTACTGTAAAAAGGTGTTTTTTGTGAACCCAAAACACAATTTTCCCTAAAGGCTGCAACACACCAAGCTGACAAAGGCAGTAAATGGTTTTGTGGAGTTTCCTGCACTAGTTGGACCCTTTCGTCACACTTAATCGGCAGTGGACCACAACAGCAAGAGAGACCACTCTGATTGACTGTTCAGCTTTGCAAATAGAATGAAGAAATGGAAGACAAACTGATCAGCATGATTCAGGAGAAGCCAGGTCTGTACAACAATGTAACATCACAAGACTTTGCATATATGCAGTCTATTACTTTTCCTTTTTGGATGATGATCACGGACTGTGGCCAATGCTGGTATGGAGAGTTATTCTCTCTCGCACAGCTGATGGCAATGGGCTTGCTGTAATACGCACAACACATTGAATAAAACTAAGGATTAGCCCAGGGTGTAGTAAGATTACATACTTTAACACAAACATTGTGTTGCCCTCATTTGTCTGCAGACATGCGTGAGATCAAGAGCATGAATTTGCAGACTTAAGAGATGGTTTTAGAAAAAAAAAAACAAAACAAAGATTTGCACTCAGGTGGATCTCTTTGATGAAAAACTTGATAAGAATTTAACAGGGCTTGCAAACCCACGCTCTGCATTCCCAGAGGGAGAAACAAGCCCTTTAAACATGCAACGGTCAAGAGGCTTTTGATGTGAACACTCACAGAGCAGAGGAGTCGAGCAATGATCACGATGTGCCATAGAGCTCAGAGATCCGCTGAACAGAAGGAAAGAGGCAAAACACACACATGCACTGCACACAAGGGAAACTACTGATGTACATGTACAAACAACACACACAGCTGCATCTGAGGCTGTGGCAAAAACAATTCTGTAGTTTTATATTTTTTTAATATGTCACTGTTTTTATCATAAAAAGAGAATTGGGATGAATTATTTAGACCCTTTCAGAATTTAAGGAATAGTTCAACATTTCTTGGGAAACACACTTCTTTGTCCTATGTCTATACTGTA
Organism: Channa argus; assembly: GCF_033026475.1. Classification (NCBI taxonomy): domain Eukaryota; kingdom Metazoa; phylum Chordata; class Actinopteri; order Anabantiformes; family Channidae; genus Channa; species Channa argus. Next base: position 3,432,396 of record NC_090214.1, on the reverse strand, counting down.
ATTAGCTTAGCATAGATACCAGAAACAGCTAAAGTGCTGAGCCTGTTCAGTCCAGACATAACCAAACACACCTACAGCACCTCTAAAAAGGTGTGCTCAGATAGAAAGCAAAACGATTTTTGACTTTGTGCTGTTAAACAAATAAATGCATACAATAATCGACAAACTGTGTGCCAAAGTGTTTGTGTTCCTCAGAAATCACCAAAAACTCAAGTCCAAGCAATAAACACACATTTTTACTCATGTTCCAGCAGTTTCAAGTCGCTAGAAGCCTCTTTCATTGTCCTACAGGTGAATTTGTGTCTTGTTGCATCCTCGAATTCTCTGTGAGCACACACTAAAGCTCACTAATGGACATCTTATAGTATCTTGTTGGTTTAAGCCGTACAAAATCAACTGTTTGAGGTTTTACATGCAGACACTTGTGCAACTTTTTCAACTAAAAGCACAAAGAGGTTCTCTTAAATTTAAATAAAGCATGTTTTTCAAAATGTTAAACTTTCACTTTACACTTACACGTTTTTTATTGAACACCCTCAAATATGCTACCATGTAGTCCAGACAAAAAAACTATTTAATGCAGTTGAGGTGTCTTAAGGTGCATCCAATTAAAAAAAAAAACTTGATAGTGCTGCCATCTAAGCTCTATGTGGACATATGATTGACTTAATTATGTTAACCCCTCTTTCCAGGCCAATAATTGGCTTACAGATTGCATCGTGACTTTATCCCCTGGCCCTCATCATGATACAGGGTGCAGACCCTTACAAGCCAACCCCTTCATTTGTGCGTATAGTTTTGTGTTAATAAGAGAAAAGCTGGGATAGCACCCAATAGAAACTAGCAACAAGCTGAATGGATGCCTGTGTTGTCATCTGCTGAGCCAAAGCAAACACTCAGGTATATGGATATATAATGAAAATGTCAATGGCTTGGGTGTTTGGCAAATATCTATTCAGACTGAACCTGCAGTCAGAGAGCTGCCTTGAAGCAAACACCTGCCTGCTCAGCATTTCTACACGTTTGATCTTATCAAACCCACTATTCAATTGCTCTTGGAGCAGCTCTATGCAAAAAAAAAAAAACTAATCTGACTCATCTGTCACTTTCCTTCTCTTTGTTCCACACTTGCAACGTTTCCTCCTGCAGCCTGCACCGCGGCTCTACGGGAATAAGCACAGCCCACAGATCACGAACAGGAAGCAACATCAATCACCACCGACTTTTTTTGACGCAAGTCACGTCCCATAATTAAATTCTGGGCTGTCCTGTTGCCCGGGAATCAATCGTGCGTGTGAGGCGGCTGCCCAGTCAGTGCGCTGTACAGTGAGACGGCTGTCCCCGCACTGCATCGACTGCACTTTTTGCCTCCTGCGTAATGGATGGATCTGTTCTCTGTCTATACGCAGCTCACTGCAGATCCACTCCTGCCTGCATGAATGTTGGTGCTCGGTGGACGGGAACGCTCGGGGTTGCCTCCTGCGTGCGTGTGCATCTACTCATCTTTCCATGAGCACTTATCACGTCAGTATGGAAACACCCCTACTGGAGCGCCACACCATCACGCTTCTGCAAGATCCGGAAAGACACTGAACGTCTGTTTAAAATCTGCAAAATGCCGTTTTTGTTGTTGTTGTTGGTTTGTTTTTAGCTACATCCTTTAAAACTTTGCTAAAATTATATATTTTTTTCTCATTAATAGGCTGTGATTAAAAGCACGAAGGCATATAGCCTCGTGAATTTAGCTCATGTGAATTTGTTTTTCTGACAACTCTTAGAAAGTTCCCCAACTTTTCGTCAATCATGCGCACAGCGAATTTATTCAGAATTTTATTGCCACTACAGACAGAAACGTTTTTAAATGACCAGGTGGAGTCGACATCTCCCGTTTCCATTTTGCATCCCATGTTAAAAGATCCAAAAAGGCGCACACTGATAGGATCCACCAACCGAGTGAAGCAGAAGTTCCACTTTAGTATTTATAAAGAAAGAAAAAATACTTACATTGCACAGAGGAGCACATGCATCGTACCGAGCTCCGTGAGTCGCCAAGCGTCTGCTCCCTGGTTCCCTCCTCTACACAGCAGCAGAGGTTTTAGGCATCGCGCCGAGATTTCTTGTCTTCTTCGATGCAGCGGTTTCTCTGCTGCAGTCCCAGGAAGGCGAGAGAGAGGCTGAGAGGCAGAGGGGGAGGTGGGAAGCGTGAGTGTGATGGGGGGAGGAGGAGAGGACAGGAGGGACGGGGGGCTGGAGTAGACTGAAATCAATAGTGGGCCCGTATCCTCCTCCCCCTTCTCTTCTCTTGTAATGAGCATTTGCGTATCATGCAGTGTAACTAAGAGTTCTGCTGTTTGAACACTTGATGTTGCTGAAGAGGAGCAGGAGAGAAAAGTTTACCGCTGTACTAATACTGTAGGATTACATTAAGCCAAATGGTACAGCAGCCTGTTGCAAGTGTATAGTTTGTCAATTTATTACCATTATGGTTTTAGGAGTTCACAAAAGAGACTTTTTTGCTTGAGAAAAAAAAAATGAAATCAACTTATGTTAAAATAACATTCAGTATCCTCTTCATTTTGTCCAAATTGACCGGATCTTACGGTTGTATGCAATAGCTTTAGCATTAGCATAACATTAGAACTAACAAAATCTACAAAGAAAATAGGTTACAATTCTGCCATAGAAGCCATTTATATTACAGCACAGCAAACCTTATTCATCATTTTTTGATTAGGCCATTGTCCGTATGTAATAATTGACACCGGAAGTTAAGCCGCCCGACTTCGGGCAGCTTTGGGTTGAGAAATGCGGAAGTGCAAAAAAGGTCTAAAAACATAGCTTGACATGAAATAAACTAAATAACCATGCTAATTCCATACTTCATCAAGATGTTTAGTTTGTTAAATATGAACTCACTTGCACAGTTGCCGGGGATGTTGCCTGGAGGCCTTGCTAGCATGTTAGCTCCATCTTGTTTACATTAAGCGGTCAGAGTTCAAAAGTCACAGCTCTCTGATTGGCTGGAGGACCAGCGATGTGATTGGCTGAAACGGGTGTGGTTTTATTTTAAATATTTATCTATCGATCTACCCCCTTCAGGGGTCACCGTACGTTGATTTGGCATGTTTTTTTATGCCCAAAATTGATTTTGCAAAAATACAAATTTTATTTACAATGGATCTAAATTTGTAAATCATAAAATACAGATACAAATATTGATTGCACCGAATCAGCTCTATACAGCCACATTGTCAAAATCTAGATTCTTTAGCTAAGATGCATGAGAGGAAAGCTACACAGCAGTGGGAAAAGCTCCACACGGACCCCAGCCCACAGGCAGGTTTTACCTTCTGAGGGCCACACCAGCACCCTCTCTGCACGCTACAAAAAAAAGATGACAAACTGTTGGTACTAGTAAATTTGTGCATCACAGTATCTTCCCCCAAGGAAATATTATTTCTCCTCACTGCCAACAGAGGCCCTCATGGTTACTCCCTCTCCACACTCCACACGCTCACCTGTCTGCTATCAGCCAATCAGTCATCTTGGTCTCTCACAGTCATACTGGTATCTAGGTCTAAGTACTGGTCAATTTCTCCCAGTTCTTCACCAGATAATCTCTCTTATGAACAGATAATGCGAAAGAGATATTCATCTCTTTGTGGTCATTTTTTTGTTTATTTTTTACTTTGATTCATTATGTCTCAAATAGAGACATGAATGTTAGGTTAATTGGTGACTCTAAATTACTAGTAAGTCCGAATTCAAGTGTGGATGGTTGTCTGTGTGTATTTGTGTGTCTCTGTGTTGGCCCTGTGTTAGACTGAAGACCTGTCCAGGCTGGAGCCCACCTCCAGCTGGGACTGCCTTCAGCCCATTGTGATCCTGATTCAAGATAAGCATTTACCGATAATGGATAGATGGACTGTACAATGCAAACATCTCTTATAATGCTTTGTAAATAAGAGAAATAATGGTGCAAATAAAAAGCAACTTGGCACAAGTTGTTACTTATACTTAGACGGTTAATAAGCTGAGGTGCCTTCATATTTTTTCCATGGTGGGGAAATTGTCATAAGGAAAGCTTTGCACTTCTCAACCCAGTGTCTTTGTACTGTTTTTTCCTTTGGAAGAAGTCACTACCAAATAGCTCCTAATAAAGTTTTAGACTAATGTTCAATGCGGATGTCTCGGCAGAGAGAGTAAGCAATCCCACCCAAAAAGCCATCCTATTTCTGCATGGCTAGAGAAGGGCCATCATGAACTGCAGTGAATGAGCACTCTTCTCCTCTGCTCTCAGAAATAACCATTAGGGGAGAAATCTCAAGGAGTGAGGAAGGAAGCCCGGAAGGATGTCCCTCTTACTCTAGTCAAATAAAAATGCGGATACATTTGCATTTCTATGAAGCAGCTGTTGTCTTATTTGAGGGTTGAAACGAATTAAACCAAACACACACACAAACACACACACACACACATTTGTTTTCCGTTTTACAAATAATGATCTGGACAAACTTATAAGTCAACAACTAATAGTGATATCTCTTTGTCTGGCACATTTTTTCTTTTGCTTTCTGAAGCTCCAACCACAGTCTTTGATCACTCCAAAATGTGCTTATCCAAGTAGATGAGTGGGTGGGTGCAGCGAAAACCATTGAAGACAGAGAGGAAAGTGTATCCTCTAGTTAACCAAAACCACATTGTTAGGGATGGACATATAGTGGAGAGCGCATATGGTAATGCTGCTCCCACATGATAGCGATAACTACACCTCCCAGGTAGTCAGGGTCCTGTTTTGCTGTTTAAGTGCTTCAGCTGTCTGTCAGCTTAAATATCTGGTTAAATTCATTCATTTTAGGTTTAAGAGGGGAAGTGATTGTTTTGACTTGAACTGAATCACACTTTGCATGTTGCATAAAAAATGCCTCAGACAGAGCAATTATTCGTGTTGCACACATATGTAACAGTGAAGGTTTTTCTCTGCATTTCATAGCAGTGGGCAGCCCCGTGAGGCGCGCGAGGAAGAGACAGGAATAAATTAAAAAGGTTAGTTTGCACTCCCCGTCGGGGAATCGAACCCCGGTCTCCCGCGTGACAGGCGGGGATACTCACCACTATACTAACGAGGAAATGCTCGAGCGGCGGAGCGCAAACGGAGTTCTTGTTGTACACTTCTGCTTCAGCTGTAACACGGAAATTTCCCCACTGCGGGACGAATAAGGACTCATCTTATGTTACATCGATCAGCCACAACATTAAAACCACCTGCCTTATATTGTGTAGGTCGCGCTTTACTGCCCAGGCGGCTCTGACCTATCAAGACATGGGCTTCACATGACTGAACGTGTTTCTCTGTCACATGTCACCAAGATTTCCGCTGCAACTGGTCTAACGTTGCAAAGCGGGGGCTATCATGAATTGGATTCCCATAGTGCACCTGGTAGGTAAACAACACACGTGCACCCACCGTCCACATGATTTCAAGGGAAGCATGATTCATCAAACCCGTGCACCTGCTTTGAGACAACCATGTGCACGTTGGAGGCTTCAGCAGTGAACTGTGGTCAGCGACTGTAACTCTGCCGCGCGTTGTGATGCAGTGTGTGTTCCGACAGTTGTTGATCAGAGCTTGCAAATCTTTCAGCACTTAGTGCTACGCTAGCTCTTATGTGGCATTAGACTAGATGCATATTAAAAGGTCTTTGAGTTACCAGTTGTCATTTATACTCGCCATCACAATTTGTCGATCAGATCCTTACTTGGCCATTTGTCCTGCTTCCTTGTTTCACCTGCTGTCTATTCTATTCAATCCCTTTGACAGGTGTCATTGCAATATATCTTATTCACATCAGCTGTCTGTGGTTTTAATTCTGTGGCTGATTGGCACCGTGAGCTGGGCACAGATCTCACAATCCATTCACATTTGAAAACTCCCCATATTACAGCCTTTGGGTGAGTACACTTCGATAATACAGTGTTTTTGAGCAGTTTAGCTGGATGTGTGATATGGAGTTTAATTGATTTCTAATTATACACCCTGGTGGGCACGTAATTCAATGCATAAAAAAAACAAAGGGGGTTGTTAGTGAGATCTGCAGTGCTTTGTTTTCCCTTTAATTACATACTCCACCCATCTCCCTGCTCATACTTTGTCACACACACCTTTGGAACATGTATTTTCAAAGTACAGGTGAATAGCTTTTACAAGAACGGCTAATTCTTACCAACTCCATTGCAGGTAGGATGTAATGTAGCTAACATCACTTATTAGACTGCTTTTAAAATGATATTAAAAATCAAAGAGGTCTCATTCACAGAATGTTTAACTGTCTTATCCCTTTGCACAAATGCTGAAAAATACCCATTTCTAGCTTTCTTTTTCCATCCTCTCACAAACCTACATGACAGAGATTGAGAGGGTTGAAATACTGTGTTTGCCTGTGAGACAAATGTCCCCTGGAACAGCAGGTTGAAGGAAGGTTAATTACATTTTGAAATAGAGGGGTGAAGGGTCGCAGAGGAGGACAGGAAAGGAAATTTTTTATTTTTTTTGGGGGGGGGGGTGGCAATTTAGAATGATAGAAATAAGGAGATTATTATTATTATTATTATTAGGAATATTGTTGGACACCACCAAGATTTATTCTGTGTGAAAAGTAATTTCAAGTGTCTTGCTAATAAAAGCACTCCTCACCAGCCCTACTGGAAATGCAAGGGGGTCTTGTTTCAGTCGTGTCACCCTGCTCCTAATAACAGCCTCAGTGTAATTCTTCAAATAACGCTTTTTTTATTTTTAGTGTTGGTGAACAAATCATAATGAATGCACCTGAGCAGCACCGACTATTATAGAGGATAAAATAAGTACAGTCAATGAGCCACACATGTGGTCTGCACCAAGAACCTCTGTGTGGCTCATTTTATCCCGGTCATTGTCTCTAACCTGGAAAGTTCAGTGACAACAGCCTGGTTTTCCTTGTATCTTGTGATCTTTTGTGTCACACAATATATCTGAACCCCACTGAGAGCAAAGACTTCGGTCTGCAAACCTTCTGGAAATGCCAAAGTGTCAAGTCATTTAAAGAAACAAAAATGAGGCAAGTGCTTATTCCGAGGCACGAGAGCTTGAGTTTTTGGCATAATGCTTCTTATATAACAGACTGAGTTGAAGCCAACTAGAGGCGAAATGATCTTTGCATTTGTTTGCACCTGGTAACCTGATACTTGGTGTTGAGCTCTGGAGCTGCACTGCCATGTTTCTGTAACGTGACACTGGGCTGTTCAAAGAGGCACCACACCCCCCGTCAAATTTAGCCATTTTCTCTCAGTTTGGCCCCAAATAGACCTGATTTATGACTATAGAACATTACTTATGCGGTGGCAACCATAACAACCGTAGCCAGGGAAACCATTAGTATATTTATGGTAATAAGTTGAATTTAAAATGTCCATTACGGATTAATTCTTCTAGAGCATCTCATTTAACTATCAACAATAACTTTACTTATGACCATGTGTATGAAGCCCCCACTTCTCTGGGAGCTTTGATCATGTGGTGCAATCCAAAACGTTATAGTCAGATTTGTGAAGGAATTAAAAAACATTTTAAGCAGACCTGGACCACATTTGTATGTGCTCCTAAATCCAATTTAGAGCAGTTGCTGTCACAATGGTTACATTGGAATTAATGAATAATATCTCACTTCCTTTGTGGTTAAGTTTAGACAACAACGTTGCATTAGTTAAGGTTAGAGAAAGCTGTGGTTTGGTTTAAAAGCAAACAAACACAATGTGTGTGAAGTTAATTTATCTCCGCTTATGTTATTATAAATGTTCCATTTATTGTCAGTGGAGAGTTGGCCACCGTGTACCCCCACAGAGAAAGACAGATTCAACAGGAGCCCAGCTACAGCTGGGAAAGAGCCAGCTGGGAGCTTAGTGGTTCCAGTGAAAACCAGAGCAGAGAGTAAAGTTACAGCCTGGTGTGAAGGGGCTTTAAACGGAAGCTGAGATGTGCAGTCTTACAGTTTCTCAATGATTTAATGTGCCTTTAACCTGTAATCTGCAGCGAGTTACCAGGACAGAAAACAAAATGGCTGCCACTGTTGCTACGGTCTGGTGGTGGCAAATAAGTCCCCAGAGCCCAACTAGTGCCAAAGACTTAGCTGAATGTGGGAATTCACTGTACTGCGTGTAATGTGAATAAGTGGCTTGACATTGCAAACTGAAAATCAATCAGATGAGCTTTTTGTAAGAAATTCCTTTTATTGAGCTTCTCGCATGATATGATAAAGAAATATGATAAAGAAACAATTTTCTGAGCATTAAAAAGCTGACATGACTCTCTTTTATTTCTCATCATAGAAATGAATGGAAGAGAAAAAATACCATCTTTGAGGCTCTCGGCTTGTGTACTAATTATAAGCTCTGCAGATATGTGTATATCGGTGTGTGTGCGTGAGTGGGTGGATGCACAGATGCTGTCAGGATGCGTGAGCACGTGTTGTCACGTGCACCTTAGGAAATCCAAGTTAAATCATAAATCAACTCTATATGTAATCGCGGTGGGGGTTTAGTAGGAGTGTGATCACAGACGAGCGTATAGGGCGAAGAGATGGAGAATGTAGAGCAGCCAAGGGCAGGAGGCCTGGAGGTTGATGGGCCCTAAGATGAGAAACATTTGTGGTCTATACCAAGAATCTCAGTGGGCCTAAGGCAGAAATAGGCCAGAAATAAACTCTGACTCAGTTTGTCCCAACAGTTCAAAACAATCCGTGGGTGAGTGTGAGGAAACACAGGATGAAGTGGTAGTGACCAGACATGTTGCTCAGCAAATAATCACATGTATTGTTGTTGTTAATTTAGCAGGTTACTATGATGGTGTTCGACACTGGCAGTTCGACAAAAATGTTATTTTTCGTTTCTTATCACATAAGTCTCCCTATAAAGGATCTGCGCCCAAATAAAATCCCCCGGGAAATCCCATAACCAGAACACCAAAGATAGCCACAAGCAATAAAATACAAGACATGAACATTTGTAATTTACTATAGTGGGTTGGACTTATGACTCTTATATAAGCACAGTAATAGAAATTGTGCAGGTTTGCTTATGCGGTGGTTTCGGAGTTGCAGAACCAGTTTCGAGGTGAAGCTGCCTTCCCTAGTTCTCCCCACCTCTCTCTCACTCACACACATGCAGACCACTTGGTGCTCTAGAATTTGTCATCATCCATTAGGATGGAGGATAATAGATGGATAGTGACAGTGATGTTAATTGCTTTTCCCTCTCCTTGTCAGCCAGAGGTTGGCCGATTAAAAAAAAAGAAAGTCGGAAAGGAGTAAGCTTCCATACATAGTTTTACTGTATATCACATTTTCAGTCGCACACAAAAATTGCTCCACTCCGTCTCATTTTTCTAGACATTCATTTTGAACATCTGCACCTTTCTGGTGCTGGTCTGTTGAGTCGTGCCTGGAAAACCAAAGCAGTCTTACTGTACATAATCTCAATATTGATCCTGTGGATGACATCGCTGAAATTTTAGAAAAGATATTGTTCCCCTCTCGAATTTCCAGGCATGAAGTATTCCCCATAACTGCACAGTAATCCGTTAAAGGCAAGCTACATGTCGTCTTTCTTGTTTTCTTCAAGACAAAAGTTCCTCTTAGCCAGTTTGTTCATACATAAATCTGCAAGATGCTGTGTCTCTGATGACCAATTAAGCTATATTGCACATCTCAGACATGCAGAATATATCAGAAATATCCGGTCTTACAGGCACTGGTCCTATCATCTACTGCAATGTCCGACTAACAAGGCTACTAGCATGAACAATCAAACCTCTGCAGGCGATTCAAAATGCACGAGCTAATAACTTATCATTCAACTTTGAACTCTTCACTGAGCTACGGTTGACGGGGAGGATTGGCCTCCCTACAGGTCTCCAGGTGTGAAGAGACGCGGGGAGATCAGCCTCAGGATAAGCTTGAGGAAAAGCTTGCGGATGAGCTGTTCAGGCAAAAAGAGTCCCTCAACGATGTCGTAAACCCTCAGAGAAGACTCGGGTCTCCGAGGAGATCTTTCTGAAAACATCAAAGAAAGACTTCAGTCTGGAAAATAATCCCCCACTTTCGGGGGTTGAGACACCTGCGCTGACTTTAGCTTTCCTCAAATCAAACTCAAACATTTTTCACAGCAGAGTCTGCAGACACAAAATCTAGTAGTTTAATTAAGGACGTGACGGACCTGGCAAAAATGATTGGATGCAAACGATTTCATTGCCTCCACTTTTGGGTCCAAAACCATGTGCAACGTTTTATATTGTCCTACACAAAACAAATGAAGTAAGTAAAATTACAGTTCGATTTTGGCCTTGGGTGAGGGATCGATGGTAGGATGACGAACAGAGAAATACATAACATCAGGGGTAGAACAATTCATTAGTATTGTTTTATTCATACTTTTTTTTTTTTTTTTTTTGAGAGTCACTACATTTTATAAGACATTGTAGGGGTGAAAATCCGAAATGGACAATGGTTGCAAGCTGCTCTGTATTTGTCTCCTTATCTTTACTGTGTTTGTAATAGAACTGACAGCTTCCCCAGAAACAGCTGTATACGCCCTGGGTCATCCTATTAAAGACAATATTCCAACCGTCCTCTAACAACCTCGCAGTCTGACGATGTCGCATGGCACCTGACAATTTCCCGGGGTGTCAAAGACATTTTGTTCCTGCAGCCATTAAGACTCAGCTTAATGGCAGGATGATGTCGATGTGAGCAGAGCAACAGTGGAAGGTGCATGAACACATTATGAAAAAATGGGCGTAATGAATGTAGTGTGTATGGATGTTTATGTTGGAGGACTTGACAGGACGAGCCTCCCAGCTTTTTCTGTTTTGGTAGTTTTGAGTCGGTTCGAGATCACTTTTAGATTTGGTCATTTTTTTGTTTGTCTGTTTTTTTTTTTGTCATTTTGTGTTGTTGTTGTTGTTTTTTTGTGATATTGGTGAATTAAAATCTATGTTTGCATGTTTAATGTCTCTTTTTGTGGTCGTTTTATGTTTGTGTTTAGTCATTTTGTGAATGTTCTTGGATGTTGAGTCTGTTTTTGGCTCTTTAGTACAGTTCAGTTTTCTTTCTTTGGTTGTTTGCCCTGTTTTCACATTTTCTTCTTCTTTCTTCTGAAAGCCTAAGCATTGTTCACATGACTGATATCTTCCAGTTTGCCTTTTTGTTTTTATTCCATTGCCAGTTTTTTTTTTGTTCTCCTATCAAGGTCTATTTTTCACCAAATGTAAAAGGGAATCTGTTGGCTGTCCACTGATCCAGTTCAAATTTAAGCACGAACGTCCCAGATATTTCAAAGTGTTGCAGGGAGTGTGAGGTTTGCCTCAACATGCAGACGGGGAAAAAGCAGAGTAAGATACACACCTGGGGCTGGGAGGAGCTTGTGCAGAGATGGAAATAGTTTGAGCTTTCTTTGATTTGCGTTGTCACCTCCTCCCTGATATTGATCAAAGCTGATTTGCGAGAGTAGTAAAAAGGATTAGTAGAGACTTCTGCATGTCAATATTCCCTCCCCCTTCTGCATGTTTCACACCACAAAAAAAAACTGATGTGGGGCTCACGGCTGGGAAATCGACTGTCAATCTGGCCGCTACAGTGTATCCTTCACTCAGGGCTTTCATATGGATCGAGCCTCCCTCGTATTAAACTCCATGACAAACTGCCGTTAGTTTGTGCAAACAGAGGCGGTGACACTGCTTCGCCCTGTCAGGTTTTACACGGGTCTATCGTATCCATCAGGGCTCCTTGTGCTGTAGTTAGTGCTCAGCTAATGTGCTCTCAGACACACTGCAGTCATCGCCACTCTCACCTACACCTCCCACCACCTCCCACCTACACTTGGAACATAACAGCTATATTCGAGCATATTATCAACATGTACTTCTGTTAAAGCGGCATTAATCAATATAATCAATGCAATCAATTACTGTTTTATTTAATTAACAATGGCTATGTCCATCCAAAAAAAAAATCCCCTATCTCTGCCATTCTGCTGAGCTTAATGCAGCATTTTAACACCTTTCAGTTCATTGTGTTTGTTAATAAAACTGTACAACTTTCTGACAAAATGCAGCAGCACGTCGCATTTTTAACTGGCCAAAAAGGAGACACACCTCACCCTTCTTCTCTGCACTGGCTTCCTGTAGCTTCCCACATCAGGTGCAAAGCTCTGACCCTTAACTACAGAGTGGTCAACTCCACAGCACCTGCCCACCTCAGTCACCTCCTGCCAACCAACAGTGTCTGGGGGTCCCCTCACATGCAAGATCCCAAGCAAAACTTTGTCGTTCCATGATGGTGGCATGAGCTACCCAGCTCTGCACGCTCAGCAGCCCCACTCCCACTATTAAACAAACTGCTGAAATATGAAAGAAAGCAGAATTCTAATCTTATCAATCCGTAAAAGGCATTGAGGACTAATAGTGTAAAACACACTGCAGTCTTAAAACTTACATTGAGGCAACATTCAGAATCTTACTGAACTGTTACTGAACCACGTCTGAAATTACGATCATATCAGAAAGAAATGACAAAACCAACAAGTAGGCAGATAACATGTTAAAGTTGAACGGCCGTTGAAAATAAAGTGACACTCGACTGTAGCACTGCAGCAGGAGGGAACAACTCAAACAGACGCACTCTGGGTTCCAGAGGAAACCGGGTTGTTTGAAAGCGTCAGCCTCTTCCCCTTCGGGCTATTTGTCTTGGTATTCCATGTAATTTAATTAAGAATAGAGCCTAAATGATCTGTTTGCAGCCTGAAGAGAAGCCTGTACAATATATCTTATTGCATCTACCAGACTGAATGCACACAGCCCAAACTCAGATTTACATATTAGCAATGTTACTCACATGATGCATAGACACATACATCACTGACGAACAAACGCTGTGTGTCATTAAACGCATACTTCATTTGATTTGCTCTGTCTGCATATAAAGGAGCCATGGATCCATAAATGAAGCTTTTGTTCACAGCAGCTCTGACTCAGACGTCTCCTCTAATAAACTGTCAGAGATACTCTGAAGGTTAAGAGGCATCTTCAGTACACACTCCTGCAGCTGCTTCAGCGAATGATGACCAGAGAGAATAATGAGAGGAGTCAACACTAAGATCAGAGCTATAATACATTTCAGACCGTTTCCTTTTTTTTTTCTTTTTCAGTTAGTCAGCATTTTCTAAAAGTTTCCTAAAGACCGGTGGGGCTGTTCTTCTAATATTCACAGTCAAAGACAGTAAGGCTACTAGGAATGGCGTTGATCTGAGTCTTCTGCCATAATATATACAATGGGTTAGGAACAGCTATATTTAAAACAGTGCTCCATCTTAAACAGGCAGTGCACTTTCTGTGAGGGAGACTTAAAGTGGCTCGAAAATCAAGTTTTGGCTCACTCACACAACCCATTTACATGTGACTAATAAAGTTTGACTAGACTCTTCACTGCTTGTCTAGCTCATTGCTATTTTTACTAAATGTATTATTTTTGAACTGTGATAAATAGTGTTGTGCCTCCACATCTATCAGTCATAATATTAACAAGGGTGGTCTCATGGTCAAGTCGCTTAACTTAACCACAGTGCCAGCTTCATATTTAGCATTGACTATTCTTTTAATATTTCTCCAATAGTATAGATCGCTACGTGTTGCTACGAAGTTCATTCAATTAATCTTTGTGTTCTTTCATCTGTCAACTTTCATCTCCACATTTCCACATCATGCAGAAAGAAAATCTAATTTGCCAGTTACAGGACCTTGATGCTGGGCACGATGTCTCACTCCCGCGGTTTCCCGACACACTCAAGTGAAACAGAGCCCCTGGTCACGCCATTAGTGCCTTTATTTGTGCTTTGACAAGTCGAAAGTCGGCAGGTACATGACACGGTGAAAAAATGTGACGGGAACATTTCAGGTTTTTAATCGTTCGGCACCGTGGAGAGAGAGACGAGGCCTAGATCTTGTCCCAATGTGGTGTTCTTGCAGTAGCTATTTTGACCTTTCAAACACACAGGTGATACGTTTCAATAATAGCATTAACTGTGGCCGCCTTACTTTTGTCTCACAGCTCCTACTGCTGCCTCACCACATACACTACATGTGAGCAGCAATACTGTGTCAAAGGCCTATCGTTTATATCAGCGTGGTTGTTTTAAATAAAGCTGAATGCATTAAATGTGGAAAGCGTGTCCGTGTAATTCTGTCTCGTTTTAATAGATGTGCATAAACGAGTTAGTAGATTCAGCAAGCTGCAATGATTATTGTGTCATCAGTGCACTTGACCTTTTAGAGTAGAGCAAGCCGAGGAAATGTACAGAGGGAGAAAAGGATCATATTTGCGGGCAGTGCAGCAGTGTAGCCTACTGGTTGTTTATTCACAGTCCTGTGTAATCATAGAAGTTTCCTCATAATTAAACTATAAGTATTATTTATGAAACACTAGGTCTCAGTCGGTCCCGCTGCGGTTTGCACATTTGTACCAAACACAACATCAGAACTCAGTGACTTTACACTAACTCATAGCACGACCACGTAAAGAGACAAACTTGACATAGTTTGCATTACATAAAGCACACTAGGTAATTTATTTATTGGTTTATTTAGCAGGGACAGTGTATATTAAAAAGCATTTCAGCAAATGTAGCAGAATTTGCCAAAAGGCTATTTTTCATCTGTAGTCCCTGGAGAGATGGTAACATCGTCACCCTGAAAAAAATAAAAACTTATAAAAACATGATAATAATTGTATTACTCTGTCAAGTCAAGTGGCTTTTATTGTCCTTTCTACTATAAACAGTGGTATCACAGTACACAGTGGAAACGAGATAACGTTCCTCCAGCACCTGTGCTAAAGGGACAAATAATGACAAATAATGTCAACACACTCACACTGTGTATTTTTCCTGTGTGTTTATGACAATAGAACAGATGTGAGGTCACAGTGACACTAACCTTTGACCTTTGACCTTTTTATGGTGGGAGGGGACACTTTAGTCCGTGGTGGATGTGTGACGTTCTCTGCATGAACACATAACATCCTTAATATACAGTCATCTCAGAGGACCAGTGCTGAAGCTATGCTGAAGTCCGAGTGTGGCCTTATTCCCCATTAAGTCGTCCCGAGCACTTCCTGCCCACATTTCAGCGAGTGTAAGTGAACAACCTGAGCCAGTCTTCCCCGCTTTTTGTGGTTTATTTCTGAGTTGTATCCACAGACAGTGGACCTCCTGCTTCGCCTCAGCTCATCATTGCTTCGCCACATGCTGTATGCTTGTATACGAGCGGAGCCATTCTCACTCATGCGGTTGATGACTATAATTCGAAAAAGAACTGCTGAGTTGGCAAAGCCTGCCTGTCACGGGAAGGTCAAAGCATTCCTGTGTCACTGACAAATGAGTTGTATTTCAGGCCGCCGTTCTGCTCTGTTGTCTTTAAAGCAGGGCTGGAGAGAGAAGAGGACACAAAAACATGCACAGCAAACGGAAACAGTTTTTCCTTCCCTCCCTGTTCCCCACACAGCAGACTGAGTATGCACTTTACAGAGAACTTACATTGTTCTCTATAATTGTCTCCATTTTAAATGAATTATTAAATCACAGAACAAGACATTTTTTTCAACAAAATCTGATTCAATTTTGTATTAATTTGACTTACTTACTTTAATATTTGTTATCTCTAGTTACTTTTATTAATACATCTTACAGTCCCTTTTAAAACACTCAAGGACACTGTATTTGTCTACATCCCAGAGTCCCAAAAAGTATATTTTGCTGATTCATAATTTTCACCTTTGAGAGACTTTGCAAAGAGGATGGAAATGGCTTTAGTGAACACTTTCTTCCAGTAGAGGCAGGAACTTAGGGGGACGTGTAAGAGCGGAGGTAGAAGCACTCAGGTGGACGACATGTTGTGTCGACGTTGATCCCCCTAAAATGGAACAGCCGAAAGGAAAAGAAGAAGAAGAATTTCCACCTTTGAGAGCTTTTTTACAGTTTAAACCACAAATGAAATAAACGGTTACTTTTTTTGCTCATATTCTCAGAAATCAGGGTACGTATGTTCATGCTTTCAACAGCATCAAGATCAATAGGGTTTAAAATGAAAACATTGATGCCCAGAGAAATCTCTTTCTTGGTACTGTACGTGCACATTTGTACTTAAAGTTAATTGTAGAGCATGTTTGAAGTGATATTTCCAATTTGTGCAGCAAGTACTTTTACACTCAATACTCGAGTATTAAATGTGTATTCACGAGCCTGTAAAGACACTTATACCGTAGCCTTTATCGTATAATTCTGTACTTTAACAAACTTCTCTCATCAAATATGTCACGTAATTATATTTAACTCATCTTCAGTGTAAAAATTAGTAAATTAATATGGCCAGAGAAGAAATTGCAATGGACTGTTACTGCATAATTCACAGTTTGTGACTTTTTTTTCTGTCTTTCTCAGCTGTGAGGTGACAGAACATTAGCAAGTCATTCTGTCTTGTTAGTTAATTGAGCTACACTTCATAATGGTGTGTACGGACTTGAGAGGAGCTTCTCTAGAGTTATTGCCTTTCAACATGGCAAATAGTCCAGTTCTCTTTCTATTTCATCCAGTATTGCAATGGGTAAAGAGGGAGATCGAGGACCCTCACAAATAAACGTGCCTGCAAAAAGCTGTTCGCTGTAGTGAAGTGAAAACACTATTCATTTAGAAACATTTTCTGTGGAGTGCTTAAATAAAAAAAGGTTTTTAAATAAAATCAATTACATCTTAGCTAATCGTGTGAAGAGGTGCAGTTAATGCACTGAACGCTTTCATCTCAAATGAGAATAATTTGAGGAATGCAAATCCTGAGTTGGTTCTTAAAGTAACAGTTATTTTTTCACACCTATTCACTTTCTTGCTTTGAATTACATAAAAGGCTTGAGGCAATTAGCTTAGAAAAACCCTGCAGTGTTGTACAGTAGGCCATATGCTTGTAAAATGGGTTGATAGGAGTTTTTTTTTTTTTTTTTACTTTTAAACAGGCCTAGATTACTAGTCCTACTTCTGGCTCAGGGTTTATATTTACACTACAGATATGAGAATGGATCGATTTTCTCATCTCATTATTAAGAACTCATTCAAATAAGCGGCTATATTTGCTGTAAAATTCACTATGTACAGCTCCTTTTTCACCTTTTGTATTTATGGCTTTGGAGCACCCGCCACTAAACTGTAAATACCCCTGTATCGGTTACGGCTAAATGACAGGAGATAAATACGAGTCCCAATTTCACATAGAGTCATCCTGCTGCGACAGTGAATCACCGCTACGGCTGGGATAGCGCCAGGCTCATTATGGCAGCTATGAAAGGGTTTCTCCATCATGAAGCGTCTCACAGCTCAATGGCTCGGTGTATCCTCTTTCAAGGGACGAGTTTGCTTCTGTGAATCAATTATGGAAATAGCTCAGCGAGTGTAGCATGACAGTGTAAACTAATGGGGGGCTGCAGGTGTGAATGAACGAGTGGATGTGTGGTCCAAGCTCTCAATATTAAGAAAACCGCCACTTTAGCAGACTAGATGTGTATTTTATATGAGCAATGTGTAAAGAATGATACGTACAAATTAGGATGTGTGCTAAAAGGCAGCTGGACAAAAGACACGTATAGTAAGTTACTGCCCACGTTGTGACAGTTGTGACACATCATACTGACAGCCACCACACATTAAACCCACTTGCACGTCTAACCACAGATTGTGTGAGTAAATGTCAAATATTATAAGTTCTATTGTTACAACCTACGTCACTACTCTGATGGATTGTAACACCAACTCGGCTACTGCAGACACAACGATAAGAGGTAATACGATGAAGGAGAATATGATTCACAGCATCCAATTTCTGTGAAAACGTTGTTAAAGAATGACGAATAAACAGTTTTGGTCGGCAATTTACAGTGGGGACTAACAGAGTGATGACATTTTTGAAACATGAGGATTCGGCTGATCCTTGCAAATTTAAAGGTGTGTTTCAGTTTTTAGCTTTTTCTGATTAACTACAACTTGTCGATGGCAATTTCGATCTGAGCGTTGGTCTCGCAACCTTAGCTCTTGTTAGACTTTACAGTCAATCAGTGCAAATAGTTTTCAAATCTTATACAACCCTCTTTGTTTTTCACATTTACTGTTTCGACCACACACCTTAATCTCACACCAGAATAGAGCTTATTTCCTGGATGACCTGGTTTGCTGAAGCCAAACCCCACACTGTCACCTAGTGGTCACACTACCGACAAGCAAGCTGTGTGGTTTGACTTTAATTGGAGTATGAAGCTCGTGGAGCCGTATAGCTGCTCTGTGCCAATCCAGCTTTTCAGCTTAGCTTCAGCCTGTCACCACCACACTTTTTGCTGAGGTATTCAGGTTCCTAATCATCTATAATATGATCTGTTTTTTAATAAGCCCTGATGGAGGTGATGGCGAGTGCACACCTAAATATACATTTCCATTTTCAATTTTACAGTAGTGGTCTGGACACTGAATTCCAGTTTGTGGGAAAGAAACAGTGCTCAACTAAAAAATGTTCAATTCATAACTAAAGAGCGACAGTGAAAACTAATGAGGTGCACTGTCTGGAAAATATGCTCACTGCAGACTTTTTCTGTCTGAGCACAGACAGTGTCTGAAAGAAAATCTTAAACACTGTCACTTATCTGTGTGAAAATGTTCAGTGTCATCCACTTGATTTGTAATTAAATTCTGTGTCATATCAAAGTCCTTTAATAAGTATATACTTGATATAGCTGCCTGTTCATTTCAGCTTTGAGAAACCTGAACAATGATCTGAAATTTTTACTCTAGAGTTTTGTAGGGTGGTGCAGCAAAGACTGCTTGAAGCTAAATACCAATAAATCCAAAGAACTGTTGGTGGAGTAGTTGGAGCAGGATGACACCAGTTCCAGTCAAACGTTCACTGTTCTTTGTGGTTGTGTGCATCAAGGCTGGTGAGCCCAGCAGACTGAACGGGAGGATCGTGAAGGTAGAAGCTGTTGTTGGACATCAGCTATGTAGAGGAAACCCAACAAAACCCCCTTGAGCAACTAAACACCAGTGGGGAGGGAAAAACTCCCTCTACTGGAAGAAACCTCCAGCAGAACCAGTAGAGTGGAAAGCGAAGAGAGAAATGAAAAGAACAACAAGAAGCAACAACAAAACATTGGGCAGCTTTATAGGATCAGTAGCTGGGCCCTGGAAACACACCTGCAGAAAGGGACAGGGAGAGGGAGACAAAGCGGGAGAAGGACAACTACGGGAGAAAGAAAGTTAACATGATGCAGTGGTGACATAGCTATGGAAATCTGGAAATCTGTTCATTTAATTCCTGTGTTCACTTATTAATTAATTATAATTGCCTGTTGTGTCGGTGCACAAACATACAAATGCAAAAGACAACTGAATGCAAGGACTTCATTGGATGTTACCAGGAGTAAAGTTGACTCCTGGTGACATTTCATTAGGGTTTGATTAACCAAAGAAACACCAAACGTATCATTGTCTTGCTATGTTATTAGGCACAATGGTTTTCCTGGAAGAACGGAATATGCTTAATAACTCAGCACTTAAGAGCTTTAAAAAAAAAAAGAGCTTGTATCAACTGCTTTATTTGTTCTATTAACATTTAAACTGTAGTGTGAGTTATGAAAACTTTCCTCATTGACCCAGTTTAAGTTGCTGAGCAGATGCTCTGTGTGTGTGTGTGTGTGTGTGTGTGTGTGTGTGTGTGCTGCAGCAGCTAAAATCCTCTTGCTCTCATTCTGGGACAATCAAACCTTCTCTGGGCAAATACTTCTCATGCGTCTGGATAAAAGGGCGACGAGGACAAACACTGAGCAGACAGTTTATCCATTCTACACGATCTTGTTGCTTCTCAGCCAACATCATTGAAACTACAAATGATTTCATTCTACAGTTTATCTCTCACCTCTATGTGTGTCTGTTTAAGTACAGACAGTACAGTCCAAGTAGGGGAACGTGTTCGGATGCTGCAAGATGATAGAATGCTTTGTATCTCTGAGGCTCTTCCAACAGAGGGCACTGTCTCCTCTAACTTCTGTTGCCATAAAAAATCCCATTGCTGGCAAATTGGATGCTTTATGGTGTATTTAGCATAAACTAATGTTGAATATTTTAGGAGAGACTTTCAATAAATTTACAGACAGTTCTGCACATTTATGATTAAAGTACACAATTTCAATTTTTACAACTTGTTTAATACGATTATTTAATAATTGTGATTATTTTAATTGGTGTTGCTGTTGTATGTGCATGTGGTGGTTGTTTAGGTAAATTATTTGCATTGAAATAGATGAAATAGATTTTAAAAAATGCATTAAGATGAAATGCATTCTTATCATGTTTTATAATTTCATTATTATTAGCATCAATAACTACACTGGATATTCTGTGGCGTCCACTAATTAAACCACCCACGTGCACGTGACATGTGCAGACACACAGAGCCTGGAAACATTTTAGGACTTTCCTCCCTGTTTCCTGGAGACTCTGTCTAGCTCATCAAGCCCTCGGTGTCATGGTGTCAGGATTAGTGTCACATCTGTTGCACCGTGATGAGATAAATAGACACACAAACGCACCTTAATAATAGTCTGCAGGCGGCAGCAGTCGCCAGCAGAGGGCACAGCCGGCAAATGAGGCAGCTCATAGTCTGCTCCAACCTTTTCTGTGGTTTCTTATGCAAGAGCTTTCCTAAAAGGCTTCTCCCTGATACTACTTTCGAGCAGTCACGTCCACATGAAGTGGGTGTTTGAAAAAAAAGCTTATTATCTTTTTAAAGACTAACAGCAGTGATCTGAAAAACTACCACCTGAAGGAGGCGCCGGATGTTTTTTAACAGAAAAGGTTCATTTGCAAAATGCCTTCCACTGGACCTCTGGCACTACTGACACTAATATGAAGTAAAATAATGGTGAATCACCTTCTGGTGGACCAGCTGCTCCGGTCCTCATTGCCCACTTGTAGCTGCTGACCCATGAGGGACATGCAGCTCGAGCAAGGATGTGATTTAATCACGTTACAGCACGATCAGCCCAGCCTGAGTCACTCCTGGCCTCCTGACTCCTGGCCTCCAAACGAATCACAGAGCCACTAAGTCAGGGACAATTTGTGTGTCACCGTGATTAAATCAGCTTTTGAAATCCGATCCAGCAGTATCAGCACGTTGCCGGGTGACGGCCTGGATTCTTCAGGGACTTTAGGGGCCAAAGACAAACTAGTCAAGTCTAAGGGATAAAAGCTTTGTCCTGTTTTTCTAACCTATACTGTACTGTTCTCTTTTGTGCAATGCGATTATCACATCACAGTGAGCTCAGTGGGACGTTGCTACAGCTTTCAAAAACCTGTTAACTGAACCATGTCTGAAATCTCAGCTTCCTGCCACTTAAACTCTTTTGTTAAATGGAAGGGAAGGCTTGGATTGTGCAGCTAATAGGAGTCTTGTGGTTTCTTCATTTCCAGGTCTCATGATTTCATGGAACTGCATCACACTCACAAAACCCATGACATAGCTAAAAGCTCTCCTCTCTTCTCCAGCAACTAACTGACACCGGTGTGACAAGAAGTGTGTGTGTCTCTGCATGTGTTAAACTCATCAACTATCACCTGACTTAAGGCCAACACAAGGGCAGGGCTGGCACAGGCTTATGTCTAATAAGGAGACACAATGAGAGAAAATGAGTCTTGCCTGAAAGTTTTATGTCATGTAGCAGTTGTCTTGTTGTTGTCAGTGGTCCAACTGCCAGCTAATTCCAGTCCCAAATTGTTTGTAATTTTTGTTTTTTTGAAGTTCAGAGTTCTGGTGAACAGCTACAGTAGCTTTTATCTGCTTGATTAGTCATGTGATAAGGATGAAACCGGTCACACCTAACCACGCAACTGATTGTCAGCCATTTGTTCCAGGAACTTTCCTCTGCTTTCCCAATATTGAGTATCTCACTGGTTCTAGCTGGAAAACTCCTCCAGATTATGTCATCTGGAGAAGTTTGCGGGCCACCTGATGTCATCTGCTTGGTCCGACAACTTTTCCAGATCATATTATCTGAACCACGTGGAGGATTTTTTTCATACAGTGAAGATAGACGGGAGTTTAATAGCATCCATATACATGTTCCCCCCCAAACTACAACCATAGCAAGGAGGTTGAAAATGGGCGAAGGGGCTCTTTCAGTGCTCGATCGGAGAGGCCTAAATAATGTCTACACTAAGTGCCGCACCTGACTACAGTCTTCGCTGGTTGTTAAAGTGACTCTGGAGACTCCCAGAGGTGATGATGGAGCTCGAGAGGCCCTTAATATAACACAGAGACATTCACAAGAGAGGATCACCAAGATTTAATTAACAAATAACACTCACCAACGTGTGAAGCAAATCAGTTAGCATCAACTCGAAATCTTGTCAAACGATGGTGTTTTTTGTGGTTCCATGAACAAATGTAGATTTTAAAGGCACTTTCCTCAGTGCTTGCTGTAAACTGGTGTCAACTGGATGTAGTGATGTCATGTACTGTCATGGACTAATCAGTTTAGCAAACACCTCAATCAGTGTTTGATGGACTTTGTGGTGTTTCTGTGCTCAGGTTGCAATTCTTTCAACAGAAAGTATGTGATAAATGGACATGTTGAACTTCTATTACAATATTAACTTGGTCTCCCCTAAGGCTTGATGAAGGTTTATTGTTGTTATTAATTGGGTTAAAAGTTTGCACAATGCTTCCGTACTTAAGTAACATTTTGCATGTATCACATGTAGGCTATTCATAACAGAGGAAGTCTACACTCAATGCTACTTATTTCTTAAAACAACTGAGAACTTCTTCCAATTGATAGTACTCTATAGTCAGTCTTGTACTTAGTGCATTTTAATATGCCATTTTCTAGTGTGCTTCTGCTTATTTTCTAGCACCCTTCAATATTTCTTTCCAATCTGATTTACTAGTACCCTCTATCTGTACCCTCTATTTTATAGTACTAATACACAGTCTTCAATAGCTGGGTGTGTCTTTGAGAGCTTGGCTTTAGAGAGGGCTAGTCAGTGCACCACCTTGAATTGAATTAAACTCCATTATATGCAAATTGAAGACGTTGAATGTATTTGTGTAAGTATTTTTAACCAATGTCCAGTGCATCGGGACAGAGGTGATACCTTAAGAGATGGAGTTGTATCAAATAAATTATCAACAGGTTATTCAGGGAACATTGAGTGTCGTTTTCTGAGCCTGATGATGGATTTGTATATATTTTAAAAAAAACTAAAAAAAAAGCATATGTCCTGGGTATATCAAACTCTGCCCATAGCTGCTCAAATTATGCAAAAACAGATTATGGAATATAACGAGTAGTATTCCTCTGTCTGAGTTCTACTAGTCCTCAGTCTATTTTGCAGTATTGCTTTGTTTGTTTTGTGATACTCCTGTTTATTTTCCAGTACTCCTCAATTTATTTTAGAAGTAGGCTATCACCATTGTATTTTCCTGTACTCCTTGATTTCGCTGTTGTACTCCTAAGTGTATTTTGAAAGTAGACTCTCCTGAGTCTATTTTGCAGTACTCCTTGTTTATTTATTTATGTATTTATTTATTTTGTACTTTTCAGCAACTATAGAAGTAGGCTTCTCCTCTTTGTTAGTATTCCTTGATTTATTTGTTGTAATATGCACTGTATTATACAGTACTGCTCGGTGTCTTTTAGAAGTACGCTTTCCTCACTCTGTTGTGTAGTACTACTTGGTTTATTTGTTGTAATATGTACTGTATTATACAGTACTGCTCAGTGTCATTTAGAAGTAGGCTCTCCTCACTCTGTTGTGTATTACTACTTGTGTCAGTTTCAGTTGGAAACAAGGGGCGGAGCCTGTGCCAAATTAGGAGTGGTGTAGTGACGTCACGAGAGACAGCGCCCCTGCGCACCACACAAGTTGAAACACGCGCTCGCTCATTTAGCTAGAAGAATTCCGGACGTTGGCTGAATATGGCGTTGAGCTGGAGAGCCGTCGGCAGTCCACAGAGGAGAACAGCTAGCACTGCCACGACCACTGCATTTCTCTGAAAGACGCCGACGGATTACTTGTCACTGCGGAACTGCCTTGTTTGCATAGACGTAACTGCTATTCCTGTCACTTCTGGGAGTCAACGTAGTAGCGAAGGAAGGGGGCGGTGAGGACTGTTGACAGCTAACGGCTTTCCAGGTTTAGCTAACATTTACCTGGACGGTTTGACCACTCATCCGTGTCAGCCTCTTTCGCTAAACGCTAACTAGTGGTGGGAGCCAACTAGCTTTCCATCTACACTAGCCCGCACTATTTCGGTCTACTTGTCTGAACGTTTCCACAGGGGATAATAACAACATGACTCCGTGAAGTGCCGCTCTGTGTATACTACGTCGGGTGCCCAGCTTAACGTTAGCTAGGGCGGCCGCTTTAAACTTTACCTTGGAGTCATATGCTACCTTCATATTGTTTTACCCCCTGCTCGTAAAGCGTTAGCCGAATATCTCTTGAGAAAATGTCAGATAACCAGAGCTGGAATTCTTCCGGCTCCGATGAAGATTTAGAGCTTAGAGAAGAGCCTGTGCATCCACTCGGTATCGGGGAGTTCAGCGGAGTCCTCAGTAAGGTAAGTCGCAGTTTTTTTTTTCCCCCCAAACTAATTTCCCCACTAAGTTTAGTTGTCCATGTCAAATGCAAAGGGGGGCGCGTGCTCTGACAAATTGTGGCACGTCTGAGAAGAGGAGTTATCCAGGATACTTCTCCAACATGTACACGTCGCTGCTCGGCAGCATTAGACAGGTAATCCCCAATAATACAAGAGCAGAGCCTCTGTCGAAACTGAAAGGCGGTGGATGTAATGCGTTGATAGACGCTCACAGATCCTAAATAATTGCTTTAATTCGTTGGGGTTACTGCTGTAACTTGCTGGTCTTGTGGGTTGACTACAGCTTAGTTCTAAGGTTAATGCAGCCCTTCATGTGTCAGACCTATTACGACAGCGATGTGGTTAGAGGGGGTTTATTTTTAGGGTTATGGAGAAACGTCCAGGGATTAGTGCAAAATTTTCCAAGAAAACATTTTCTGGGAAGCTAGTACAAGTAAAACATGCTTGGTAAGTGAGCACATTCTGTAAACAATAACTCTGCAAGCCAGACTTATTTGGCCATATTGTTATGGGGAAACTGACCATGGTTTACAGAGTTAAGCTCCTGGCAAGCTAATGTGGTATTATTCTCTCAGTGCATTGGTTGTCTCTGAACAGACATCATGCTGACCTGCTAACCGAGCATATTGTGAGATTAAGCAGATCTGCATTCAGAAAAGCTCACCTGTTCAATGATAATAAGCTCTATATACGTCATCAAACTCGCGGGGATTAATGAGTCACTTCACATAAATCTCACGTGTTTTGTAATAAACACACAAACTGAACTGAAGCAGTAGTTTTTTTTTTAGGAGGTGGTATTTATTTTAACAATATCATCTTCCAGTACATTGTAAAGTTGCATTTTTCTTGTCACCTGCCATACAAAGCTATTGATAAGTATTTTATTTTATTTTTTTCAGTGGACAAACTACATCCATGGCTGGCAGGACCGTTGGGTGGTGCTCAAAAACAACACTCTGAGCTACTACAAGTCTCAGGATGAAACTGAGTACGGCTGCCGGGGTTCTCTCTGCCTTAGCAAAGCTGTTATTACTGTGAGTACTGTTCCGATTCTTTCCTGAAAGCGGCAGACTTTGTGTTACCATTTGTGCAATATTAACCCTGTTGAAATGTCCTACAACAAAGGACGCTGTTGTTTGTGTAAGAGGGCTACATTTGCTAAGAGAGAGCTCAACCATCACTCTATTTGTCACCAAATGTTAAACTGTATTAGCACACTTCCACTATTTTTCCAATCCTGAGAGAGTCGCTCTGATTTTGTAATTAAATTGTTTCCAGCTTTATTTGATTCTGTGTAGATTGTGTTGCTCTGGTTGGACCTTCCATTCAGAAAAAGCCAACTAGCAGGTGGTGTGGTGTTCAGCCACTTCAGTTGTAGGTCCTTAAAAACCACAGTGGTTTTATTTCTACTACAACAAATGATGCGCTGTATTCCTCATGGTTAGAATAGAAATGACGGGCATTCAGTATAAAAAGATTTGAAAGGGATTGAGTTAGCAGAATCGTTACCTTCTCTGGTTAGCTGGCTAGCTGTAATAAACAAGGTTGAACCCATGCTTGAATAGTTAAATAGTAGTTCATTGTAATTAAATGAGGGTTTTATTGCAGAACTTTGTTAGTAAAAAGATTTGGTTCTTGCATGTCAAATGGCACCACTTGACAAAAATCCGGCTTTTCAAAGTTCTACCTTCATATGCTAAGTTGTGGTTGCGTTGCCTGGGATGAAAACTTGTGATTGACAGTTCATTGGGAAACATCCTGTATTGTATTATCTTAAACTTTTAATATAAAATGCCTGGTAAGAAAAAAAGGATTTCTTTTTAAACTCATTAAATTAGAATGATGATCACTTGAAGAAATCTTTACAGCAGACATAGACTTCTCTGTTTATTCTCCTACATGCATTCTGAATCCACCCACCCCTCCCCCAAGCCTCTAACATAGTTTTTAAATGTTTGGATTTCAAGATATAAAATTTGACACAGATGTTAGGCATCCACCATATGTTTCTCTTAAATATATCAAAAAAATAACCTGTTCTCTCTTAGGTCCAAGTGTAAGCCAAGCACTTGACTCACTGTTGTAATTAGATGACAAACCATATCAAGGAGTTTCTCAAATTCTTGTTTTTACAAATGACTCCGGATTATGTCCCAAGTTACACTTGAGGGAAACCGGTCTGTCAGGTGACTGTTCTAGTTTCAAAATAGCCTAATATGTTGTAATACTTTGTTGGGAACTTCATAAGTCAGTGTCTTTTTTCATATTCATTCATTATTGATACTTAACACTGAAGGTTGTTTATAAGGAAATATCACAGGCTGTCTCTTTACGTTGACCTTCAAGTTCTACTTAAAGATTTGTTATGGTTCTTAATATTTTCTTATGTCAGTAACGTGCTACACTTGACTCTCCTCTCTGCATGTGAATGTCTGTTGTTTCCTTTGTTATGGGCCTACAGGACAAGAACCGATAAAATTTTATTGTTTAATTAACAAGATTGTATTATCACCCAACCCTAACTTAGACATAACATTGTCACCATTCAGGATAAGCTAAAAGTACAACTGCAAAAATTAAAAGAGCTATGACACTTGGCAAGCACATTAAAATATATCAGCAGTATTTAATGCTGGATGTTCACACTTGTTTCTTCTTTCATCATATTTCAATGGGAAGCCAGGTAAGTCATTCACTGAAGCTCAGGCTGTGTGTTTGATAGTAATAAATAACTTGCAGTTCCCAAGTTGCATGAAGCAGGTTTTCTATTAGTCTGTATTTGTTCAGCTTTATTCATTCCCAGTATATGTAAATATTAACCTCAATGTGATGCTGTACTATAGTCATTTCTTGTTTGAAGATGCCTTCAAAGTTGAGGTCTGTAAATAAGTATATAAACAGCCATATCAAGTGACAGACGCCTGCTTTTTGTTTTTTTAAACTACTACGCATAAGACTAATGCGTTGTCATACTTTGTATACGTGTACATACACAGGATGTACAGAGTTTAGAGGGAAGTCGGTAATTGTGGAAGTTGAGTTATTTGGTGAGTTCAGCTTTTTCACTAAAGCTTAGGGTCTGAGGGATGTGAAGTACAGTAGATGTAAATTACAGAATTACATTTTGTTTTATTGTAGAAGAACTAGAGGAGGGTCTGGTAGCTCAATGGGCAAAGCAACAGGTTGGCATACAGAAGGCAGCTGGATTGAATCCCACCCCACCAGGTGTGCCCACCAATTCCAGGTGCTGACCCACCCAGCCACCTTTGTGCCGGTCCCGAGCCCAAATTAACAAATTGGTGGGTTGCGAAGTCACATGTTAGCTTCTAAGTTGTGTAAGCTTGCATGTGACTTACTGTAAGCTTACTTCTTACTGCAAATGTTGGTTTGCAACTCTACCCACCAAGACTGATGACTACTAGTTCCATTTTAGATTCATGGCCAGTTAATAAAAAATGCACACTGGCCTTCATGTTTTTCCACGTCTCACTGGAATTAAAGAGCAGTGCAGATGGGATTTGTAGTTGCCTGGGGCTTAGTTGTTGGCGTTCCTTAGGGCAGTGGCTCTGAAGGTCGTGATTTGTTTGATTATTTATTTTCCCCCCCTTGCCACATCTATCACAGTGAACTTGTCAAGGAGGGACTCCAGGTCAGATGGAGGTTGAAGGGTCTGTTGCCAGTGACAACAGGATCTGTGGAAATTGTAAAGTGTCTTCACTCAGGAAATCAGGCTCTTCCTCATAGCATGTGACTTCCCCTAAACTGTGTGTGTGTTTTATTTTTTTATTTTATTTTATTTTTTTTGAGTGTGTGTGTGTGTGTGGGGGGGGGGGTGTACTTAGCTTTCTCTTTCCTTGTCTTTCACTCTGACACTTGGTGAATCAGTGTTTCTGCCACGAAGGCCACAGGGATTCTGTTTTTGTGTCCTGATTTTCCTGTTACAGTCCTTAGCAGTGATGTTGAAGAACGAAGACACTTTTTGTCTCAGTCTCCACTTAAGAGAGACTGAATATGTTTAAGCACAAACATATAATGCCCTTTAATTGACTTTGTGTAACTTTGTAGGACTTTTTTATTTTTTAAACTCCTCTCGAGACTATTCTTGTATTGTAAGACTCATGCTTTTATTAATTGGAAGCTTACATTTATTCAGTTCTGGAGATTGTGACAGGAGACACGTACACCAACTCAGGGGGGGTTGTAAGGGAGAGGACAGAGGGGAGGCTTTTTGAAGCTGCTTAGGAAGTTTATGTTTAAAGAGAATAGAAACAGCAAAGCAGTTTTGTCTCATTTGTATTTGGGCATCCATAATACTTGCTGCACAAAACACATAATTGTTCTAGCGGCAAATTATTTCAAAATGTCTTTTTTTCCCCTTTTTCTAAACTCCCACACACTTAAAGATTCAAAACAAACAAGCCCCACAAATACATGTCTCTAATATGTAAGACTGACACTAATTAAAGACCTTTGGGATATAATTATGGTTTAGCTACTGCTAGGTCCCACAAAAAGGAAGACATTTGACAGACCTCAGAAATGGTTATTGGCAGAGGCTCCTTATCAGCAAAAAAGGCAAAGATGTCACAATTTCCCAAAGTAACAAAAGACAACCTTGACTCATATTTCCATTTAGTCATTTGGCAGATTGTTTTATACAAAGTAACTTACAAGGGAGGTTCAAAGCAAGCAAAGAACTATGTGTCAAAGAGAAAACATGAAAGCACAGTGCTTTGAAAAGATATGTTTTCCGTTTATGAGACACAAGTGCAGGATAAGACAGAAAGTAGATGGAAGCACATCCTGTGGGAGTGGAGGGAGAAAGGGAAGGTTAGCAGAAGAGTGACCAATATGTTTTTCCTGGGACAGTTCTGGGTCAGAATGAGGTCCCGGTGGTCGTCATCAAATTTTGGGGGGCGTTTTGTGCTTGTATTGGATAATGAACAGTGCAGAGAGAGATGGGAAATAATGTAAGAAGGAGGAAAATGATATTTAAAAAAAACACTCAGCTAGCTGACACTGCTCATATCACAGTTATTTAATGTAGTGGCATGCAACTTACACACAACCTATACTAAGCATGGTCCCCTTTCATCGTTCTACTTTACTTTTTGTACTAGGTATTTCTATACCTTTACTGTGAAGTAGCAGTGTGGGACACAGCTTTTTGACATGATGGAGACTTTCTGTCTTTTGGATTTGTTCTCTGTTTGAATTAGTACCTTTTTTAGTTGTCAAAGAGGATCTAAATAATTTTTTGCAAAATTATTTTGCACCCATATAGTCACAAAGGACCCAGGGTGAGATCATTATCAGCATGTCGTGCCATCCGGTAAAGTGCAAGGGTGCTAAAAATTACCATCCAGTGAGAGATTGTTGTTTGTTGTAGTATTGGATCCTAATCAAACCCAGTCTTGCATATTTTAGTCCTATATATTGCCATTATGCCCATGAGCCTCTACTCTAGAGATGATCATAACAAGTCCATTTTCTTACTTTCCTGGCAACCAAATGACACCAAAAGCATATTACTACTAATCCAAACACTTACAAGTTGTGTGCAGAAGCATTGTCTTTCAATTTTGAGTCACATGTAAGATCTAACTGATTTGAGGTGGCAGGGTTACGCCACTCAGCGGGTTGTTAGTTTTGTTAGGAAACTAGTGAGTGTAATGCTGGGAATGATGCTCTTGGCATTTACCGCTTGTACGTTGTCTTGCTTACAGTACAACTGATAGAAAACAGGCATGTTTTTTTTTTCTCTTCTTTCCTCCCTGCTGCTGGTGTGGATTATAATGCAGGTGCTGCTGGAATTGTTGATTCTTCTGTTGATTATTAAATGAACATTTGATTAGTAAAGTTTTCCATAGTCATTCTTAATGTTGTGCATTATTGGCACTGAGCATCTGGCCTCAGCACTGTGCAGATGTCAGGCAACGCAGCCAAGTTACACTCCTCATTGAAACCTCTTTAAGACACATCAGTGAGCCATTCATAACTCTGCCAACTCACTAAAGTAATATCATTCTTAGTAATGGTGCAGGTTTAATCTCTCTGTGGGCATGTGCATCTTTTGGATGATGGTGGATAACGTTATTTCTTTTCTTTTTTTTATTATAGCTTTTCACGGTTAATAACTTAATTGTTAATATAATGTAAATTAAATAAAGCTGGCAGAGGGACATAATCTATAGAAAGTATAACTTTAATACTTTACCTCATAATACAGCATTGATTCATTAACTTAAAAAATACAGTAAAGAAGCACATTAATTGAACAACTAGAGTTGCTTTCAATAAGTAGTTCTTCCTCAGTCAAATGAATGGCTGTAGTGATTCTTGAAGAATGCAGACACTTGACCTTCCAGAGTAAATGATTGCAATATCTGCATAACAAATATACTAAAGCATAGATCCCAGATGTTTGTTTTAATGTGGTCAACAGGGAAATGTCTCTTGTCTGGTGTGTGTGTTTGCCCCCCCCCATGTTAGTTTAACTGCCTATCTGTCAGGTATTAGTCCCTCTCTAGCTCTGTCCTTGACTACGCCTGAACAGACCAGACTGTTACTTGTATATAAGCCTGTTTCACTGCTAATAGACCTTTAAAAGTGATTTCTGGGTTCTTTTAAGAATGACTGATGCTTTTGGTAAATACTGCACAATTAAATTCCATTGCTGTCACCATGACACCCCCCATCTCTGCTCTTCCCCAGCATGTACACACACTTCTACACGCACATAAGGTCTCTATTGGTGGCC
The DNA here is from genome assembly GCF_033026475.1 of Channa argus. Classification (NCBI taxonomy): domain Eukaryota; kingdom Metazoa; phylum Chordata; class Actinopteri; order Anabantiformes; family Channidae; genus Channa; species Channa argus. The sequence continues at coordinate 3,400,867 of NC_090214.1, read as the reverse complement.
ACGCTAGCACAGCAGTTTTAGTGTTGACATTACATTGGGGGGCTATTGGGAATATGCTCTAGAGTGCAAGTTGTGTTAAAAGACCTCTTCCTATGGAACCAGGTCTGAAAATGGATGCTACTGTGCTGCAGGAATACCCGTCTTTGTCTCCTGTCTGTTTGAGTTTGACTGATATTACATGACATCCCGTTCCCATGTGACTGTAGTGGATTGCGACATTTCCAGTTATTGAAGCCATCCCAGAAACGGTTTGTCGCATGCCATGTTAAGCACAGGAGGGAGCAATTATTAGCAATTTGTGTTTTTAGTGTTGTTTAAATGGCTGTTTAGAGAGAGATCGCTACCTTTCCCATGTGCCTCTCTCAGCAAATCCTGAAGAGGAATGACATTTGATTTTCCTTTTCCTTTAAAAAATAAATGATGTCAAGCTAAGAACTGGATCCTTTTTTTCCAGCTACGTTTCCACAACTGCTTCATGTTAGATAATCTTCTATGTGATGGGATATCATGTATGGATAATGATGCTTGATGGCTGTATAAGTGAATAACCATTTCCTCTGCTTTTTTTTTTTTTTTCCTGTTTGTATATTTTCAGCCTCATGAGTTTGATGAGTGTCGACTGGACATTAGTGTAAATGACAGTGTGTGGTACCTAAGAGCACAAGACCCAGAGCACAGACACCAGTGGATTGAATCCATTGAGCTTCACAAGGTAAGTCATAAACAAATCATTATCATATTTATACATTTGATCACAAATTTGGATTTGTGTGTGTGTTTCATTGAATGTGTGCTTGTTTCTGGCAGAGTATCAGAGAGGGAAGGAGAGAGAGGGGAGGAGTCCAGGGGACAATAATCATCCCTCCACCACTGGTGCGTTTGTTGGCAAGTCTGTAGGACTATAGGACTTACTGAATGCTTCACTTGTCTTCAGCTCAGTACACTGTAGTGGAAAGTGTGCATGTTTTCGTTGACCTGTCTTATCTTAGCTGATAAAAGAATAGATACATACATATTTATTATTATTTTGTAGCACAAGCATGTAGGTGTAGCTTAATCTTAGATGTTGACTATTGGCGTATGACGCATGTAAAGGCTTTTAATGCAGGCATGTTTAGCTGTATGTTATCTCAACCTCAGACTAACAGTTGGCTTAGATTTGCATAATCTCTTTTCATGCACAGACTTTTGACAAACAGACACATGTTGCAAGACTTAGTGGAAAAGCTATGAGGAAAAACACGGCCAAAAGATAACCTAACCTAAACTGGGCTAGCCTGTCTCAAAGGAGGCTTGACTAGCCCTGGTCTATAGTCATGGCTTTTTTGTTTGCTAAAACATCATACAAAATTAATTTACACACCCTTCAATTACAAGTCCTGGCAATAAGGGTTGCACTCACTGTGACTCAATAGTGGAAAAGACAAAGGAAGCAGTTTGCAGTGTCTTTTTTTGGCCCACAGAATAGACTTATAAAATGTTCATGTTCATACAGTATATTCACCAACCAACCAAATTATTTATCAAGATCAATAATTTATCAATAATCAATAATTACAAATTGCATTGTTGCTGCAACTTCCTCCTTCTGGCCTCAGCATCTTGGTAATCCAGTGTGCCTGTATTTACACATTTTCTACACACATGCATAGAGGAAAAATAATTTCAGAGTTGACAGTTTTGACATTTGTTTACCAAACTGTATGTTTTAAAGCCTTTAAGTGACTGCAGATATTATCCAGAACTGACCCTTAGTTGTGAGTCTGTCCAACATAGATGTGAAGGAGGCCAACACACCTTCAGCCTGTCTGCTAAAACACATGGAACTCACTTGTAGTCCTTAGTTTGGGAAACCCCCCTCCTGCCCCTCCTCTTCTCACCCACTCATTGTAGGAGGCACCATGACTCAGACAAATCAAGAGGGGGGTGAGGGGAGCGAGCCCTGTGCTCGCTCACACACACACACACACACACACACACACAGAGAGAGCCACCCATCATTTACAATGAGTCACCACTGAAAACTCTTCTTCTAAAACGGTCCTGCTTCCCTTTCTAACCCACGTTACTCAATGTACTCAGTAGACCAGTGTTTCCAAGGAGACACAACACACTCAACACTCCAGTCTTGACATAGACGGCCTATCTTAAGTGAAACATCTAACCGTGAAACCCAAAGATTGTTTCTAAGATACTGCCTGTGTTACAGTAAGCTGTGTGTATTGTTGTTAGGGCGTCTTTGATCACACTTTTGTTTGTGTATCACTAAAACAAATCTGGTTCCAGGCCGGTAGTCACTCAGTTGGTAGAGGGGCCACCCACTGGCCATATAGGAGGTCCGCACCCCACTCCTCCCAACCACATGTTAAGGTGTCCCTGGGCAAGACACTGAACCCCCAACAACCTGGCAAATCTTTATCAGGACCTTGTTTTGTGTCAGGTCCATAGTGTATGCAGGGTAGCTCTGATGATGAGATACATTTCCCTGTTGAATACAGCTTACAAACAAGTGTGTGTGCGTGTAGATACTACACCTACAGGACATCCAGCAGCTGATTGAAATGATACATTTTCTGTGCTTTCTCTTTGTGTATTGGGATATTTATCAAATGCTAAAACTGCTAGTAAAAGCTTTTTCTTTTTTTTCCCCTCTCACCCAACAGATTAAGTAGCCCAGTAAGATAGTGCTATCTGTCCTAATGAAGTCAGTGGGATAACCGTATGTTGGCCAAAGGGCACAGCAGCACTGCCTGAAATCCATGTGAACACGGGGGGAGTTACTTTTGGTCATTGACCGACAGTAACCCAGGCTCCTACAAACCACTTGCATGCATTTACAAATTATGCCCTCATGTGGGTGAAACTGGAAGTGTCTTGAAGGGACATGTGTCCATGCTTCTATTTTCTATGACTTTCTGTCAACATCTGTCAGCAGCCATCTATTATAGGGGAGGCATGCGGTTATGTAACAGGATGTTTGCTGATGTTCCAGTTGTGTTCCTATGGTTACTGAATCTGTGTGGTGCTTGTTGGTGTCAGTGTATCCTGTCTAAGACATATTGTTTGTGGTTTCTAAAATAACATTTTTGAAATAGCTTTTGGTTGAAATCCCTTTTTAAAGTACTTATTGTGTGTAGCTGAATGGAATGATACACCTGGTGGTCTATGGTCTAACAAACGCCAAATGATGCCAGATAAGAACACATTAGATCAGCTGGGAGCTAAAACGATTAACCTTCTGATAAGTAGAGAAATTAGTCATAGTCAAGCTTTTGTTTTGTGTAACTGAGTTTGCTTAATAAGTTGCCTGCTTTTTTTAATTACAGCTTTTTTTTTTCATGCTGTCCTCTGTTTGAAATTAAATCTCAGCTTAATAAAATTATGTTAATTATTCATTTAAACCTACTTTGTGACAGCAAACCCACTTGTTTCTTTTTTTCTGGCCATTTCTACAGGCTGACTCTGGGTATGGATCAGAGTCAAGTCTACGGAGACATGGCTCCATGCTGTCTCTCACATCAGCCACCAGTGGCTACTCAGCCACCTCCACATCTTCCTTCAAGGTGAGTTTTCTAGGTAGTGTTTACTTTAGTAAGTCACTGGCTTCAGTTTTGTATTTGCACATTGGTTATTTGTGCGCACACACAAGCTTTTTTTTTTTCTCAGCTAATGTGCTTTGGAATGGTTACATTTGGGTGTTTGGAAAAGAAAAATACGCTGAGCTATGAGGATGGACATAATCCAAGCATAACCATGGTTTTGCTTCTTGTATTGTTTCTTCAGAAGGGTCACAGCCTGAAGGAGAAGCTGGCAGAAATGGAGACCTTCAGAGACATACTGTGCAGGCAGGTGGACACGCTTCAGAAATACTTTGATAGCTGTGCAGATGCCGTTTCCAAAGATGAGCTGCAGAGAGACAAAAGTAAGAACCTCAGTCATCTACATTCCTTTTGATGATTTTTTTCATGTTTTTAGGGGTCTAGTCTTGTTGTCTTTTGTAGTCCCAAAAACTCTTAAGAAAATAAAACCAATCAGCAGATCATGCATCAGTTTCAGAATCGCCCAGTTGTCATTAAATCCAAAAATCTAATTGTAGTTGGAATCAAGACCTTTACTTGTTTTGTTTTTGTTTTTTTAGCATGTTGGACAGTAACGAATTCCAAAGTCAGTAGGCTATTAATATATAAATCCAAACAAATGGAATACAGTCAGTATTTGTACAATTTACACTTAGCATCTTTGGCACAAATACTTTATGACCCAGACTAAATAAGCATATTCCATTAGTTCATTTCCAGGACACTTGCTCCAACCCTAACCACATCCACAACATGCCTACCCCTGACCTAACCTCAAGCATATATCATTCAACGGGAGTTTTTTCTGTGTGTTCTCTGCTTTGCTTTTTCTGTAGTCGCTGTGTTTTGAAAGGTTGGCTAAATGTATTTATCGAGCGTACCGATGTCATTGATGTCCTCGATGATGTCATCGACGACCTCACATAACTATCTTTGAAGTGTTTGCCTAGTCAGTTGTCAGGGAAATGAGGTTTTGTTTACAGCTATTGGAGCTAACAGACCGACGTGGACTACAAGGTAGTGGGGGAGCGCAACAAAGTACTTTTTACGTTCTGTGGATTGTGTTAGGTGAAATTGATTGGTTATCGTCGCAATGTTCTTTGTGGAAATACTTTGAGCTCAATTGTGGAACGTGGAAGTCAATAAAGGTTCAGTGTTTGTCATATAACAACCTCTGGAGTGGATAATTGTTGGACCACCGGACATGAGTAAGCCTCTACACATACTGATCTTAAACCTAAACATCACAGTAAAATGTAATGATTTCCTCATGAGGACCAGCATCTTTTACCCAAGAGGAAACAAAGTTCTTTTCCAAATTTCTTAGATTTTATAGATAAAAGAACTTACTAATAAGAAAGAGTTAAGTTACATATGAAAATGATAATGATTGCATAAAAGGTACAGTGATGCTGTTTCTGTAGCCCACATATTTGAATTAGAATTGAAAAATAAACTTGTAACAAACATTGTAAGGGGGGTGTGCGGTGACTCAGAACACAGCTATTCTACAAGCCCTCTCGAGCAAATGCTCATGGCAGCCTGCACTCAGCCCCAGTGGATGAGCACAGTAAATGAAGCCCTGCTTTTGTTCTCCTCACCTCGCTCTCTCTGCCCCCCCCCTCTCTCTCTCTCTCTCTCTCTCTCTCTCTCTCTTCCTCTCTCTGAGGATGAAACCAAACCATTGTCATCTTGTCCAGCAAAGCAGAATTTTGTCAGTCTGATTATTTGCTGTGTTGTAGTTTGTGTGTGTGTAGTTTAGGTGGTGAATAGAGCACAAGGTGCTGCTCTGCCCTGGAACCTTGGGCAGCTTTACGTAGATTCCTGCTTGTTTTTCTTAGCTAAGTCTTTTCTTTTCTTTTCTTCGTTTTTGCAGTTGTGGAGGATGATGAAGATGACTTCCCGACAACCCGGACAGATGGAGATTTTCTTCACAACAACAATGGCAGCAAAGAAAAATGTGAGTAATGCAGGTTTTCCGGATAAAGTGGATTCAGATCTCAAACATTCTTTTGTAGATTACAACAATGCCAACAATCCAGCACAACGTTTGGGTAAAAACAAATCCATATTATTTTGTAAAACTTTCAGTTAGTTTCGATTCAGATATTACTGCATGTTAATAGAGAGTTAATCTTTTTCACAAAGAATTGTTGATGCTAAAAGAATGGAGGCTAGACCCTGGATGTGACATCATGACTTTGCCTGTCAACAACTTTTGTTCAAGACTTGACCCAAACAAACTATTCCCACACACATTTGGTGTTTTGTTACAATCCGTTGTTGCATTAACAGTTATGCTCATCTTTTGTGCAGTGTTCCAGTCCTTAAGTCCCAAAGGAATCAATGGCATAGACTTTAAGGGGGAAGCCATTACATTCAAGGCCACCACAGCTGGGATCCTAGCCACTCTGTCCCACTGTATCGACCTCATGGTGAAGAGAGAAGACAGCTGGCAAAAGAGACTGGATAAGGTGTGTAACGTTCGGATCCCTGCAGTGTCCAGATTGACATGATTCACCTACCTGCACTTGCCTGTAGTACATTTTAAATTGTCATACAGTAGGAACTTGAATGATATGCAGGATTTAATGCTAGGTCAGCATACTGTACTCATACGCCGCCATTTCCCTCTCCACAATTGGGTCTGTTAATTGATTATGGATTTCTGTGTGTGTGTGTGAAGGAGATGGAGAAAAGGCGAAGAATAGAAGAGAGCTATAAATCTGCCCTCAATGAGTTAAAGAAAAAGTCTCACTTTGGAGGCCCTGATTATGAGGTGAAATCATTGTTAACGTCTAGTGCAACACTATGGATGAAGCCATGTGTACATAGCTCAAATGTAACATTTGCTTTCGTTTCCATTTATAGGAGGGGCCCAACAGCCTCATCAACGAGGATGAGTTCTTTGATGCAGTTGAAGCTGCTCTTGATAGACAAGATAAAATAGAAGAACAGGTACGCAAAGTATATCGGAAAGTATAGAATACAGTTATTATTTCTGCTGTGGTGCTATTGTAACTGTATATGTATTTGTTTGTGTCCAGTCTCAAACGGAGAAGACAAGGATACAGAGGTCCAGCCCTGTTCCCCCTGGAGACCTCTATTCCACTACTGGCTCTCACAGGTTCTCTAACAAGGTTGTTAAACACTGCAATCCTTCATTAGAAGTGTCACCTGTTCTGTTCCTGATTTCACACACTCTTTCATCTTAGCATGACAAAGTGTAACTTTTCGTCTTCACTTAAGACTCGTAGTCATTCCTCCCTTGCTCTGATAGTCAGGGCCCCTCCTCACAAAATCCACAGATTCCGTGCACAGGTAACTCTGTGTCAAGCCTTAGCCAGTCGGCCTTTCTCACTGCTTCACTTGCATGATAATATCTGGGATTTGACATAAATAATAGCCACTCCCACTAGCCATGTTTATCCGGTTAAATTTGAATCGTTTTTGTATTGTAGTTTCAATACCCATCTGAAATAATTGCAGTGTGACACTATGAAAGTACAACTTCCATGAGCGCTACCTGCAACAGAGTTTGCTCATTGGGCCATCGTCAGGCATTTTGCCTTGTGCTTCCACGCTAAAGTCTGATGCTGCAAAACACTGTTAACACGAAGCCCACGGTGGAGATGGGAACTGGGGGAGATTTATTGACCTGAAGGTGTAACAAAACCCAGAGAGAGGCCGGTCACCATGCTTACACGGCAAACACGTGCTCAGACCCAATAATCTCTTCCCAATTTTGTTCTGACAGACAAACCTTAACTGTGACAGTCATCACTTTAGAGAAACATTCATTAGCTTTTCACGTTATCATTTGTGTTTTATTTGTCGGTAAAAAGAGGAATTTACATGCAATGTGTAGATACAGCGAAACCTGTAATGCTATTTTTATTTGTTGTTTTTCTTGTCATGCTGATGTCTGAGCACCTTTTCAAGCTGTCAATACTTAATCAATATCTCTTTTGTAGGTGGAGGAGATGGTGCAAAGTCACATGACTTACTCCCTGCAGGATGTTGGTGGAGATGCCAACTGGCAGCTGGTTGTAGAAGAGGGCGAAATGAAGGTAATTTAAAAATGTCATTTAGTTAACTCGCATAGAAGATCAGTCAGTTTAATTATTTGTCGTATTATAAAGTGATTTCAAGAAGCGTGCTAGGCAAATTATTACAGTTATATCACATTTCATTATGTCGTTACAAATTGTTTTGCCTAAATTTGCAGGTGTACAGGAGAGAGGTGGAAGAAAATGGGATTGTTTTGGACCCACTGAAGGCCACGCATTCAGTGAGGGGGGTGACTGGTCATGAAGTCTGCCACTACTTTTGGGACACGGTCTACCGCAACGACTGGGAGAGTAAGTCTCCTTAACATCATCGAGACAATTACTGTTAAAGTAGCATTACAATAGATGTTTCCAGTCCTTATCCTCCATGTTGTCTCCTTCTTTTAGCCACTATCGAAAACTTCAATGTTGTGGAGACGTTGTCAGAAAATGCAGTAATTGTCTATCAAACGCACAAGGTAAGAGATACGAGCTGGAAGTGGTCATAAACACAAAGTTACCAGAATCTTGGACAATAAGATGAACGTGCTTGATTTTAGTCACTTTTCATATACAGTATGAATTGTTAAACCCGAAATGACACAAAATGACCTTTGCTACAGCGGGTGTGGCCTGCGTCTCAGAGGGATGTGCTGTACCTGTCTGCTATGAGGAAGGTCTTGGCCCGAAACGAGAATGACCCAGAAACCTGGCTGGTCTGTAATTTCTCTGTGGATCATGACGATGCACAGGTGAAGTCCACAAAGTCAGAAATGAATCCTGGCTACTTCTTTGTTACTGTTTTCCAATCATCCTGCTGCTGTTCTTAATCCTGGGTTCTGTCCCTTTCACAGCCGACCAACAAGTGCGTCCGTGCTAAAATCAACATCGGCATGATCTGTCAGACCCTGGTCAGCCCACCAGAGGGAGACAACGAGATCAGCAGAGACAACATCCTGTGTAAAATCACCTACGTTGCCAATGGTGTGTGTCCATCTGTGCTTTTGGTTTGAGTTTTCAGAAACGGTTGTTAGTGCCTCTGCTGCTTTGTAAAAAGGCTGAACACCATAAATTAAATTTCTACAGAACAGGTCTTAGAAACGGGGATTTTATTGAATTTACCGACATCTTGTGGCTTCTTTTTCTGCTCTTTCCGACTGTAAACTGTACCTAGAGGAAATGTTTTCCTATCGGATCATCGTTATTTACCATGACGTCTGTACAGATGCCAAATTAGTTTCGTAATTGTGCTGGTATAATCATAAAACAATATACAATCTATATACAGTATATTATATCTAATTATCTGTCCTGTGTGACATAAAAAAAGATCTTGAGCCATTTGCAAAAACAAATTTTAACCCAATTTAAATAAAAGGAGATTTTATTTATCCTCTACAACTACTGGTTCTGGTGGAAAGGAATTTGTCATTTTAAATATGAAGAATATGCTCTTATTCACACATTCCAGATACTCTAGTAGATTACAAAAGCACTCTGCCCCATAATGCACAGTATGTGCAAACTTCCTCAAAGTGGGTTTAAGTTTCCTTTTTGTGGTTCGGATTCCACATGTGCAGACACAAGGCAGTTTTTACTAAAGGGTTTTAATTTTTAAGCATTCATTTGAATCTAAGGCAACATTTCTTTAGAACTGATATGTGATGTTAAAGTTGTGGGGACAAATCATAAAAAGACCCTGAAATTCTGTGTGTTGAAAACCTTCTTCCTAAGTGACGTTGCCATCTTCTCTGTGTGTGTGTGTGTGTGTGTGTGTGTGTATGTGCAGTGAATCCAGGAGGCTGGGCTCCCGCCTCCGTGCTAAGGGCCGTTGCTAAGAGAGAGTACCCCAAGTTCCTTAAGCGCTTTACCTCTTATGTCCAGGAAAAAACCGCTGGAAAACCCATCTTATTCTAAATCCTACAGGTAACAAGAGAGACATTTACTATTCTGATTATATGTGAATATTTCATAATTTACTTCATAACTCTCCAAGATGATGATACGATGGTTTTACATTTTCCAGTGTTGAAACACAAGTACAGGACTCCCCATGAAGCTTCGAGGACCCACTACCTGAAAATGACAGACGTTCTCTTCACAGTTGGATCCGTTAAGGGAGGAAGGGTCCTAACACACCCTCTGGTGGCTGCATTAAAACATCTGTGAAACGTGGCGGCAATATGTTTTCATTTCCACAGCAACTACTACTCATCTCACTGCTCATCATGGTTCATTTAATAAAAACAATTGCTGTTACTCACAAGGTCATTTCTAAAAGTTCAGTCAGAGCTTTGATGTGTCTCCTGAGGTGAATGCATCCAACAGAAGGCAGTGTTGCTTTACCTCCCCATGAAAGTTGTTGCAGCCGCTCGTCACATCTTCCACACTCATGTATTAAAAGGACTTGTAGGATTAGCAATTTCTCTCTTCTGGAAGATATGTTAATGTTCTCTAGGAAGGTTTTTTTTTTTTAAACAAATTATAATTATTTAGTTTACACTTCATGTCGATTTTTTTTTTTAATGTTTTTGTTAGTCCCAGCTTTCTGTTTAAGCTAAGTTTTGCTAGAAATAAATCTTATGAAAATTTTAATTTATATTCACTGCAGAGGGCTGACGTCAACTCGTGACCCCTGTCGTATAAAACTTGACCTTTTTGATTCCATCTCTGAAGGCACCGCGTGGTGCTGATGGAGGAACAAGTCGAGAAGAGCTCTTTATGTATTGTACAAGAGTTTATGTACATTGTGTGTCATAGCGTTCAACTGTATTCAGAATGTGGAATTATTTGTAAATAGGGTCACAACCATTTCTCTGATAGTCTGCAAAGTTTTTGGGACTGAGATGAGCTTAAATGCCTTAGAGTGGCAGGAAAACAGAGCTTCAGATAGGATAAAGGCTGCTGTTGGCGCAACCACAAAAATATCTAGACAAGTGCCTCGTGGCTATTAGGTCCATAGTCTCGGAATCCGAATCAGCTCTGCTTAAGTATTTGAGTGGAAACTGTAGTTTAATTTACACTTTACACTCAAAGTGTTTGGGAGTAAACCCCCACCCACAGACATGCGGTCTAAAATTAAACCATGACAGAGGGGACACTTTACAATTCACTAGCCTTCATACAAGACCATTTAGCAAAGCATCAGTGTCTCGAGTACATTATTGGACATGTTTTATCTTGACTTATCAATAATTGATTTTTAGCTACTTTACCAGTCATCGTTTTTAAGGCTTTTGATTACAGAGATGTGGGTGAGAGACAAAATGAAGCCAGACGATACTCAGCCTTGCAGCTAAGTGGACAGAAGCCAGGCTGAAGTTCTTTTACCTAAACCAGAGACTAGTTATAATCACGTTAAGTGAATGTAATAAATACATTTTGTAAATAAGTTGTTTAGACTAATGTTGGGGATCAACTTAAATATGTACTGTGACAACACAGCATTTCATCTGCTCTGTTTTTGAAAGTGAAATAAAAGTTTATCCTCCTATTTGCTGTGTGTGAAACACTTCTTCAGGCAGAAGGAAGAATGAGACATTAAGAGAGAAATTAATGGTATTTAATTTAAATAAGACATTGTACAACACTGTAACATTAATAGCCTAGAATTGAAGTTTGTCACACACTATAGAAGGTCACTTCTGAGCTTCATTGCTTTCCAAAAAGAACCTACAGTCAGCAATGCCTCAAATACGTCCTCCAGTAGCTCTGGACACAATCATGTATCACAAAAGTTTATAAAGTAAATGATATGGCTTCGATTTCTCCAGTTTTCACAAAAAAGCCAACTGCCTAACAATTTCAATAGCCACAGTCATTCTACAGTAGCACCTTAATTCAGGAAGGCTTGTGCAAGTGACATCCTGACACACATTCAGACAGGAAGTGAAACTTCGTATTAGCAGCATTATCTCAAGCAAAACTTTTGGCAAGTGCAAACATCAAGCTTACGTCTGTCTGACGATCTTCATGCATTTTAGAAGGGAAAACCATACAGGAAAAATGTCGGAAGCTTGGCCCCTTCCAAGTATGACAGAAAAAACTTTTGGCTCCACAACCCAACAGAGGCACAGGATCTTTGTTGAAGACTTGATGCAGCGTGGTGGATTTCACCAATTCAAGCCGCGTCCTGCTCACAGTTTTGGCAAAGATCGGTGCAAATGGAAGGCGTTCTCAAACGGTAATGCAACGTTACGATACAGACAAATGGCACAAAGACGTAACCTGTGGCGGTCAGCATGCGTTGGCTCTGATTAGTAGTCATTAATGTCAGATAGTCCATAACCCACAGCGGCTCCCCTCGAACCGCATCACTACAAAGACTCACTTGTCACAGTGACGTTTTCTTCTGGTACCTGGAAGCGCTCATTCACTGGCTGACTCTGATGTCACGCAAGGGTCTTACGATTTTTCTGAAACTGCCGCAGACAAATTGGTTGTAGATCTAGGAGCAAGAGATTAAACTGTAGAACAGGACTCACTAGGAAAAACTAGTTTGAAATACATTTTTAAAGAGTCCATCTTACCTGTTATGTGTCATGTGGCTCTTGACAAGGTGTCCAGCAGCTAGAGCAGCCATCAGGGAGAGCTCTCCTGCCAGGACGGTGGCACAGACTATACGAGCCAGCTGACGGGCGTTTTCACCCGGCTGGCTGGGACTGGTACCTCGTACACCCAGCATCTACAGTGTAGACCAGATATAGTTACTTGATGTGAGGTTCGGATTTCCTAAAAACATCCGATAACCTAATCGCCACTGTGCCCCTTCTCACAAAGTTATCTTTAATCCCTTCACCCTATGTGGCATTAAGGGCCAACTTCACCAACTTTAGATTAAAATAACGCTTTTAAAAACTTCTCTCCGACTTCCCAATTTCAAAATAGTTCTATTCTTCTGGCTGAAAAATGCCTCCAGATGACATCACCCAGAGGAGTTTTACATCATTAAGAGTTCAGACAGAATCATGTGGGGGAGCTCTGGAAAAGCAGGTTGACCACGGTCACAACCTCCATAGTGTGAGCAACGAGATGACATAATCTGAACTGAAGGTTCCTCCTAGTGATGTCACCTGGAGGCATTTTTGTAGCCAGAAGAAGTGAGATATTTTAATATAAGGTCAGAGAGTCGTTCAAAAGCATTGTATATTAACACCCTAAAGTAAAGCAATTAGGAGCAAGTTGGAAATTGGTGAAGCTGCCCTTTAAAATTAAAATGGGGCAGTGGTGGTGGTTCAATCGCCAAACCAGCAGGATAAAATCTGGGTGGGACAAGTAAAAAGCAGCACTTGTTCTTCCTTTTCTTTTGCAGCATGTGAAAAGAGAAAACATTTTGTAAAAAATAGATCAAACGACACAAGAATGACAATACCTGTAGACAGGCTTGCTGTGGCGGCAGGTTAGTGCCTCCTCCCACAGTGCCCAGCTCTATGGAGGGCATGGTGCAGCTGATGTACAGGTCTTTCCCTTCTGGACCAGCAGGCTCCATCTGAGTGATGCAGTTGGAGCTTCCCACTGTCTGAGCTGGATCCTAAAACACAACACCACCACATTATTGAGATGGCCAACACAACAAGTTTCTACCAAGTGTGACACACGTCCACAATCGACAGCGTTTCAAGTAACCAAATTTGTGTTTTGTTTTTTTATTCTTTTCAACTGTTCAAATTGTACAAAGGAGGAAGTAATTACAAGCTGTGGCTTGGCAAATTAGGCAAATGAGCCACTACCTGTCCGCAGGCGATGTAGATGGCTGCTACAATGTTGGCAGCATGAGCGTTGAAGCCCCCGATACTGCCGGCCATGGCCGAGCCCACCAGGTTCTTGTTGATGTTCAGCTCCACTAGAGCAGCTGTGCTGCTCTTCAGCACCTACAGACACATTAACACGCTGTAAGTAGGACAGATACTAGCAACAAACTGAAGAGGCTGGGAAGAAAATGCAAGTTAAGCAGAAGCTTCTTCCCGGTCTTTACCTCCCTGACCACCTTGGCTGGAATAGTGGCCTCACACACAGCAGACTTGCCTCGGCCCAGAATCCAGTTTATAGCAGCGGACTTCTTGTCCGTGCAGTAGTTCCCACTGACTGACAGTATCTCCGTGTCTGGGTACTGCTGCTGGAGTCTGCGCAGAGCCTGCTCAGTCCCCTGCAGACACAGCACACACGACACGGACTTTCAGTATGTAACGTACTGGAGATACAAGGAAACACTGCAGGACCAACAGGAGACTGAATACGAATGAAACACAGAATAATGACAGATTTTTGTCGATTTTAGTTTTTAGCAACCATTAGCAGTTCCTACACAAAACTAGATTTTACCTTTGACAGCATGTTCATGCCCATGGCGTCTCCTGTCTGAGACTGGAAGCGAATGTACAGGTTCCTCCCTGCTAAACCCACCAACAGCTTGTCCAGGCGAGCAAACCTAGAATATGCAAACATTCATCCATGATCTGTGGTAGAAGAAAAAACATTTGACATACAAAAAAAAAAAAAAAAAAAAAAAGTGTTTTCACTGACCTGCTGGTCTGGTCAAAGGCTTCTTTGATGAGCCTGAATCCATCTGAGGTCTCGAGCCAGAGTTTGACCTCTGCGGCCCTGCATGCCGAGGGCAGCCTCACCACAGGACCCCTGGTCATGCTGTCAGCTAGAATCCTGCTGTGGCATCCCCCACTTAGCTGAACAGGAAGGATGACCGAGTCAGCACAAATGCACAAGCACACAACCGACAGCAACTACACACAGACACTCCCCACTTACAAAGAGTGCCCTGCATCCTCTGTTAGTGCTGGCCACCAGGCAGCCCTCTGTGGTCGCCAACGGAATGTAAAACTGCTTCTCGTCCAGCAGGAGAGGCCCGGCCACTCCTACTGGCACTGGCATGTAGCCGATGACATTCTCACAACAAGTACCCATAACCTGTAGGGCAACAACACAAACGGGCTGAATTAACACCCAGGCTGCAACTGCAACGTAAGGACGATATTTCATCTGTGAAAAATGTAGAATTTATATCTAAATTAGACACCTCTAAAAATGAAAGTTAGCTTTTTGAAATAGAAAACAGGACTTGACTAGAGACAAATATGCAGGCTGCCAGTACCTTGGAGTATTCATAGTGTTTATAAGGCAGACAAGCCAAGGCAGAGGGAACTGGGAGTTTGGGTGCCAACAGTTCCCTCCGGATGGCCACACCTCTCTCTGGAGTCTCGAGCACAGCTTCCAGCTTATAGTTGAGGATGTTACGTGAGGTTACGAGGTTCATCACCTCTGCATCGCTGAGGAAATGGGCACCTCTCTGGAGAGCAATGAGGGAAAAATTCTTTAAACCTTCAGTAAAATGGCACAACTTCACACGTATTGTGCTTTTAATCGGAACTTGACAACTCACCTGAGGGTCTGAGAGGATGGACATGCATTCGTCCAACGTTCTGGGCTCCGACACAGAGCTACACGGAGGAATGCAAGGTGTCTGACCAAGGGATGACTCCGTGCAACATGTCAAACAGCCGTTCTCCACTGAGGATGCAGGAGACTGCTTCACTTCTGTTTCGAAGAAATCAAGGCAGAGACTCAGCGACCAAACTGTTTCATCAGTGAGTAAAAACATTACTGAAGCACCGGAGGACCAATTATGAGTCTCACCCTCACCTCTGTACAGCATGTCAGCCTCAGGGGAAAGTGTACAGTCTGAGACAGTGTGGGAGGTGGTGCTGGTTACTGAGATACCATTCGCGATGTGGGGTTTCGTGGCTGGGAGCTCCCTCCTGCAGCAGTCCCCAGCCACCATTGGCTTCTGGGTTGGAGAAGAGCTGATGATGGAACCTTTGAGGGAGAGGGACGACTCGGTCTCTGTTTGCTCAAAGAAGACATACTTCACAGCCAGGAGCAAGGCTAGACTGAGGGTTATGACCTGTTCCAGGTCCATGCTAGGAGGTAGGGAAGAGAAACACTGTTGAGTTACTGCACAGGGTTTTTTGTTGTTTTCTTTTTAAGAAAGATGTGTGTTTTGCATTTAATGCTTTACCTGGTGAGCTTCATTGGTCCCATGTTGCCCACCAAGTCCGGTCTCTTTGCTATGTGCCCCCCCACAGAACAATTCTGGCCTGGATGCTCGGCTGCTAGTCGACTGTGGGCATGAACCAAGGCCAAGCCCAGAGACTGTCACATCAGAGCAAACGCGCTCATTAGTCAAAACACCACCTTTAATGAGCTCATGCTTCAGTTCTCAGTACCATGTTTTAATATCTCCATAAAATAAAGTTTCTCACCATGATGATTTTAACTCTTTGGGTCACGGGGTTTGGCTTGTTGTCCTCTTCTTCAGCCAACACCCGGGCAAAGTGGCTCAGCTGCCAGATAGGACGGCCCTCCCGACTTTCCCTGGATAACTATCCATGCGAAAGAATGAATGAGTGCACACAGAAATGTAGTGAGAGATAAAGGAGCTCACTCTCACATCATGTTAGGCTACAAATCTCCTAAATCTTACATATGACTCTTACCTCCAGCACCAGGGAGACACATGCAGGGAACAAAGTCATGAAGACAAAGTAATTGGCCAGGACGGACATACAGCCAAAACAACACATGATCTCTAATTGAGGGACACCTGAAAAACAAGGGTGAAAAGTTCGGTTTCATTCTCCATTCGCTTTAACAGCATTGTGGATTATTTAGCTTTCAACAATATTAGTTTTTCCCACCTGACATGGTGCCTATTCCAATGACCAGACACTCAACTAGAGCATCGAGTGTGAACGTGGGGCCCAGGATGGCCATGCCCTGGGAGATGTTCTCCCTCACCTCCTCCTGTACACAAGAGCCAGAGCACTAGTCAGTGACATTACATCAGCTACATTTCTAAATACGAATAATTAGCTCTGTTCACTCACACAGCAATTCAGTGGGTAATATTACCTGAGAGTTCGAGCTGAGGGCAAATTTGGCCAACGTGCAGGCTTTGGACAAGTCGATGAGTAGCAAAAAGAAGGGCAGGGCTTCACTGAAAAGAAAAGAGTCCGAGAATGACTGGGTTTTACTTCACTGCTGTCCTGTCTAAATTATTGGAAAGCCACAAGTTCCAACTGATCAACTTAGTTGTAATCTTTATGCAGCAGTGGAATCAAAAGGTTCATAATTTATATGAAAGGGGTATATTACGGCGGGGGATTGCATTCCCCAAGGAAAAGAAAATAGAGACCTTACCTCGTATTTACGTCATCCGATTCTCGTAAATACGAGATACAGAACTACGGATCTTGTAATTACGAGTTTTGTTTCGCATAATTACAAGATACGGGACTTGGGGATCTCATAAATATTGACATTGACACGATTGACATTGACACGATTGACATTACAACAATGTGCTGAAATTTTAGTTCCTGGTCACAGCTGCCAAAAGCTATAAACTATTATAAAAGGACAGGTTAAAGGATCTCAGTGTATGTAGTGAACCTACAGAATGAATTGCATTTTAGAGTCATTCTCTATTAAGCTTTTTGGAATGAATGAAGGAACAAATCACCCAATAGATCAGGTGTCTGGCTAATGTATTTTGAATAATTTTTTTGGACATCAGAGGCATGGATGAAAGAACTAATCCAGGCTGCAGAGGCAGTTTATTGTCGGTTGGAGTTTTTTTGTACAAGGGTTGTTGGAAATACAAATAATTTTGGAAATGACCCAAGTGATACTTCAAACACAGCCATCTCTTATTTTTTGAAATGTAGACGTTGTGCCATTTTATGTCCTCTTACAGTACTCAACTCATAAAATCTGAGAATTAACAATGTAGAGCTGTAACACATGTTCAAACCTTTTGTTAAAAGACTGTTTACTGCGTATGAAGAACTGTCGTATGTGTAGCTTTTACTTTCGGAATCATATACACTCTGAACACAGGCTGGTATTTATTCCTCTCTCTTAAAACCGTCTAATAACTTGATCACTTGTACCCTCAACAATAATTTCTAACTCCCAAAACACAATATTAATTCCTGCCTATTAATCACTGAGTGGGAATCACTTACTTAAGGCCCGTCAGTTCTTTTCCAAAGAAGTGGATGACCACTGTACTGAAAACAAAGCTGGAAAAGACAGTAAATAACCCTGCAATCCCTGTAGGAAGAGAAGAGGGAAGAATCAGGAAGGTGATGTGGTATGTGGTGTATTTTTGTAGCAAAGCTGGGCGACATATGAGTCAGTGCCCCAACAGTTTAGCGCTGAGGCATCACATCATACTGACCCAGTATATATTTGGATCCCATTTGTCTGAGGTTTTTGAACTGGAAATAGATGTAAACAATGGCCATGCAGCGTGTGACTGTCAGAATGATTACATCACTGCTGTGGCTCTTCTGTGAAAAAAACAAGCATAGAGGGGTCTTCTTGCAGGCATCTAGATACCACTTCTGCAATATGTTTTGGTTGCTTACAAAAAGGATGAACTGCCGCACCCAAACGTGCTTCCCCTTAGCCGGACTCACCTCCTCGACTTTGGGACAGCCATTCCAGCTGCACATTTGGCTGCTGCCTGTCAGGCCGTTCATAGACACGAGGCAGATGGTGAGAGCAAGGGTGCCCACTATAACCTCCCATGGGTGGGATGCCACCAGCAGCCCGTGGAGCCTGAACAGCCGTGCTAACATGGTCTCACGATGCCTTCCTCCTCTTGAAGTCGCAACTTCACCTGCATTGGGAAAAGGATGCGAGCATCATCAGATCCAAGTCCACTAAATGCGTCAAGATCACCGGCTTTCTATGTTCCGATGACAGCTGTGGGAGCACAACATTAGCTTGTGTTTGGTGACAAACTAACGTAAAAGATGAGCTTGTACTTCACAATTTGCTTACTCAACTGAACGTTCTCCTCAACATTAACCTAAAACACATAATCTGCGTTTGGGCGAGGGATGGGACTTGTAGTTCGTGCCTCGATGTCACCGTTATTATTAGCATTAGCTACACCTTAGCACTTACAGGCAGAGGTTACAGTTAGCATTAGCTACGTTAGCTGTAAAACTCGGACAACCATAAACAGCCTGGCCGCCAGGCCACATCCTCCCTCAGCCTTTCAACACGTTTACAGTTACTGTCTGCTAACAAGATATTAAAAGGACCTACTTCCAACAGTACCTTTCACCGTGGTCAGAGACTTGTTTCCATATAAGGCCCCTTCCAGAAGTTACTTTGCAGCTACATCATCCTGAACGAAACCAACATGGCGTTGCGGAAACCCCGACGTCACACAGACGTGCAACAACGTCAGTCGGAGGTGATGGAGGGAGACGCAGAGGATCAGGAAGAGAAGAAAAAAAGGGAGAAATAAATTAGCATGTTTTAGCATGGGGCATTTTTGCATTTAGCTAAGCTAAGTTAAGATTTTGGGTCTATTATTAAATTTTTTTTTTTTTGCACATTACCTTTAAAATGTAAATGACAATAAAACTGTTTGGCCACTAGGGGATTTCAGGATCAAGTTTTGTGCCACATGCAAGTGCTATGCAAAGATCCATCCATCACAATGACCTGCAAAGTATAATATAGAGAATCATCACTGCATCACAGAACATCCGTTTGCAGGGTTATTTTGTTTCATTTACGTATAATACATATAATTTAGCATGTGGCAGAGAACGTGAACCTGAAGCTTTTGGTGTTTGTCTAACAAATATATTGTAATATTCTGTATAAAATGAAATAAACAATATTTTCCAATAAGTTATACATAATTTATATAATAAATTATATTGTATTACAGGGTACATGTATAAGTTTGCAAAATGTTTTCATCAGAAACCCATACAGTAAATATTTTACCAGTACAGTACTAGTACAAAGGCTCTTGTATAATATAATTTTAGGATTCGAATTACTTAACTTTCTACGTGGCACTTATACAGTTGTGTTTAATATTTTATGGATAGGACTACGAGTATTCACATCACACAGAGGCTGGGTAATTTTCCAACAGCACACTACCGTCTCAACCATACCTTTTATTACTTAACCCATAATAGAAAAGCACTTTACCTTTGTACTTAGCCTTAGTGAAAGGCGTGTCTTAACTGAGATATGGACATTTATTGGAGCTAAGTATACTATAAATGATAGATCCCCACACCAGAGACACTCAAGAATATGCCTGGTGATTCTTTGGTATTTTAAAGTACTGCAGTGTTATTTATAGGATGTTCACCACCCGATACTCCAACCAAAAGTCTAGGTCACATTTCAGGTCACCGAAATATTCAGGAAACTTACACACAGTATAATTTCCTGTAAAACAAACCACATTTAAATAACAAAAGAAATCTAAGAAAGAGTTTGTTTATATTCACATTTTATTCTACGCAGCCTCATCTTGGTTTACTGGATGAGTTTCACTCTGTATCTCATGATACGAATTTCCATATTTCAGACACATGCAAACCACAACCATTTGTTTCAAACTGCGGATCAATAAGCTACTTCGTGCTCTGGATTAAACATTTGCCTCCTCTCTCAATTAATTTAATTTTTAATGAAATGAGAACAAGTCCAGTGTGAACTTGTTGTATGTTGGACAATGGACTCAAATGCACATCACACGACAGGTGGGTAGGGAGGAGTCAGATTTATGAGCAGGTGATGTACTAAGGTCAAGTAATGTTTGGACATCGCCAAATGTTCCATAAGTTTTCATAAAATAATTAAGAGGTGAGCAGGTGGTAAATGTATCGCACCAAACAGCGTTTCGGGATTTCCGCATACAACACATACAGGGTTTCATAGCAGAGAAAGTTAGGTGATTACATTCATGAGATTTCTTTTTCTTTAACACGAAGATAATACACAGCTGCAGATACCAATGCCGGTAGTTTCAAGTTGTCTTTGATTGGTGGACGCTCTTTCAGTACTTTGTGTTTTGACAGGACCTCAGTCAAATTGATGCCTAAAAAAAAAGAAAAATCTATTTGGATGAGCAGCTTTATCATTTTAAGCGGGTTTACCTTAGAAAGTAAAGTTGCCCTGCTGCCTTGAAAATGTGAGTTAACTCAAGCAGTTAAAAATTAGGATAAAAGAGTTTTTTTTTTATTAGTTTTGAAAGTGTTAAACTCGCTCACATAATTTCACTGAAGCTATTTTCTTTTTAAAGCTTTGCTGAACCGGGTGGACCCCATAGGGACAAACAACCTCCACCTTTTAGAGGCAGACCAGAATAACAGGCAGTCCTTCGTTTGGGATAAGGAGCTTAAACGTGCCGTTTGTGATGCCATTTTGTTTCAGGGTCAGCGCTCGTTTACGTCATTTTCTGAACTAATGTTTGTCTTTCTGCTGCTCCACCAAACTTGCCGGCAGGTTTTACTTGTTTGCTTCATGCTTCATACTCTATAAGTGTGTGAAATCTGGAGTTTGAGCCTTCACAAAGGAGTCATTTGTGTATGTCGTAGGCCTATGAGGAGGTATTTTTAAGTGGGAGGGGTAAATCCCCTCCCCGGTCATGGATACTATACAGTACACACTTCTGCTGCATGCACAGGCCCTACTAAAGCTACTTATGTTCAATACATCCATGCCCCTCATCAGGTTCTAACGTAGGCGTAGATGCCCTTAACTTCCTAAAAACACAGGGTAATATCAAAGCAGGGATTCGGTGTGTAAGGTGGTGAAGTTAGTGCCACTCCATCAACCTGGCCGTATCAGCCCAGTGATATCAGGCTGGGATCTGCATGGCCAACTCCCACAGTAAATAACCTTCTTTCTTCTATTTTTGAGACTTTACCCACTTGATAAGGCCTATCTATGGATTGCGATGGATTTTCTCCACACCAAAGTCTACATGAAATGTGCCCAAATAAGACCACGCGGCATGTCCCACCCCTGAGCTTGTCCAAACCCTCCTTAAGAGACACGGCCCAGTTCTCTGTCATCAACAAAAAAAGTTTCCATTTGTTTAAAGATCAGCAGCGATTATCCAGTGGTGATTGAGAAGGACAGCAGCCGGGGGAACCAGTTTGAAGTGAACTGTTGTTAAAATGTTTGCCACCGGTATGTGACACTGATATTAAATGCAAAATGAGATTTTTTTTCAAAATCCACGACCATAATTACCCTTTGTCTCTCCCACAGATAGACTCAGCTCTGCCTTATTATGTAGGCAAATAGTGAAGGTATTGAATAGGTGCTGGGTGACAGTTTCTCTGACCTTCTCTTCCTTTAGCGAGTTCAAATGACTCCAACCACAGGGGATTCATTCATCCTCTTCAATCAGCTGCAGGTAAAACGAGAATATCCGTCTGAGGATCTCTGTGGATCTCGTAATGGACATTATTGGCTTTTGTGCGTTGTTTGCTTCCGTTATATGCAGGATATAATATCAACGAGAAAGTGCCAGACAACATGTTTGTTTGCAGATCTAATATGTCACCAGCGGAGTTAGCTGCTTCCCTGAACACCTCCCTCTTTCCGGGTTGTCTCTGAGAGTAGCTCTGCCCTCCTCAGCAAGGCACAGAGAGACACGCTGAGTTTAAGAAGGCTACTTGTTTGGGCCGCTTTGTGGTCCAGAAAAAAAAAAAAAAAAACCCATGTGGCGACTTGAATCTCGGAATGGGATTAGTGTGGACATCGTTCAAGTTGAAAGTGGCGAGAGATTTGGCCGCAGTCGTGCGTAAAAAGTGGGAATTCGCCAAAGACGAGTGCCCACGGACATCGCTGCATTTCGCTTGTCCCTCGGAGAGGAGCATGATCATTAGGTAGCTGTTTTCTGTGCAGCTGAGGACAGAAGCACAGGCGTTTACCCCCCCCTGCCTCGTTCCCCACAACTTTTCCGACTTGATGAAAAAGTTTGGAAAGCTTCGGCAGAGTGGCGCCCGCGTATGGAACAAGGTGAGTGTGCATTTAGTAAAAAGGAAGAAAAAAAAAGAGAGAGGAAAAAAAAAAAGTTCAACCCACATTTTTTTTTTTTTTGTTAGTGGTTTTTACAACGAGACAATTCACCTTCGGTTTTGGTTTTTGCTTCCTATCATCACCAGAATGAATAGAAACTGTTCATTGCTGCGACTAAGAAGAAAGCAGTGCATCCCGTCCTTCGTCTCGGTGCTGATCCTATGTGGCCTGCTGCTGCTCAGCATCAACTACAGCTACATCAATAAATCCCCCCACTCTCCGGCGTTTATGGAGGGCACCGAGACCTTACACCGGTACAACATTAACTGCTCGGCCATTTATGACATGGACCCGGTGGAGGTGGGAAAATCTCTGATCATCAGGCGGAAGCACCTCGTGGAGGACAAGGATGACAGTCTGATCAGTCTCACCTTTAACTGCCCGTTTTTCCTCAAGAGCAGAGGTTATGACGACGTTTGTGTGTCAGAGGAAGAACGAGCCTTCCCTATCGCCTATTCTCTGGTTGTGCATAAATCCGCTTGGATGGTCGAGAGACTCATCCGAGCCACATACTCACCCAGTAATGTCTACTGCATCCACTATGACCAGAAGTCCTCAGTTCAGTTCATCACAGCCATGGAAAGCTTGGCCCACTGTTTGCCCAACGTCTTCATCGCCTCCAAGCGAGAGTCTGTGTTTTACGCAAGCATCAGTCGTTTGAAAGCGGATTTGAATTGTCTGTCTGACCTTCTGAGGTCAGAAGTTAAGTGGAAGTATGTCATCAACCTCTGTGGACAAGACTTCCCCCTCCGGTCCAACGTCGAGCTGGTGTCAGAGCTAAAGAAGTTAAATGGCTCCAATATGCTGGAGACAAGCCGACCCACGAAGTCGAAGGAGGAGCGCTTCACCTTTCACCACGAGCTGAAAGACGCCTCCTTCGAATACCACAAACTGCCCGTGAAAACGGACCAGAAAAAGGCGCCGGCGCCACATGGGATCGAGATGTTCTCGGGCAATGCCTATTTTGTCCTGGCGCGGGACTTTGTTGTGCACTTGGACACCTCCGATGTAGTGAAAGACTTTTTGGCTTGGTCTGAGGACACCTACTCCCCAGATGAACACTTCTGGGCCACGGTGGTGCGGCTGCCCGGCGTGCCCGGCGAGGTGCCCAGGTCCCAGCCGGATATCACCGACCTGATGAGTAAGACCAGGCTGGTGAAGTGGGAGTACCTGGAGGAGAAGCTGTACCCACACTGCTCGGGGCAACACATCCGCAGCGTCTGCATTTTCGGTGCGGCCGAAATGCGCTGGCTGCTCAACTATGGTCACTGGTTTGCTAATAAGTTTGACAGCAAAGTGGACCCCATTCTCGTTCAGTGCGTGGAGGAGAAGCTGGAGCAAAAACAGAAGTTATTCCAGGCCGCAGCATCCTGCCACAGGGGTTAAGCAAAGAAATTAGTCGACTAACCGATTAGTCGATCATCAGGGAATTAATGTGCAACACCTTTGATTAGTCAGTTCATCATCTAAGGTTTTACTCAAGCTCATCTCTTTTTCAACCAAACCATCTGACTGTGTGTAAAATGTTAATAAACAAGAACATGACGATTTGTGAATAATTTGAAACATGCCTTTGATTGTAAACTGTACAAAGTAGTCAGAAGTAGGAGTGTTGCTCAATGACTCATTCATTTTACAAACCTAATTATTTTGACTGTAAACGTTTCCTTGCTTGATTCACATCTCAATTACTCAACAATCCGGGGACTTGTTTGTGTTCAAGCATCACGTTCACTACATTGTTTCAGTGGGGCAGCAGGACTGTAGACTGCAGAGGGACCAGTTATACTTGTAGACTATGTTCTTGCAAGGCTTGAGGGAAAAATGTTGTCTGGATGGCAGGAGATCTGGTTCCAAAACCTGTATAGGCAACCAGACAGGAGCTTAATGCCACCTGGCAGTGTCAATTTGAAAAAGAAACAATTTTTAAAAGAATACTATGAACTAATAAATACTGCTGTACCATTATAGATTAACCACCTGTTAAATTTAGCTCCACCGTTACCAACAATGAACTGGCCCTTTTTTTATGAATTACTGTAAATGTTTCGCCATAATTACCATATTCAGTATTGTTTAAATGACGTGATTTTCTTAGCGGTGTACTTTTACCTTTGTTTTATAATTAAAATGCAAATAATCTTCTTAGTACATTTAGGTGACTTAGACATGAAGTGGTAGTTGCACAGATGCGACAGTTCTTAGATTTTCTATGCATGTTCGAGCTCTAATTTACATTTATGGGTGCAGCAAAAAATGTGTTCACTTCCAGTGGTAAGTAATGATTTCTGTTACAGAATCTCATACCTCTTCCTGTTAATTAGTTATGTATTTATTTTGGCATTACTCATTTTTTCCTGTCCTTTGTTTGCCTTGTCCCAACCTTTTGGAAACTTGTTGATGGCATCACATCATAAACGAAGGTATATTTTTCTAAAATAAACCAAAAAAAAAACAACAACCCTAATTTGTAAGTGTGAACATTTGATAAATCATCTTTGTAGACTTTATAATAACACAACAGACAGAGAACAAGTGAATCCACGACAATAACTGTGAAGCGATGCAATTCATTGATGGCTTTAGTGTTTGCCCAGGGGTTGTTGAAAATGCAGGTAATGTAGACAGTCACTAAAGTTATTCTTGAGCACAAATGCCAAAGCTCGGATGGGTCTAGCTTGTCATGGGTGATCATTTCCTGCCGTGCTTATTTTCTGCATGATCTGGTTGTTTTGAACCATCTTGGGTTCTATCAGTGAATTGGGAAAATAATTTGCACACTATAAATACAAATAATAAATTGAAGTATGAAAGTAGCACTGGTCAGTACTGTGTTTGTTAAAGTACCACGTCAGAGGATGGATTCATGATCATTTGTGGGCATTTTCTACTATACAACTTTTCATCTTAAAGGATCAAGTCACTCAAATTGCTTAAAGACTCATTTGTCTAAGCTTTGAGATATTTGTCTTTTCTACACCCAAAAAATTATTTAATAAAAAGCTTATCAGTACCATGCATTTCCTGAAACAGTGTCTGTGGTAAGATAATCCTCATCTCGCCTTCACTGTGAAATGTTTTTGTGTGAGCTTTGTTAAACAGAACACTTAGTCACTAACAATTAACAAAGACATTTATTGACGGAGAAAAGAACCAAGGGAGAAACTAGGTTTGTTTATTGATGGGTGATTAGGATGCAATTAGTAGTTGAACTTGAGATGTAACATGCCCCGACCTGTTTGACCTAAGAGTTAAGAATTCTCATTTGAAAGTTACAGCACTCGGTAAAGAGACAAAATTGACCAAAACAAAAAAAACACAAAAAAGGCCACAATGAAAATGTGCCCATGTCTTCAGCTGTTTACTGAGAAACTCTGCATATACATCATTTTTACAACAAAGGCCATAAAGGAAGTCAAAAACGTCTTACTGTGCAGTCAGCTGCACCTTCAATATGTTTATGCTGAAGCTGTAAATAACATAAAGATGAATACTGAACATGGAAGCCAGCTTGTTTCTTTGCATCGCACAGAAGCAGAGATTCACACTTGATAAATGAGGGTGACACATCCGCTGAGCACAAAGAAAAATGTGTAGAGTTGGACATAGCTCATCAGGATGGAAACGGTTCGTACTCGACAGTCGGCCTGAGGATTCGTAGCTGTGCGAGTGGGGAACGTGCCAAAAAGTTTCATAAAGTTCTTCAGTCCCACTGATCTCCTTCGTCAATGAGCTTGTTGTCAAGACACGTAGCCTGGAGCAGCATACGCATTGATTTCTGCATGAGCAAACATATTTGTGTGTGTCTGCGGGTGTGGTTGGTGCCTGTTTCTATCCAAACCAATGAACCTTGAATGTTGAAACCTGCTTACAAAACATGGATCACAAATACCTTAGCTTTCATATTAGCAGGAAGTTAAAATTTAATGATAGTCAGGGGGAACTACCAACTAATACAAGTTTTTTTTAAAGCACAACATTATCAGGGTCACTAAGAAGAAGTGACGAGATATTAGCTGGTGGTAAAAATCACACGACACACATACTGTTACACTCGAGTCACACACTTCATAAAGACATATATTTCAAATCAAGTACAGTACATTAGCAGCACGTGGTGGAAAGTTAAGGCTTTTAAGGCTTTAAAAGTCGTTAGAAGCCTGGAAAATAAAAAAGGGTCTTTCAGAGCTCAGACATGAGGCTGGTTTTCCTCTCTGAATGGACCTGGGCTGAACTTCAGTGAAAGCAGCAATATCAATTGTCAAAATGCTGTGGGAGGAAAAAGCAAAAAAAAAATAGATAAAAAAATCTTGCAAGTATTGTGCAGAACTTCCCCCTCACAAAGGCTTAGTGTGAGAAAACCGTGTATTATTGGATTAAAATTATAAGTGTTGTTCAGGGCCTTAACTACTACTTAACTAGAACCGGTTTGACGGTTTCTACGCTTGAACTGAGGACATTTGGACAACGTGAGTATGGACTTCCCCGCTTCTCCCAGCGCTTCAAAGGGCTTTCTAAGGGTTAAAACGTGCTTCTAGGGTTACAGTTAGAGTTAGAGGGCTAGGGAGTGTGTTAATTCCTCACTGGTGGCCATACACACGTGTGTGTGTGTGTGTGTGTGTGTCTTTCTGTACATGCATAGTGTAAAGTGCAACTTAAATATTGGAGCTGATAAAGTTGGGGCTACTTTGGTTCACTTTATAAAATGCTTAATAGATGACAAATAGAGAGAAGTATGACAAAAACTCCTCTTGAGCTGTAATATTATGAATCAATATTGTGTAATAAATTCCAATAGGCAAAGTTACTAGTATCTAATATTTAGTAAAAAGTATTTCTCACCGTAGTCAAGTATTAAAGTGAAAAAACTCACATTGCACTTTTCTTTATTTCAGAGGACAGAAAGTAAAACACGGATCACAAACACAAACAGCAGGTTATTTAGCGGCAGCTTATGTCTAAGCACTAAAGTAAGAAGTGGCCTAAAAACATGGACGGTGGTCAGGATGTACGACAGTGTCACGCTTCCAAAAATAACACTAAGCAGACATGTGGTTAATGACAAGATCTTGATGCAAATCTCTGAACCACGATCAAACAAAATGTGACGCTGGTGTTAAATACACACATTACATGCTGCTCTCTAACAAGATGACTAACAAGATGACACCGGATTGTCAGCAGCTTGCAACAGAGACACAGAGGCATAGACGTTGACGCCCTTTTGCCACATCCCATGCTGATGAGTGCACCATTCTCAACCGGCTGACGAATGCCACTCAACTTCACCCGACTGTCACATCAGCGTGGTCTTCGGGTGCCTGAACACACCACGAGGCACAGGCATCGTTGCCGTTAATTAATTAAATCATTAATCCAGTCATTGTGCTGCTGCACGAGCAACACAGGCCTGATTTCATCTTCATGGACAACAATGCCCAGGCTCATGGAGGTGGCATCATCAGGGAATGGCTGCTGGAGGCTGGGGTACCTAAAACCGAGTGGCCTGCACTTTGGCCAGACCTGGATCCCATGGAGAACATAGGGAGACGTCCTTGTCAAGCTGCAGTCGATGCTCAGAGAGGCATGACGAGTTACTGAGACGCTGACATTCGTTGCTGTGGTCTCCACAGCACTGTTGTTAGCTTTTGTGTCAATGAATTGTTCCAGATGCAGAAATGACCATTACATGCTTCTCTTTAAGTGCCCTACTTTCATGATATAATATGACCAGCAGAGAGGGGGCTGAGAGGGGGCAGAGAGGGGGCTGACAGGGGGCAGAGAGGGGCCTGAGTGGGGGCTGAGAGGGGGCAGAGAGGGGACTGAGTGGGGGCTGACCTGACCCTAAATAAAAGCAGCATTAATGATACAGTGCTGTACGTAGAAAAAATGAAAAGACATCTTGAGACAGTAATCAACACAGTGTCTCCCTAACCACATTCAGTGTGTGTGTGTGTGTGTTTAGCGTTGCTGCCTCACAGCTAGAAGGATCCTGGTTTGAATCCCTGTGCGGGGTTGTGTGTATCTATCCACATCCGTATAGTGTAAATGTGCAACGTGAATATTGGAGCTGCTGAAGTCGGGGCTAATTGTATTCGGTTTTAAAAAAGATGCTTAACAGTTTGTTATAATTTTTTTCAATAAGTATAAAATGATCTCGACTCATGCTTGTGAGTTCAGCAGAGTTCAGTGTGGAGCACTACCAGGAAAGAAAACTTGAAACACTGATTGAAGTATTTTAAAATAGTTCTCAATAAGGTTTGACAGCGTCAGCTTGTGTAGTGTAAGTATTGACTTACACACCGAGGTGAGTGTCATTAACTTTGAGGGGGGGCTCGTTTTCTCTCCTCATCACGGTGAACACTTTAGTTACAGAGTGTGGGACACTTATTCGGGCCCCATTCAGTAAATTATTTATTTCAGAGGACAGACGCGAGAACACTACACCTGTGTCCACCAGTGGTGTCAGGTGTTTCTCTCTTTAGGTTTTCTGCACCTGTTTTTGCTCCACGGCCGAGTTTTGGGGTCAAGTCCAATCTGAGGGCTGACATCATCACTTGGCAAACGAAAAACACCTGACTTTTGTGCCATCCAGTGGTTGTACGATCAGAAATGACTTTGACACTGGAGGTTCAAACCAATTTTGACCCCGTTTGTCCACGATGCTTTGCAAAACGCATAATGATGACGTACAAAAGCCAACCTTTGCTCAGCTTTGCTCAGCTTTTCTCAGCCTTTCACCACAGATGACGGGATGCTAAATAGACAGGCCTTGTCGGAGACAACACAGTGATGCCTTCAGGACGCCAGTGATGAATGTGATATCTGTCTGCAGTAATAAGTCAAATGGCGGAGTGGTGAATGGAGCCCAGCAGCAGCTGCATTACAGCACATCTCCAGTGTAGGCAGCACAATATGGTGGACGTTCCGTTTCCAAAAGAGGAAACGAGCTCTGTTTCTCTAGAAGAATCCAATGCAAGTCAGTAGGACTGATGCCAGAGAAACTCATGCTTCTGTACATTCAGAATGTTTTAGAGCACGCAATTACAGTAGTACTTCTACCTGTAGTGAAGTCCTTTTAAGGCAGCTTTTACTTGAATATTAATAGCTTATAAGGTGTGTGATGACATGAACCCTTTTTTCCTACTCAACTGCTCGTAATTCAGCTTCATGGCTTATGACGAGTCCCTGCAACCAGCTGTAATCCCATACGCCACAGAGCTTCCAGAAACACCGGCCTTGGAGGCGCAGCCAGGCTTTTTACAGGCTCTAAGTCACGCAAATATGACTCAGGGTGGTCTCCAAGTGATATGAACGCAAATCAAGTTGCAGCATGTCCAAGACATTTGAAGACTCACCTGTCGATGATTTTCCCAGTGAGATGCGTCACGGCGGCCGTGTGTGGCGCTCGAAGAAAAGCAGTGCGTTGCAACTTAAGCGGACAGGTGTTTCAGAAGTGCTGAGAGAAAAGACCTGTGGCTGTACTCAGTGGAGGAGGTCTGACATCAGCTCACACACTTTTTACCTAAACTCTACAAACACTGTTTGAAGACTGCAATCAGTAGGATTTTGCACCGAGGTTGCAAAATCCTAAACCTTGCATTTTGTCTTACGAGAAAAAGTAGATGTGGCAACAAAGCTACACCTACAGCAATGACTGAGCAACAAAGAGATCTGTGTGTGTTTTCAGTGTAGGAAGAGATTAATACATCATGCATGAGGTGGTGGAAACAGACTGGGTGTAATTTCCCATATGTTCCGATACATGAACCATAGACAGAGCAAAGCTGCAGCCTGACTGATACATAAATCATCGTTTCAAGAAAAGCTCGCAGACCTTTTAATCCTACGTTATGTTTTTATCTTTTCTTGTCTTTGAGTTAATACAATGACACTTTTGAAACTGTGCATCGGACAAATATTGAAACAAGAGTTGTTTAAAGGCAGAACTTTAGACTTGCTGCGTCGACACGCAGCATTTAGTTTGACATTTCTCTAATACCATCCTCACTGCTTTTACTCGTGAAGCCAAGTGCAGTCAAACACGACAGCTTCTTATTCTCTACTCCAGTTTCCAAACAGAATTACTGCCAATTTTACTTCTCCCCTCCATTTTCTGGACCATGTACATCGTTTAGTGCTCAATTCTTCCCTCTTGGTGTGTTTGTCCGTGCGGTGGAACTTGTGTAAACCCACTTCAGGATTGCAAAACGTCTTCACTTGTAAACTTGAAAGTGCAACCCAGTAAAACACACTTATCATCTTCTTGTTTGCTTTGTGTCACCATGCCGCACACGGCAGGGGTCTGAGGCTTTTAGGCTGCGCTCTCTTTGTCTTCACTTCAACATCTGCAGACAGTTTAATTTTTCATTCCTTTCTACTGATGCTGCTCAATGATGCAAGTTGCATTAAAAGGCAGTTTTTTTTTTTGCACAGGGGGGTTTTGCGGAGAAAGGAAGTGTAATCGTGCCAAAAGCCTTAAATAGCTCTTGGTGGCCTTCACTAACCTTATGTCCCAGAGGTGTCGTGTTTCTGTTTGCCCTGCTTTGAGCTCCAGAGTAATTCTAAAGTTCCTTGTGTACTTTGTAAAGAACACAAAGACACAGATAGCGGCGATATGACAGAACGTATAACTGATACATGTCATCTAGTTTGACACCTGTGTCCTACTGTACATTGTCTGTACCACAGTAGCATGTTGCTCCTAATTTTTGGCTGATTTAGACTCACCACTAACAATTTTACAGGAGCTGGAGTTTGGAGCATTTGTTGCACATTTGACTACGCCAACAAAATTCCTCCACTGTTTTCCTGGCTGTCCCACGAGATGGTGACGTCTTTGCCCAAAGAGGAACCGTTGGCATTCAGACTTTAACAGTTGTGGGTAAGCAGATTACAGCTCTCTGCTTTACTGTATTATTTCAGGCTCATTGCACAATTGCTGTGTCTGTCTGTTGCAGAACTTGTTGAGGGATTTGAACCTGACCAAACAAATATTTGCTTTGATGGATCAGATGACATGTGTAGTGAAGAACTAACTAACACAATGTCAAATAAGGGAAATTTGGATTTGCATAGTCGAGAGTGGAGTCAACAAGATCTGGGCGGCTCGGAAACCACAAAAAGACACAAATGTCAAATCAAACATTCAGCGTTTACACAGTTCTATAGCAAAGGTTTAACAGCAGCTTTTTAAAAAGATTCTTATTTGTGACGCCGATGAGAAAACGTCACCGTGGTTTTCAGACGAGGATTTCGGGGTTTTGTTGAACAGTCTGCCTTCATGTCGTGGATGTGAGTTGCAGAGGTGTTAATAGGAGGTTAACCTCATGTTTCCCACATAGGATCTGATGCTGATCACTTCCCTGCAGTGGTTGAGACACAGTGCCACACAGTGGCTTCACTGAGGGCTACGAGGCTGCCAAGCCCAGGGTTCTGCCTCCTCTGTCTGCCTCATTGCTGGCTGCAGTAACAATTCTAGCAACTGTGTTTTTCTACTGAAACAAGGCTCCTAAGCCAAGACCTGATCCGGGCTTGTTGCCAGACTACACTGCTGCCCATGCTCCAATGGCCATGGACAGTTTTTGTCAGAGCTGTTCTTCCTACGAACTGCTCTCAAAGAGGAACATGTACAGTGTTTTTATATCATTTTATGAATTAGTGTGAGAGCGTGGAGGGAAGTCGGACCTTTAGTTCATGGCTGTAAACCCGACATGTGTTTGTCAGTACTGTACTTAGTATTAAGTGTCTGTCCTTTGACGCATCATTGCAGCTACAAAAACTGCAAGAAGTAGACAGGAAATGGGTGGAAATTATTAAAAGATTCAGTCCCATGAGCCCCTCAAATATTTAACAGAGGTCTCAGAGTGATGCAGAATATGGCACATCTGTGTTGACAAAGGCTGACTTGTTTTGCTGAATTCCTTGCGACTAACTGTTCTAAGGAAGCCCGGTATTTACAACCCCAGTTCCCCAAAAGTTGGGTAAAACGTAAATAAAAACACAACGCAATGATTTGCGAATCTCATCAACCCATATTTTATTCACAACGGAACATAAACTGAGACATTTTACCCTTTCACGGACAATATGAGCTCATTTTGAATTTGACGGCAGCAACACATCTCAAAAGTTAGAACAGCGTTATGTGCAGCGTCCCCTCGTCCCCCCTCAACTGTCTGTAAACCTGTGGGAAGTGAGGAGACCAGTTGCTGGAGCTTTTGTCTGAAGC
Source organism: Channa argus (assembly GCF_033026475.1). Classification (NCBI taxonomy): domain Eukaryota; kingdom Metazoa; phylum Chordata; class Actinopteri; order Anabantiformes; family Channidae; genus Channa; species Channa argus. The sequence goes on along the minus strand of NC_090214.1, from coordinate 3,368,075 downwards.
AGTTTTCTAGCTGCTCAACAGTCCTGGGCTTTTGTTGCTGGATTTTGTTTGGTTGTCATGTTTTTATGAAGCACCAGATGTTTGCTCTTGGTGAAAGGTCTGGACTGTGGGCCAGTTCAGCACCTGGACTCTTCTCCTCCAAAGCCATGCTGTTTTGATGGATGCAGTATGTGGTTTGAAGCGATTTGCAAATCATTGCATTCAGTTTTTGCTTAGGTTTTATACATCCTCCCAACCTTTTTGGAAATGTTGAACAATGCTCAGCATGAATACCCCCTCCCCCACACACACTCACCCAATCTTTGCCTGCATTAGTGTAAATCATTTAACTGAGCTGAGGAATGGTGGGTGGGAGGTCTGGGTCTATTTGTGACTCATCTTATGCAGCCACCGGCAGCTTTAGCTCCTGAGAGAAGCTGCCAAAACCAACAAATACTTTAATGAAGTTATGGCAAGTTGTTCACGCCCATGAAAATTGCTCAGTGGTGCATAGTCTGAAAAACCTCATTCATCTGGATTCCAGCCTTTAAAGTTATACCAATTATCATCACACTTAAGTGTTATTGGGCCGATAGCACAATACCGACAGTCTCCACTCAAGCCTTATAGTTCACCGCACTAAGCCTTGTAAATTACATAAAATAATCCCATAGCTCTTCTGGACTTTATATGGGCTCCTTTTGCGATTATTCTCTACGAGCAAGAATTCTCAGTGCAGAAGCTGCAATACCAATACTGGCAACTACACCGAAATTGCGCCATTGCCCATCACTGTTCCTGGGGCCTTAGCGAGAGAGGACAAAGACTCCGACTTGATGAAAAGGTCAACAAAGGACACATCTTTAAACTATTTGAAAGGTTCAAAACTTTCCTTCAGTTAAACACTGTGTTAATTTGAATGTTTCTGTTCTTCAAATTAACCTCGCTGGGGCTTTCCCAGAGCAAAAGATCCAGGAAAATCCCGCAATGTAGCAGTGTCTCCAGGGGCCACTAAAAACTGGTGGATTTAGATTTGTAGATGTATATGTAGTTTCTCCCAGGAGACTGTCGTCGTCGACTGTGCAGTTTGCAGTGCAAACATTCAGTCCTAGTTTCAATGTGCCAACACTAATTTGATGCTGTAAAATATCCTGTAATAGTCTAAATCCTATTAGTTATTGTAATTATTGGTAAAATATGACACATCCAGCAAATAATGTCTCTAAATTCATTGTCCGCCCAAGATGCTGCATCTATTTTTGTGAAAACAAGTGCATACACATTTTCCAAGGCAAAGAAAAATAAATGTTTCAATAATATGCAATATGCCCTAAAGATGCAACAGGAGTGCAAAGTAAACCACAGAGTAGAAAGTTCTTAAATGGAACGATAGTGAGCGTTAAAGACGTGGTTAACCAGAATGTATCCTGTGCCCATTTTTCTAAGGTAACTGTAAGTGTGTGTACGACAGGTGATTGTGGATTATTGAAAACACTGCATAATGCAGGCAAATACTAAAAAGCTGGATTTACCATTTGCAGCCTTGTTTTGACACGATGTAACTTGTATTCGTGTTGTCTGTTTAAAGCAGAGGGCTGCACAGTGTTGATCTAAATAACTGATAACTCAAAGCGTTTCATCTAAACTCTTCTTCACGCTGACTGACAGATAAAGGAGTAAGAAGTGACAGCAGAAAGGCCATTGTGCTAAGTTAACATTGTACTTTGCTGATCCATTTTGCTCCTGCACATGAGAAAATAGAACTCAGAGAGGCAGGGACATGCACATTGAGCAAACCAAGATCCAATCATTCACTCCAGGTGACATCACTTGGAGGAAACTTTAGTTCGGATTATGTGATCTTGATTATGTCAGGGCTCCTCCAGATGACATCATCCGCACTCCACCGTCTTATGGTGGAACCTTTAAGGTAGAAGCAGAGTAATACAAGCCAGAGGGAAGTTTAAAAGCATTTACACCCTAAACTTAAACCATAGAAAGGAAGTTGAAAATTGGTGAAGTCGCCCTTTAATTGACAATATTTGTGTGACACTGGACAAAGCAGCGTATGAACTGTGTAAACTCTGTAAAGAAGTGATGAAGACACACACACAGCAGAAGAAATCCGGATTGCCAGGGTCAGCCCAGAATTAATTATTTTATTTGTTATTCTAATTATTTTAGTGGTTTTTGCAATGACCTCACTCGAGAATGGAAAGTACTGTGCAATATACTTTGGAATTCAGAGTATGGCCTGTGGTATTAAATTAATCAGCTACTCTTTCAGAAACTATTTCAAAATGCCACAGCGCTCAAGGGCTGCCGTGATTGTTCTTCAGATTATGATCTTGTCACACAGAAACACAGAAAATACATGCAGATCTACAGTTTTGCATAGTTTAATGAGTAATTCTTTTGTTGTTACACACCACTTCCTGATGGGTTGGACTCACAACACATGGTACATGAATTTTCACAAGGTTTCTCTTCACGGCGGAAGCTATTGCGCAGTGAAAAAACAGAAGTAAAGCCTCTTCGTTACTTCCCTTCATTTACATTTTGTCCTGATCTCTGTCTTTTTAGCTACGTGTTGGTGAAGTTGATCTGGACTCATGTTAACTGCATTGCTTTCTCCTTAGTTGGAAACGTTTGGCTACTCATCCAAGTAGCTTGGTGATTGACCCTCAGAGCTTTCCGTGTAGTACGATGGAAACCAAAAGGGAAAAGGTCTCGCATGGTGGTGGATGCTACAACAAGACGCACGTCTTTTCACCGTTTGACTCTCGTGCGAGATGTTGTGCACTTTAATGACGATGATAAAACATCGTGGTGCACGGGCTCCTACAATATGTCACCATTGTCACTGTTTGTGGGATTTTGTTTTTATGTAATTAATCTGTGAATTTAACTTTACCATGAAGTTTCTTTGGCCCAACCCTAACTGAGTTTTTGTGTTTGGATAATGTTGTTGCCGTGGCATCAAATTGTGGCGCACAATAGTCACACCAAAGGTCGCCTGCGGCGCCCAAGGCCATAAAAAGGCCCCAGTCTGACGCGGTTTGATGAGAACATGATGAGTCCCGTATGTGGCTGTGGGTTTAGGTTGGAGAATGATTGGGATGTTGTTGCAAAACCAAGTAACACACAGTGTGTGAAGTTCCAAAGCTCAAGCATGAAAAAATGTTTAATGAGGCAGTGATCAGACAAAACCTGCTGTGTCCCATGTCCATAAAGACAGAGCTGCAGACTTCTACTCATCCACTTCATACTTATACATAATGTTTGTTTCATTTGAGCATTTTGTCTTTAATAAATCACTTTAATTCTCAGTCTACATGAGGCGTCGAGTGTTTGTCCCAGTCTAAGGGTCAGATGAGCAAACGTCTGGGATTTGAACCCAGGACGTCTCATTTTCCTTAGTACTGACTAGAACACTGCTAATATGATTCAGATAAATATATTAGAACCCAAACTGTTTTTATCAATATGACAAGTCTTTACCAAATATATTTCTCAGGTGGCAAAATGTTCATGTTGTACATATTAAAAAAAATTCACAAAAACATATTTTTTCCTTATCTTTCCCTTCTAATCTTGTCATTTCTGGCCACACAGTATCCACGTTTACCCGCTAAAGAACTATTATCATGTACGTTCAAAAAACAAAACAAAGACCCTCTCTCAATCTTCAACCGCTGCTGCCGCTGTCTAAACTGCACCGTGCATGAAATGCAGAAAGAACAATCCTGGTCCTGCACTTTCCCCACATGCTGAACCTAAAATAAAACCATCCAAAACATATTAGCAGATGTGATGTACTGAAGCCCGTCACTTAGAACAAAGTTATGGAGTTGTCCAAAGTGTCCTCTGAAGACCACCACTGACTGTGTGCATTTATTTTTTCCTGTTGGTTCTGACCAGTAAGTCAGAGGGAAAAGTGGTTTCGGCGCATTCTGCTCGCGTTTTCAGATATTTTGGAATATTATATTATATTTTATTATATTAATGGTTCACAGTTTTTCCCGGCTGTCAGAAATCTCTTCTCAATGAATTCACATCAGTTTTAAATATCCACAAAGCTCTTTGGTTTGTTCCAATGATTTTCTGCATTTTTACTCTTTTATCAATACGCATACTGCTTTTCTGCTGTATTATCAAATTATTGCTATGGATTTCCTATTGTTTTCTGACTACTAAACTGTTATTTGTGCTGATTTCTAATCCACTCATGTTACCATGTTAGCAGCCCCTCGTCCCCTTAAAGAAAGAAAATCCTTTCTCTTGCACTGTGGTCATATGGATTTGGAAAACACCGTAGACACAACAGAAGAAGTGAAACAGAAAGTGAAATAGAAGGTTTTCTTTCCACTCAGACTGCAGGTGGAAAGTTCAGTATTAAAAAGATCATACAGGACAAGAAAATGTCCAGAACTCACTTTGAAACATTTGTAAATGTTTTTTGGTTTTTTTTACAAGCTCTTTCCAATAAACCCTTCGCATAATGTTCGGAAATTATTTGTGAGTTAAAAAGTTTCTTTTATTTTTTTTTTTACATTTTTCATCTGATGGCCCTGATTAAAAAAAAGAAAAAGAATTCCTAATAGATTTTTGGCTTAATAAAAGAAAAAGAATATATTTGAATTGCATGTTGAACCTCTTTATGTTTGCTAAATTCATATCCGGGCTGTCATCATTGTCTGGTATTGTAGCCACACGTACGCAGACGCAGCCAGAACCCGAGTCTGCACAGTGACCGTCCGGTTCCACTTGGTGGAGCTGTGGCTGTTTGTCAGCGAGAGCCTGGTTCCTCTTTTGTCTCCCCTCAGACAAAAACCCTCCCATTCTTAAATTTAAGACTGTGTGAGAAATAAGAAAAGATCGTGAGGTTGTGGCTGAGTAGTCTGATGTTTAATATTCTACATTTGATATGGATTTTCTCAATATGCGTCGTACTAACTCTTGTTTTTAACTTAAAAGTGCATCATCTACACAGGCTTTCTCGTTTTGAAGCCCCTCATATCATCCTGAGCTATAGAACTTCTCTAGTTTAGTATCTGTATTTCCTGCAATATGGAGCCAACTGAAATGTGTTAAACCAAACGCTGTCTCCACTTTACTTTATGTCAACACTCATACTTAAACTGGATTCATCAAGTTCATTTACCTCCATTAATCTAACTTCTCCTGTCTGTATGTTACATATGCTCATAATTAGTGTTTCGTGTTAATACACAGACCTGTTATTTCCTTGTACATATGTGTGAATAAGTCTGATTTGCATCTACACTACACTGATGTATTTGTGTAGACGTGTGTATGAATGGATGCATGTGGAGCTTCTTTTGTGCACTGGGTGACTTGTACACGTTAAAAAAATTATAATAACAACAACAGCTACAAAATAATAAATAATGTTATTTCTCTTTTACATACAGGGCAGACGACTTTTGATTTCCATGTGCAAAACATGATGCAACTCACTGCTCAATAGAAGAATTTTTGTTTTTGTCCTCTCGCCGAAGTGAAGCCGGTTGCTCACTTTTTGCTTGGACAGCCGTGACTTAATGTGCCCTAAAGGTTCCCACCTGGGTGCATAAACACTCTGCCTGACAGCCTGGCTATGCATGGCTTACTTCTCCTCCGTTCATTTTATAGCATGCATGTATCACTTTATGGCATCCATCTATCTGGTAAACCTTGAAAAGGCTGTTGAGGCTCTGGATAAATGTGAGGGTGACACTCTGACAGTCCCTGATCTGTCTGTCCATGTTGCCTGAAATCTCTCTCAGTGATCGTAACTTTGCGCTCTCACGCATTCTGACATATTTCCCGCTGAAGCAGAAGTGTGTGTGTGTGTGTGTGTGTGTATACATGTGTTTGTGTGCCATCTGATAAACTGGCTCAGCTCAAATGTCACCTGTCAAGGTGCAGCTGACAGAGAAATATACAAAAATACTGCAGCATGATACAGCTTGTTTGGGAGTTTGGTGTCAGAGTGAGTAGCTGTTGATCTAAGTGACTGAGGCTGTGTTGCAATTGAGCCTGGCATATAGACATGTTTGTGTGTGTAAAGGAGTATGTGAGTGTAATTAATGATGTGTTCCCCCTCTTCATAGGGTAATAGGATTTCCCCACCCCAGGCAGCAAATAGAGTAGGGGGGGGGGGGGGGCAGCTTTGCACATATGTATGTGTGGGTGAGGGAGGAAGGCAGAGTTAGTGAATGGGAGCCCCATGTAGTGATGCCAATAGAGGACCTGTGTGTGTGTGTGTGTGTGTGTGTGTGTGTGTGTGTGTGTGATAGGGGGAGGGGGAACAAGCGAGTGATTTATAACAGCTACTCCAGGTCTCTCCTCTCTTCCACAGCAGCACCGCAAACACATCCATTACAAAAGTACTGATGTTAATGGGATGGCTGTGTGTGTGAGCGTGCGTGCTCATTGGTATGTGTGCGTGCACAAGTATGCACCTCCGCGCGTGTGTGTGTGTGTCTCTCTATGTGTGTGATAACCAGATGCTACAGGGTGAACGGAAGGTGAAGGTTACTGAGGGTGTTTCATGGCGGTTTGCTCGTGCCCAAGTCCGAGTTTACATGCGTATGTGACTGCAGGGGTGTGTGTGTGTGTGTGTGTGTGTGTGTGTGTGTGTGTGTGTGTGTGTGTGTACATGAGCATATTGTCAATTTATTTTGGCTAATTCCACCACCTTTACTTAATTTTCTCTCTTTGTTTGTTTGTGCGTGTGTGTCTCGCTCCGCTGGTGAAATGCGGTTCGAGGAGATGCAGTGATAAAAACTGGAATTGAGGAAAAATACTCTAGAGAGTAAACAGAAGGAACTAGAAGAAATAAATAAAGTGGATGTGGAGGTTTTTGGTAATGGACTGTTATATGCTGAGGACCACATCCACCTCGGTGTGTGTGCCTGAATACACACACACACACACACACACAGTGTCTGCCTGTCTCCTCTCACATTACCCTTTACATTAAAACCAGTCAGGGGGAAAATTACTGCAGACCTGGGCCACCGTCTGCCCACCTGGCCCCACAGCGAGAGGAGGGGATGTGAAGCCAGAGAAGGGGATAAAGAGGAAATACAAGGGGATGAGGAGGTGGGGAGGGGGTCCGAGGGTCCTGGTGAGGGACAGGGTGGCCCAAAGGCACTGGTCTGAAGCCAGTTTCACGCAATGAGGGAGTTTCTGGTCCAGGGTCTGTGCCTGAGGGCCCCCCGAAAAAGCCCTGACTCCACTAATGTTACCAGGGTTAAAGACACAGAAGACAGTTTATGATTTATGCTTTCTTCATCTCGCCGCTGACTCAACATTTCAGAAGCAATATTCAACCACACGTGCAGTTGGGCATTCAAGAACTTACTCACAAGACGCTGAAATTATGTGTTTAAATAAGCAATTGATGAAAGTATTATATATAACGGAATGTAAATGTCTCATTGTTCTGGTTTCTGGTCTCTAAACTGCAAATTCACAGTTTTTAGCACATATATGGTCAAATATTTCTCTTAGCTCAGTGTTTCAACCCAAACTTTGTCCCAGTCCCAAATTTAATTTGGGATTTAATACCTGTGATAAATATCAATGAACCCATTGCTGTCGTTATGACTAATAATTCTTCTCAAATACATTGACCAGAAATCAGTGCTACTGTAGCTGGTTGACGCACAGCTAATTTAGATTTGTCTTTACACCCTTTGGTATATTACAGCAGAGTCAATGAGCTCATTACATGGCCTTTTTCTTTTTTTAATAATTAATCAGCAAAGAAGATGTGATAATTTCCTAAGCACATGTACATATGTTCACGTTTTAAGGTATGTGCACATTTACCTGTGCTACAGTTCAGAGGAAAAAAATACTACATTTATTCGTCGGCTTTAGTTACTTTTTAAATGCCGATTCCTAAAAAAAAAATAGAGTTTTTTAGCAGCTTACAGCAAAAATAAATAAATCTTTTCTCCTTTAAAAAGGTTTCCCTGGTGTCGGGCCCCTATAACATTTGCGTTTCTATTGCTACTTTCTAAAAGACTCAATATCTGAATAAAAAAATGAATGAAATTCTCAGATCAGGTTTTATAATAAAGACATAAGGCTTCTTTGCCTTGAATCTGTACATGAATTAAACTTAACAACATTTTCGATTTCTGCAGAAACTTTACTCATCAGGCACAAGTGGTACTTCTACTTGTAGGGTAGTACATATATAGGCAAGTATTTGCAATTTTACTTGAGTATTTAAGTTGTGAACACCTTGCAGCAGTGTAAGCAAAAAACATTTAGATGCATCACTATGAACTGAAGGAGACTGATAGAGAGATGACGTTTAAGAAGAAAGACATTTTTTTTTAAGTTGTAAGAGAAGGTTTTATTACCAGTGCTATTTACATGGAAATAATACAGCCTTGCCTCTTTCCCCCCCTTGAATGTGCACATGTTCACGCACACACAGACACACACTCACTCGCACACACACAATAAGACACAGTCTTTCTAGATCTTATACAATTTCCAAAGGTAACACAAATGACCTCAAATCAACTTTCAAGTGGCGCTAACTCATTGTGGACAGACAGCACTACAAATGTTGGATGGCTGTGTGAGACACGGTGTGTGCGGCTGGAAGAGAAAATACTCAATTTAGTTGAAATTGCCCTCTGCTGCTACAAAGACACACACACACACATACACACACACACACACAGCCGGACTGTGCAGCAGCTTTGAGCCCAGTTTGAATTGTGCGTCTTGAAAAGCGGCGGCCACTAGATGGCAGCGAGCGTTTCAGAGCAGGCAGCGGTAATGTCACAGATGTTGTCTGCCCCCTCTTTTGTTTTCACTCTTTAGAGGAAGGAGACCTCAGCTGTTGAAGGAGATTCTCCATTATGGGTTCAATGTTCTTTTGAAAATCATTTCCATTAAAACATGTTTTTTTAAAAGGGACAGTAACAAAAGGAAGGTCAGGTGAAGCTGTGTGCAACGCCGAACTATCAGGGTTGCCTGGATGTGTGTGTGTGTGTGTGTGTGTGTGTGTGGGTACAAGTATCTATAATTGTGTTCGTGTTTTGAATAATGGTATAGACATCGTTCTTTTAAGCTATGATCAAGAATGCTCTTTGTGCATTAGAGGACTTATAGCTGAGATGTGTGCTGGAGAACGTCAATGCCGGAGGAAAGTAATTTTTAGGAGGCAGAGTGTGTGTGTATGAGAAAGAGAGAGAGAGAGAGGAAAGCAGAAACCTTTGTTTTGACATTTTGTAAAAAATGAAAAATTGTAAAAAAAAAACTTTGACTTTGAATATCACGTGTTTGTATGTGAACGTTAAAGCATTTATTAAAACTTGGTCTGTCGCGTTATTAACATTGAGGGCCGCTCGGCAACAAAGACGGGCACAGGGCAAAAGAACGGAGAGAAACTAATATTGCTTTGAAGCAACATTTTTATAAAATGTGTTGAGAAATTAAGAAACTAAAGATGTCCCCTTTGGCATTAGTGTTCCTAGAGCATCGGAGGATACCGTCGTTAACATCAAGGGGAAGGCAAGAAGCACATTTGCTGCGTGGAATCACAACACTTGTTTTCATTATTCATGTCCAGTAATCCAGCAGTTAATATGCTCTGGAGCGTCAACTGGGCAGCAGACGTTTCTCCGTTTTTTCCAGCAGACTACCCCCCTTTCCTGATTCCATTTCCATCAGTTCCTTGGTGAAAATCGGTCTGTGTTTTTAAAAAGTCCTCTGTAGAAATTTCGGCTGTACGTTTCACTCCACGGTTTCCTGAATCTCCTGAATGAACTGGGCTGATACTCAGCCCAGGAAGGGTCTCTGTGGTTCGTCTTTTTACCAAGCTGTGGTTTCCCCCATCTCCTGGCCTTGGTGGGACATGGGAGCGCTGTAGCTGGAGTTACTGGCCAAGGAGAAGGGGGGACTGGGTCCGCCCCCGTACGCCTCCCCTGAGACAGAATGCAGGGAGCTCGGTAAGCCCGGCTCCGGGCTGGGGGTTTCTGCGTGGGAGATCATGTCCGTGAACCTTTGGTCGTCTGAAGGGTGGTGGCCGGATCCTTCCATGGCTCCGGGTCCAGAGCCCAAGATGTAGGGGGACTCGGCCGGAGACTGAGCCTGCGAGGATGGAGGGCCATGGGGGAAGAAGTCGTAGTTGCTCCCTGGTCCGTAATAGTCACCTTGGTATTCTATGGAAGGACAGAAGCACACGTGAGACTTTTTAAACTAAAACAGTCACAGTTCCCTAGAGCAGTGTGCTGCCTCACACACATCTCTACCTCTACCTAAGTGGGGAAATTGATCATGTCCAATTTCCAACCAACCGGTTTCCAGCAGCCTCATTTGAGTGTATAAACAACTCCACACCTCTTCACCTCAGTTCTCTCGCCTTTTACACACTGCATTCATCTCCCCCACTCATTCAGCCTGCAGCCATGCGTGCACTGCAATGGATTCCCCCGCTGAAACTTCTGGATTTGGATGAGGAGCTCCAAAATGAGATTCCAGTCTCCCCGCAGCCCCTGCCAGGCTGCCGGATCTCCGCGTAATGTCGGATGCAGCTTCAAGCAGCACGTCTCGCCTCTACTTCACTGGGCTGTGGCTACTTCCTGAGCGCCACACAGATTGCTCTCCGTTATTCCCAGCAAGCAGTCAAATAATTATCAACTACATTCATGCTAATCTGTGATCTTTCCTTGCTTGTTATGTCTCAAACACACAGGTATTAAAAATAAACCAACATTTGAAAAGCTGGAACAGGACAATGTTTTTCCAATTCCATCTCAGGTATTTCCTCCTTTCTAACACACCTCACTCCACATTTATATGGATCCCAAAAACACAGAGGGGATGTCTATGGATGTGAACATGAAAAATAGAGAGTGTGGTTTTATGTATTGTGTTTGTTTGTTTGAAAGAGAAATTCAATTACGTATAACTGTACAAGTCTAATCTTTATTTGAATGTAACTTTTAGTGCCGACAACGTCGAAATGGTAAAAACTAAATGCTAGAAACACGTTGAACCTTTTTCAGAAAGCATTTAGAAGAGATCTTCTTTAGCATAGACTGTTGCCTTCAGGAGCTCATGGAAAGTTTTCTGATGCCTTTATGTCTCTGTATCAAGCACTGGTTGCCTGTGTTCAAATTTCCCCGACAATTGAGGACAAAGCACCAACTTTGTTTTTACGTCAAATGATTTAGAATTTTAGATGAAATCGTGTAAATTGAAGGTTAAGGGGGGATGACTTGCTCGTGGGTCAACAAAACAAAAGACACCGGAGTTTGAGTTTAGCGTGAAACGGCTGTTTGTAGATTTGCTGGAACAAGTCACATGGTGTGAGTCATGTGATGTAGGTTATGTGACATTAAAAATAAATAAGAACCCTAACTCATAACCACTATGTTTTAATCAAACATCTATGAGTGTATGGGGTGAAAACTAGTGTCAAACTGTCAAACCTGTGTCCCAACATTGGGGGCACTATGTCAAGTGGGGGGGGGGAGACATGCGGCCTTTAGGATTGGAGGACTTTAATGCAGAGTTCAAACACATGCTCTGGCATCTGACTTCTCAGCTCCCTGAGCCTGTGCCCAGAAAACAAGATACAAACACAAGAAGTTTCCGAATATTACCAAAGCTGGGAGGATGCTCATCTGTCCGTACGAAGTACTGCAGTTCCTCAGTTGTATTTGAGCACAGATTATTTAATGGCTGTAATCGCTCAAATTCCTCGTGCTATTTTCATCAAAAGTGCTGCAGCAGAAAGTGACACGTTAATATCACAAATTCCTCACTTTCATAGAAAATCTCCAGCGCACACATGGATTAACAAATATTCTCTACCTAAACTCTGATACTGACTGACATGTTTATACCTCTGAGAGGTTCTGACGCATTTTGAATGCTGTCTGACAGGTCTTATAATAATAATAATAATAATAATAATAATAATAACAATAATAATAATTGATTATTTATGAGTTTCACACGATGCAGGATCGTCCCTGTATTTCCAACAGCAATATGCTCGTTCTGTGGAGGATTACTGTGCTCACCGAACTCCCCTATGGGCTGTTTTCTAACACATTATTTCCTGAAAGACATTGGAGTGTTGTTGAATTTTTTAAAGCATTTTTTTAAATAGCTGAGGGAAGCAAACATCTCAGAGACAAATATTTCAAACCTTGAACCAGTAAAGGCAAACTGCAGCCAGCGAGAGACATTTGCTCTCTTCTTTTTTGTAGCTGTGGGGGAACAAACGCTTTTCGTGTTTCCAAGCAGTGGACACGTGAATTTAGCCCTGAGTGCCAAAGCACTTTGGGATCTGTCCAGTACAAATTTGGACATAACCAGCGAACCAACAAGCTCTTGGAGCAGCCTCACATATACAGTGAATGGTATGAATTTGACGCACGGTTGTTCGCTGGAGCCTGTAAGAGTCACGCTGCCATGTGACGATTTGTCTGTTAAATACAAGGCTGTAGCCAAGTTAGCTGAGCTTAGCACAAAGACTCAGCTAAGAAACATGAGGAAACTGCTATAACAAAATCCACACAGCAGAACCTCTAAAACCCACAAATTAACATCCTGTTTGTTTAATTTGCACGAAACCAGTTATCGCCATGATGTTGCTAGGCAACCAGTGGAGACTCTAGGGAGACAGTGCACCTGTGGACCATCGTATGATCTCCCATAATGCTTCAACATACATGTAGACTTTCGGGTCATAATGTATTAGCTGCAAGGCCAGTGATTTCCCTCAGTTCTCAGTCTTTATGCTAAGCTAAGCTAACGAGCTGCCAATCATAGCCTTATAATTTCCACAAAGAGACATGACAGTGTTGTTGTCCTACTTGTTGAACTCATTAAGCCAAGGCAAATTAACATATCTGCCAAAATGTTGAAGGTTTCTCTAACCTTAACTTAAGCGTGCGGTAATTCTACAGCCACAGTCTCCGAGTAAGAGAAAATGAGTTAAACTAGAGTTGTGATATAATGATGATGCCGCATGCAAATAGGACATATTCACACTATTCCCTGAACTACATTTCCTGAGTTGTTTATAAGAACAAATACTTCCAAACCTGCTAATAGAGGATTTGCCTACCCCACACGTGGCCGATTACTTAACAAACCTCCACCTGCTTTCTGCTTCCCAATTCAAATTTACATCCCCCTCTGCTCCAAATTCCCTCAGTTACATTAAATCCATTCTGTTTCAGCAGCAACTTGAACTAAGATCGATGGCAGACTTCATCCCGGTGGCCCAGATGTTGCGCTAGCGCTTCTCCACCCCCACCATATGCTCTTCTCACTCCTATTTCAGCCTAAACAGGCAGAATCAGGAACTAACAAGTTAGGCATCCAGAAATATGCTGCCTAATTATAACAACTGCATTTATTAGCTATCGCAGGTTTGGCTTGTGGGAATTACCAAAAGAGACAATAAGAGCAGACGTGACTTTAACAAACAAGCTAATTATTTGATCACACAAACAGGCCCCTGCTACGGTGGTTTGGTCGACCTTGAGAAGAAGCAACAAGCTCGTGTTGTGGACTGTGTGAGAAAGGGGGGGGGGGAGGGGCTTGAAGGAGGGCAGCATTTGCCTCTGCAAACTATCGTTGCACTCACGCATGCAGACGCACCACACCACACACAGGCATCCCTCTCCACCAAGCCACAGCGCGGGAGCACGAGGAAGCAGAGGGTTCAGATAAAGGCGAGCAGACTGGCCTGTGCTGCTGCTGCCGCACAAAAAGGGTGTGAAGAAAGCAGAAGGGATGAGTGCGAGGGATGAAGGTTTTGTCCTCCGTTTTCCCCTCCCACTCGCTGTGTCGCAGCCTTGACGGCTCGGGGTTTATTGTATCCTCAATGCCGGGGCCCTTCAGGTAGATGTATGGAAACCAGACTCTCAGACTGTCCATCAAAAGCAAACGGCTGATATACGTGACAGCTGCATCTGGTTTATGTGTTGTGGTAAACCTGTGCTGTTATCTGCCGCTCACCTGCTACTGTCTCAAAATGATTTTTTTATTGATGCACGCAGCCATGGGAGGCTGAAAAATCCCACTTTTTTTTTTTTTTTAAAGTCTTTACAAGCATTTTTAAAAGAGTATTGATTTGAGTGCGTCTTAACACCGACTGGAGATGAAATTGTGCTCTACAGTAGCACACGTGACTAGAACAGACACAGTCCAGCCCAAACGGCTCAGCAATTCATTATCACACATGGAAAAAACAACAAGCCGGTTTATTTCCCCCGCTGTTTATTGACCCCCCCACCCCCGAATCAAAAATGAAATTTTCAGCAAAATTAACGTTCCATCGTGTTCTGTGTGCCAAGTCAGGGCTGCAAATTTGTCTTTTCATTTGCAATTTGCTGCCCAGCGAATGAGCTGCAAATGCGCACACACACCTACACGTTTTCGTCACGTGATGCAGCCAAATTCATGTACGTAAATTCACGACCGGCCTAAACGCCACACGGCGTCTTATAGCTCCCATGTTGCTGTGTGACGTGTTGAAGGTTGGCCCGCAGTATAAAACGAACAGTTTGATATGAAGCTCAGGTTGTTGCTAATAGAGGCTAATATCCTTCACAATGTTGTTCATTCTCGCAAAGCCTCTAACGCTTAAAAAAAAATCATCCGACCTACTATTGTTGGGTCTACTTTCCCTGAAAAGTGTTTCCCTTCTTTGTCATTTCTACCTTTATATTTAAGAAGTACCTTCTTCTAAGAGGCTGTTGATGAATCAGTGTGAATTGTGTTTTACGAGCTAAAATCCATGACTGAAATGTGCCACACTCACACTGCTGGATTTATTTACGAGGTGCATAATGGGAATACATTTGTACCCTTGTAACATTTATCCTCTCAGCAGTTTAACAGATGACTGTATGTGATAGTTAAGCAGCTTTCTACGCTTATTTGGAGCTTTCGGTATCTTTACTTACACTTCTCGGCGAACACTGAAGGAAACCAGGCTCGCGTTTTGATCTCCCTTCAGGACTATAAACGCAGTGAATGAACAGTCTATGGTAAAAGATAAATTAAGGACTGACGCGTTGCATCTTTGAAAAAGAGAGTCAAGGAAAGCGTGCGTTCCATGGCCACGTGTGCAGAAGGTATAGAACATTTTTTGCAGTTTGATAACATGCTGGATCAGCCCTGTCGGTGCAGCTGAATCTTGCTATTGAGTTACACAATAATAAATATGTATATTTAATTAAGGTTAAAACCAGGATGCTGATCGTTTTTGATATTTCATGTTACAAAACAGACTGATGCCACATATATTAATACTGCAACATGTAAAGAATCTGCTGTCATGATGAAGTGACGTATTCGCAGACGTAGGACCGCTGGCTGTGCACGTTGTCACAAGCTTACTTCTTACCTCCATAGTAACCGTAGGCCCCAGGTCCCAGAATGTCTGGATCCTCCAGCCTGCCTCCTAGGGGCCTCATTCTTCTCGGGCCCCTGAAGAAGGCGTGCCGCCGGGCCCCCAGAGCACTCAGCTGCTTCATTCGTCGCTCTTTGGATCTTCTGTTCTGGAACCAAACCTGCAACAAAGCCCAACAGACCAGGTCATTGCTGATCTCACCGTTTGGAAAAACTGGTTTAAGCTGCAGCCTTCACACTTCAAACTTCTGCTAACACCTTTTTCCTTCATAGTCATTGTGACACAGATTGTGTTGAAACCGTTATTCGTACAATAGATATAAGCCTGGAAAATCCCTTTAGATGGCTGCTATTCAAAAACTATATATCAAAAGTATTTGTCTTATGACAAGGGGTTCTTGCTTCTGGCCTATTATTATACAAGCTCTCCAACGATTAGTTGTGCTCTGTCTTCATTTCCATGATATTTGGTGTAAATTCTTGGACCTCACTGTTCTGATGACTTTTACTTTTACAAATGCAGCACACACGCATACAGGAAGCAGTCGAATGCAATATCACAATTGCAGAGATCAGAACAACTCAGTGTTAGAGACATGATGTATCTTCATTTGTGCAGGTGGAAAACAAGCTTTGCGTGTTTGTAATACAACTGTTATCACAAATTATCAAAACACCAAGTCAGAAATGGATTGTTTTTTTAAAATAATTACGACAGAATATGATGAAGACCCGTTATCGTATCGGTCGGAAGAAGCTCATTTATAATGCTACACTTTGCAGCCATAGCAATGGTTTACTGTAAAATTAAGATGAACAACAAAAGCAAAACAAATGTACCACAAATGCACAGCGTAGTAAACCTGGTACTAGTTCAATAAACAGTTGAAACCATAAATCAGGGTATAAAAAGCATATCACTAATGTTAAATAAACTGTCTTTGAAGAAGAACAAACGGGGGCTTCCAAACTGCAAAACTACACACCATATGGAAGAATGTATTTGCATTATAAGCACATAACACATCTTGTTTCGCCTTTGCATCATTGCTGCATAATGATGTATGTTCACACCAGCTAGGCTACACCAGAGGCAGAATCCCACTGTGCTCCAGATTAACAAAAACACACACGCACAAAACACCTAAAACCACTTAGGCTCTGCTCTATGTGCTCCAGCGGCAAAGGCGACACCTGCTTATTGAGAACAATCGTCTAACTGTAGGGTACATTTTTATGGAAATGCTCTCGCTCCCCTCGAGAGAGCGTTGCTTAGGGATTACACACACATGCTGGAGAAGCAGCGTGGCTCACAGGGCTCCCCGCATTGAGAGCAATGGTATTTAACGCACAGTGAACGGGCAGGGAAGATGATGAAACAGAGCCTCCATTTTGGCAGACAGGGTGTGGGATCATGGATGCAGGGATGGACTGAACGACTGACTGACGGATTGATTGAACTTTATGGATGCACGCACGCACACACACACACACACACACACACACACACACACACACACACACACACACACACACACACAGGGCAGCCTGCAGTAGACGAGGCATTTTTAGGGGGCCCTGGTCTGCTCTAATAAGCAGAGGAAACTGGCTGTAAGTGAGTAAGAGCAGAGAGGTGGGACAGGGGAGGGTGGTATGTAAATCTGTGAAATCAGCGATAATTACAGTGAGTGCACAAAAAGCCACATCACAGTTGGCAGAGATGGTGCTAATCATCCTGACACAGTCTACACCCAGACACCGAGCATGTGTGTGTGTGTGTGTGTGTGTGTGTGTGTGTTAGTATATGTGTTTGAGGATGAAGCGACAAGGTCCAAAACAGCGTGTGCTTGTGTGATCCTCCAAAATATGTTTGTATGTGGAGTTTTTCTTGCCTTTGGCAAAAACAAAACTAACCTTTTACTAATTTCACGGCTGTGGAGCCACCGTGATTGCTTAAATACACCTCCATGAAGCCAAAATAATGGTATTCTTTTAAAAAAAATAGACATTATTATATCCATGCATCAGTAAACTGGATTACGGGATCTTATTGTCAGGGAATAAATTAACGCCTGCAGATATGGAAAATAAAGGAAAAGGACATTTTTAATTTAAGAATATTAACATGTTGCAATTAAAATCCTTGTAACATTTGATTTTGAAAAGTAAAAAAGCTAATTTTTTTTATTGGCAAACTGAAACTTGAATTTTTAGGAATTATAAAATACATTTTAGTTTTCCACATGCAGTACTTTTAGTATTAAACTACATTATATAGTTATAATAGTTTAGTTGAGGGATTTATATAATTAGCATTTGTTTCGCTTTGTTTTCTGTATCAATATTACATTTATTAAATTTTTCAAAGATTTGTGGACATTTTAAATAAATCCATAAAAAAAAATCCTTAACAAAAACAATTCTCGTGGATGTTTTTTTTTAATTAAAACTTTAGATGTTTCTCCATCATGAAATAATTAGTCCAATTAAACATGTGCATAGCAGTGAAATTAAAGGGTCGTTTCGCTGATGAATAACGCGTCATTTCTCCCTAATTTGTCTTTGTCTCTGCGGGTCCTCCCACATCACAGAAGCAACAAAGCACCACGAACCACGCGGCTGATCTTACCTGGATGACCCGCATGTTTAGTCCCGTCTCCTGGGCCAGCTGCTCTCGTATGTGCCGGGTCGGTTTCGGCGTGGCCACAAACGCGGCCTTTAACGTTTCCAGCTGCTTGGCCTTGATGGTGGTCCGAGGCCCCCTCCTTTTGGTCCCCGAGTTCTGCTCCTCGTTCTCAATATTGTTAGTTTCCTTATCTGAGGACGTGGAATTGTCCGTCTCTTTTACGTCGTCCTGAATCGGGTCCTGCAGATCCGGCGATAAACTCCTGTCTGTACACGACGACACTGGGGAAAACAAGCAGGAGGAAGGTCACGATCCGAAATGTCACTGAGGGGGGTGGGGGGGTTTAATTAGGCCTGTACATGCACAGAGACAATACGGACCGCAATAGCATCTAAAACAGCTTATGTGTAGTCTCATAAAATTATAGAGGAAATCTGTTAAAAAAAAAAATCAAATAAAAAACGTGCTCTTTTTCGCACATGCAAAAAAATTGTGCAAAAATTCTGCCTCATTTTTTTTAAAACATTCATGAACATTTAATAAATGCATTTCTGTTTGCAGTGTGCACGAATTCATCGTTCGGTCTTACAAAATGCAAAAAAAACCCAAAAACAAACAAACAAAAAATCCTCACCTACAATAAGAAAACAAATTGTATATTTTCACTGTGTTAATTAAGGAATTTGGACAAAATGTGTCTTAGCGTGGGGCTCACTGTCCTCCGCTCTCTAGGAGGATGAAAAGACAGTGGGCATCCCCAGTGGACCCTGGAGTACAATAACACAAAGCCATTGTCCTGTGGAGGTAAATATTGAAAGCGTTCATCTGACAAGGTTGTTGTGAGATGCTCTCCACGGACCGCTGGAAACGTGCGCCACCAAAACCTCCCAGCACATCTAAAGCCTTTCTGCTGTTCCTCGAAAGGCCGATGAGTTTATCCGATAAGGTTTTGATTTAGATTTTTTTGTTTTTGTGTTGTTTTTTTTTAGCGAATTGGAAACAAAAACAAACACACGTTAATCATCGTAATTACCTGAGTTCAAGTTGACTTCCTTAATGGCCCCGGAGCTCAAATAATCTTCTTTGCACACGAACTTGTTTTCGTCAATCACATACAGTTCCTCTCCCGTGGACAGCTGCTTGTTACACACCATGCAGGTGAAGCAGTTCAGATGAAACACCTTGGTGCGGGCTTTTCGGACCAGGTCGTTTGGGGAGATTCCCTGCAGACAACCCGCGCATTTTGTGCCAAACCGCCTGGATTATTATGACATGAAGAAAAAAAAATAAATAAAAATTGTAAAGAACATTTACGTGGGTTTAATGGTTTTAAGGCAAAAACGTGTTTAATGGACCGGGTTTTTCGCCACACAACACACTGCAGCTGTTAATAATCGATTTTTAGAATTAAAAATGTTCAACATGCGTGCACATTTTTAATAAATAATAATAACCACTAATAATATCACAGTAGTTTGGTAATAATTAATAAATCGAGCTGTGATGCCTTTAATATTAACAAAAGTCAAACTTTAATATTGCTAAAATACTCTCATAATAATAATAACAACAACAATAATAATAATAGCATTAATCTATTATAACATACTTGCGGTTATTAATTTTGTTCAGTAGCTTAGTGAGTCTTTAGTCAACAATTAATTACTCCATAATTAACAAAACAGTGCGTCTTGAACAACTAAAATTATACACTGGAGGCGGAAACAAATAAGCAATAAAAATAAACATGAAAAACTCTCGTGCCCCTAATTTTGATGGAGGTGCTGTGACAATAACTCTTACGCAAAACGTATTAGTGACAATCAACGCATTGTGGCTGAGGATATGTTCGGGGATTAAGCAGAGTAGGAACATTTTAGCGTGAAAATCTTCTCTTAATCCATATTCACCCGCTTAAATACTGGGTGGGAAGAAGCCTCATCAATTTGATACACAAATAGCCCAAATAAATTCCAAAAGAACCCCCTCCTCCTGATTTGACGGGATGGATCAGGGTGATTCGGTGGGTGGAGGAGGAGGAGGAGGTGGATTTGTGGTTTTGCTCTCGACGGAGACCACGACTCTGAATGATATTTACAGTTATTTACCTCCACGACCTGACGCTTTTATTAATGGGAGAAGTTTCACAGGATGTTCGAGGCTCACACTGGGCCTGCTGTACCTGGATTTCCAGTCGGCCTGTTGGGCGAGAGGCGGGAGGGGCGGGGGGGGGGTTATGCTTAAGCCTCTGGGTGAAAGCAAGCACTCTTTTTGTGGAGCATTGTTTTACTACTAATGTAGGCTTGTCTCTCCATTTGCAATGGTATCGCTTCACTATCTCCCTTTTCACATGCATGGCCAAGCCTCCCCCAGCGAAAGGGCGCAACTCTACTTACACAACAAATGGACACATTAGGGTGATTACTGTTTCGCCTGGCTAATGGCTGGCCATTTAAAACCCACCGCTTGATGGGACCTGCAGTAATATGATGGCCAAGGCCGTGCGAGGCCAATAATAGCCCGTCCTAACAAAGGCGGTGCTGTCTTACATGTCATTAGACAATTTGGGAGAAAATAAGTGACACATACAAATGAAAATGATGCTAAGAGAGTGCGACGCAACAAACAAGGGCTTCACTTATCACTCAATTACCTGAAACACTTTTTAGCTATTGTGAAGCGCTTAATAGCCTAATGGCTGGTTGAAAAAGTGTCGATGAAAAAGCATCTGGAAAATAGATTTAAAAAAAAAAAGCGCCGAGCACAGAATACGCACGGCCACATGGTGAAATTAAATTTTCGTCTTTTAACGTGAAGGCCCCGTTAAAGGGCCACACGGTCTATGATGGGACCAGCATTTCAGTACAGGAGAGAGGAAAATTCTTTTCTGTTCAAATAAAAGAGTTATCAGCTACACTTTTATCATTCCAATTTATTTTAGGCGAAAGTCTATTTAATTTAAACCACTTCAAAATTAATATTGCCGATCTAAACTACGTCAGCCCATATTTTGACCCCTGTGCGCGCACACACACACACACTTTCATTTTAAAATCAACATTTAACGCTCCTGTTCTATTTGGCCTTTTGGAATACAGTTGGCATCCATAGACATTTGGAGCATCATCTACGCGCTGGCATTTTGCTGCGAAAACCGCGATCAGAGCACAGCAGATCCAGGCTCCGCGTTACCTGAAAAAGTCCATTTTACAATAGAGCTTCCCGTCTCTGGAGAAGCACTTCTCGGTGAGGTTGCAGTTGCACTCGCAGCACTGCACGCACTTGGCGTGCCAGGCTCTGTCCAGCACGTTGAGGAGGAACCGGTCCAGGATGGGCCGTTCGCACCCGGCACAGTGGACCATCATGTCTCCGGCCTGCAAGACGCCGAGTGCCGACCTTCCCACACGGACTGCGCTGCTCGGACTGGGGCAACCCGGATCTACGCGGAACAACGTCTTGGCTTTAGGAGGTGTGCTGACAGGCGAAAACCGGAGGAAGCCTCTGTTCAAAGGTAGCGGAGTGACAATCCCCTGCAACAGTTGTAGTCCTGGTCCTGTTTGGCTGCTGTCCTGGCACTTAACACAATCCACAATCCAGAGGAGAGGAGGAGAGATTTCAGCCGCGCCAGCTGCAGGACTGCGCGAAGAACCAGCCAGGCATGTTTTCCTGCGAAGCCACTATCAAAACACTGTGATTCAAACGTGCTTATTTCTAATATTTCCCCCCTCGCTCATGCTTTGTTTTGGGTCCACTCATGTCCTCCGGGCTCACCTCACGCCGCCACTTTCGCATCACTGTGCCTGGGTTATCACGAGGTTTTGCCGGCGCGACGCGCGTCCTGCGCTCAGATTGGATGACGCCCTCATTAATTCCCGTGCCAGGAGAGCCAATCAGCGCGCAGTTGTTATGGTTACACGTCCATAGCTGTAGCCTCGGAGCGGACTTAAATCACACGCCGTGCAGAAACTCCGGGGCCGTGAACGCGAGGTGCGTATAGAGGCCGGCGTGCGTGTGCAAGGTTTCGTGGAGATTTCATAGGGGGAAAAAAAAAAAAAAACTATCAGCTGCGGGTCACATTGTGCAACCTGAGAAGCAAATCTGCAACATTATATCAGACCTTCAACCTGAAAGTCCACAAATAAACGCTGCAGTTTCTACCTGCACAACAGACAGGAGACGCGTCTCCCCATCGCACGGCGCTGCCACTGAAATGAATCTGAATAGGTGCAACAGGAGTGGGAGTAGCCGAACAAGGGCTAATGCTACACAGCCTTATAATGGCCTTGTGACAAAACGCTGCTGCATTATACTGTGGCTGCACAGGGCGAAGAGGGAGAGGGGGGCCGCGGGCCTTTTCTCATGCACAGCGCTATTTACAGGGAAATGCGATGGATTAGCTGGAGCTCCTCAACAGGGAGAGAGCCTGGGCAGCCTCTGCTTTAACAGACTGGCCACCAATCGAGGGGAATTTCAATATTTACCCATTGCCTCGTTTTGTTAGCTGCAGTTAAGCAAACATACAACGCTCTAATTCATGTTGGCGGATGGACGAGGCCTGTTGAAGCATTGTCTTTCCAGGTTAATAATGATCATTCGTTTGAATCAAAATGTGACCCATTTTCACTCTTATAGACTCGTTCAGGGCAACATTTGCAGTGGGGCACATACACAACAGGACTATTGGAGAAAACCATATCAGTCGATGGGCATTTAAAGATGCATCTATTCTGAATACAAAAGAAAATGTCAATTTGTAATTCATATAATCATAATGGGTTGGGAGATTTTTAAAAAAGTTTAATTACACTCAACAGATGATTTCTATTTAAAGCACTTATCGTTGTGGTCATATGTGGAAAACAGAACCAGGTCAGTTTATTTATGGGATGGATGCCTGACTGGTAAATCCATTTCCAAAGATCATCCATCAGGGGAAATCTGAGAGGAGTGAGTTTTAAACAGAGCTAGTGTGCACATAGCTCATTCATTAATACAAGCATGTTAATGTTGAGCGGAAATATGCAAGGATTCATGTCAGTGGTCAGACAATAGCAGGGAGACAAACCGTTTTAAAATATCACAACTGCAAATGCATTTCTCTGTCTATACACAGGTAAACAGATCATTTCTTGATAATGTCCACAGGTCTAATGGCTTCTGTAATAAAATCGAATTTCCTTCTGTTTGTTTTACGCACCTGCATTCCTGAAGCCATCAGCTCCAAGAATTCAAGACTTCTTCAAGGATTTGTTGGCATCTTTGTGCCATTATTTTAGAGCTTTGTCCTAAAGGCAAGTAGAGCATCAAATAACGGAACTATTTTACATATTTTAAAAAAAATAAATAAATAAAACAATAAAAATGCCAATATTCTCCAGTTTCTGAAGGAGTTCAGTGTTTATAAGCAGTACAGCTGAGTTTTTCATTTTATAATCATAAGGAGACATTTGCCTGTCATGGACTTTCTTTTCTTCGTCTTTTGTGCTCTCTGTCTCTCTCAGTTAGCTGCCGGCTATTTGTTTTTCGTTTTACGGTCGCGTCTCCTTGTTTCTTTACATCCTAAAATGCTGACGGACTACGGGACCATTACAAGTCTCCACTGCTCAGCACGAGGTGTAATTAGTGCTTTTCCCATCAAAATTAAGCCCCAGATACCAAGTGTGGATTTATGCTCCAGGTAGCAGTAGTTTAACCTGGCTATTTTGGGCCTTCGCAGAGACAAGGCTGAATGAGTTTCCCCAATTATCTAAGCTCCTAGCACAGCACCCTTTAGCCTGCAAAACAAGGGAGAGACAAAGACAAAAAGAGTGGGCTTCAGGAGGGGGCCGAGAAAAAGCCCACAGTGGGAAAAAGAACACGTGAGGCAAATGCAATCGCTTCTTGTTTGAATATGAACGCATTGCATTGTGCAAAGGAATAAAAAGCTGTTTGCCCTCGCTTTGCTTTTCTCTTGCGTGCAAACCAAATGCCACCTAAAGAGCGAGACACTCACCTGTGCTGAAAGATGGAGGAGCTGTCCGTGGTACCGAAGCCAGGAAGCACCAAGGACAGCAACAGGCTTTTCTCTTTTCAGTGGGAATCCTACATTACACGATCACATTTACAGTAGCTTATACTCTATCCTGCAGACACCATGTACATAGTAAAAGGATTCTGACACCTGCAGATTGAAAACTATGACCTCAAGCCAGCGATCATAATAACATGACATGGTATTTCATCCTCCTATAGGAACAAAATCAATTTTTTGCTTTTACAGAACATTTGTAGTTTTTTCCTTCAAGGACATTATACCTTTAGTTCCCTTTGTTCCCTCTTATGATGTTTTCAGGTCCCAAAGATTTATGTCAATCTGCTGAGGCTTTTAAACCACACTCATGAGGGCTTGAAGGTGGGTTTCCTGGCTCTAGTTTAGTCTTTTTATAGTCTTCATAACACTCAAAATCAAGTGGCCCAACAGAGCACATTGGTGTATAGGTCATTATAAGAACACGCTGACTAGAAAATGCAAACCCTGTTTCCAGGAATGTTAGAAAGTTAAGTATAATATGAATAAAAAGAGAATGCAATTATTCATAAATCATTTGAAACCTAGTTTATAGTACAAAAACATGGAAATAAATGTTTAAACTGAGAATGGTTATAAATATTCTAATTTTTGAATTCAATCCTTGCAACACTAGAAAAGTAGTGTAATGCTTAAAACCCTGATTAGGTATAAAAAGAGCCTATAGCAACTGAAAACCTATGTGCATTTCTCAACATGAAATTGCAAAGAATGTGAGAATTTCATCATCTACAGTTCATAATATAATTAAAAATATTCAGAGAATCAGAACAAATATTTACAGACAAGAAACGAGGCAGAAAAAACAAAAAACTCAACCCTAAATGGCTGCACTGCATTAAAAACAGATATGATTCTTTAGTAGAAATCGCTGCTCGGACTCAGGAACACCTCTGAAAACCATCATCTGTGAACATCATCTGCTTCCAGAGAGTCAAGGTAAAACCATGCCATGCAAAGAAACAACCACATATAAACAAGATCCAAAAACACAGCTGGGCTCTCTGAGCCTGAGCTCATTTAAAAAAGTGGACTGAGTTCAAGGGGAAAACTGCAGTCAGACAAATCAAAAAACCTGAAATTCGGTTTGGAAATCACGGACGCTGCATCCTCCATGCTAAAGAGGAGAGGGAGCATCTTTGGTATAAGGGCACAGTTCAACAACCAGCATCTGTCATGCTGTGTGTGGTACACATCTTTGAAGGAACAATTGATGCTGAGTAATACAGTTTATACATAAGCAACATTTGCTGCCATAACAAATATTCTGGTTTGAAATTAGTGCAATTAGTCTCCTCAGCTCCTCACTTACACAGTGTTGGTAAAGGAAGTGGTAATGTAACACAGCGGTAAACATGCCCCTGTCCCAGCTGGTTTGAGAAGTTTTGCTGGCATCAAATTTTATCAAAATGTTCAGAAAACAACCTTTAATTAGTGTTAGCATTTGATAAGTTATCTTTGTACCATTTAAAATCAAAAAATAGGTTTCAAATAACTTGCACATCATTGCATTGTTTTATTTAGCATTTTAGAAAGCAGCCCAACTTTTATGGAAGTGGGGTTTGCATTTGTATTTTGTTAAAATAGCTCCAATGTCACTGAAGTAATAACAGAAAGTGTATTACATTATTATTATAACATTTAAGGTATATTAGTTTATCTATCTTTGTATCTTGGGTATCTTTGTCCAGCCATCATACAAAGAGCACAGAGTCGCATCACTTCACTAATGGCAAAACACAGGTTTGTCTTTTTGGACATGTTTTACAGGAAAAGGTGTCTTACTAAAACTGCAGAAGTGCTTACAGCCATAAGTACACAAAAGTAAAAGTAAATTACCTATACCCTGGAAATGTATATTGAGTTATGACAGTTTCAGCGCTAAGTGGTAAAATCCTGTCTCTCTTGGCTGTTCACAAAGCCCTTTAGAGGAGCCTTCACAGGCTCTGGAGCACAGGAAGGGGGATTGTTGTCATTCACCACATGGAATAAAGATCAGAAAGCCTTCGAGCCGAGTAAAAGTTGCAACTGCAGAGGATTTATAAAGCCGTCCAAATCATACAAGAATCATTTTGATAAACTATTTTATAAATTACTTAAAACACTTTTTTTTTTTTTTTTTTTTTTATGGAGGGTGGGAGTTTTGTTAGTACACTGCTGTTTATGCCTGCATACAAACAACACATATTTTTCAAGGACCAACCTCTGAAGTGGTTTGAGCATCAGTCCCCTTTCTTTGCTGAGCGGCCTTCATGAAATATCTCTGCAGCTGCAGTTCTCTGTCTCTCTCTCTTAGTCTTTGTAGTTGTTAATGCACAGGAGTAAAAGGAGTAATTTAAACACTGTAAGCCACGTCCACAAACCCTGAACTCTGTTTGTCTTTTCTCTTCCGAGTTCCTACAGAACATGCATTGCTCAGGATGAAAGAAAGAAAGGTTAATGCTTCCAGTTGAATTTCTGAAAATGTTTTTGTGAGAAGTAAAATCGAGTGCAGCAGCTTGGTGTTGTGTGCACCGTGAGCTAAAATGAAGCCAAAAAGAGAAAAGCTGAAAACAAAATGCAAAGATGAATGGGAGACATTCAGTTAAAAAAATAAATAAATAAAAAAATTAAAAAAATCTACTCCTGCACTTTATATGCACCCCCACCCACACACCGCTCCACTACACTCTGCACCGTGACAGCCCGGACACCTGAGCAGGCCGGTTCCGCCCCCTTCTCCTCCCTCCTCTGCACTCGCCAGTCGACGCATGTGGTGTCACCCCGGCCCCAAAGACGCACACATACGCGCCCTCACACATGTATGCTCAAGACCACCTCCAGGGCCCCTCTTTGGCAGGGCCAGCCCCAAGGGAGAGGTTAGTATGATGGATGTCTGATTGGTAGCCCTCCCTTAGGGCCTCCCTCTCCGTCACCTCTCTGCGCTCTGAATTAAAAGGCCGTTTGTCTCCTCCGAGTCCTCAGCTGTAGAGCGCCAGCCTGCAATTTCACAGCACTCAGAGAGAGAGAGGGGAGACCATTACAGAGGAGGTTGTCAGGGGAGCCATCAGAGCCTGGACATGCCTGAGGGACTCTCTCTTTCCCCTCTATCTTGCCCTGCTCCCGTCTCCACCTGCTTCAGCACCACCAACACCTCTATCCCACTTGGGGCAGCCAACCCTGCACTCCCAAATATATAAATATTCATGGCCTCAGCTTGCATTCAAGCATGTGTGCACCTATATGTACCTAAGCACGCACACATCGATTGGATTTAAATCCAATGTTCTCTGCTGGTGCTTAAACAAATTAACACACCTAAAGTTAAAACAACAAGAAGAAATAAGATATTCCACTTTATAGAAACAAAGACCTGAATTCATAAGCAATTAAAACACACACTTGCTTGTATACACACACAGGAGATTTGCTGCAGCTGCCTTGTATGACCAGTAACTGTTGTCTGCAAACTTGTGTTGCTTTGATTATGACACTTCACTACTGTTACACAAGGCTTTTCTTTTGCACAATCGTGGCCACAGTGGCTGCTGCTAAGCATTGGTGGCATGGGCCAGATTGGAAGGAGATCTATGTCCAACAGAATATAACCAATAATAGAAGGTGTTGATATTTGTTCTGAATAAGCACAAATGAATGTGTGAATTAATTCCTCCTCATGTACAGCTGAAAGCCTTTAGTGCAGTAGATCTCGGGCTCGGCGGTGGGATAATGGTGCATACTTTTAGTCGCTGTCTGGTGGAAGTCAGTCCCGGTGTCGCACTCACATTTTGTACACGCACAATTGTGTGAATAGTAAACACAGAGCATTGAAGGAAACTAGCTGCTGAAACTTTTTCAACAGTGAGCTCCGTAATTTGGTAAAAGGAGGTGCAGATTACTCATATTTGTTTTTAATGTGTTTTAGTGAGCGACGGGGGCCTGGTGCCTCAGTGGTAGAGCATTGGGTTGGGTTTGAATCCCACCCCACCAGGGGTGTCTCCACCCAGCCACAAAAGGAGACCTTATAAAACGGCCCCGATAAAATGAGAGGGTTAAACCAAACTATTAACAATCTTCCTAGACTCTAAATGTTTGCCTGGGTTGCTTCTCCTCATGGTACACTTACATTTTAGCTAATTCTCAAATACCAATTGGCTTCATTGCGGCTTCATGCGATGTTTCCAGCTGAGCACAAAATGTGATGGACGCTGCTTTGTTGCTATGGAGACTAACTCCTGATTCCTGCAGTTAACTTGTGTTGCAAATAGAGCCAACATGTATGTTTTACAATTATTTGTTTTAACTTTATTACAGCATGTTTTAAATATTGGACTTTCTGTTCTTGCCCTCAGGACACATTTCTTTCTCCAAGTGAAATCAATTTATCTCAGGAATAAAGGCCATCCTGCACACATCCACATTTACAATAACAAAAAATGCAATATTTTATGTGCATTACCAAATGCACACAAACAGCCAGTTTCCATGCAAACTCAGTTGACATGTCATTAGGTCATTCAAGTGTTTGTATCTTGATACAATATCAAATCATATAAAAAAAAAACATATCTTCTAATACACAGGCTCTTATTTGATTCATTTTTTCAAAACAGAGGTGTATTACTCCATCTTTCTGTTTCTAGCACTAGGTTATGACCTGAACACCTGAACAAGAACAATGACCTTACTTACTGCATACTACATGTTTTTGTCATCCGTGTTATTGTCCGTGTTTGTTTTCTATTTGCAGTGCATTTCTGTATTTTGTGGTGTTTTCTGGATTTAAAGCAGCTGTGCCATCTATCAGCGTGCTGCACTGTGTCGAGCTCTCAGGGCCACAGTCAAGCTCTGTGTGAAGTAACCTTTCACCCTGCAGTATTTCACATGCTTTTTCCAAGCAATTTCTTCGTATTTTGAATTTGCAAGTCCACTGTTTATTGGCCACAAAACAATTTTCTTTCTCCTCCAACGCATCCAGATTTTCCCTTTCACCTTCATCTTGTTAAAACCTACTCCGAAATGAAATGTGTGCATGGAATTATTTTCATGTGAAGCTTTTTTTGCTCAACACAAATCTGCACTTGTATGAATAAATGTCTTGTGATTAGAAGGACAGGCACAACGTGAAGCTGTCATCAGGGAAAACAAACATGGAAGGAATCTCAACTGGCAAACATAACCTTCTAAATTTCCCAGCATAAAGGCCCAATTCAAACAACCAGGTTCACCCTTCACCTCATGAACACAACAACACTCATAATTCTGTGCACAAACAAACACATGCAGACAAATACCCGATGCTGTCCCGTGTAGCACTTGTGAATACATAATTGGAGCCTTATTCAGCCTCGGGTGAACGGGAGTGACAACTTGCTGCATGCAACTGTTCATTGGGCTGAATTTCCTTCCTGCAATCAACTGCTGGGTAAAGTGGTGTGACTTTATGTGGAACAGTGTAAAAAGACAGGTGGATGGGATCGGGGTATTTGTAGAGAGTAAAAGCGTGACTGGATAGCTCACACTGTGTTGAGTTCAGCTCCTGTCATTGAGATATAATGAGGGAGATCACCTTTCAGTGTGGGCCATCCTAATGAGGTAATGAATGGGGGTGTGTGTTGCACCTTTGCCCTCACCTACTCTATTAATCAGAGTAGGGTCACACACAGCTGCCAGTACCCAACCTCCTCCATGTGGCAGCACTAATGGACCAAACGATGGATTGAAGGTGCTTTTAGTTAAAGAGCTCTGCTTAGTAACCAGGAGAGGAGAGGAGAGAAGAGGAGAGGAGAAGAGGACAACTTCACTTCCCGGGGAGGAGAAATAAACCGAACTTGAATCGTCTGACTGGGAGAATGTTTTACACCTCGGAGGCAGTAAGAGCAAGGAGTGTGTGCGACGTTGACCTCTGGCCTCATCTCAGCCACCTTGAGGCAGGATCAGGAGGGTCAGCCCACTATCTGGACTGCCCACGGCCGGATCAGCAACTGACAGGCAGTCACTGTATGAACCACAATGAAGGACAGTAACATTGTGTTGTATATCTCAAGGCAGAAAGTTGGCTGCGGTGGTGGATCGAGTACATTTCACCATTCTCTGCCCTTCGAAGCCATAAAACAGTAACTTCATAGTAAAGTCGATATTTAAAAATTGAGTTGAAAGCAGAAAATGATTATGTATTACCTTCTTAGGGTTCCACTGTGAGAAGAGAAGAGTGGATCAGTTTGACTGGCCTGAATGTCATGTTTGTGTCACCTTAAGGTGTCATGAGGCTCAGGAGGTACTGTAGACCACAGTCAGCAGCTCCATCCCCATCTCCTGCTGCTCATGTCAAAGGTGCTGAACTTAAAACTGCCCGAGTGCTTTAAATAGCAGCCACACTACCACTGAATTCCTCCATAGAGATCAATAGAGTGTTTAAAAATTAACCTTAGCTAACTCACATTTTTAAGCCAACATGGGAACGCGTGTCTTTAACTGGCTGGAAAATATCCGCAGTATGAGGAACATGAATTTCTGGACAAAATGTCACAGCAATTCATCCAGTAGTAGTTGATGCATTACCCTCTGGGCCAAAGTGCTGGAACGACTGCCATGATTTTCATGAATTGACATTTCGTATACCAGTTTGTCATCCCGCACAACTACGTGAAATCGGATCACGGTGGAAAAACTGCTAAGCTAGGCCTACTGAAAGGTAGCTAGACTCCGTTGGAAGAGAATCGGTAACTGCTGCCTTTGCTTTGGGCTCTAGTGTAAATCACATAAGCCAATGTAAACTACTCACCATAATGTCTGTATATCACCTGCTTTAGCTTATTCATCTGTATTGTACACTTCTAGTGTTTATCAAAAGCTATTAAAAGAACATCAGTGAGCCACACTGGAAACGTTTCCTAATGGGTTTTTTTATTTTTTATTTTTAAAGATGGCTTCATAGTGTCAGTTGTTGCTCTCCGTTTCTCTCTCTTGGCAGATCCCTGTTGAAGATTTTGGCTCAATAAGTCTGTGTAAGTCTTTGCTTGTACTCTAGACTCCTGCCTACAGTGTAAGTTTGTCAAAAAAGCCTAATCCAAGTTATGTGCAACATGAGGGAAGCAGAGTGATCTAAACAGGGCGGGCAGATCGTATGTATGCACAGATGAGTCTTTCGCAACAATGGGGCTAAATCGGGGTCTGAACTTGCAAACATTGCAGTGAGCACATGCATTTCAGTGTTGGTTTTAGTTGTTTTATTGGATGTTTCAGAAATAACAAAAACGTGGTAAATAAAAATATCTAAATTATTATAATTTAGATATTTTTTTTACCATGTTTTTGGGTTTATACAAAATGGTTTAAATGCACAAAAAATGCTGGAAGAACTATCAACACAGGCTCCACAAAACAATCTCTAAAAAAAAAAAAAAAAAAACTCTTTTAATCAGCTATTTGAAGGTTGTTTCCTTCAACTGAATGCCAAAAAATGTTCAGTGTCAAAAAAAAAAAAACAAATTCTAAATTTCAGAAAGAATTTTCCATCATTGGAGATACTTTAGAAATGGGTTCCTACGTATCCCTCCAAGGCCGAGTGGACAAAGATTCAGCTGGATTACTACTGGTTGCACGGACAGAATGAAGATGACATAAGTGCTGCATAAAATGTAAACAAACATCACAGAAATTATTGCACGCGCCGTATTAATCGTTGATTTTGCTGTCAGATTTCACCTATAGCGAATTATTCAACAACCTATGGTCAGCAGCGTGCAGACGGAGAGGCTTTGTCGGTGAACTGGACGGCAAACTGAAGGCTGGGCTGTAAAAGAAAGGAGGAGGCAGAAGGGAAGGAGAGGGCTGGAAATAATCTCGGCTATGTATGTGTTCTCAGCATCCAGTACTCCCCTGGCTAACCGCACTGGCGGCCACTTGAATTAGCAGCAGAGGATTATGGGCAGAGAGCCTCATTAATCTGGGCAACAAACAGTGGCCAGTGTGTATATTTGCACCCAGAAATTGAAAAGATTAAGTCCTATTTGACAATGACTGGCAGGCTCTGTGCAGCAAGAGGCTACTGTTAAATATTCATATCCTGGACTCCTTCTCTTTCTCTGTCTGCCTGACTCTTGTGTCTGATGTTTCCTGTGCTAATGTTTAAATGCAAGTGTTGTACATAAATAAATGAAGTTCTGGGACGGCCGCCATTCATTATGAGCAATGAAATTGAATGTTTTAATAAGAAATTGGCAAAACAAAAAGATTCGCACATTTTTGTGACCAGCAGAAGAAGAATGGGGCGACATCAATGGATCTCTTTGCAGGAATATTCAGAGAACGCCCACCTCTTAAAAACGCATTTACGCACGCACGCACATTAATGACCAAGAAGATGGGAGGGGGGTCCGCTGTGACATCCCATCGTTCTGCCTGCCTTGTCAGCCTGGCAGGAGATTCTCTCCTGCAAGCACTCAGCAAATACACCTGCTATTCATTTCCTACAAGGCAGAGAAGGCTCACCAGACCTGACAAAGCTATTTACCCACCTCCAGCCCAGCCTGTGCAGACGCTATCGCTAATGTTTTCCCTTCTGCAGGAGATCAATATGTTTGGAAGCAGACAAACAACCCTGCCTCTGCCAGGCAGGCTCTTCCCGTTTAGCAGGCCACCACTGGGGGCCCTGACAGCAGATGTACACAGCCGAATCAACAAGCAGTGCTTCCTCAGAGTCAACACTGGACACAATCAACAGTGCAGGATCTACAGTGCTAAGAATTAACACCACAGCCCATATGCGCCATACACAAAGATCAACACTCGTCCTTGCCAGTGTGCCAAGTTATGTCAGCTTCCAGAGAACGAGCTCACGGAAGGAATATTGATTCAGGCACGAGGAGGGAGAAGCTGGAGGAATAAACAGGAGCCTGGATACTAGCTTGTGAGCTGGATGGCTGCACAGTGCCTCATGCATCCTTGAAGCTTAAGATGGTCAAAGCAAAAAACAATTCAGAAAGACTCAGAGCAGCAGACAACTTTCCACCACATAAAATAGCAATATTAGTTTGAGTAAACAACAGCAAGCACAGCAGACACTGCAAACAGAGAGAGTGAGACTAAACCAACATTCAGGTCCCCTGATCTTCTCGTCTGGATAAGCCCTCGTTCTCTCCAGGGCCTCTCTCCTCTCCTCTCCTCTTATTTCCTCCCCCTCAATTCTCTCCATCTCCTCTTGTCCTCTCCCCCTATTGTTTTCTCCCCCATCATTTCCTACAGGATTTCTTGCTTCCTCTTCACTTCATCATAACCACTTGTTTCCACTCTTATTGTATCACCTGCCGGTTCCCCACTCGTCTCCTCTCCTCATTACCTCAATTGCAATTCATATTTCATCATTTAAGCAACTTTGTGATGTTTTCATCCTTTCAACACAAAAACAACAGAACCACATTTTAACTGGAAATTACATTTTATATCTGCAGGAAAATCATACTTCTGTTTGTCATTGTTTGTGTGTGTTTTTTTACGATGGTGAATCAAAGGTAGGAGGATAAATGATGAGGAGATAAGCGTAAGCAACTAATTTGTGTGTGCGCGTGCTGTCGAATTGCTCTGATCTAGAGGAAGAGATGCAGCGATCGAGTCAACGTATGCGCATTTGAATATTCCTTTTGATGGAAGAAGCCGTGAGCGAGGGTGTGTGCACGCACTGAAGGTGGCCACAAGATTTTCTTTTTTGGTTTTACGTGCACGAGTTTGAGTTTGTGTTTGTGTGTATGTGTATGAGGGGGGGGGGGGGGGGGCGCGGGGATGACGTGGTGAGTTTGTTAAATTGTTCTGTGTTGTGTAGATAACACAGGATCACTATCAGCTGCATCAGGAGGCTTAAGACCCCAATGGGCGTGAGGGGAGAATGAATTTTCCTCACTACTCTGCATATTACAGGATTACACTGCACCTTTAGATATGCTTGGGCTGAGCCTATCTCTGCCTTATGGCTATATGCATGTAGATTATTGAAATAGACTGTCAGACAGTGAATGAATTGAAGCATCACCATGGGGACTGCACCGGGTCCTGAAATGAAATGCGCCAGAGTGAGATAACTGTGATAGGATTTGGGTTTTTTGACATTGTTCGGACTGAATGGTGTTTAATAATCTGGGTTCGTAAGTTTTTTCGACAAAAAAAAAAAAAAAAAAAAAAGGGGGGGGGAACAAATGTGCATTGTTGTGGCTTTACTTTGTTTAAGCTAAGAAAAAGAAACAACATTGTTCCTGTAAATGTAATGTAAATGCAGACCTGTACTGCAGCCCTGTAAACAGCACACTGTGGCCCCTGAAGCTGAACACATCTGCACTCACAGGTATATTCAAGACGCCGAAATCCTGCTGTAGGCCCCCTCAGTCATTCAGTCCCCTCACATACGCAACATGCAGAGGAACAGAGCAGACCTGGGTTTGATGGCATACACGAAGGAGGAGGAGGGTGGCAGAGAGCAAAGGGGGCACATCTTCTCCTTCTCTTTCCCTTTCTACACATCCTTCACTCAGCCCCATCTCCCCCCCTCCCCCCCACCAACACCTCCGCGCAGCCTCTGGCTAATTACTCCTTTTTTCAAATGCAAAGCAGCGGCAGAAAGTGAGATGATTTCTCGGTGGCTGCTTTAGGGAAGAAGCGAGGAGAGAGGAGAGAAAGAAAGCCACGGCAAGAAAAGAGGAATGAGAAGAGACCAGAGAGAGGTTGAATGGAAGAAAGAGGTGACTTTCTTTCCTCGGCTGGCAGGGACCTTTGAAGTTGGGCAAGATGGAGAAGGGAGGGGGGGGGGGGGGGTCTTTCTATGAGGGGACAGAGGTAAGAAAAAAGCGAGGGAAGATCGTGTTAACGAGATGGCCTCTAAAGACGAATTAAATTGTGGGAGAAAAGAAACACGATCAGGCCTGGCCCTACTTATAGACTCCTCACAGACTCACTCTTTTCAGCACCCGCAGAGGTGTTTCCAAAGCCTGAATTCCTTAGCTCAGCTCTTTAAAAGGCTTGGAGTGTGGGGTGTGCGAGCGAGGGGCTGCATTGGGGGCAATAGGGTGTGTGTACGAGTGCAGATGTGTGTGCGGGAGGGTCATTCGTCCTTTAGTCACACATCCCAGCCCCTCAATGGGGAGGTCAGGGACTTACACACCGATGGAGGGTCAGAAGTGGCAGGGATTACACGTCTGCTCTAAGCCCCCTAGATCCTAGTGTTTTCACTCCCTCTTGCTGTTTGTTGTTTTGTGGCAGAGCAGACGAAGGAAAGAAAAGGAGACGGTCGGGGAATTAGTGTAAAGCTCGGGAGATGAATGGGCATCTTATTCGCACCTCTTGTTGGCTGTTTTTCAGCCCCCCTAAAACAGCCCTCCCATTCCTTGTCGCAGTGAAAGCGCGTTAGCGGTTGCCTTTGTGCGGACAAAAGGAGACTCCCCTCCTGGCTTTCATGCTCCTGGTGGAGCAACAAGAGGATTTGGCCCGCCGCGCAGCACCCAGAGCTGCTCCAGCTTTGATTGGACATCGGCGGGAGAGAGCTCTGCCTCTCTTTCTTGATTAATCAAGTGATTCCAGTGCTCTCAGTAACACCTTCTCTTTTTTTTTTTTTACACTTGTTCTGTGTCTCAACAGTCCTGTCGTACCCCTCCGAAACACCCCACCCCGACAACCCAACACGTATGTCTTTTCTCCCCGAAATGAGGAACATTTTGTCATGTGATTTTTTTTTCTCCCTCTTTTTGCATGTCCCTAATGTGACTTTGTGCTAATCTGATGTGTGGGTGTTTTTATTTCTACGTGGTTATCACCACTGACATATGAAAACATTAGTGGGACTAATTTAGAGGGTTTTTTTTTTACAAGAGTTGACCAAGAGTTGACCCAGTGTGTCATTCAAAACACAAGTGCCTTCAACTGTTTGATTTTGGATCATTATTGTGAACAGGCCTGTATTTTTATTTCTGTAAACAAGAATCCAGGGGTTTGAGATTGTTATTGGGGTGTTTTAAATACAAGTCCGCTCGGCTCATGCATTATTCTGCTCTTGTATATGATTTATATTCATTGAAATGTAGTCACACTCTAAAGATCATTCTTTTATTATTACTGATGCCGCATCAGACCACCAAGCACATCCAGTTCAATTCAATTAAATTCATTTTATTTCAGTTCAATTCTGAGGCTAACACACGCCGTCACCAATCATTTGCTGGTGTGAACAGTGTAAAGAATAAAACAGGGAGGGCTGAGCACTCAAAGCTGCAAATCATTTTTATTATTATTAAGTGGCTGACTGGTCATTGTACTTGATCTGCTTGAGCTACAGCTCTCGCAGGTGCAGAGAATAAATGTAAAGAATATGGTAAATGTGTTACGCCTAACATTGTGAGATCTGATTTTGGGATGTGAAATCATTCGCCTCGTACTGTCAAAACGCAGGGAGGCTGGCTGTGAGAATAATTGCAGAGAATTAACCAATATACTGGCAATGTTTTAAACACAAGCATTTCAAAATGTGTCCACATGTATTTCCTGGAGCTCGGGCTAATGTCAACAGTCGAAAGGAAATAAACTCGGACGCAAGCTGCTTCCTAGCAACAGAATTTCTGCTAATCTATTACCACTCAGCTGTTGAGGGTGGAGTGCTTCGCTAAAAGGAAACAAAATGGTATTTGTTCATCTTCTGCATTAAAGTGATAAATAAATGTTCTGTGGAAAAACTGTCGCCAACACACCTCTGACCAAAGCTACTGGTCGGGTTCAGTGATCCAAAAATACAGTGGACTGAACAAAAAGTACATATTAATAAGTATATTTGACGAGTTCAGGATAAATCATCAAGACTTTCGTAATGTTTTACGTGAAAGGGAAAGGATGTGAATTTTGGTGTTCAGCAACATGAAAATATTTTTATTTTAATGTCTTTCGCAGGAGTTGCATCACAGTATTGTAGTATACCAGTCTACTCTGAAAGGCTGTGAAACAC
The DNA here is from genome assembly GCF_033026475.1 of Channa argus. NCBI lineage: Eukaryota > Metazoa > Chordata > Actinopteri > Anabantiformes > Channidae > Channa > Channa argus. The sequence continues at coordinate 3,331,031 of NC_090214.1, read as the reverse complement.
AGTGTTCCCTTTGTGTTGAGATTGGGGTCCAAATACCCCTTCTGCAAGTTGAATGCTAATCTTCAAACCACTGTGCAAAGTATGTTGATTCAGATCATTTTGGGAAATTTTTTTTTTTTTTTTAAACTCAACAAAAGGCAGATGTGAGTCTTATAGCACAGATGAAGAAGCTACACCAGGTTGCAGACTGTCAAACGTTACAGATGATAAAACATTGCAAAAACAAAAGCAAAAAAATAATAAAAAAAACCACAGATAATAAATGAAACATATTAAGGCTGAGGTTTAAAGTGAAGTTTCACTGCAGTGTTGAAAAAAACAAGGGGAACCTTAACCTTACAAGTTTTTACTACTTTAAATGGAAATGTGTTTAGATACATGTACTGTTAAAGCACGATATGAACTGACGTGAGAAGAGCCATGACGTAGGTCCACTTCCATTACACGTTATAATCAGACTTTTACTATTACACTTTAGGGCCAAGTAGTATTCAACTGTAGAGAATATACACAGCTTACAGAGAGTTTCAGGAAAAGACTCTCTCTTCTAGACAAAGCCTAGAGGCACAGTACCATGTAGAAGTCAGACGGGGGGGGTTTCTCCTGTGTGTGTGCAGCCGACTAAAACGGCTACTTTATCTAATATCAGCGCTGAATATAATATATAATAACGCCTAGAGACAACGTTGACTATTCAGACTTAATAATTCTAGAATGATTGGGGTGATTTTGTAGGTTAATGTATCTGTTGACAAATGCACTCCAGGTTCCTGCTGCATTCTGTCTTTCTCCTCCTCCCTCGGTCTCCACCTCCCGTAATTCATTCAGAAATATGAAACGTCTCAGTTGTAAAATTCCGACAGCGCATGAAGCATCGCTTAGACGTGCAATGCGGACACTGACTGGAGCTGTGGAGTTACTCCCAAGCTAACTAATCCAATTCGGAAGCAGTGTTTACTCCAGAGAGTAAACAGTAATGGTAGCTTCAGATGCTAGTGTTAGCAGACTGTGCATGATGTGTTTAATTCATTTGACTTAACTTGACGTTGCACATCCTGTGATGAGGCTATTGCGCATGCACACATGGCGCTGATGACTTTCGACCATTCACATCTGTGTTACTTCAGGTTTTATTTTATGAAAGTGTTGCTATCCATTTCCACTTTAGGTTACTTTATCCTGTTCAAACACAGTTTCATCTATTGTATTATAGTAGATCTACACTGCGCTACAAGTGACTGCAGCTTGAGAAATCAAGAAATTGAAAGGCAAAAAAAGATCCCTATGCAGCGAACCATGTCCAGATGTTGCCATCTTTAATCTGATGCCCTGCCTAGTTGTCTTAGGGTCACAGTGTTTCCAGTCTGTCTTAAAACAACAGTCAGGTGCCCGTATGAAAACTAAACTGCCCCACCACTTCCATTCTAAGGGCTTCTAATATTGTTACCTTTCCCAGTTCGGATCCTTTTAATTTTCAGACAACAAGCCAGTTTTGTGGTAGGCTTTCTTTAAAAACGGCTCAAAACAAACCGAACGAAATGAAAATGAGATTAAACATTAGCAAAGCGCTGATCCTCCCATTAGACAGATAAACAACACGTAACTGTCAACCATTCACAGTTATCCAGCTGCCTTAAAACACACATGCAGCATCTTACCTGTGCCTCACTGCGCTCACTCCCTTATAGTGTATAAGCCCAACGCCTGTTCAGCACGATATCACTTTGTTCTCAACTCTGCATTGTTGGCTCAAACATTTCTTGGCCTTATCAGCTCAGCAGCTTTGTATCTAGTTGGGGGATTTTCAGCATGTAGGTGGGTGGCTGTTATAGATGCTACAAAGACAAGAGAAAAACAGAAAGAGGGAGAGAGAGAGAGAAGGGGGTGAGAGGTGGTGATAAACAGAGTTGGGGGGGGGGGGGGTGCCTTGCAACGATAAATCAAGTTCCAGACTAATCTATTTAGCATGCTCTCACCATTATCCTGTCAGTGAAACAGCTAATTAATTAACTGATTCCACAATGAAGAGGTTTTGAATGAGCCCATTTAGATAATTACTACAAGGAGCCGATCGGGCCAGTCATTTACAACTGTCACGCAGGTTCCAGCGTTGGCAGCTGCCCTTCACTCTGGCCCGGTCCTCGCTGTCACAAATACTCATACTGCATGGTGACGCCAGCGGCGATGCCGAGAGGTTTACACGTCTGAGCAGGGCGACGGAAACCCTGAGCTCGTTGTATTGGTGGATTTTTGGACGACCACAACAGCATCTTTTTGTCGACCTATTCGAGACGATATTCGGCAGGTTGCTCTTTTATTTGCGTGTTTTTCAAAAATCGAGCAAAGATGAGAGAAACAAGGCAATGCACTGCCAACGGCATCAGACAGAGTCTAGTTAGTGTTGTCTTTAGGGGACACGGTATCAGCAATAAACTGGTAAGAGAATCAGGTGTGGTCCTGATCAATGAATTCTCAGAACTAATTTTCCCAGAAATGTTGCAGTTTAATAAACTAACAGTTGTACATTTCATCTGCAGGCAACAAGGGAACGTACCGTGTACACACAGCAACACTTCTGGGATTACTGATGAATAAAGATAATGAGGAAAAAATACAAAAGCCCCATAATGAGTTTTCCTTCTACCAACGGTGGCTGTGGCAATTATCAGCATCATTGGCTGCAAAGTTAATAAAAGCTGTTTAAATCTTGTTTTAGGTAAATTTCATTTCACAACACGGTGGTTGGAATGGCGTATGGATTTGAAAAATTGAATAAATAGAGATAATTCTTTGCTCATCCAAAATGACACTGATAATATGTGATTGCTTTAAAGTCACATAGTGATAGAAGTGAACATTTTACATTAAAAATCCCAAGCTGAAATCTGTTAAATTTACAACCGGAGAAAGACACTGAGCCTCCTCAAAATGTGGATGTGAACATGACTGACTTCCACAAGTGACAAACTGTACTGCGTGGTCTAGAAAGACACATACTTGTGTTGGCAAGGTCTCCGTGAAACAGTTCTGGCAAGGCAAGGGTATAAAACTATTTCTAAAACATTAAATATTCCCAGGAGCCCGGTGACCTCATTATTTGTGAAATTGGAGAAGTTTAAATCTACCAGGACACTTCATGTAGTCAGTCATCCAGCCAAAGTGGGCAGCTATCACCAAGCATCACTCTAACGCCGGCTTCAGACTATGCAATATGCTATACTGTCAGTTGGAAGTGGGAAGTGAACTGCTGTCTCCCACTTGAAAGTCCTCTGATTTCATGCCCACCCATCCATCTGGACCTCGTGCCTCTGCAGACTTTCTGTCTTTAAAAAAAAAAAAAAAAAACAGTCACTCTTACTTCTTGAATACCTACTACAGCAGACAGATTTTGTGTCTCTATCACATGTCTTAAAAAAATAAAAGGCTCCCCACTGAAGATGACTACAAGGTGACACAGCCAAGATGAAACTGGGGTGTCTTTGGGACAAGTCCCTGTCCTCAACTGGCCAGATATAAACACCACAGAACATCTGTAAATAGACCCGGAGATTGCAGTTCATTTTTTAAATGTCCAAATCTTTTCAAATTATGTGTCATCATTACCGATCGGTGATTATCAGAGTGATGAACAAAATGACACTTTTATCCTTTAAAACTTAGGTCTACTACTCAATAGACTGTGCAGCAGTGAAGGTGTCTAAATAAGTTCTGAGGCCACTGTATAAACAAATATATTAAATGCTCTATGCACTTGACTCGTCTAATCTGAGTAGGTCAAATCTCAAGCGCTCATAAGGAATTAAAGAAAAAAAAAAACTAAACATCCATCATAGGAGGTTAATTCGCTTTGTGATGTCAATACTTAAGCTAAACAATTACTTGATCAATTCTGTTTGATTAAAGAAAAATGATTTGCACAGATTTTTCCCTAAGTGCATGGCAGCTAATTACTAATGTGGATTATATTTAGAAGCTTTGCAGCTCATCTTCCCACAGAGTTGGTGTAGTCGTAGGTGGCTCAGTATTTGACTCCTGTGCAGCCTGCTCGTCTTAAAAAACTAGTGTCTTTCTTATTAAGAGTGAGAAAATAAGTGCCGAGAATCACTTTATTAAAATTAAATTACAGGTATTACTTTTTATAACTTTTTTTCGTACATCCTAATTTGTATGCATTTTAATATTGTAATGAATTCTCAAACTGCAGCCAGGTCACTGCGCGAGTGTCCCCGCTGAGAGTGAATGAACCGTCAGCCTGCTGTGACCATGTGAGCTGATGAGGGGCACCGCTGCTCTGGATTCACAGGTCACTGTGGTCACATCACCCCTCATTTCACACACACCGTCCAGCCCTGTTCATAGTGTGGGAAAGCCCAAGTTAAATCCAGAGCACCAGTGTGAGCACAATGCACCAAAGGTGGTTGTCTCATCGCCTGAGTCACTGATCAGGGTTTTGTCTTGTCACCTTTTTTCACCCCAACAGCAGCAGACAGCTCAATCCACTCCATCAGATCAGAGCTCCTCTCTCCATATCTCCATTTTCCCCTCCTTTTCTTTTCCTCTCTCTCTCAATAATGGTCAATCCCACATCAATACACAAGGCCCCTTTCACGTTGTCTATTACCAGAGGTGGCCTTATTACCCTAGGGCGTTTTGTTTGTTTGTTCCTCCGTTAAAGAAGCTGAATTGAGCAGCCGGCAGGGGTGGACTGTAGTGAGAGGAGGGAGTAAAATTGTGGCTTCTGGGGGAGAACAAGGAGCAGAGGACATGGGGGTCCCCATTGCTCTGAAGCGAGCAGCTCAGCAATCGTAGGCCAAGAGCTCGTTGCTGCTAATGATTGCATCAGTGATGATGATGATGACGATCACAAAAAAGATGCCACTTAAGATAATGGAGGCAGTGACGGTGACTTTTGTTGTATGTTCTGATTAGTTTTCAGTTTTCATTGAAAGTGGCTGCATTGAAACATCAAATTTAAGCTCGCCACTGTTAACAGGTAGACTGACACAGTTTACACGCATGTCTGCACAGATACACACACACACACACACACACACACACACACACACACACACACACACACACAACCACTCCAGACAATTGCTTTGCCATAGAGAGGCTCACCATGCCAGCCCCATCCTGCAATTCAGCCTCCGAGCAGCAACCGGGGACCACTGCCAAGGAGTCCGTGTTATCAATCTAAGAGCCGCCTGAGTCGAACCACCTTAGCCTAAATTCTCCACCTATCAGACATCTGCCTACTCTAAGAAATCTGCACAGAGGTAGCTTTCACAGCATGGCCATAAGCATAAAATAATTATTCATCAAGGCCTAACACTGATCACCTGATCAGAGTCACTTGTGTTAGGATACATAATTCATTCATCACCAATGACCAGTGTTGGGCTCGTTACTCAATATACGTAAAATGCTACTCATGAACCGCTCCAATAAATAATAGTACTATAGTTATTAGGCCTGCTTTGTACTGCTTTTTGTAGCATCTTGCCTCCAAATGTAGGCGCCTCCATCTTCCACGCCAGCTGCACGCACAGCGACCATGAATATTACATGTCAGATTTCAAATCAGTCTTTGCTGTGGCAACAACAACAACAGTAACATTGTAAGGATGTGTTTTTGGAGCAAGGAACTGCAGCGTCATTACAGAATGGTAATTTCTTAATTTTTTTACCCCACGACCGGGAAAAGTAACAATATTAGGACAGTAGCATGTTTTTAGTGACGCATTACGGCGCAGCACTGTCAATCATGCAGCGGCCGGAAACGGCTTTCAACACGTGACTGATACAAACTATTAGCCCAAAAGTAACATTTACTCACCGATTAGCGTCCAAATTCTTGACCGTGCTACTGTGAGTGTAGCCCGTCCACAGTCTTTCCGTCCCATGCTAGTCCTTGAACACGTCTTTAGCAACCTGAAACACGGCTTTACTAATGAAGCTAATGTTAGCTACCGTTAGCCTCCAGCCGCCTGCCAACGCTGCTAGCTAACGTTAGCAATCGATGTTTGCTCGGTGTAGTTGTTTACTCATCTCGTTCCATTGTCCTTCCTCTCCTGAACATTACTTTTGGGTTTGGTCTTGCTACACACAAAGAAATAATAAACTAAATTTTAAAAAAAAATGGTTAAACTGAGTGTATCCCAATCAGGAGAAGAGGTGAGTGTTCGAACACGTGGGCCTCTCGCAGCACGTCTTCATCACCTGTCTGGTCTGAGAAGAAAGCGACCAAATGCAATGGGTGTTAGACATAAAGGATATTTCCTTTTAATAAAACACGCACCTTTGGAACAAATAACAACAACAAATACATAAGAACACGCTGGGTGTGAAGATGGTGTGTTCACATCTCATTTTACCGTAGTATAATGTATTATACTTGTTCTGATGTATTATGGGAAAACACATTTTTGTTTTATGGGAAAACACTTTTTTTTCCCTCACACACAATCAGCAATTATAATTTAACTGCATGTTTTATGCAGGGTGATATTACTGAATTACATTGCTTACTTACTTACTTACTGCACTTTCCTGCTAAAATGTAGATGCTAAAATCATTTTTTATGTGCTTGTTATAACATGAAGCAATGTATGCATGAAGCCAGTAGTGGATTTGATCGGATTATCGTAAAGAAAGGAAATTGGGTTGATATTTTGCTTTAATAAACTTTGGTAAACAGGTCTGTAAAATCTTCACATGCATCCTGCAAATGATTTTTTTAGACAGTCCAAGAAAATCCAAGATCCTATTTTCTTTGATGACAGCTAATAATTTAATCATTTTAATCAACTCTGGCAATTAATGACTGCTACTTAGGAATATTTTGCAAATTACATTCTCAATGAATCAGTTTAGTTTAATCAATTTAAAGCTACAGGATGAATGCAACTTAAGCTGGAAGTAGCCCTAAGCCTGCTCTGCTATGCACTTCTACAATCAGCACAGCCCTTCAGTTATTACTCATTATAGGTTTGCTGTAAAGAAGAAGCTCCAAACCTCAATAGTTAGACAGAAATAACTGAAATTCTTTGATTGGTTAGAAGGGTGAGGCTCGCTCAGACACTTCTACATGTGATTATTATGAAGTTAATGATGTGAAACAACATGATTCTGGATGAATTGTCTATTCAGCAATTAAGCGACTGATCTGTGCAGCTTTCATTTACAGTTTGCATTATTTGTAACTTTTGTTATTTTTAACTATTTGTTATTTTACATTTCTGGACTTTTGTTTCTACTTCATACATATAATTCATACATTGGGGAATTGATACTTTTACTTTGGTGAAAATGTGACTACCTCCTACAGCACTGAGGAGAATTTAAAATTCTAAGGTCTGTGTTATGTGGTGCAAGAATTCTCAGCCCAACATCATATTTCAGTGACCGATTCCCTCTTATTCTTAGGATTCTGAATAGAGAATTACACAGTCATACCCACCTACACACACACACGCGTGCACACACACTTTACACCTTGTGAAGGACACACAGGCCAATTAATTACTAGGAGCAGGGTGTTTTAAATCTGGCGGAAGGACAGCCTGTTGTTCCTGCAGAATGGGTTGTAATTAAAGAAAGCTGAGCTGCAGCCGAGGAAAAGGCCACACATCAGCCCCTCATGGGCCTGGACGCCAGTGATGGAAATTTATGGTTCACCCTCGCAAGTGTACGTGCTCACTGTGCGGCTGCACGCCAGGCATTTTAACTTCAAAATGCAGCCGCTCGCAACACGGAGTTAACCGTATGTGGACGCAAAGAAACTCAAGGGTTTGATGAGCACACTTTGTGAAAAATGTTACGAAATGTTGGCTGCTCGTGTCACGCCGAAGTAGTATTTAGGAGAGGTTACTGAGAGATCATAAGCAGCTACAGTCAATGGGAAGCCACGAATCAAAGCTCACATACAACAAGAAGTACAAATTTGGAATAGACAAATCGAAGCGTGCTCTCTTCCCAAACAAAAAGTGAATTGATTTTATATGACTCCTCTTCAGCAGAGGGATTTATTTGAACAAGCTGAAAGTGTCTACTTCACTAGGCAATGAAAATACCCCCCTACCCATATTTAACTACCCTTCTCTCTACCCCCCCCCCCCCCCCCACCTTTCCATAAAAATGATTTCATCTGCTTTTCCTCTTCCTCATTTTCCACTTTTCTCTCACGTTCTTCATCACCGCGTTCGGTCTCCTCGCCCTTCTCACTCGTATATCCTGGCCTGTGTGTACGGCTGCCTGTTTTTACCTCTCTGTGCATTTTTACACCTCTATCCCTCTCCGGTGCTGTCCGCTTCCTTTCCCTATCGCTCCATAAAACACTCCTTCTACCTCCTGCTTTCTGACGTCTCTCCTTCCACCTCCATCCATCTCCTCCTCACTCTCTCCCTCCCTTTCTCCCTCTCTATCCCCTCAACGACACCCCTCCCCAACCACCACCACCACCACCACCACCACCTCACTCGCTCTCACAGACGTTCACTCCATTTTTCTGCACATGAGATTTGCCTAACAATAAGTGGCTCTGCCCAAGGTCAGATAAGAGAAGCACAGCCCAGGAAGCCACAGCCACTGTTTCTTTCATCCCTTTTTTCCCCTCTCTCTCCTCGAAGCTTTCGAATTATCTCTGCAGCACATAATAATAATTACTGAGGACGGCAACATAGAGATAAGAATGCAGCAGCTGAAATGGCGAGAGAGAGGGAGAGAAAGGGAGAGGAAGTGAGAGAGAAGGGGGACAGGTTAGAAAAACTATAGAAGCAAGAAGGAGCCCAGTAAAGGTATATTAGAGAGAGACTGTGAGCCATGAGAGAATAAGGGTGGAAGGGAGAAGGTAGACGACAATATAGAGAGAAAGGAGAAAGAAATAGAGCTGCGGAGAAAATTGAAATTCTAACAGTAAAACACTGGTGTTGTACAGTTTTCCTATTCAAGAAGTCAGATGCAAAATCAACTATATCTGAAGTAATAGTGCAACAAGTTATGTTGTGTCTGATTTGTGATGGTTTTGTCTGATATACACTTCATCCCATGACAGTACATGCGCCTTGGATGTTTTATCACTAACCTCCTCACAATGACAAGTTGCTATGTGGCTGAATCTGACACACTTCACTTATCAAATGATGGTAATTAATAAGTGATAAATACAGACATTACATTACCTACAAAAGGTGGGGACAGTAGGTTTTTAAAAATGTGCTTTTACTGGGGATAATAAACATATGGATCCCGGATTTACATTAATACTGGACTTTGAATCCTGCCTCTATGTTACACACCAACACTGGCAGTAACGTGTCTCATATGACGCCAGGAAATAAGTGAAGATTCTTATTTTTCCGCTCCTCGCCATATCCTTTTCTGTTAACCTTAACTTTGTTGCTGCGAATAGTTATTGTAGAGAGCAAGAATTAAAAAAAAAAAACATTGTTATTGTTTAATCCAGGGTTTTGTAGAACCATCTCTCATCTCAACATTCTTGTCGGGAAAAGATAATAAAACAGCATGTCACACACGGATATTGTCCTCATGTCAAACACGAGTCTGTGTTTGTCTGTGGCGCAGGTTATTCCAACAATTAGTTATGTTATAATAGGTCAACATTTTAGAAATGATAGTAATATTAATATTAAGTAACATTAAGTAATATAGTATGACAACAAAGGGAAACAGCGGCTGGAAACCCTGGCACATGAGACAGGAGGCTCAATGCAATGATCAACACATACATTATATGTCACTTTTCAAAGCGGTTGTTTGTTGAGTACAACTTGTCCATAAATGGATTCAGTGTCTTGTGAGCAACGCGTTCACGTTAAAAGACGTTGGAGGGACAACAGCGTAATCTCAGGTTGTTTCGCTGTAGTCCACACCGGAACGTCCCCCTAAGAAATGATCCCTGGTGTCTGGTCTCACAACAATCAAAACTTTGCACTAACTCTCGAAGCTACATTTTCCCTTGTATATTAACAGTGTTTGTCACCACGTCCTGTGGAGGAGTAAAGAGGAGGTTATTGGTGACCCGGGGGGGGGCGACTCATCCTGAATCTTGAATAAAAGTGTCTTATGACATGTGCAAAGGACGGGAAAGTTGCGTGACAGTCAGGTCAGGAAGGGTGGATGCGTAACACAACACCAGCTTTTAAAAAAGGAAATTGATGTTTGATTCTACTCTAAAACAGCATGACTTCTTTCCACCCCCTTAAAAAAATGACAATTGTTGCAGCAAATGCCCCCAAATGGCATATGTTTATATTCAAGTGACAAAGATTTACTGTAGTTGTTTTGATGGCTACACTTAACCAAACCATAACCACAGCATAAAACCTCTGCAAATGTGATTCTTAACCGTCTTCGAAGGCAAATGATGTCGGATCAGATGATAAGCATTGCTGTCTGGAGGGCAGTTGCACACGGTTTAGTCATTTAATTTGAAGCGCTTGTTGTTTAAAAGTGAACCAACAGGAATAATGACAGTAAATGTGCATTTTTTTTTTTTAAAGCTTATATCCTCGTATACCCGAATAAAGATTGGCTGAGATAATAATTTTTGACAAACTTCAGCTCGGTGTCATTAAATCCCAATGTGAGAAAATGTGAGTGGACGCCAAACAAAGGAAATTGCTTTCTTCCTTTTTAATGCTGGCATGCGGCTCTGTAGCATTTCTGCACCTGTGACAATACACCGCTCAATGTCACATCAGACCTGCTCTCTGCAGGGGTCAAATTGCCATTTTGCTACAAGATGAAGTATCTACTGAATTGATTATATTTCCACAATCACTCGGGGAAAAGGGAGAAAAGAGGAAAATTTGTCTTTATGAGTTGTTACACCTGTGCACACGCTCATCTGCTGGGCCGACTGCTGTGAACTCGTCTGTAACCACATGCAACCTGCAGAGTCTCAATCGGGATACACATATTAAGATTTTCAGAAGTTGTGATTACACATTTTGAACAAAGAGTCCGTGGATGGAACATACACTCGTGCAGCTACACAAACACATGCAGCAGTCCTGTGTTCCTTTGCAGCACACTGGCCGTGCTGCACCACCTAACCCCTGACCTCCATATCTGAGGGAGCAGGGTAAGCCTCCTAGTCCCTGAGCCGCTGCTCCCAAACGTCTACACACACACACATACATACACTCACCCCCACCACCTCCACCCACCCATGTCTCACCCCTCCGTACTCCACCCCCAACCCCCAGAGGATCTGCTATCAGCTGGGCTGAGCCCTTCTGCACCAGCCTGATATCCACACAGGATTGGAGGGAGGGGCAGCAGCTGGGTGGAAGTACAGAGAGCTGTGATTTACAGTGAGAGACAGACAGAGAATAAGAAGCAGGCTCTTTTCTGTATTTGTGTTTGTTGTTCCTGTCTGTCTGTCAGTCTCTGTCTTTGTGTGCAGCACCCATGTGTGTATGTGTGTGTCCTTCTTCTCTCTTTGCATGTAGTGATGATTATCACTAATGTGTTATTACTTCAAACGATGGCAGATTAGCCCCCACCGCCACCGCTCAATCCCTCCCCTGTTTCATCCCATCTCTCCATCCAGCCACCGGCCCAGCATCACCCTCAGCGTGTCGGGTGTGGTAATGCCATTCTGGTCTCGTCTTATCTCCCAACTCAGGCCCTGTCACCTGGGTGACCCGTGAACTAACCATCAAGAGGGGAAGAGGAGAAAGAAGAGGAGGAAGGGAGGTGTTCAGGGAGGTTAAATGGCTGACTGGAGAAGCAGACAAGGAAGGAAGGAGAGGATGCTCAAAAAAGGCAGATGAGGAGAAGAAGAGTGAAAGGCAGAGTGAGTGGTTTTGGAGGGAGGGCAGCTTCTTCTGTCCAACCTTGGATCCGTCTATAAATATATATATATATATATATATATATATATATATATATATATATATATATATATATATATATATATATATAGAGAGAGAGAGAGAGAGAGAGAGAGAGAGAGAGAGAGAGAGAGAGAGTCATATTTTGTGATAATGATATTAATAATGCTGCAACTGTGCATATTTTTTTTAAAAAAGTGTGTTTGGATGTATATAAAGTAATAACTTTGAAGACTGAATCTGCTGGACGTGTGTCTTCTGAGGCAGCTGATCACTGACATCTGACATCTGACAAATGTGTTAGCAAACAGCAGTGGCGAAGCAAAGTTAGAGTTGGGTTTCTGATGACATGATGCATGTCAGTCCAAAATCCTCCTCGTTTGCTCTCTATTTGTGAGAAATTCATGAGTCCATTCAGACCCTCGCAGAGAAAACTGATGCCACAGATACAGACGTGGGTACACAGGTACTCTGACTGCTGTTCGGTGCGCAGCAGGTGGTGGGTTTTTTTGGGGCTTTTTCGCTGAAAGCACCGGCCCACAGCAAAAACGCGGCTGTGACAAGGAACTCAAACATAACAAAAATGACATTTCATCCAACGTGGATGATAATTCTAGGTCCATCACTATGTTCGACACACTAATAACATGAACAGCATTATTTGTAAGCCACTCCCCGAAAGACTAGCTTGCTTAGACGGATTCCCACTATACAGTACATTTTGTTCAACACATCATTGAAATGAAGGGGCTGCATTAGCTGTCTCTGTTTCTTGGGTCCACTTGAGGTGGAATGACCAGCACAGCAATGGGTAGAGCTGCCACCTCAGCTCGCTGATTCAAATCATGTTCTCACGTCACGCAGCTTCAGCTACAGCTAAAGGAATATCACAAACTGTTTGTAGTGGTGCTTTTCAGGACAGTAACCAGTTGAGCTATTTGCCAACGCATGTGCGTAGACAACGGCAGCATGGTTGGTCATTGGTCATAATTCATACACTTCCTCGCATGCTTTGGGTACGTCTGGAGGATTTAAAAGGTTTGCCATGAGGGGGCAGACTCGGGCCCAACTGTCCCTGACTGCCATTTCTGTTCCTTGAACTTCCGCTTTTCTACAACATGAACAGAAGCCTCGGCAGCACCGGAAGAGGGAGAAACCATCGGCGACAACTTAAATGGAAGAAATGCAGATTAGTGGTGGAGAAACCGACGCTCTGTGAAGCACTGTTGATATTGGTTCGCTGTTTCCAAGCACGCGACACGTGAATGGGCAAAACAAATGATGCAACATCTGGTCAGGAGACAAGATGTTTTTCTACTGTCATCAGTGCGATTTTGTTCGATAAAGCCTGTTTTGTGATCTCACATCACATTAGAGCAGACTCTGCGACTCTGAAAGAGCTGAATGAGAAGCGTACTCACAAACACCAAGACACCTCTAATGCGAGTGTGATGTCACGAAGCCTCATTTGACATCTTTCTGCTTTGAGGGTAACATCACAAATGTAACAGTGGGAAGTTCGGGACAAGATCACTAAGTTTTTCCCTTAAACTTCCAAACTTTCTTCGAACGTTGTGGTGATTCTGCAGAGGATTGCATATCATGTACACACAGCATTACGTTCTAAGGATGTGCACAACTAGATTTATCATCAGCTTAATCATGTCATGATAGTGATTGCACCTTATTTGATATAAGCACAATATCCATACGGTGCTTAAAATGTCTGCACTTAAAACAAAGGGTTAAAAGGTAATGAAAAAAATCTGCAGGTGAAGAGACTGTGTTTATGTAAGGTCTAAAATTTTGAAGCAGATTACATGAAATAATTCAGATCTGTCCGCAATGGCACAACAACTACTTCCCAGGAGAATTACCGCAAATCAGCTAATAACAAAATTGCAGTGGATGTGTTCAGAAATCATCAGGCGATTGTTCTTACATCCTATTTGCATTTTTGCACGTTCCTGTCTGATTTGGGGGGGGGAGACCTTATCTCTGTGTATTTTAGCTGGAAATCTGCCAGACTGTTAACCCTTCAGAAATTCATCATTTGGCCGCATTGATTAAAAGATGACTGAACTTATTATGCATTAAAGCGTCATGTCAAAGCCCTGGCACGACGAGATAGCGGCCTTATCTCTGCTCTCCCTGATAAGAGACAACATGGGAGGGAGACAGGGCAGCAGCGGCAGGGTTGGGGTGGAGGTGGAGGTGGAGAGGTGTGATGGAGAGGTAGGGAAGGAAGCAGAGCAGGGGGAGAGATACAAGACGGGAGGAAGGGGTAAAGGGTGGAGGGAGGTGGAGAGGTGGCGGCTGAGGACTTGTAATAGGGAGGCAGAGAGAGGAAAGGGAGCACATTTAGAGCAGAGGGGAGGGAAAGAAGAAATTGAGAGGGATGGCAGAAGAGATGGGAGACTGTGCTGGGGCCTCCATCATGGCATCAGCCTTTCTTCATTCACTACGCTTCCTTACATTGGCTTTCTTTTTTTTTTGCCTCCATTTGCATTTTTTCTCCATTTTCTTCTTCACTGCTCAGTGGTCTATCTCACTTTTTCTCTTTTATATTCTTCTCTCTCACTCTCTCCCCGCTCTCCCTCTCCCTCCCTGGCTGCTGCTCCCTCTCTTCGGTAGGTCTTTGAAGGGAGGTCATGAGGGAGACAATGCAAACACAGGCCCTCTGAATAGAGAATGGGAAGAGGACAGCTGTTGGAGATGACAGCGATGGCTGTTAAAACGCAATCTGTCTCTCTTCCCACCGGCCTGTTGCAGAACACACACACACAGTTGCACACATATACATAGGCTGTGGCTGACGTCTTTTCACAGAGGCCGTAATGTCAAGGCGACACTCCCAACTGTCAAACACAAGTGTGAGAGCACACACTTACAGGCATGTGTCATCAAACACACATATGTAAATGCACACACGCTGCATAATGCGCAGTATAGCTGCATGAACAATAAGCAAACGGTGAAACACATCTGTGCAGAATAAAGTGTTGTAGAGATGGATTCCATGTAGCGCGGCGAGGAAAGAAATGTCCACGTACTTAAGGAAAATGTCACACTGAGAAAATAAACGTCACAGTGCAGCACATCACGGAATATTTTCTACAGATTGTAGAAAATATAATGTTTGCGGTTCTATACAAAATAAAAGGCAGAAAAACGACCTATATCAATACTGTGACTGTCACTAAACTACTAAATAGTACATTAATATGTAAGTAGCATTTCAATGTATTCAAAAAGAGTCACTTTGTTGTCTTAATATGTGGGCATGTACGGTGGCCTGTAGGTGGACAATACACCAACATTTCAGAAAGCACATTAATATTTCAGATGACAGCCCAGGAACAGCACTGCTTGCTCTTGATTGGACAAAACTAAAGTCAACCAAGACCTGTCTGTCCAATCAGGATCAGCCAGTATCGTCCCGTGTTGTAGCGGGGCTGTGATTTTGCACCTACGGGCCACCATATGCAGGAGAGACGCTGAGATTCTTTGCCCACTTGGAGGCAGTGGACCAAGCGGGGACACTGCGAAAGCATTAGCAAACCGTGGCTTACTGACACTTTAAGGTGTTTAGTGAGTCCAGGGTTGCGTTTAAAGGCATTTAATCCAACCAAAAACAATTTATTTGAAAATTCACCGACTCATAAGTCCAGTACCGATTCTTTGTTTAGCATATTGAACCTTCTTTAAATCCCCATTTTTGATGCTATAAATATTTGACTGGACACCACCCACACTCAGCACCCATGTTAAAACATTTTCAGAAATCTGAAGGTCACCATTGGCTTTTTAGACAGAAGCAGCTTCCCGTCTGTTAGATGGCGAACCACTGCACAATGTGCTGTTCTGTCTGCTCTCGGTTATATTGTGTACGTAGTCTCTTCCTCCACCTTAAACCTTAAACCTTAAACCTCGGCGTATCACAGCGCACTGTGCTTCATCACAGGAGACGAATTCCTCAGTCCACATTGTTTCTTTTAGGAAAAGATCGGATGCTCCTCTTTAACTGAAACAGGTCAATGGCAACATATGTTATTTACTTGTACCAACCTGGTAAAACAAAGGATTATTAATAGTATCTGATTTTATGATTCAATGGTTTGGTCTCTGTGGAATACATTTAATTTAGAAGATGACGTTATTTGAAGTCCAGTACTGCCATGTGCGGATGGAGAGACAATGAACCCCTGGGCCCAGACAGAGGAAGGTCCCCCACACTCCCACCCTTTCTTTATTGGCTGGTTGTGTCTGTTTTTTGTTTTGTTTTTTTTGGTCATTTTTTTGTCCTCTTTGAACATTGTGACTATTTAAGCCATCTTTTGGATAGATTTAGGTAATTGTTCAATATTTTTAAGTCGTTTCCATGTTCCAAGTCCGTATTTAAATTTAGATTAACACTCATATCTAAATCAAAAAATTGTAAATTGTAATACTAACATTACCTACATTTATTTTGCTTTTTTAAAATAGATCTAAAAGGATTTTCAAAAAACAATTCACCAAATAACTGCACCTGTGTGCAGAGGAACAGCAAAAACCTTTTATTATTCAATACTCTCCATTGAAGAATTTGAACTTTATGTTGTTGGGTTTTTATTTTGTTGTTGTGGAAGTTGTATCTTTGTGCAATTAACTGAATAGTTCTAGTGTCTTTTAAGTTGCTATGGCAGCAAACATACTTTCAAGCACACGGGCTTTTATAAATGTATCTGTTGTTTTAATTAGGATTCATACACTTGTGGTGTGGTCTCATTGACATTTACAAAGAAAAGCAGCCCTGTACAGAAATAATCTCATTTATTCTGATACTGTACATTTCTAGTGATTTCAGGTGCACGTGCACCAATAATGTTTGCATTAGACTAGGATTTACAAACTTCCCTGCATTTTTTTGGGGATTACAGCACAAATAAAAATACATTTAGCAGATATCACGATTTTTGTAACTCAATATTATAATAAAATAACACAACTAATTGTCTATTGAATAATGCATATTCCATCTATAAACCATCTACTGTGGTCTCCATTATCATAGATGTATCTTTCAACACATAATGGGGTGTGCAGCAACAACATTTTGGCTTTTTGATATAACAAGGCAACAGAAGAAAAATCCCAAACACCTGTGATAGCTAGCAGCTATTATCTTGTTTTTATCGAATTTCCAATTGCAAGCTTATAAATTTTCATAACAACCATGCAAAGCTGTGTTGTTTTCCAGCATGCACCACGCGTTAAAACAGAACATACACAATGCAGCAAATTTACATCAGGCAAACTTAAATCCCATGCAGACAAATGTGATAATTTAGCTTGTTTGCGCATCGAACGAATCATTTTTAATTAGAAATGTCCTTAACTATAGAGAGAAGGGAAAAGAGAGGGGGAGAGACTGGTTTAAAGTCTATTAGTTAACCACAGTAATCAGCACAAACAGCTGAATGATGGGATTTGGGGAGGGGGGTGGGGGGGGGAACAAAGCAAAAAAAAAAAAAAAAAAATGGAGAGGTTTGCTCTATCTCTGGCCTCCACATCCCCCCTGATGGAGGAGGAGGAGAGAGGGAGAGGATGGGGGGATGCATGAAGGAAGACGGCAAGAAATCTCAGGTAACAACAGCCCTCTGTCGTTCGTGTTGATGGCTGTGTGTGTGTGTGTGTGTGTGTGTGTGTGTGTGTGTGTGTGTGTGTGTTTGAACATGTGAGCGGTATCTCAGGCCCCATACTCCACTGACAGCAGGAGATAAACATAGGCCTGTACCACTGACCACATGATTTATCAACATGATTTTCACCCCCCCATCCACTATCTCTCTCTCTCTCTGTCGCCCTCCTTCACTTTCTTACTCGCTCTGTAGACTCAGACACAAAGCTCCCATGAAAACACACACACACACATACACACACACACTAGTTCACCCATTAACTGTCAAAACGCACTAATGAGGAATAAAGAGATTATCGAGGTCTATTGGATGGAGGTGAAGGAGCAGCATACCAGCAGATAGAAGAGAAGGGAATAAAACAAAGACAAAGGAAAGAAAGGAGGTGGCAGACAAAAAGGAAAATGTCAGAGAAAATATATTTCAGCACGATGGGATTAGAAAAACAGAGTGGGACTCTATGCAGGTACATTTACTGCTGAATTCATGTAAAAGTTAAGTCTAAACAGTTATGAAGAGATATCTAAAACCATAAAGAGATGCTTGCATTGAAGCTGCTTTGCCTTTCAGTGAAAGAAATATTCACAGCTCCAGAGAAAGCCTTGATGCACACACACACACGCACACACACACACACACACACACACACAGTATTATGCATCTATGCACTCAGGCGCACACACCTTACAATTAGACGGTTCCCTCTCCTCGGTTTGTGCGAGGGGGCTCTGGTGTTGAAAAGGGTGTTAACAACTTGTCTTCCTTCCTCCTCGCTCCTTCCTTCTTCCCTTTATTTCGCTTACGTTACCCCTTCGGCTGAGCTACCCCCACCCACCCCCCCCCAGTCGAAGCTAGATTTGGGCAAAAGGTGCCAGACACCCAGAACCAGACCAGAGACTCACTCTGCTGGAGATGGAGGTGGAGAGGAAAAAAGAAATAATGATGTAAAGAGGGCTGGAGGTGTGTGTGTGTGTGTGTGTGTGTGTGTGTGTGTGTGTGTGTGTGTGTGTGTGTGTGTGTGTGTGTGCGCGTGTGTGCGTGCGTGTGTGCAGGAGTGGTCTTCCATGTGTCTGGCTCATAAAAGTGTTAGCTTGTTTACTTATTGTTTGGACCCTGTTGATTGTCCCCCTCTAACCTTGCTTTGCTTGATCAGTTTGACTTTACAAACGTGCTAACTAGCACCCAGATGCTTTACTACGATAAAGAGACCCCCCCCCCCCCACCCCCCAAGCTGCTCTACTTCGTCCCCTACTAGTGATTAACCATTCAGATGTACCCTGACCTATTTTGTCAAAACAACTGATGATGATTTAAAAGAAAAAACACCAATTTGCAACATAGGAAAAAGCCCTTTACTGCAATTCATTTTATTCCTCATATCATATTAATTGATTGCAGTTCCTTTATTTGCTTCTATATTACAGACTCATTTCTGCTCACGTTCGCATGCATGCGATATATGCGATATATATATAAGTCAAGTGAACCCATTTCCATGTGAATTCCCCTACACATATTTTTAATTCTGCATACTCGAGTACAGTTAATTCTTTGCATATCCTATATTTTAGTGTCATAATGCCAAACAAATGATGGCGCAGTGCAGCATCAGCCCCGGTTAGATGGCAGATGTGTCGGTGTGTTTGCAGTCTTCACCTTTTGTCCGTATTTCCACCCAGCAGTCACCGCTATTGACAAGTCATCACTGTAAAAACAACAAAAAAGTCAAGCCGCTCTATTTTTGGAGCTTATCCCTTTCTGCACACACTGTGTATTGATCAGGGCTGTTTTTAACAGACTGCTGTGAGGTCCATTAACCTGCGCTGATGACAAAGCATTAAGAGACTAATGTGTCCCTGGGGTTTTGAGGGGGGGCAAAGAAGGATGAGTCGGACAGTTCAGCAGACAACGCCACACTGCTGCTTTTATTCAAAGTACAATGAGTTTGAAGTGATGGTTACAGGCTTAGAGGTTGTGATGTACTGTTACGCAAATCTTTTGTGCACGTGTTTGTGTAGCATTGCAGATGCACTGACCGACAAAAGTCAACACTGGTGCAACTTCCACTTTTTACGTAATGTTACCTGCATTAAAAACACAATGGCTGATCTGGTCATAACTGGCAAATGAGACTCAGCTGTGAACTACCAGGGAGCGATATCATCTGTCTTTGCCAGGAACTGCAAAGAACATTATAAGTAGACGACTATGTTCTGATGCGTCAGGCTTTTTTTCATTGAATGAAGTGTTAAGTTTATTTGGTTAAGGTTAGAGAAAGATTGTGGTTTGGTCTACAAGCAAAATGCCACACTGTGTTAATATGCTAACGGGGAAGAGACTCAGTGATTATAGTGTTTGGCGAAGGGGGTCCGACTTCTGTTTTAAGATGTCGACGGTCAAGTGGATCTGTCTCATCGTTTCACTGAGCTGATGGTCCTGTGCTTTCATGAGGATCGTCTCATGATGGTGGATCGCAGACGTAGGCTCGTCGGTGTGAGGCTCTGCTGTCTGCATCTGCGGTCGAAGCGTGGATGACTTCTCCAGTCCTGTCCTTTCACATTCCCACGCCAATTTAAGGGTCTTTGCCACCGAAGGTTGCCGCAAAATTGTCGGTGAAGATTCTTGCTCATTCAGGTTTGGTTATCTGAAGATTGGATCGTGTCAAGTGAACATTTTGCTACTCATCCAATCGTTCTCAGTCTGACCCAGATGGATTTAATGCTGCGAGTGTCCAAACACGACCATTAAAACGTTTAATACAGCTGTTGTCACAAACACTGGATGTTATACTGCAGGGCTGGATGTTCTGGCTGAGAAATACGTATAAGTTCAGTTTTAACGTATAATGTTGCAACTTGCCATTTACATTAGCTGTCAGCATATCGTCATTGTGTGAATTCAGCTGCAATAACACAGAGATGTATTAGGCTCAGGAGGCAGGTGTGTCATATACATACAGTAAATTTCACCTGTCTCCGAAATCGCATTTATATATATCACTAAGTTGCAACAATGAAAACATT
Organism: Channa argus; assembly: GCF_033026475.1. Classification (NCBI taxonomy): domain Eukaryota; kingdom Metazoa; phylum Chordata; class Actinopteri; order Anabantiformes; family Channidae; genus Channa; species Channa argus. The sequence goes on along the minus strand of NC_090214.1, from coordinate 3,310,465 downwards.
TTGAAGGAAAAACTGATGATGGCTGCATCAAAATTTGTGTCCCTCTAGTGACAGTACGGCTTTTACGGGCACTGACAGCACTAGGTTGACATTAAGGAAAGATTGTGGTCTTGTTAAATATTCAGTGACTCGACATTGTCCTGATGCACAAGGCAGCACACGTCTGCTTTGCTGACTTCAAGCCCAAGTCCTACTCTCACTTCAGTCTCCTCATCTGAATCTCGACTGCTTTCCAAAAACATCAAACTATGGCCATGAGCGACTGTGATAGATCAGCTACAGTTTGACCCTTTTGCCTTCAAACAGTCAATGAGTCTTTGGGTTTTTTCGAATGAAGGGATCTGTCACCCAGTAAAGCTGCATTCTTTGCTGATGTGTTTTCAATAGTTTTTGGATAACAATGGAGCCTCAAGATACAGATGAACAAGCTACTTAAAACTGACAACTAACCAAACTCGAGAAGAGAAGATTCCATGTTGGTGTCTGTGATTGTGATCAGAGACTGACCGAATTTATTTTCGCATTTTGTGATTTTACGCCCCACTCACTTGGTTTATTCTATCTTTTGCATGTCTTTAACTAGATCGGGTCACTAGAAGAGGGAATATGAAGTGAAGTGAATATGTATGTGTTCGGTAAGAGCTGGGCGCGAACATCCACGGCCACTCTACCAACTGAGCCAATAAACACCAATAATCGTCCAAGTGTTCCTTAGTTGATGACGAGTGGACGAGTCATGAAGAAAGAAAACAGAGCTTTATTCTGTATTCAATGATCCTAGTTTTTATTTGTTTGTTGTCTTTGCCCTGATTTTTAATGAACCCGTCCTCCTGCCATCCACTCTCCTTTCATATTTCATGCTCTGCTAGGAGGCCATGTTGTCTCTGTGGCTGTATGATCAGGCATTCGATCAAAACATCTGCTCTTACTTCAAATTACCTCTTTCCATGTTTTGTTGATTACACTTGTGAGAAACATGAGAAGATGTGCAGCGATCGCAAATCCTTCCCATCCTTTCACACTTTTATTCTTTTTTTTTTTTTTTTTTTTTACTTAGCTCGGACTCCTTTTTCAGCCTCCGCTATTTCCTCATCAGATTCCCTCCCTCCATAATTACCACTTATTAATTTTAAATGAGAGCCCTAACACGTTGCATGGTTTTAATACAGCCTGTTAATATGAGAGGTAATTTATGGGGTGTGTGTGGGATGGAGGAATGATGGAATGAGTGTCGTCCATCACAGAAATCATTAGAGACTGGAAGCTCACTTTCACTCTCACTCTATCAAAGACACTCACTGGCTGCTACTTAACATGACACACAGGTGAGTGTCAGGTGACCCTCAAACAAACACGAACTTGGGGCTGTAACTGAACGCAAAGCCTTAAATTTAAACATTTTATACAGTAGGAGCATGTTCAAGTGGGAGTGAAGCAAATATATTCCTCCGTCTCTGCTTTCACTCTTTCTCTCCTTCTCCTTCCCATTTTCCCTTTCTTCTCCTCTCCACTCCTGTCTTTGTGTTGTGTGCCCCATTTCAGAGGCTTTTCAGGGGCTGAAGTGGCGCTTGGCTATGTTGAAGTGTCTGCACTGCTGTGCCTGAGCCTGCAATTCACTGACTGCATGTGTGTGTCCGTGTGTGTGTGTGTGTGTGTGTGTGGGTGTGTGTGTGTGCCCGAGCCTGCAATTCACCAATTTCACCGCTAATTAGCCCACAAAGGCTACCGGCAGGGAGGAGCAGAGGAGGAGGAGGGAGGAGAGGGTGGAGAGGGGCGGCATATGCGGGAGGTCCAGGCCTGAGGAGTTTGGGGGCGGGGGGTGGGGGGGGGGGGGGGGGGGGGGGGGTGATGCTGGCACAGCTGAGACACATGGCACGGGACCAGACAGACGCCTTTGTGTGTGTGTGTGTGTGTGTGTAGGGGTGTGGCAGTGGAGAGTGTTTCTGTGTATCTGTAGCCTGTGTCAGAGCATGTGTCCCACGGACACTCTCTCTTGCTCTTACGATGACTGGGTTGGTTGCAGCTGTAGTTCAGCGAGTCTTAACTCCTGAGGCTGGTCCCAGCATGCCCAGTAGTTTCACTACACCCACTGGCAGAGACTGCTGGTCCTCAGCCATCACCACCTCTCCCCCTGTGTGTGTGTGTGTGTGTGTGTGAGAGAGAGATTCACATCCCTTTTGCCAATTGTTTTACTACGTATCAGACAGGGGCCTTCCAGGGAGACAGGCTGCCTGGCAGTCAGCCCACAGAGCTGTGGAGTTTGTCCAATGTTTTGTTTTGCTTTTTGTTTGTAGCTATGTAAGCCATATTTACATATATACACACTTTCACATGCATATGTCTCCCTATATACTGCATGTATAGACAAGGCAATTGGCTATTTACAGCGTGTGTATATGATATCATTATTTATACAGTATATATATCTATATATAGATATAAAGATATCATTATATACATATATAATGATAAGCATGAATAAGTATGCATATACACACATTTACGTATATACAATATAGTGTACACACACATCACAGTATGTGCACTGAATATGCTTTGTCACTCGTTATATACATAGATTACATAAACTTCAGAATATTGTACAGCGCATGTAAAACATTTCCTAATAATAAAAACAAATCAATAAATGTCCAAAATAAACACTGTGCATATACTTTTATGCACCTACATATGTCCATACTGTACATATGCATATGTAAAATACAATATATGTCAATATATATAGCCACACAAAGACACAAGCTGCTGCGTATATATATGCTGAATGTACAGTTTAAATGTATATACAAATAGTTTATATATTTACAATTTTATATGTATACAATTACACAATTCAGCATAAATAAATACTAAAACTTTTATATACATAGACTGCTTAACACACATGCACAGAAATGTACACAAGCATAAATACAATATATATTTCCATACTGTGAATATACAAATATATTTCCAAATGCTATTGCAAATATGTACTGTACATATGATGTAATTATACAACACTATGCAAATACTTTGCACATACTTTCACATATTACACATGTAGACAATTACATAATATTAAAAGTAAGTAACAGTGATGTACCTACAGTATATGCATGTATAAATAAAATGTATTCACCTAATATATAGCACACAAATGTACATGCTTTTACATGTACTTTATATATTCAGTAGTGTCACTACTATACACTATACACATGCATGTGCTTTTTTATACATTAACTGCATGTACACTGTTACTATACATACATGCTATACACATACTTTATACATATACATAGTTTGTACATGTAGACAATTACACAATGCTAAGCAAAAATAAATACAGTAATACACATATACATACATCCATTAATATATATATGCTTATATGTGTATGTACACATATCTATGTGAACATACACATGTACTATTACAATTCATTATTGCAAACACGCTATGGTTACTGCAGGTACGGAAATCCATTTCTTCAAATAGAAATTGTTACAAAGCATCATAAACCTGCAGACAGACACATGTGGCTGAATAAAAAGAACTTTGTAGATTGACAGTATTCTCCAAATGCCCATTTAGCCGGCTGAAGTAGGAAGGAGCTCAGGTCTGTGTGTGAGTGATGGCTTCCTTGCCCTGTCTCTCCTCCCAGCTCACCACTGATGGATTAAAGCTCTGGACAGGTTTTAGCCCTATTGATCTCACCTGCCATGGCTGCTCACGTCAGGTGGTGCAAAGAGGGAGGGGGGGTGAGGGGTGGGGGGTTCAGAAGGAATAGAGAGCACGAGCACTTGGCCAGATTCAACTTCTTAAGTGAACTCAGGATGCTTAATTCACACGTTGCGTCAGCGTTACGTGACAAACATTGCACCTTTTGAACAAGGAAAATCCGAAAAGGAAATTGGAAAAAAGAGAATTTGATGCTAATTATAAGGTTTTCAGAGGGGATGGATGGAAGAGGTTTACTAATAAGAGGATACATTTGTTCATTCTCTACATTACTGTATTATTACTGTATTAAAGCCAGCACTGCATCTTCCACACTCATGTTTGGTTATTTGTCAGCCTGCAGCCTGAATTCATTCATTCATTCATTCATTCATTCATTCATTCATACCATAGGCCTCCTTGGAGTCTCTGGGATTCCACCTTAAATGTTGCGCATGTGCAGTTTACTGCGATACAAGGAAGTGCCGAACCAGAGCCGGTTATGCTTAAGATGAAATAATTAGCTTTAAAGTATTTAAAGCACAAAAAGTAAAAGTGGTCTTTATGCACAAGGCCTCATTCGCCATCAGTGAATATGATATTATTTGAATTCATTTAGTGATGCATTCATGTGTCTATCACTTTAATGTTACAGGTAATGAAGGAGCTGATTTTAACAACCGTGCACTACATGTTGTTTTGCATCGAACGATTATAAATCTTTAAGTTCTTCTGGGTAGCTGGTGAAATTGCACCATAGATCAATAAAGTCCTGTAATTACATTCTGTTTTGTTTTATTAAGCAGATTCTTTTTCTATTTGCTTCTGAAATGAAGTCAAGTCAAAGTATAGAAGAGCAAGAACTGGAAATACTCAAGTAGAGATCAATCATAATTGTACTGAAGTACAGTACTTAAGTAAAGCAGTTTCTTTCAGCCTCTGTAGCTGATAAAATGCTTCAGTCTGGACCAAAGTGCTGCACTAGTCCAACTTTTCCACCGCTGGAGCCACACGGCTAAAATAAATCGACAGAAAAACAGAAATGTCATTAGAGCTGGGCTGAGTGAGAAATATTCCCAGCAATCCTCAGTGACGACTCCCTTCCTCTCGCATCACTTTTCTTGGCCCACATGAAGATAGCTGAGTTTTGTGAGCGCACGTGAAAACGCGCCCCGGGGGGCCGTGTTTTGTCACTGTAGATTCAGTATCGAGACTCATTTTCACGCGGTGGACTATCACCATCTTCCATGCCGGCTTATCTAACTAACTGATAAATAACACCGTCTGTCACAACGATAACAAGGTCAATTCAATGGGCTGACCAACAGCAATGTTTTTCCTGAAGCGTCGAGCGGCCGCCTCTGATGCCTGCGCTGACCTCCATGCTAATGAACAAAACACAGGGAGAGAGAGAGAGAAACACAGAGCAAATGAATATGAATGAAAGGCAAATCTATCAGAAACACGCCTCCCTTGAATAACCCCCTCCCTCGCTCCCCTTCCTCCACTCCTTTCCTCGCGCTCCCGCCTCCCCCTCCCTCCCCTTCCACCCTGTTATATTTTATTCTCCAACGTATGGTGAATTTAATAAATATATGCAAATGTGTGCTGTGGAACATGACGAGTGTAAATCAGGCGAGGATGTTCTTTGAGCGCTGCCGAGATTGAGGCTGAGAGCTGACCCCGGGTTAATCATTTTTCACTTCCCTATCGCATTCAATTCTGCTGCCTGTGTGCGTGTATGTCCACGTGTTTGTGTGTGTGTGTGTACATACGTGTACTACAATGTTGCATGCATGTGTGTTTGTGTGTGTGTGTGTACGCGCGCGCTGGTGGAGGCAATGCACAATTCATTATAAACTTTGTACACATGATTGGGATAATATTTACTTTCAAATTTATGCAAAATGTGTTGTCAGCTCTCTAAAAATGTTAAATCAGAATTTGGAAGTTTTCGTTTCGATTTCCGTCTTTAAGTGACGGCTGCTCTATTTCAACTGCATTGAGGCCGTGATTTCAAAGGGTTTCAATGCAGCAATCAAAGGTTAGGACATCTAACAGCGGCTGAACTAATCTCGTCCCAAAGCAGCCGGGTAACACGTTGAATAGACGGAGATATTTATTTAGACCCTTTGTTTGTTCCCTGTTTGTTCCCCTGTAGGTAAATGAGGTAAACAATCGGTGCTAACACGCTATCGGGGCTTTAAATGGACCAGGTGTGTAATGACGGCAGCCTCCTGGACCAGTGCATAATTACTTACGTCTTACAGTGCAAACCTGCAAAATGTTCACACATCGCCTCCCAGTTTGACAGTGTATAGTGTGTCTCACCGCATGTTGAGTTTGCTCCAACATTTACATGTCAACTAGTAATTTAAATGTGCCAGTGGCCGCGGTAGCAGCCGCATCCTACGAGTAGGCGGCTTGAATATTTGTCCTCCTTTGTATAACTCTTGACGACCTGCAGCCGGAGTTGCACTGACTGTGAGGTCAGTTCTGGAGCTTTGCCTTAAAGCTGCGATAGCCGAAATTTGGCTGCTTGCTCGGAACACGCCACCAATTCACTTGTTAGCAGACAGCGGCCTATTTACGCATGCGGCAGACACGTAGCCACATTAGCGTTCATTTGGACGTGTGTTTGTGTCCAACCGATGAATGCACGTCTAACATTCCCTCGCTTTTTAGCTCCTTGTTAAGTGCTGAGGGAAACACTTTAGCCGCTAAAGGCTCCATTTTGTTCAGCAGCGTGTTGCTAACTTTGTCTGCTGTCTGATGGTGGACGGGTGGAGTCTGTGAAACCAGCTGACTGCTACACTGTGAAATATGACCTGCTGTTTCAGCTCAAACAGTCTAAAGAGGTAACTGCAAATGTTATGTTGGTCAAATGTGATTTGGATTTGCTAATGTACATGTTTGCACTCACACATTTGTCAGCTTCATTATAACTTTGGGATTAGTTCATTTTAACAATTGTTAAGTTATTGGAAAATTGTTGGTGGTTCTGTAAACGTAGGTGTCAAATAGATGAAAGTCTCAGTTCATTTGAAGACGCTGGTAACGCTGGTGATTCAACGTTAACCAGGACTGTTTAAGGCTCACACACACCTGTACACATGACTGTGAATGGGATTTGATTATGACAAGATTCGAGTCCTTAGTCTGGAGACCAAGGTTGTGTCGGACATCACCCCCTACTCACTCAGTCCCTACTCTCCATCTAAGGTGCACTAAGTAGTTCACTCAAAAATGAGCAGTCGGGTCAAGATATTGCGTCATCACTCACAGCTGTAAATTTCTCATCTCTAAAACGGGGAGCGTTGCATTCTGGGATTGTCACCAGAAAGTAGGCTACATGCTGTGTATTCTAATTTTCTGGCTGCGTTGTGGGACACTTTGGGTCCATAGTAAATAGTGGATAGAGTTACACACTCAACATTGGGACACTACTACAAAATGGCGAACACACTATATAGTGAGGAGGGGGTGACTTCACAACCAAAGTAGACCTACAGTAACTACAACCTTGTTTTATAAAGTTACTTCCATCTTTGGGCTCTATAGTTTACACATCCATGATTTTGCTGCTTTTTTCCCTCAATGCATGTTGGGAAGTCTTTTTTTTTTTAAAGCAGCTTAATTAAGATGAGTTGAGTGAACTTTTATTCAGTCAACTCATCTTTTTAATTTTAAACACTTGAAGTCCGAAAAACGTCTGTTCTAACATTTAAAACAAGCTTCATATGTAACGGGTGTATATATTTATATATATTGTAGTTATTCATTGTTGCTTACATTTTAATATGAATGTAATGAACTAAGTAACTGACTGTGTGGCAAATCATTTAGTTTTAATTAGCAACTTTTAACTATAATAATTGTAATCGTCCCATTTCTGTACTGATGACATTGTGGTTCTGGCCCTGATTTATCATCATTTTCCCTCATGTTTAAGGAATTTCTTCTTCTTTTTTTTTTTGCCTCATCCACGACAATCAAAGGATTGAAACCAGCAAACGAAGAACATTTGTAAATTTTTAATAAAAGCAGTTTGGCAGTGTGAGTTTCGACAACATTTAAGGCTGTGGTTGAATTTAAAAAACTGGAATTAAATGGATTTTAATCTTGCAAACGTGGCCCGCATGTGGCCCACATGATAATAAACCCAGAAAGAAAGGTTGTGTTTAGAGGTCAGCGACGTTGGGATTTTGCTGCTAATAAAAGCCTGTTCTAACTTTTCAGTTCGGATGAATGAAGCCTTACTGTTCTGACCTCTGCCTTTTTGCCATGTCGTATTTTTGGAAATGTGAGTCTATTCAGGTTCTTGATTTGCTCCTACCACCTGTTCAGAGCCCAAAATCTGCAACCTTTATTCAGAAACAAGTTATGTTTTAGTGGTTAATCTTGTGACAGCTGCTGTTGCGATGCCACGGCAAACTGCTATCTTTGTATTTATTGTCAAAAGCATATTGTAAGCTTCATTTGTAATAGTTGTATTTACATTTAGGTTGTATTTATGATGCATTTTCCTGTAAGTCCAGACAAAAGTTCAATTGAAAATCTTTTTTTTTTTTTTTTTTACATAAAGTCGATCATATTTTCTGAAAGATAAGAGTGTTGGAGCATGAAGCTGAAAGACGACAGCAGCATCCCTGTCTAACTTAAAAAGGTAAAGACTTACGCATTGTGGGCACGATGTGCTATATAATATTGTGTAACTCCATTGTTGGTTGATGACATGCAGAAATGAGCAGCACGTTCATTCTGTGCCAGATCACTCTGGTCCCTCGCTCATGGTTTGGGACATTTCACCACAACTAGAACTGTTAAAGGAAGCTACCTCTTTCAGTCCAAAACCAGCAAAAACCAGCTCCTCCAAAAACTATTGAAAACCCTGTTGCACCCATGAGATGTTCCTCGATCCCATGAACACACATCAATCCCACATCCACCATATTTGATTTAGTCACTAGAGCATCTCTGTAACATTTGCAGCATCCACCTGTTTTTTAAGCTGTCAGTAACAATACTGCAGCGACAAACATATACAATAGAACCAATTGTATAATTTTTTTTTTTAAAGTTCGGTGACGACTTTAACCTTATTTTTGTAAGTTCTTTAAATACATGCATGCACATACATTTCTTCTTCCCTCCTACCTCCCAGATGACTAGTAAACAAAAGCTGTTCACACACACACCAAATAAATAGCTTTACAGTATACAAACATATACAGTTACGTATGAATGGTTTACAGCACAGTATATTGCAGTTGTAAGTGGATAAATGTGGGCATCCATGCATTTGTCAACACATCCTCCTGCCACCCATAAGTGGAAGCTGCTCCATAAACCGATGATTGATGATAATAAACATAGTTGTAATAATCACAAAAAGCATCATGTCGCTCTTCTTACACGTATCACCAAAATATCCCCTGAGCTGATTTTGATTAAGGCTGTGACGCTTTGCAGCACCCAACAGAATTAAACCACACCGGGTTTGTTTTTTTGTGGCCTGAAACGCACTCTAGTGTTTCTTCAGGTAAACATTACCACTGACAACACTTGAGGAAACCCTTAAGAGCCACATCTGTCCGTTTTTGGAACCTCTGCAAGCAGCGCATTCCTGCCGTCCGTTCGTCGATCGCTGGATGCGTCACCACTGGCTTTTTCCCTGCTCTTTTTCAAATAATTGAGCTTCTAATCAAACATAATTTACTCACTATCTCAGCCCTCGCTGCAGCCCTCCTCACCCCGCTCTCACTCACCCTTACCCATCGTCACCCCTCCTGGTAGCCCCCTAGCCCAGGGCTTGTTGCCAAGGCAACCAGCATCTCATTTCTAAAGTGTCAGTTTTCATTATTGTCTTCACGCTTTCCAGCAATAACCTCTTTCTCTCTCTCTCTGTTTTTTTTCCTCCCTCTCACTCACACACACACACACACACACACCCTTTTCTCTCTGTCTCTGGTCTTATTGTACACTGTTTCTCCTTTTCCTCTCCACCGCCTTGCACTTTATCATTCAGCTATTTTTTTCCCCCCAATGCTAGCCACTTGAATTCCCCCACTCTCCCACAGAGGCAATGCAACACAAACAAAACATCATGCACAGACCTGAGTAAAATACTTTAGGTTTCCATTTCCAACATGTATGTTTTCAAAAATGTGTGTCATAATCTATATTGAATTTGGAACAACAGTACGTAACTTAAAACTGTGGCCATTGTGTAATTTAAGGAAAACGAAACGGAGATAAACGTTAATGCATCGGTTTAACTTTAGGAAACAACATTTGACAATTAGAAACAGACCTAAAACACGCTAATAAGAAGCGCATCAATCAAATGGGCGATTTATTCTCTCTGTGTGTTTTTAAAGCAAGATGGTGGATCTCAAGACGTTTATCCTGAGGTGATAATCAAAAATATGTCCATGCTGCACACTGTACACTGTACGTGCTTTTGTTTAGAAGGTAGTAAAATACACTTCATGCCAGTGTGATTTAAAGGTTATGTTCGTCTATGTCTACAGCACATAGCCTTAAAATGAGCCCGAGCACAGAAATGATCATAAAAGTTATCAATGCATTTGTTTAAGATGATTTTAAAACTATTGACTTACACGTGAGCGGTGTACAGCTGCAGCACTGTTCAGTGTGTTGAACAAAATGTTGTGTACATCTGAAAGTACAGTGTGGTCCAAAGCAACACCACAAAGATGCCACCGAGTTCAGTCAACACATCTGCTATAACAGTACACAGGAAAACTGGACTGAAGGCGTTATTAAGGAAATTCTACAGTTTAAATAGAAATGGTTTTACCCTCACATGTAGTACTTGCATTGATAGCCATGTTCTTTTTTCACTTTTCGTTAAATAAAATTAAAAAGTCTCTTGCAGACCATTCGTTCCTCACATGGAATTTGATGTTATCTCCCATATGATGAAGCTTTTTTCTTCTGTACAAGCTGTACAAGCCATCTTCAGGCTATAATGTGATGTGTGATATTGGGAGCGGAAGCATGTGCCTAGACCTGCAGGATTCAAGTCTAGGCAGGACCCCAACATCACTTGCTCACATCCAACTCACAGCTCTAAGGACACAGCACCCTCACAACTCCAGACAGCTCCAGCTGAGCATTGTTTGGTCCACTGTCCTGTCGTTTTCTGTGACAACACACTGTGGCTCCAAACGAGTGAGATGATCCTCACCTCCACCTCCAGCCACTCACACTGACCGAGAGGTTTCTCTTATTAATGTTTAGCATCATATTCAGCATCCTTCTTTATTCTGGGATAATAACGGTATTTTGTCATTTTTTTTCTCATGAAAGCAAACAAATTATTTTAGGAAATCAGTTCATAAATTCGGGAAAATGAAAAGGTGAGTGCATGTGGTAGTTGTGATGGAAAAATTCAGAAGTGGGTATAATTAATTTTCTTTCATGGAATACATGATTTTAAAGAGTAATTCCTGTTTTGTAATTTAACTTTGTATTTATTAAGTTGTTTTGAGCATCTACACTTAAAATATGCACGAGGTCCACCACTAAATATTGATGGGAATATTCTACATCACTTTTCTTAAAAGCCGCTTTAGTTTCACCCAACTTCTTGTACATGGCCCCTGGACTGGGCCACATTTTAACTTTAAGGAATTAAAAAAAATGATCTAAAAAATGTATTATTTCATCTGAATGTTGTGAGCAGTTGTTGCAGCTGTTTGATCATGATTCTTATGTAAGCTTCAAGATTGACCGAGGGGTGGCCCCCTCACCCCTTTGAACCACACTTGCAGTGTCTAGTTTTTAGAGCCTTTTCCCTAAAAAACTGGAAACTGGTCAGAACTGAGAGTAAACCAAACCAGTAACGCTGTTAAGACCAAAACAATAGGCTGAAAGACACTATAACTGCAAAGTCGGGTGATAATTCTCTGAGAACTTAGTGATTATTAATTCGAAGGGCTAATTCATTTCAAGCGATTGATTATTAATATAAATATATTGATTGCTGCTCTACCATAAGGTAGAATTAGATTCTTACCAAGCCACATGCTAAACTAAAAAAAAATATGCTCTTAAAATTCTTTTATACCAACAGCTAATAAATAATTTCAGTGCTTTTCCTAACTGGAAGTAAAGTCTATTAAAAAAAAAAAAAAAAACCTGCAAAAGGATGAATGCAGTAATTAGGTTCAATGCAACAAAAATGCCAGACATGTAGATATGAACCAGAGTCATACAGGCATTGTGTGTAAGTATCACCAAACGTAACGAACAAGCACTCCCCGGGTGCGTGCTTGAACATCGCGAGGTGCTTCCGCAAAGTGAGCACCAGCTCATAAAACAGTTATGTAAAGTGGAGTGTTTTTGAAGGTCTTAAATGAACATTACCTGTGATCTCATTCTCATTAGAAACTGAGAACATTGTGAAGTGTTGATAGTCCCCGCAGTCTGAAGATGCGTGTGAATGTGTGAGAACGTGTCGGATGTCACAGGGAAGAAACACGCCGGCTCCACACATCAGCCGCCGAGAGGCAGGCAGGAGGTGAAGGAAGCAGGAGGAGAGGACCACTGCTTTCCATGTGATGCGCGTGACCCGTGTGGACACAAGTGAGAACGCAGGGGAGATGCTACCACAGGTTTACGTTTGGTTTATGAAGGTTTTCCCGGCCGACTCTTTCGCAGCTGGAGCGCCAGGTAAGCATCTGGTTAAAAGAAGCACGTGACCAATAAAACACAGCATAATAGTTGAAGTCACACAAGATGAAAATACTAATATACTGATTTAAATACACTTGAAAACTTGCTTTTCTGAGTTGTGTGGAAATAATAACGTTGGTGTTTACAACAACTTATTTTTGTGTGTCGTGTAAACTCAAATGTCATGGGTGTAAAATTAAACTTTATAAAATGGACTTGGTAACTCTTTGGGGGGCGGCTGTAGCTCAGCTGGTAAAGGCAGTCGTCCACAGACCACAGGGTCAGCGGATCGATCCCCGGCCCCTCCTCCATCCACTTACTGTGTGATATAGGATCTGCTGTATGTGGCACAGAGATTTAAACATTTAGAGCTAAAACATTAGAAAATATGACAAACTATGATACAAAACAGGGTTATTGACATGCATAATATAATTATTTCTGACAGTGATGGAAGTACTCAGATCTGTATCTATCTAAGTACCACAGTATAAATAAGTATTTAAAAGAAAACAAAGTTGTTGTTGTTTGCTTTAATAAAATGTCATAATTTAGTTGTCGATTACATTTGTAATATTATTCTGAAACCTAAAATTTTAATTAAATAAAGCGGAGTCATAGATGCAGTGGTCGCACAAGATTCCCTTGTGAAATGTAGTGGAGTTTTTTTTAATATTCAAGTGCAAATACGTCAAACCTGTTGGGTTGGGACTGACAGGCCTACAGTCTTTGAAAAAAGTACTTAGTTACTTTCTGCCACTGCTTTCTCTGTAGTAGCCAGTCAAAATAGCTTGATTGTTCCCAGTTTGTTCTGCTTTGAAATACTACTCTACAAATCTGATACGGTCGTTCAATTTCACTAATGGACCAATAATTTAAACTTGAGATGTTTACACACAGATGTCAGGAAAAGTAGAACTTTCCCTGTAAAACCAGTTGAATAATTTCGAAGGCTCGGACAGTTTGTAAATTATCAGCAGTTTAATGAAAAACATGACAAAACTATGCTGGTTGAAAACAGGAAGTACTGAAGAGATGTGACCCTGGACTCTGTCCCTCTTCATTTTTCTACAACATTTTGGACATTTTATACACCACACAACTGGATGAATCGACGAACGAATCAGAAAAACAGCTACACTTTAATTTATGTCCTAATGACAGTGCTGTTTATCATTTACATTATGATTTAAATGCAATTTACATTTACATGCACAATAATGAGCTGGAAAAAGTAAAAGTTCTCCTCATGCAGAGACATGTCACGCAGTTTTATATGAAGTGTTATATAATTGGATTATTGTTGGTTGAGATGGAGCTTTTTAAATTATTGTAAATGTATTTAGATTAGTAATGCAGTGTATTTTTAAAGCTTATTGTAGTTTTTGTCTTCAGTCTAAAGATATCTACATGTCAATAACTCAAAATTGCGCAATAGTAGAGGATTAAATAAAACATGAACTTATTGAAGTAAGTTATATATGAACACAATAGTTATAGCTTTAAAGCAGCTTCAACATAAAAATAATTTGTGTTGTTAAGACTCTTTCCTGTACTGAACAATATCAAAGTGTGGAAAGTAAAAGTCCCTCGTCACAAATAGTCCTTAAGTAAAAGTATCAGCTCAAAAAATACTTTGAGCTACCAACAGACTTTATGCAGAATGTCCTATGTAACATGAGTTTACACGATTTATTAGATTATAAATTGAAAAGCATTGTGTTCCTCACTTTAATGTTGTAGCTGGTAACGATTGAGCTCATTTTATTTACTTAATTCACCGTTTTTTATGACCTTATGCTTTGAATCTAATAATCAATAATGCAAATTACTTCACATACTGCTGAGTACCTCGTAAACTTCCTTGGTAAGTAAATGTTGATAGCAGGACTTTTAATCTAAACGTACTTTGAAACAGTGGAAATGCAGCTTTTTCGCTGTAATGATGTAAATACTTCCTTCTGCCCCCTCAGCCTGTGACTAATCTGCTGCTGTACACACAACCTGTCTTTTTTTTTTTTTTTCACTTGACAAATAATTGATGAACACATTAAGGTGAAGCGGTGGAGATCTGGCAGTTGTGTCTTTATGGGAACCACGTACGGTTTTTCCCCTATGATCTCAGCTCCGTGGCTCCATCCAGGCCAGCCAGCCCGCAGCTGAGTCATCCGAAGCCTCCCAGGACCTGGAAGGTTAATATTTGAAGGAAGGATGGTCCATAAATATGAGCAAAGGGACTTTTAATTAAATAAGCACTGCTTAAATATTCTCCTGGGCCTGCTGCTTTTGTTTAAAGGTGATTGATTGACTGCTATCACTCCAGGCAGGACCATTAGTTTCGCCACTCCCCGCAACACTCCATCCCTCCCCACCTTTTTTACTATTTCTCCAGCTCTGCCAACATCTCTCCCTTCCCATTCTCTCTTTCTGTCTCAATTACCCCCCCACCCCCCCACCCCATCTCTTTTGCCTCCTCTATGCGGCTGCTGTCAGTTCTCCTTCCTTTTCTCTTTCCATCAGTCCACGTCCCTGAGCTTCTCTCAGGAGGCCCATATTTCTCCAAACTCATGACAAGGTAATGAGGCCATGCTAAATCCTACCACGCCCTGGGGCTACATCAGAAGGTGGAGGGGCAGGGAGGCAGATCTGGCCTGGCCTGGCCTGGCCTGGTCTGGCCTGGCTCGGCCTGGCCGCACGCCTGTTCCATCCACACTGTGAGACATCTGTTATTGCCTGTGCTCTAAATAAAACTTTCTGAGCTGCTGAACTATGCAACCAAAGACACTCAAATTAAATTCTAGCACTTTCAGTTATTTCTCTCCTCTTTTTTCTTTTGGTTTTTTATCTCCTTTCTCTCTCTCCTTTCGCCTCCTTCCTTCAGAGCTGTGCTGGAGCAGCAGTCTGCCATGCTCTGCTGATTTCTAGCTGGAAGATCGGGATCGGCGGGGGAGCTCAGTCTGGCTGTGGACAGCTGAGCCATGTACAACACACACACGCAGAGAAACTATGTGAGGCACAGGAATCACATGAATTGTGGGTGCTAGGTGTCTGTGCACATTTGCATCTTGTCATCTTGCAATTATTACAGCTTCCAGCATAGGCTCTCCTTGTGTTTGCAAAACTATAAAATATTCTGTCTGCCTTCACATTGCAATCAGGTGGGAGGACAGTATATCAGGGCATTGAATGTCATATTTATTCAATTCTTTCATTTAATTCTTGATTCTACATTGCAATTTGCAGCACTGAGGTATTTCTTTCCTTGGTGAACACCATCAATATGCCATGCATTCCTTTTATTCGTCACCTTGAGGTAAAAGAAAGACTTGCATTGATGATCGGCACTTTGCAACAGAACAGAATTCCATTTTGCTTTCTTTTCATGAGAAGCAAATACAATCATTAGCATTGCAAACAGACATTAGTCATAGCCAGTTAGGAACTTTACATTGTGCTGAAATTAATTAGGGTGAAATACAGTATGTTTGTGATTTCTGGCTGTGGATGCAATTAGAAAGAAAGCGTGCAGAACAGTAGGGAAGACGTTTGTGAGGTTCTGCGGCGCACGTACGAGTAAAAACAACTACAATTCACTTGATATTATGTGCAAATTATATCTCGTTTAAAATAAAATCTTTAAAAAAATCTGCCGCAACAGCTCACTGTGCATTCGTTGCTGATTACAGGAAGTGAACCGCGTGTTTACCAAACACTTTAATGATACTACGGAAAAGTGACACGCAAACAGAGACGTTGACATGAATTGGTCCGTGTGTGGGATGGAGCGACACTCCACAGAGAGGAGGAGAGCAGCGAGAGGAGGCAGGAGAGGTGATGGTGTGATAACGGAGGCGGTGGAGAAAACACTCGGAGGCTGCACAGAGGGATATAGAGACGATGGTTGCACTCCAAGTATTGGACAGAGAAGCAGGTAAAGTAGGCTGCAGGTGAGTGGAGGAGGGGGACTGTGCATTTGAGTGAGAGAGTGAGTGAGTGAGTGAGCGAGAGAGAGAAAGTGAGGAGGGGGGTAGGCAGGCATATTAAAAATGCAGCAGTGGGGAGCAGGCCGGGGATTCACAGTAATTAGATGACAAAACGGCAGCGGGCTGGAGATGAGAGAGAGGGGTCACACACAATGCCACTGCTGCCGGGTAATTTGTAAGTGTCAATCACTAGCCTGCCAGGGGAAATGCAAGAGGGAGAGAGGGAGTGGGAGGGTGAGGAGTGGAGAGGGGTTAGTGTATAGAAGGGAGGGGGGCAGAGATAGAGGTAGTGCGACAGAATATGAGGGTGCTAGCGGGCTGCAAGAGACAGGATGGGAGGGTTTTTTTTTTTTTTTTCTAATGGAAAGTCAGAGAAGACAGAGTAAATTTAAAGATAGAGAGAGGACAGCGTGAGAGGAAGAGACAAAGAGAGAAGTGACATCTGGGCTTTAATATCTAATATTTGGCTTTTTCAAAAAAAAATAAATGAGACTCCTGAAAAGTGCTTTGTTATTTCAGTCATTATAGACTATTTTCAAAAACAAATACACACTTTCAGACAACAGTGTGTCATCATACAGTACACACACACAAACTACATTAAACCACCTATATATACACCTTAAAGACTCAATTCACCCAAAAGACGAAAATAACCAAACACATTTTCTCACTCACACTCTTAAATGTCTGGACTGTATGTGTTAGAAGTACTCAGATTATTTACTTAAGTTACTTTTTATTGGGAATGGAACCATGTACGATAACTTCCACAGGCTTTAAACACGTCACCCCCATGTCTCTCAAACTGCTTCAGGATTTCAGTACCATGAAGCAGGAAGGTGATCGAACATGATCACACTGCTATGTTACTAAGGTTTGTATTGACACCAGTATCATAAGTTCAAAAAGACATGTGTGATTTTTGAAATAAATGTTCCTTCATCTTTATATACTCTATGTATTTTTGCAATAATTGATCCACATATTAAATGGTAAATGGCCACATATTTTCCCCCCCAAATCTGAAACCTTTTTTCAGAAAAAAAAAATTACACTCCAGGATTGAAATGTAAAATTATTAATTTAAAAAGCATTTCAATGAGTGGCCCATAAAGGATTAAAAGGATAACATCATCATTTTGCAACTTGCTTTCTATGGCTTTAGGTTAGGAAAAACTCCTCCAGGTAATGTCATCTGGAGGTGCTTTTCATTATTAAGAGTTCAGATGATGTGGAGGAGCTCTGCTAAAACAGGTTGACCGTGATTACAAAGTTCGTCGTGTGAGCAACGAGATGACGTAATCTGAACTGAAAGTACCTTCAAGTGATGTCATCTCTGTCCATTTTAATATAGGGAAGTCAGAATGATGTTTAATGATATTTGTGTACATGTACTACCCAAACTGGAACCAAAAGAACCAGGTTTATTATCAGCGAAGGCGTCCTTTAAAGAAACAGTACATTAGGGTAGAAATACTCTTACAAGTAAAGGACCAACAGTGAAGACGGGAAAAGTACAAAAGTATGAGTAAAAACAAACAAAAAAAACCCCAAACAAACACACAAATGAACTGAAGTATCAAAAGTGTGAAGTACTCATTATGCAGAATGACTAATTTCACATCAGTGAATATAATATTGATGCAATAATGTGATTATCACTTCAATGTTGCACTTGGTGACAACAGAGCTGATTTTAATGACCTTATAAGCTGTTTTGATGATCGCGTTTCATAAAAACAGTTCTGTAGACACCATTTCTGTAAAGTAGTATGAGCTGCTTTGAGTTTTATTCACCTGAACTATATTGGAGTATTGGAGGCATGATTAGATACGGAGAAGTGAGAAAATGGAATACAAGCACAGAGAGAGCAGAGACATTCCTGTGGATCTGGGTGCACAAACCCTTGACCTTTTGTTTCCTGTTCGAGCTGGGCACCTTTGTTGCAAGTCGTATCCCGTCTCCCTCCCTCTATCTGCCCAGCGTTAATAAACACTACGGTCACTTAATGCTTTGACGCACCAGGATGCATCAACCTTTATCAATGAAAGTCTGCAACTGCAGACGTTCAGATCCAGGCGCAGCGGCGTGGACGAGCTGACATTAACCTCGACGGGGTCGGCAACGTATGTAAATATTCATCGCGGTAAAGCAGAATTGTGTGGCTTTTACCACGTGGCTTGACAGACAGGTAAAAGGCTGTATGCGTGACAGATAGAGAGGCCTTTTGCTCTTTCGTGAGTGGGTACAATAGGGTAGTTGTTGGCACGCTTCCAGTGAGCCAACACAATGGGCCAGCAGACAGCAGTGTGTTGGGGAGCACAGCCAACACATGCATAAGACACTGTACTGTATGTGCATACACACAGTCACATGGAGCAAATAATGTACATAATCTGTCTTTACACATGCAAAACAGCCATGCAGGTATTGTGTCGGGGAGTCGGGGCAGTGACATGACATGACACCGATGACATATAATAGATTCCTCAGGGGGATATTGTCCTGCAAGGCCACTGAGCTTTTATTTTGTTCATTCATTTTTGTTATTTTTTTTTAATCTGCAGGCCTGCACACACCTGGAGAAGCACAAACATGCATTCACACAAAGTCGTGCCCAAAAGGTTAAATTATAGCACAAAATTAAAAAAAACACTCTTACAGATAGTTCTTAGACAATAAACAATAATAACAAAAAACACAATAGAGGACTAATAAATAAAAAAGCAAACTCGCAAAGCTCTTAATTGTTATTTGTTCTTCCACTATTGGTTCACATCCCATATGCAAACAAGAGTATTAAAAAAAAATAAAATAAAAAAACATTATAAAGCCAGAAATGATTCATCAGGTTTAAACATTCATAAACTATAAATTGAAGGTGTACTAATTAAATATGAATAATTAAAGGCAATTAAAATCTTCATAGCTGAAACACACAGGACAGAAAATTCAGGAAATTCAACCGAGACAAAGATAGACTTGTAACCTCTGTCTCCTCCTTAATTAAAGGAATTTGGAGAACTGTAACACACACATGAACACAAAACACCTTTGGAAGAGCCTTAATTGGGAAATGATTAAACTCCTCTTTTCTTCCCAGTTTATTCTTTAGTCAACAATTAGCAGCTTGTAATCCAAAACACTGTGATTGTTACTTCTTCTTTTAGCAGCTCCAACACTTATGCTTCCTGGGGTGACAATGCACTTTAAATGGATTTCGTCAAGTATGTTTCAAACTCCTTCGCACCGTCTCAGGGACAGAGCTGAAATTTTAGAAATACAGAGGCCATGGTCGCTCCATACACCCCTCAGCACTCTCAGAGGTTCTTTCACCAAAATGGCTTCAGGTTTTCCAAATTCAATGGGTTCTAAAGTTATAAATACTCAAACCTCAGCCCACACACAGTTCAAGATTACAAATAACATGAGAACTAACAAGCCATAATAACTTGGCGATTACTGTATATTTTTTTATTACCAGTCTGACTTTGCAAAGTATTATTGATCAAAGATCACAGCATTGGAGTAAAAATGAAGTAAAAATGCAAACTGTGTATTAGCATAGAGAATGTGAAGATGACTTTATTCTATGTTAACTGTATGCCGGACGCAGGCGCCATCTTGTCAGATTTCCCCTGACTTTCTGTTGGCGAGTTGGAGGATGTGTTGTCACTTTCTGTCGTGATCCTGAAAAGCATCACTGCAGTGGGTCAGTAGACGGGGGCGGCTTCACCTATGTGTGTACATCTGAACTGGAATTAACCGACCTTGCACAGGGTAACGGAAACTTCTCCAAATGCTCAAAATTCTACGAACCATACTCGACAATGACATTGTGAGAGAAGTTTGTTAGAAATCTTTGCAAATTTATTAAAAATAGAAAACAAAAAAATGAATAACAAGTGCATAAGTATTCATGGCCTTTGCTATGACACTTCAAAATTGAGCTCTGGTGCTTCTTGTTTCCACTGATCATCCTTGAGACGTTTCTACATAGGGGGGCGGCTGTAGCTCAGTTGGTAAGGCAGTCGTCCATGGGGCACAGGGTCAGTGGTTCGAACCCGGTCCCAGCTATATGTTGAAGTGTCTCTGGGCAAAATACTCAATCCCCAACAGCCCACTCTCAACCCCAGCTGTGCACTGATGGTCCAAGCCCGGCAGAAATTGGGGAGGGTTGCATCAGGAAGAGCGTCCGGTTTAAAAACTTGCGGACAATGATCCGCTGTTGCGACCCTGAACTCATGGGATAAGCCGAAAGGACAAAAAATAAATGGATAAAAAAATCCTTCAGATGTTTCTAAATTTGATTGGAGTCCACCTGTGGAAAGCGTTCAACTGTCTATATAAAGTCCCACAGAGCAAACGAAAACCATTAAGAAAACCATTAAGTCCAAGTGTGGACAATTGTATGGTAGAGTGGCCAGACTGAAACCACTCCTCCGTAAAAGGCACATGACCGCCCACCTGAAGGTCTCTCAGACCATGAGAAACAAAAGTCTCTGGTCTGATGATGTAGAGATTGAACTCTTTGGCCTGAATTCATGTCTGTAGGAAACCAGGCACCACCTGGCCAATACCATCCCTACTGTAAAGCATGGTGGTGGCAGCATCATGCTGTGGGGATGTTTTTCAGCAGCAGCCATGCTGCAGCCACGCTTGTGGCATCATACTCAAAAAGACTCGAGGCTGTAACTGGTGCTAAAGGTGTTATGTACATGTCATTTATTTCATTTATTTATTTGTAATAAATTTGCAAAAAGATTTCCAACAAAATATTTCAAATTGTCATTATGGGGTATTGTTCGTAGAAAATAATGAATTTAATCAACTTCTAAATAAGGCTTTGACATAACAAAATGTGGGAGAAGCACTGGGAATACTTTCTGGGTGCACTGTGACGATCAGCTCACAGCAAACCAGTCGTCACAGGCTGCATAACTTTTCTCTAAAATACGAAGTTGCACCTGGTTCAGCACCCAGTCACACGTTACACAGTGTTAATATTAAGAGCAGACTCTTAGAGGCACCTCCCTACTGTAACACTGAGCTGCAGCCAAAGAAGTGATTTCAGAAAACAATTAATCTAAGACAGAACTCTCAGGCAGCTGTGCGAAGGTGCATGAGTGTTTATGGGTGTGCAGGCGTGTGTGGAACCTGACAGCCTGCCACACAATAGGGGTCCAAGTGAGTGTGAACTCTATTCGTTCACACAGCTGCCATTAACAGACGGGATGAACAGCCTCTTGCTAATAAAGTGAATAAATACAGTGCATAACGCTTAAGAGGCTGTGTTTACCTCCTCGGTCTCTGTCGATTAGTGCTTTTGGTTTCAAATTCTCCATTTGTGCTTAAATGTATTTGTCTGTATACGCAATCATGCCGTTACTACTGGGACTATGACGACATTAAGATGGAGGAATTAAAAACTGCTTTTATTCCAAAACGACATGCAGCTACACTAGCGTTTCAGCTCGTTACAGCATGTTTATCCCTCCAATCCGCAAACAACAACAACAACAACAACAACAGGTAATCCGGAGGCCCTGGTTGCAGACCAATAACGGTGGACTGCGACAAGCCAGAAGTTGTTGATCTCTGCAGAGAATGAACTTCATAACATAATTGCATTGAGTTCGGGAATCGGGTCTTGGCTCTAAGCCCAGAAACATCCTAAAAAAAGCCTCCAGAAAAAGTTGACAACTTCCGGCCGACCGGGTGTATGGAGCGACCATGGCCTCTGTATTTCTAAAATTTCAGCTCTGTCCCTGAGACGGTGCGAAGGAGTTTGAAACATACTTGACGAAATCCATTTAAAGTGCATTGTCACCCCAGGAAGCATAAGTTACACTGAGCAGGCTGCAAGAATTTCAGGGGATCATCTGATTTGCAGCTGCATCACACAGAAAGCGGAGAACAGTATTTGGGAAGGAAAAGCAAAACTGACTTCTTTGTCAGTTTCAAAGCGTGGAATGCCGTGCTACTGCCACCAGCTGTTCGGTCACTGAAATAACCGTCGCCCCAAACACCACAACACGAGCCAGCGCTTTCAGATTCACACACTTCGGTCTAATAGTCTGGGTAAAGAGCTAAAACGGGGAGTCAAGATGTGAATACAAACACATCTAGCTTAAGGTCGACATAACGTAGTATTAATAAATTACACTGGAGCAAAGGTAACTAGCCATGTTTTTAAATGTACGATAACCAGCAATGCAAAGTAACTGTACTTGATTATTTTTATTTTATGACACTTCTGTTAACTCTACCATAATATTGTAGTTTTACTCTACTACAGTTATTTGACAACTTTATTTACTAGTGTTTGTGTTTTTTATAACAAGTAAACTAATAATTTATGATGTATATTTATTGATTACCCAGCCGTCAGTACATAAAGTGGTTAAAGCTCCAGTTCCACCACGGTAACATTAGTAAGTTCTGTACATGCATCAATAAATATAATCAAGTAATGCATAACATACACACACACACACACACACACAGAATATTACTGTGCATAAAGACTACTTTTACTTTTGGTATGTTTTGATACTAACCAACACAAAGAAGGGAGTCAGTTTAGATATTAAAGATACTTATGATCTTATGATGAGGCCCACGTGGAAGAACCGTGGTTTTATTATTCTTTCAGTCAGTCAGATTGATGCCCAGAGATTTTACTTTCTCACTTAAGTACTTTTGAGTACCTAAAGTAAAAGTTAAAGCATAAGTACTTCTACTAGTACTTGCACTGAGTATTGAGTTCGTGTACCTCTGGTGACAGCGATTTATGTGGGATTAAACACGATACAGTGTGTGTCTGTGTGGGTTCAAGGTAAAAAAGGAACATGTCAGCCAACAATGCCACTAGGATCATGTCAGGCTTTGAATGAACAATACTGGTTAGTGGGATCGAGTCATTGTTGGTTGTGGGATTCGGTGACGTGAAAATCGAATAATTCACTATAGGTTTTTACATTTTTAAGCTATGTAGGTCCTTGACATGACTGTTCAGTAAAATGGAAAATACGCAACGAGGTATTTTATGATCACGCATGGTATCTGAATGTTTTAAATGTATTTAAAGATACTGCACACTCAGATTTCTCCCCCTACTTCAAAGAAAAGTGAACTTCTTTGTGGTTTTCACATTTAGAGCTGTTGCAATTGAGGAACACTGATGTCCCCGTCCCTGGGAGGTACTCTGGTACTTGGGTGTTTTAGTGACCTCCAAAGTCTACGTGTAGAAGTATTTTTTGTAAATGTAGAGTTTGAAAAATGCTGTATATTGTAAGTCCATAATTCTTCCTTACATTTCTTTTTCCCTCTGAAAGAGCATTTAGCCTAATAGGAAATAAAGTAGAAACGCTCAAATTTAATTCAAGTTTCTCTCACTACCTTTTTCGGAGTAGTGCATTGGATGATGTATTTTAATCTTTTTTCCACATCTCAGGCTTTTTTTTTTTAAATTGTGGAAATACTATTTACCTAAGTTGTTGCCTAGAGTCAAGCATGTAATCTAACTACACTAATTATAAAGTAATTAAAAACAAAGCTGTATGCCATTTTAGCCAACAGCTTGTTTAGTTGAATTGAGTTTATGAGACAGATTTCTTACTATAAATAAGTTGGAACAACTAATTTAATAAATACGATGAGATAAGACATCAAAAAATTAAAAGGGTTTGGACATTTTTTAACCTCAGAATTTGGTCCCACTCACAGCTTTAAAAAAACAAACAAACTACATTTTAGAAATTAAACAGAAAAAAATCATTAGAGATCTGAACAGTTACTCTAAAGACTCATATAAATACATTAGTATAAATTCAGTACTGTAAAAAAGGTACAAGTAAGTAAATATCACCTTTTTCAACACAGCCTGGGCTGCAGTGATGTCACATTATAACTTCACCAATCTGGCATAACATTATCACCACCTGTACTTTGCAATGTAATCTAATACAGCAGCTCTGCCATGAGTTCTACTTTTACACTGTTATCATTTCTCCCTTTTTAGGTTGGAATAGTCAGAAAGGTGATAATTCTACTATGTGTTTAATACTGAGGTCAAAGTGGGCAGTGCAGTTGGACTGGTGTGCAATATAAAGAGGTGGTTCTAATGTTTTGGCCCCCTTTTTGTAATTTCGGTGAACTGACCCTTTAAGGATGTTGGCTCCATTTCTAGCTTTGGAAGAAATAACAAGAAAGAATTAAATTGACATTTATGCCGTTAAAGATGCTGATCCAGCTGCAAGAGGAAGAATGATGGAAGGAGGAGGATCAGGGGGAAAACATTTAGCTGCTGGTTGAAAGACTATAGTGCGTAACAGAGTGGAGAGAGAGTGAAGATAGAGACAGAGGATGGAGGGAGGAGGTGGCGGTGGTGGTGCTGGAAAGGAGGTGCAACAAGATGGAGAGTGACTGCCTGCACATACTGTCAAGGCAGTTAATATAAGGTGTGGAGATAAGGCCCCACAGACAAACATTGACCAAATCAGGCATTTCAGCAGCACAGCCCAAGCTGTCAGTCAGCCTGAGAGACAGACCAACAATCAGCACTCTACCTCTGATAAGGGCTCTACTGGGCGCGTGCAGGAAATAGCCAATCTGCAGCCAGGCTGGCAAGGAGGGTGATGGCGGGGGAGAGGAGGGGAACGAGAGCGGTGTGATGATGGAGGGAGAAGGCGTTTAGAGCAGGGGGCGAATGTAGAGAGACAACAAGTGCGGGGAAAGTGG
Source organism: Channa argus (assembly GCF_033026475.1). Lineage (NCBI taxonomy): Eukaryota > Metazoa > Chordata > Actinopteri > Anabantiformes > Channidae > Channa > Channa argus. The sequence continues at coordinate 3,285,310 of NC_090214.1, read as the reverse complement.
CCTATAAATTTAGAGAGAACTAAGAGTTAATACCCAAGAGAAAGAGGCAAGAAGGAGGGAAGAGAAAGAAAACAGGGTGATATACCTCCGCACCCCACCCGAGTGCTCTCACAGAGAAAGAGATTAAGAAGGGAATATAAGTGATGGTAGTAAAAAAAAAAAAAAAAAAAAATAGAGAAAGAGAGGTGTGACATCAGCTCTTAAAATAGTGTCTCTCCCCAGTTTTTTGTCACCTGGGAACAGCTTGCACAGAGAGAGTGTGAGAACTTGGTTTAGACCAACACCTTACATTAATGATTTGCCAACAGCTTTGACTAGCTCATTCTTCAATGTGCCATTCGCCCTGCCTCGCACACAATAGCATCATTTCATTGTCTCTATTGATTAATGGTGCATATGGTGTGTACATGCACGAGCACAAATTCACATTCAATGAGTGTGTGCGGTGCATCTGAGAGCAGGATAACACACTATTTAATAGAAGAGTCTGCACTGCCTATGAAATTCCCCCATAACAAAATAAACACATCGGAAATGCTGGAAAGGATGCCAACGGAAGTCTACGGCAGTGGAAGGCCACGTTGGTACCTTGGATCCACACTGGCCCCTACGGTTCATATTGGGAACCACAGTCTGGCTGCAAGTTTGAAGAAATAAATTCCCAGCCGTTTACCTTTGTCAAACACATTTAGGCTCCTCCGAGCAAAACAGCAGAGAGCACTGACAGCTGGCGAGTATTTATTTTCGGAAGTGGAGTCAGAGGGGTGTCTGCAGCTTCCTTGATCATGAACCAAACTGCCATTACCATGACCACTGATAACAGTAGGATTCGTAAACAAGCTAATCACCGAGGGCCTGTTTGTATTCACATTTGTGTTTGCATGCACTGATGTGCAGGGGAGGAGGGCGCAAAGACCGGAAAGACAGACGAAGGGTGGTGTGTGGGGAACTGGAAGAGACATGGATGGAGGGTGGAGGTGGGGTGTGTGTGTGTGTGAAAGGGTTAAGTTTCCTCCCTGGTTGCATGCTGCTTTCCCTTGCTCTGTCAAGCCCCATTAAACCTGCTACACCACAGCAATATGGTCCCATCAATTACAGGCACGCTGCCATCAATGCTGAGCGCAGAGGAGAGGAGAGGAGAGGCAAGAACACATAAACAGGACAAACGGCCACATAAAAGACCTGCAGCTACATAAAGTCCTGCAGGCTGCCTCTAGACACACACACACACACACACACACACACACACACACACACACACACACGGTATCTTCTCACTGTGTGTCTCTGCATCACCAAGTACTTTGCTGCTTTGTTTCAAATACACACAGTAGAAAATACTAAATGCATGACTTTTATATTCACTCTCTTTCATTCATGCAGATCCCCCCCCCAAAAAAAAATAAATATTTTTTTATATATGAAAGATGCTCCAGCATGCTCCAGTTTAAAAAATAAAAACTGGAGCATGCTGGAGCATCTTTCATATATAAAAAAAATAAATATTTTTTTATATACATTTATTTATTTTTTTATATTTATAAAGGCACACTACAACCTAAACTGGAGCATGCTTCTACTGCCCCCATGTGATAGAAGTCGAACAGAGGTATGATCATCAAATTTTCGAACTTTTAAAAATACATCTTCTCCTCACACCCACACATCTTTTCCAAAGCGCAGGAGAGAGAGACAGAAAAAATAAAAATAATAAAAAAGAAATCAATGAGACCATGACAGTTTGAGTGAGATCAATAGCAACGAGTATTTCTTAAAAGTGACACATTTTCATCGCCGCCACAGAACAACGTGCATTCCTCAAGGTTTGATTATATTATCAGCCATTCAAGAAGAGAAAGACGAAAACGCCGCAGTCACTCAGTGCCAGACCCAGAAGAAAGACAAACTACCACTTCGCTGAGATGGTGTCAACTAGCAGAGAGAAAGAAACGCGCCATTTTTTTGCCTATTGATATTGTAGCATCTTAAAAGATTTTTTTTGTGTGTGTGTGTGTGTACAGTAATGGTGATCTGAGCCAAGATTCTCTGAGCAACTAATCAAATAACCGAATTTTCAAAGTATCTAAACACTAAAAGCAGCAATGGCAAATCAGCATCCGCTCTGACAATGACAGGATTCCCATGCCATGACCCCTCCCCATTAAATACTGTTTTCTTTATAGAATGTATTTTTTATATATATATATTTTTTATTTAGCAGAAATAATAGAAGGGGAAAAAAAAAGCTGCAGACTTTCCACCCAAGGTTAAGCATCACAGAAACCCCTGGCCTCATTTTACCTTTCATTAAAAGTATTCCATTGACTTTCACACATTGTGGAACACAGATTTTAAAGCTTCCACAAATAAAAAAGAAAAGAAAAAAAAAAGTGTTGCTTCAATGTTTGACCTTCACTCTGCACAATGATGTATGATCAGGGTTTAACACTAGAAGGCTGCTTTTACTTTCATTTGCTGAAAGGAGATTTTCTGTGCTCACCTTAAAACAGCCTGTAAGACATTTTCAACGGATATGTGCGGATAAGGTTTGGCAGCCGAGTCCAAACTTTCCAAAACACTTCAGGGTACTTTTGTAGTGTCCACCACAATTCCAATTCTTTCCTGAAGCTGAATACATGCTCTAACTGTCCTCCAACTTTAAACAACTTTACAAAGATTTTCTGGGCAGCAATCTGACTGATTTTAAATACCGTTGAACTTGATGCTGTACCTTACTTCCCACCACTTTTCGAGTGCAGTGGAAACCAGCTGTGACCATAATTTACCGATTGAGCAGGCAGTGAACCGTGAATTTTTAAAAACCTTTTTTTTTTTTCTGAAAATGTTTACCTGCTGCAGAAGACACAAAAGTCACAATATTTCTATGTATTTTCACGGATTTGGCTTTTTTTTTTTTTTTTTTTTTTAAATATAAATGAGGGACCGTGAAATAAATGTTTAAGAATTTCTAGCTGAGCTTGACATTTTGTGTGGACAAATAACAAAAATCGCAAGCTCTTATTTATAGCAGCATATTTAAAATACTATCACTACAAAGCAAATTCTGTAAGTATTTTTTCGTTGGGTTTATTAAAAGATTAATCATAATATAAATACTGCAATTTCAATACAGACATTTTCATTTTTACACGTTGAATCCTAACCCAGACAGACTGGAGACTTTTATCACTTGCAGTTAACATCTGCCAGACAAAATCTGAGGTGGCACTTCGGAAATATTAAAGAACGGCTTCACCCAGATGTTAGAAAAACATACAACTGTATTCCGTCTAGAAGATGTGTAGCTTTTATTTTATTTTCCAGGTTTTTGAGATGTGTCCCTCATCACAGACCTCACTGTAAAAGGTTTTCATTTATACTATGATGAATTTAAAAAAAGAAAAGTTTACACTGAGATTATATGAGGAGGTGACAATATTCTCAAAGCTACAGCAAATACATTTTTTACCGAAGATGAGACTGTGGGTGAACCAACCTTCCTTAACAGGTAAAGCAAACACGTTGTTTAAACGTCAAAAAAAAAAAGAAGACATATTTACAGATGGTCTCACATGGAGTTTTATGTTGAGTTTATCTGCGAGGAGGAACTGCTGCTGCCGGAGCTCTTGGTCTTTTGTCCTCTGGTGGCGCTGGGCTGCCGCTGCACTCTCTGGCTGGAGGCCTCTCTACTCTTTTCACCGTGGCTCGCTCCGGCTTTACTGCGCACTGCTGACAAAGTCGAAAAATAAGGTAAAAGGAGGAGGCAAATGAACTTTAATGTAGCCTCACACGTTCCAAGCACCTTGGCACTTTTAATGGTGCAAATGGCGATGATGAGGAAAAAGCGCAAATGAAAAGTCAGAGGACTCTTTCCTGTCTCGTATCCTCTTAAAAGTACCGTTAATAACCTTGCACAGTGACTAGAAGGAGCTTTTAGCAACTATAAACTTTGATAATTAGTTTCTTTGGTCAGTTTTGAGACAAGAAACAAGAAATTGTTCCTCATAGAAATTATATGTTTCATGAACATGTGATAAATAAGTGAAACTACTAACAGACTTTAGATGCATATTGCTGTGTAATTGACTCAACCAGTTGAATGATTTTATGGCTACTGTTACAATATGCTTCACTATTAAACTATAGTTTTGATTCGTAGCTGCTGCTTAATGAATAAACACACAATCAATTTAGGGTTTTGCTGCTACTGCTTAATTTTGTTCCAGCTGATATTAAAAGCTGCTCTGTTTAACAAAACAAAATTAACAAAAATCATCATCATCAAAACCCTTAATATGTCAGTGCCCAAAAGAATGTAGCAAGACACTAAATCCAAACAGCCCACATTGTACTTGACATGATTTGTATTCCCAATGTGTTCTAATGTGCTGCTTTTATTAAAGATCAGGTTTTCCATGCTGCTGCACGTTTTGGTCAGGAGGGATGATGATGTCGTTATACACGAAACGTATCATTTGTTAATTCATTCAGAATCTATTCAAGTTTTCCTTAACACATATTAAGTCCACAACATCATCTGATGGTTTCTTCACCAACTTTCTAGACACACAAACAAAAAAAAATAACTAAATAAAAATCAATCATGCAGAGAATATGTCCACACCAGCACGCAAAGGCAGGATCTTTCTAGGCCACACATGCATGCATACACACACACACACACACACACACACACTTTCCACTCGGCTCATTTCACAAGTTTCCTTATGAAAGGGAGAAAGCACAGCAGGAAGTCTTGGCACGTACCTGGAGCACATTAAACACACACAACACTTAGTAATAAGAAAAGCAAGCAAGCAAACAGATGGACGTGTAAGACACAGTGCACCAGAGGGGACCTTGAGCGTGAGGAGAGCTACTGTCTTGGGGGCCGTAGACCACAATCTTAGTGTTGACTCTTGTGGCTCTGGGGCCAGACGCTGAAGGGGGAGCGGCAGGAGGCTTAGGGCTCTTTCCAGAGACCAAAGAGTCCTCTTCTTTAGGAAACAAGAGGCACAGAAAAAGCAGAATTCATTGGGGATAAAATAGGAATTACAAAGAACCATGACAGGCGCACAGTGAAGATCAGCTTCTTTTTTTAATGACAGTCTACTGTATACGCTTAGTCTTCAGGTTACCTCCACTTAAGTGGAAAAGCTCAGTGTGGGGTGAAGTGAAGAGGGACTTTAGTGAGGGGGATTAGGTGGCACAGAGTGCTCGACAAGAACCTCTAGTACAATATGTACAGTACTGTATTGGAGCCATGTGAATACTTCACATGCTCAATAAGGGAGGGGAGAAGCAAAGAGCAGAGGGAAATAAAAGACGGAAAACTGAAAGGTAAAGCCTGAAAAAGAAAACATTAAAACATTCTGAAAGGTATCGTCTATTCTACACTTTGTGAAAAGCTGGAAGTCTATGCTGTGCCGACCTTGAGCTCTTTCATACTGCCCCACATAATGACCCACACATACAGCCAAGTTGGCATCGCATCAGACATATACCTTATACTTTCGATTTACTATAATTTGTTTTTATACTGCATAAGTCACCGACATAAATTAGTGAAGCTTTGGAGCATCTTGGTAGGCAAATGGTTAAAGCGCATGTCAAAACTGCAACATACAACTTCATCTACTGCAGAGATGCACTGCACTGTATCTTTAAGTGATACTGTTTTTCCGAGTTACGGTACGAGAAGTTATTAGCAGGAAATGATAAACTACTGCTGGAATGAATGCAAATCTTAAGAACTCAGTGTACAAGTTGGTTTTGTTTGCATGGTGTTCCTGAAATAGTTTAGTAAGAAATTTAAGTTTAATCACACTGTGGGAACCATGTTTCATGAACTTAACACAATTTCCAGAGGTGACCACATTTTTCTTGCCCGCAAATGTAGTAAATAAGCAGTGTGTGGCACCCAGACCAGGAAATACCGAAAAACACTAGGACGACTTTGTTGGTAAGTTGGTTAAACCTGCTCTATGCTGACATTCATTTTTTGTAAATGCAAAAATTAAAACAGAGTGCTGTTATTTATCCAACCTTAATCAAGTCACTTCAGGCCTCTTTGTTTGCTGTTGAACTTATGAAGGCTACTCAAACTATTCATAAACTCACAAATCGGAAATTTCTAAAGACAGTTTTGTTCAGTTTGGTAAAGACCATACAATCATGACATAAGCAAGTTCAGCTTGTCATTTATTTAAGTTAGGAAATTAATGTTGGTTAACTATAGCTGATCTGACCTTCTGTTTGACATTTTACCTGGAAACACTGGGACACTGTGGGAATATAATAGATATAGAAATAGATATTTTTAAAAAAAGTCTTAACGCTCCTGACCTTTAAAATTATCTATTGATGACAAAGCCTGTTCCGAGGCAACTCGCCCAAGTGGGGAACCCGCAGGGCACAGTGTCTGTCATGTTCGATATTTAAACTAAAGCCAATAGTTTTGCAAACCGACGACAGATATTTCTGTCTTTTCAGAGATCATGCCTGGACTGTGTGGACATGTACTATACAGACAATGTTTTAGTGCTATTGTCCTGTGGAATATATTGCAATTGTTATACTACAGAGTTGTGAATTTATTGGCACCTATAGGTCACCATGAAGATTTTTGGAATTCTCAGACCGTGTTAACTGTTGGAAGACGCAAGCACAATCTTGGGATCTAGGCTCAGATCGTTTTTGTTGTTCAAATCATATTCATTTGATGGACGATGTGACATCGACTTAAAAAAGCTGAAAGTCAACCTCACATTCTCAGTGCAATACCAACATGATCCAACTTCAGCCTGGGCCTTGTAATCCACCACATTAATGATAAAGAGCTCAGAGAGTTTGCAGGGCCTCTGGGTTAAAACTACATTGTTCATGCTGCCTCCCTGTCTTCAGACACTAACCTCTGGCCTCTGTAGGTGCTGGGTTGATACTAGTTGTCTGGGAGGCAGATGAAGACTCCCCAGTGTTGCTCTCAGCTAGTCTCTGACCTGCACACATTGCCTTAAGAGTCTGGAAAACTGCTTGAGGGGCCACATTCATCTTCAGCAAGTCCACTATGATCCTAGAAAGCAAAGAAGAAGGGTGTGGGACTGAAGCTACATTATCTCTGAGGGGAAATCTGTTTATGCAGGGAGGCAAAATACATATGAACTCTAGCAAAACATAATTTATATATAAAAACACAGAACTCCAAACACAAAAATATTAAACCAGGGGTACAATGTGGTAATGATTACTTCAGTCAGTCATCCAGTAAAACATAATCATCATATCAACTCAAGATGCAAAACTGAATCCCGTCAAAGTAAGAGAAAAAATAACATTTCATTTTTGGCACTTTCAGCATCCATGCGAAGGGGGAGTCAAATTAATCAGTCATAATTAGTCTTCTTCAACAAGGTGTTAGACAGCTTAAGCATTTTAACTAGACTGTGCCATCAGTTTGCCAAACATCCAAACCATATTTTTTAAATAGACTGTCACAGTTTTCTCGTTAAAATTCAGCTTACATTTTCAAAGATCAACAGCTTTTGGCTTGTCTCTTCAGGGGGTCGCCACACTTGGTGGGATTCGAACCTGGGGCCTTCTACATCCCAACCCAATGCTCTACCAGTGAGCCACCAGGCCCCCAGCTTACTGTCTCAAAGCAATTTATCAAATTCAAATCCACTCAATGAGTTCAAATGATTTCAAAACCTGTATAAAACATATCTTAATCCATTACTTTAAAAACCTTTATTTCACATTTTGCAGAACTAAAACAAAGTGTTTTGCACAATATGAGATATACCTAATAGTTTAAGAGCCAACCTGTTTCTCCTCACAATAATGACACATTTGGTAAGTTTTATTATGATATAGACCAACCAAGCGTGACACTGAAACTAATAGCCAAGACAATAAATAGCTATCAGCCTAAGTTATAGACATTCTGCTGAGAAGACAAGTCTGAATGCTCCGGGACATTCATTGACCCTGTTGTCTCCTATTTTTCTCCGCAGTGGGCTGTGCTGCAGCTCCACATGTAAAAACAACACAGAGAAAATAATGTCAGTTCTTGTCGAGTAAATGTCAAGTAAAGAATACTGCTGACTTTTGCAACGTTCACTTAATGTTACCTGAAGGTGATCTAGTTGTTACACTGCTACAGGTGACAGAAAACTCACAATGAGTGAATCAGTCATCATATGTAAAATAAAAAAAAAAAAAAAGGTGAGCATTAAAACACACATCACGGTCTGCTTTCTGTTGGTTACGCTTACTTGAAAACTTCTTGGTCTACTGTGATCCCTGCAGCCTGGGTGAGTTCAAACAGCTCGGCTTCCTCCGCACTAAGGACTTTCTTCTTCTTAATGGCATATTTCTGCACGTTTGAGGTGACGACCACCGCCGGAGAGTCGGGGGCGGAGGGAACAGTTTGTTGTGGTTGTTGAGACATCAGAAATTGATTTCTAAGAGGATGTGCAGGGACAGAATAAATGAGATTAGATTGGCTAGTTGACGTTGAATGAAGCTGTAATGTTCCAACACTGAGCTGCCCGCACAAAATGAAAAAACTCACTTATTCCGCACTCATGTTTAAAACATTAACGAACACATGACTAACAAAACTAAATATTGTGAAGCTACAAAACATGCGTTTATTTCAATAGAAACATCTACCTTTGAATGATCAGTGAGGAAGAATAACCATCACAATCGCTTCCAAGTGAGGCGCGCAAAATACACGTCATTACAAAAAGACACCGCGTTGCTTTTTGGGATTTGTTGTATTAAATAATAGAAATATTGTCCACAGAAAACTTTAAACTAGGCTCATGTGCAATTTATAGCAATTTTTTGGGGTATTTGTGCGACTTTTACATTTCTTTTTTTTTTTGGCCAGTTTGCGTTTTTTTAAACGTCACGTTTCGATTTTTGTTATTTTCCAACCGTTTTGGGTTCATTTGTGTTAGGTAGTCATAAGGTAATGTTTTTTTTGTGTGTGTGAGTTCATTTTATGGCAACTTGTAGTCACTGGGTTTCCTTTTTTTTTGTCACTTTTGGGCAATTTGTCTGTTGTTCATTTTGAACCTGTTAGTGATTTTTTTATATGTATTTATTTATTGTCATTTGTATTTGTATCTGGATATAAAAAAAATATATGTTTGTTCTTTAGTACTTCAGTAGACTAACATGTGACATTGTTTGTTTTTAATTATTGTATAAAATTGTAAAAGCTAAGACAACTATTCAAACTGCGCTTGCGCTGTAAAAAAAAAAAGGAACTAGTTAAAATTGTTCATCGCTTGATATGTTTCCAGCTAAACGTCTAGTGGCGGCAACTCCGAATTATGTTACATTATTTTTATTGTGTCAAAAAGCCCGTGACACTATTATAATTATCGACGTGCTCTTATTGAAAACACAAATAAGCTGCTTTATTTGCTAGTGGTCCTTAAAGAACGCATCCGGAAGTACTCGTGGGATTGTCCTCTCGCACCTGCTCCGTCGTCCCAGAATGGCCGCTGCTGCAGCAGGAATAAACAAGCAGGGCGCTGTAGCGACGATGGAGCCCGGTATCCGACACGGGAGGGGAGCTAATGGAAGCTCGGTTAAGGTTGTGATGTCGCCTCTAAAATACAGATTTGCGTTGCTGTCGCGGGGAGAGTGTTGCTCGCTTAGCTTTACGGAGGGTTGACAGCAGGGTTTGCCTTCGTGGCTTCTGATTTTGTGTGAAGGTTGCTGCGTTGGCGTTTGGCAGTAGATGCCGAACAGTGTTCAGAATTGGATGAGGACTATGTGTAAAGGCCTGTTTAGCGCTCAGTATGAAATCAGATAGATCTTTGTAGTATTACGAGGGGGGTATTTGCGCCTGCACTATGCTAACAGAGCTGCGGGGGGCGGGGGGCGGGGGGCGGTTAGCAGCCCTTTATAGCTGTGGCTCACTGCAGCTTCTCTCTGGTAACATAATCAGCAACACGATCGGCTTTAAAAAAAAAAACACACTGCACCGAGAGCGTGCAAGTTGGAGCATGCGTCTGCTAAAATACTGTTTACCAGACCGACTGTTTTTAAGGATCCCAAACAGGAGCTTATTCATCTGGAATAGCAGAGTCAAAGTGACTGTTAATGTGACCCATCAGTAAATTCCTTTACATTACAGCAGTTCAGCAAAGTTGATAATAGATGCTTATAATAGATGATGAGTCCCGAACATGCTCTGGCATCTTGGAACACCCCTGTACCACCCCAGCATTTAAAGATTTCTGCCCTCTGTCTACAGAATTCTCTCCCCAGCAGTGACCAGCACAGACGCGGGGAGGGTTTCTGGCAACTAATGAAGTTTTCATTTCCAGGTGCTGGAGTGTGGCGTGTGTGAGGACATCTTCTCTCTTCAAGGAGACAAAGTCCCTCGACTTTTGCTGTGCGGTCACACAGTGTGCCATGACTGTCTTACCCGGCTGCCCCTCCACGGCCGAGCGGTTCGCTGCCCTTTCGACAGACAGGTCACTGAGCTGGGTGAGTACCCGGATTTCTGTTACGTACTTTAGTAACATGAGAAAAATATGAGTTCCATCTGAAAAACCCGCAGTTCTAGTCCTAACATGTCATTTTGAATGGGGTTATTGGCCCGTCCTTGCAGCTTTTCTAAGCAAATGTCAGACAAACCTTGTGTTTTACAGTGAAAGAGCTGTGAAATAGTGTTAAACAGGTTTATCTCTCCATGAAAAGGATTATGTTGAGTGATGCATAAGAGCTTTGGACACAGAGAAAGACTGAAAGTCCCAAAACTAACCGAGAACCTTGAAACTAAATCCCAGGGACCTGTAGGGTTCTTTTTCTTTAAATTCAGCGTAGTTACTAAGCAGAAACTACTATGCAATTATCCTGATTTTCTTGGGCTCAACATTTCATGCTTAAGTCATGTGTGCGACAAAGATAAAAAGCTTTTCTGCTCCAAGAACTGATGATTTGATGTCAGAGAAGCACAAACAATAATGTTTGCATGGAAAGATGTGGTGTTATTGTGTAGGATTGTAAAGTTGATTGCCATTGCTATAGAACACATTTCTTATTTTTCAAGGTGGGACTTCAAGACTTTTGTATTTTCTTGTGTCTTAAAGTGTTTTCTTTTTCCCCTCTGTTTAGGTGACTCTGGAGTTTGGGGTCTGAAGAAGAACTTTGCTCTGCTTGAACTTTTGGAGCGACTCCAGAACGGAGCCACCAACCAGTCGGGGATGGCTGAGGATGCTCTGAAAGGGATGGGAGAAGTAAGGGAACTTGCCTTTTCCCTCTGTTAACCAATATGTGACCCTCACACCTGAGCGCCTCTCATTCGCAATTTTATTTTCCCCCAACTAGTGTATAATCCGATGTGATGAGGATGAGAGCCACACTGCATCTATGTACTGCACAGTGTGTGCCACCCACCTGTGTGCCGAGTGCTCCCAGCTCACTCACTCTACTCGCACGCTGGCCAAACACCGCCGGGTGCCGCTGGCAGACAAGCCTCATGAGAAGACTCTCTGCCCGCAGCATCAGGTCCACGCTATCGAGTTTGTCTGCCTGGAAGAAGCGTGTCAGTCTGGGCCTCTCATGTGCTGTGTGTGTAAAGAGTATGGCAAGCACCAGGGACATAAGGTAGTAAAAACCCATCAGAGTACCTCTTTGTTAGATTTCCTCAGCCCACGAGACACGTTCACGTATTCTCCAACTTCCTTTATAGCATGCTGTTCTCGAGACTGAAGCCAATCAAATCCGTGCGTCCATTTTGGATATGGCCCACTGCATCCGCACCTTCACAGACGAGGTGTCAGAGTACTCGAGGAAGTTGGTGGGCATCGTGCAACAAATAGAGGGCGGAGAGCAGATAGTAGAGGACGGAGTTGGCATGGCACACACAGAACATGTAAGACACGACACAAAATGTCTTTTTAAAGAAAGAACAATTGTGGCAGTTGTGGGCTTAACATCTTCTCCACGTCTTCCTCAGGTCCCTGGCACAGCAGAGAGCGCCCGCTCCTGTGTCCGAGCTTACTTCGCAGACCTCCACGAGACTTTATGTCGGCAGGAGGAGATGGCGCTGAGTGTGGTGGACGCTCACGTCAGGGAAAGGTTGATCTGGCTGAGGCAGCAACAGGAGGACATGACCATCCTGCTGTCTCAGGTCTCCACTGCCTGCCTGCACTGTGAAAAAACACTTCAGCAGGTAGGAGACATCATGAATGCTGGTGCCTTGACACCCCCACCCCCACCCCCGAGAGTTTTTGGGCTGATGCACACAAAGTCCATTGTTAGGCCTGATGTTCGTTCTCCTTGTCACCCTGCAGGATGACTGTAGAGTTGTGTTGGCAAAGCAAGAGATCAGCTGTTTGCTGGAGACACTTCAGAAGCAGCAGCACCAGTTCACTGAGCTGGCAGATCACATTCAGCTGGATGCTGGCATCCCTGTCACCTTCACCAAGGTACACACAGTCCCACTTACTGTCAACTTTGGACATTTGCGTTGATGAGCAAACGTTCGCTCACTGACATCTGACAATTTGTTTGAAAATGCCTGCAGGACAACAGAGTCCACATTGGTCCAAAAATGGAGATCCGCGTAGTGACTCTTGGGCTGGACGGAGCTGGAAAAACCACCATCCTCTTCAAGCTGAAACAAGATGAGTTCATGCAACCCATCCCAACCATCGGTGCGCTTCGTCCACAAGAACACAAATCTCTTCTGTAGTTTTCTCTACACTATAACTTGTTTTAATCATATGTTCTTTTTTTTTTTCAAGGTTTCAACGTGGAGACTGTTGAATACAAGAACTTGAAATTCACTATCTGGGATGTGGGTGGGAAACACAAGCTCAGACCCCTTTGGAAGCACTATTATCTGAACACTCAAGGTAGCGTCTGTGCTCTACATACTTCAAAAAGTATCCTATTTTGCTGACATATTTAACAAGCTTTGCTGCAGTGTTACCTTAGGGAAAATTGAATTGAATTACATATTTCTAATACATGTTTTCCTGTTATATTTTTAGTATCTTAAATCGATTTTATAAATTGTATGTATCTTTACTTTCAACAAGCAGTAAACGTTTTTTTTAATTTCATGATGGTTCGATTCTAGTCATTAGTGTATTTGAACTAAAGCTCACTTACATTCAAATAAAGCTCCGCTGTTATGTGGTGAGAGGAACAAACGTAGGATTAGATTTTACCGGTTATCAAAACTCAAAAAAGTTTTTTTTCTAACTATTTTTAAATAGTGTTTAGTACATTGTGCGTATGCATGTTATTCATATACACTATTTTAATCCTGAAAGTTCTCTTTTTGCAAAGCTTATATATTTGCAGAAATTTGAGAATATTATACAATATGTCCCACAGTGACACCATATTATTTAGTTCCTCCAGGATTTTGCAAATCTACTTGTGAATGTTGCAGCCTAAAAGTCCTGATTTTGATACAACTTTTCTTCAAAACAAAAAAAAAATCAAGGGATGCAAGTTGTGATGTCTTTATGATGTTTTGAATTGCAAGGCTGCCCAAAATGTAAGAGGGAATTGCAAATTCACTTTGCAAATTCCTGGAGGGACTGATTGTTCAATGCATGTTCAAGGACTACCTGCAATGCTTTCATGGACCCCCAGAGTTCAGTGGACCACTGGTTGAAAATAGCTGTAAATCTCTCGCCTGGCTCTTGTCTGTTTGCAGCGGTCGTGTTTGTGATTGACAGCTGCCACAGAGACAGACTCATGGAGGCTCACAGTGAGCTGGCCAAGCTGCTGACAGAGAAGGAGCTGAGAGACGCCTTATTGCTCATCTTCGCAAACAAACAGGTATAACACAGTGCGAAAAATGCACCATTACACTGTAAATAATAGCAATGACCTCAGTGGATCATCAGTTTCCCTGTTGTCCCGTCTGCAGGATGTTCCCGGCGCGGTCTCTGTGGAGGAGATGACGGAGCTCCTGAGTCTACACAAGCTGTGCTGTGGGAGGAGCTGGCACATTCAGGGCTGTGATGCCCGAAGCGGGACGGGTCTTCACGAGGGGCTGGATTGGCTCTCTAGACAGCTGGTGGCTGCTGGCGTACTGGACGTAGCGTAAATGCCAACTCCCTGCCTTCAGTAACTCCCCCGTACCACCACCAACTGAACCCAACCCCCAACCTCTCAGCCCTCTTCATCAATCGACTCGAATGACTTCCAAATTTAAAGACTGTGGCTTTGAGCTCTCCATCATTCCTTTCTGCTCTTTCTAGCTTTAATTAAAAAACAAACTAGTTAACATATGTGCAACCAATTACGAAACCTTCCCATCCTCCGAGATGAAACCCGAGTCAAGACTACAAACTCCCATCCTGCTTCATCTCTAAGGCAGCTTACACACTTTACGGCATTTTAGTTTTCTTTGGTTTAACCACTTCCGCACTAAAAATCAAATCCAATGCTAGAGATGCTTTTTGTGTTTGACAGAATGGACATTATCTGCATTTTTGATTACTCTTGACAACCACCTCGTGTGACAGTGATCTCCTGTAAATGTATTGTAATGACTGTTGACACACCTTCTGTTGCTTCAGTAGAATTCACACAAATGCCGAGAAATAACTAACTACATTCAGCAAATTCAGTGTATTTGCAGGTGAGGTGGCACAGAAGTATTCACCCGATGGACTTACAGTAATGGTCACATGCTCAGATTTCGGCTCAACTTTGCCTTGTCATCTAACGTAAGCAATAGCAGTTGATGTTCCACGGGGTCTTTAAGTTATGTGTGCTGTTTTTTTGTCTTTTGTTGTTTTTTTTTTTTAACTGTACGAACCTATTTAAAGCCACAGCTGGTCTTGGAATGGCACACCAGTATAGTTTTGGTTTGAATGTAGTGTTTTCTGTTACAGAACAAACTGTTTACTGAATTAATTTATGAGCAAGGAAGTGGACGTTACTTTGATACAAGTCAAATATCACCGATTCTGCCTCAGTGTTCGTGGAGTGTCCTGCACGCAGAATTTGTGAGATGCACTTATTGGCTGCTTCACTACCCGTTTTCATTTGGAAGCAAATCTGCTGTTTGTTAGTAGACTGAGTATTAACCTCACTGAGAAATGAATAAAACACGTCTTGTGAAACTATTTAAACATCCCACAAAGCTTTCTTGTCTGCTTACAAGATGGTGCACATTTAGTCTTGAACTTCTAGTAATGTAATGTGAATCTTAGTGAAACATTAAACCTAACACTGACACTGGTTATCAAGGAACCATCATTTGATTTAATCTTTACTCATTGCTATGTAATGTTTACTACTTGTACCCATGTATAAAAGTACAAATTTAAAAAAATGCACGTGTAAAAGGCCTTCCCTTATAGTTAGTAAAAACATCAGTTTTTGAAATGTAAAAGCACAATGCGCATTGAAGCCTTTGTTACCAGTGGACTTGATAATTGCTTTTGTAAATTATTCATGATGTGATGCTGTAAAATAAACAAAATGCTCCTATTTGTTTGCCTGAAAGCTTTTTTTGTTTCTTTGCTGCTGGATTGTGCTGCTTTTTGATCTACAGGCGGTTCAGTAATTATACAAAGGTTGAAACTGCGTCCTGCAACTCACAAATCATCGCTACAATCAAAGCATTCTTTAATAACTCAGTCTGGTAAAAAAAAAAAACATCACTGTACAGGACACGATAGACGCACAATCACTTAATGGTGATGTTGATAATGCTGATGTCTTCGTACGGTTTGTCGGTCTTGGGGTTAACTTTCACATTGGAGATCCTCTGGACTGCCTCCATGCCTTTCGTACACCTTCCAAACACAGTGTGCTTGTTGTCAAGCCAAGGCTGAAGGGAAAGAAAAGAACATTTATTCAAGTTATTATTTCTTAAAGGTTAACTAATCATTGCTGACACATTTCATATTTTAAAAGCCCATATGCCATGTTTAATAAGGTCACAAACAGGCCCTAAATTGTGACTGGCCTGTTCAAGCACACTTTTCAGCGATAATGAAAAATGGCAAATAGGGACGAGGTTGTCTTGGGTTAGCATAAAGACTGCAAACAAGGGCATAAGAATAAAATAAATGAATGCTTAAATCATCGGTTCTGACATGTCGTTTACCTGTTTACAGTCTTTATTCTAGGTCAAGCTACTGTCTGGCTCTAGCTTCATGCTCAACAGCTGCTCTTTTTGCGATGGCTGTTGTGAAGGTCTAATGAGGCAACTTACAGTGGGTACAACAGTGATAAAAAACTGGGATCCGTTGGTGGCGGGGCCTCCGTTTGCCATGCTGAGGGTGTACGGACGATCGTGCCTTAGCGTGGCGTGGAATTCGTCTTCAAACTCCCCTCCCCAGATGCTCTCGCCTCCCATGCCTGTGCCTGTCGGGTCCCCCGTCTGGATCATGAAACCCTGCACACAAAAGGAAGATTGAGGCAAAGCAGATGATGAAAAGTTTGGTGATATCTAATCAGGTTTTGCCTCAGTAACAGATTAAAAATGTACCTTAATCACTCTGTGGAATATGTGACCGTTGTAGTAGCCATTCCTGCTATGGACGCAGAAGTTCTCCACAGTTTTTGGGCATCTGATAGCAAAAGGGCAAAGTTCTTTTTATATTATGTAAAGTGATACAGGAGATTTATGATCAAAGCTATTGTGTTAACAAAAACCTACTCCACAGGGAAGAGTTTAATGTGGATGTCTCCCATTGTAGTGTGGATGATGGCGCTGTCAGACACTCTCTTTGGGCCCTCAGCCTGCGTGGCAGCCATCACTTCTTCCTTTGAAGGCTTCTCGTTAAAGATGTCTCTGTCCGAGTCTGCACTCTTAGTATCCTCCGGTTCTCTCTTCGTGAACTTACGTACAGAGGAATAATAAAAAAAAAAAAAAAAAAAAAAAAAAAAAAAAAAAAACATTAATATAGACGCTAACACTTTTTTGGCCCTTTTGGCTGATCCTGGGAGCTCAGGGTCACCACAGCAGGTCGTTTTTGTCCACATGTCGATTTGGGACCGGCACTGCACGGCTGGGGATGGGGATGGACTGTTGGGGGTTCAGTGTCTTGCCCAGAGACACATGTGGTCAGGAAGAGCGAGGGAGCGCCAACCTCCGACCCTATAGTCAGTGGATGCCCACTCTACTAATGAGCCACTGTCGCCACAATATAGATGCTAACACTAGCATAGCTTTATTGTTTTGACCGGATGTTACCTCACCATGTAGAAGCGGTTCTTCTTGAATGCAGTGCAGAATATGGTGGGGTCAGGCTCTACGTTATCTAGCGCGGGGTTGTCAGATGCCTTCATTTCCACAGTGGGAGCTGCTGCTGCCATTGCCTTTGCAACCCCCTGGAACAGACTTAGCTGGACCACACGAATGTTCTCCTGCTTGCCGAGGATTCGCACACACCTGAGGAACAACATCCAGAAACACGTGTTAGATATTTGCCTTTGGAAGTGGGACAAACAGACAGGATACGGACTTTCGGGTTTGATTAATCAATGAATGCTTCATTCTAGTAACCGTTCGGTATATTCCACAATCTACTTGTAATGAGCAAGACACTGTCCCGTCACAGAAGTACTAGAGTAGAACCAATAGTTAGATCCAAGTGACCTGGCAACCTACTCTTGTAATACTTCATCTAAATGTATTTTTCTAATACATATTAACTTACCTGTTGGTCTCCACATTGATGACCTTGATGCCCAACATGGTACCATAGAGCACAAAGTGTCCGGTCTCATCAAAGATGATGTTTGTCAGTCGAATACCATCCACCTTCTCCAGTTCTCTCTCTACAGCCATCCTCCTCCCGAACTCCATGTCGGGCAGCTGCTGCCTCATCTGCTGCAGCTCTGTGAACATCTAACATATGAAGCAGTTGTGATCAGCATGAGAAACAGCAACATCAGTAAAGAGATGAAGACCAAAACGATGTGTAAGGACTTACAGTTAAAGATTCATCAAACACTCTCATCAGTTTTCCTGTTAGAAATCGGAAAATCCTGACTTTCCTGTCAGAAGCAATTGTGGCCATTTTCTTCCCATCAGGAGAAAAGGCGAGGCTGGTGGGGTACGTTTTGTTTTTTGCAAATTCATACAAGTCTGTGTCCGTTTTGTATTCCCAACCCACGTGTTTGGGGAACTTGAATTCATTTGGGAGGCCAGTCCAGTATTCCAGCATTCCTGCTTTGTCAGCTGAGACAATGACTCTAAATTTGGGATTCAGGCGGATCTGGGACAGTGATGAAGAGTGCATTTTGTCAAAAATGTGGAGGGGCTTGTTGCATCCTCTTCCGTCATAGACAAATATCTTCCCAGTTGATTTCTCTGAACAGGCAACTGTGGAAATTGCATCCCCAGGATTGTAGATCCACTCACACTGTCCTGGATGGAAACTTCAGAGAGAAGAGAAACAAAAGTTACACTGGGAGCGGTATCACTGCAGGTGTCCCCTGTACACTACAACTCTCTAATTTGGACTCACCCTAACTTCAGCATGTTGATCATGTCAAAGTTCACCACATCAAAAACTTTCATGGCCTGATCATCACCGACAGAACAGAAGAGGGCTCCTTCAGCACTGACAGCAATGCTTTCTATCACACCTGATGACACAACATAACATAATACTCATCATACCATACAACATAGGCTATATGTGTGCATACAGAGTCATGTGCAAACGCTTTAACAAAATGTGAACTGATCATTTAGAGATTATGTTAATTTAAACACGTACCAAGATGACTTCTAAAGTGTTTAACAAACTCTATTCCCTCCTGCTCATTCTTCTTCCAAAATTTGACATGGCCATCCTGGCTGGCTGTGAGAATAAAGTCTGTCCTGAAAGGAGGACAATTTCGTTTAATGGCAAACGGACTGTCCTTAGAAGCAAATTTGTAAATTTAGTCTATGTAAATAAAACTCATTATATTTATATTGTTCAATATATTAAACACATGACCCTCTAAAATATAGTACGACTTTAAATATAGTCGTGAATGTATTTCAAACCAACTATTTTAAACTTACTTGGAACAAACTATGTGTGTGATAAGGTCTCTGTGCATGTAGCTCCGCTCATACATCGCAGCTGAAGGAAGGTTGTCCAGATAAACGCGCTCATAATCGAGCACTAAGACAAACAAAGCAAAAACAACAGAAAGTTAGCGGGAGTTCGGTTAGCACTGATTAGCATCCATGTGCAACAGTCACAGAAGGACGAAGATGTGATGATGATGCTATTCATTGTCAACCAACCTTTCCGTTTCTTGGACTTTGTGGCCTCGGTTGGCATGGGTCCGACCCATTCACTTTCTTCTTCAGTTCCATCTCCTTCCTGATTAACATCAGCTTTTCGCTTCAGCTCCGCATTATTTTCAGACGCCGCCATTGCTGCCGATTTCCCGTGTGGTCCTTTCCTGGGTGCGTCACTTCCGTTCGGTGTCTATAAAGTTTACTTTTGGCTTTACGTTTTCGCCGTAATACTCTATAAAAAGTTCTTAGAAACGGCAAGTTATTTATTTTACGATAATATTTAGGCATCTGTACGTTTAGAAGTAAAACCGTTCTCTTTACTCGCCGTAAAACGCAGGAGCACTAATAACTACTAATAAATAGTATTTTACTTGTCTAACGAAAATAAATGTTTCAATCCAGAGCTGCAATAGTCTAGTTTGGGTTTTTAAAATATGTCTGCATGAGGTTTAAATTATTTTAATTGATCTATTGCGGAAGTATTTTCTGCCATGGAACGAACGTACTCTATTGTTTCTGGGAACCCGATATCATGAAACACTTGGATTGACCCAAGCGTCACAGTAGGGGAGTCGATAAAATTGCTTTTTGTTTCTCACTGGCGTGCTTGTTTGTTAACTGAAAACCAGCTAATTGTTTAATGTTTGCGATTTTAATAGTTTAAAAATAAGTAATATTTTTTTGAGAAACCCCCTCACGTATTCGCAGGTAAACATTAGCCTCACATCCGCAACCTGCAATATGGCTGTTGGCAGAGAAGTATGAATGTTTGGCCGTTTACTGGTTAACGTTATATTTCTCAAGGAGTTCAGTTCTCACGCTGTGTGAACATTTTCTTTTTCTCGCTCCAACAAAAACCGTAAACCAAGAGGCAGAATGAGCAATATTTACATTCAAGAGCCGCCAACAAATGGAAAGGTAAGCGCCTGTTCTCTGCATCAATTTCTGTCTCTTTCTATTAACATTTGGATTTCATTTGGGCGTTAAGTTAAGGACGTTCATCTACGCGGAACAGTATGAAAAAGCATCAACGTAAATTAATCACAAGTTGCAAATGTGATTAAAACCTTTGATACACTATAACTTTACCATCATTATACGTCCTACAGCTAATGTGATTTGTTTCAGGTGAAAAGTTTTGAGTTGTGGACCAGTAATTGCTTTACTTACTACGGGTAAAGGGAAAAAATGTGCTACGTTATGATCATTTCTTAGGTCCTTTTGAAGACCTCAGCAGGAGATATTGACATTGAATTGTGGTCCAAGGAGGCTCCCAAAGCATGCAGGAACTTTGTGCAATTGTGCATGGAAGGTAAGAAGAATCACTGCCAATTAGTTGACAACTGTGATACACTGCGCAACATGGAAAAACAATGTCGAGCCTTGTTGTTAACGCTAAACTAGTCACCTAGCTGTCCTCCAGTTTGGAAATAAGTTAGCCTTTACACTTTGTGTCAATACGTGTCAAATGTACGCAGGAATATTTCTGCTTACACGGTGAAATTAACCAAATTACCAACATTAGGATTAATTCATTTCTTTTCCACATATCTTAGAGCCTATGTTATTTTCCAAAATTACATGAGCATATGCATTTATTACATTGAAATGATGGTACAACAGTAAGGCTAAAATGTACGTGTTTATTCTTTCACAGTCATGAGTGGTAACATTTCAAACTTATCTTTTATTAATAATGCTGTCCTCAGACTATGGCTGGCTATTATGTGCCCAAGTTCACCAGCAAAAGGAGTCACTTTAAATCTATTTCAAGCCTCCTGAATATCTGACACTGCGGAAAATGTATAAGTGAACCTCTTGGGCTTTTATTCAAGTATTGTTGCCCTTTTCTCTAGGTTACTACGATGGCACAATATTCCACAGAGTGGTGCCTGACTTTATTGTTCAGGGTGGAGATCCCACTGGACTGGGTACAGGCGGAGAGTCCATTTATGGCCGTCCATTCAAGGTGAGACTGTTTTTCAACTTCCTTTTGGTTGTTAGGCTTAAGTATAATAAATATTCAGATTAACAGGGTCATGATGATTAATACTTGGGACATAACAACAAACTAATCCATCTTCCTGGTCTAGCTATTGTAGCTTAAAGTGAATTCTCAGCTATAAAGAGCTTAGAAACTTACAAATGAATATCGCTCTTTTTTTAATCTTTCAGGATGAATTTCACTCCAGATTGCGCTTCAATCGAAGGGGCTTGGTTGCGATGGCAAATGCTGGGCCACACGACAATGGCAGTCAGTTTTTCTTCACTTTGGGACGTGCAGATGAGCTCAACAATAAACACACCATTTTTGCCAAGGTAAGTTTGGAGTACAGCAAGAGACATATGTGTAAATTCAGTTTTTAACTTTATTTTCCTGCAACTAAAATCTTTTTTTTTTTTAAAGTTGGCACAATGTGTAATACCTAAATAAAAACAGAATGTGATAATTTGCAAATCTCATCAACCATATTATATTCACAACAGAATAGAATAGAATAGAATATCAGAGGTTGAAACTGAGACATTTTATTATTTCATGGAAAATATGAGCTCATTTTGAATTTGATGGCATCAACACATCTCAAAAAAGTTGGAACAGGGTGATGTTTACCATCATGTAGCATCCCCTCAGTTTAACAACTGTCTGTAAACATCTAGGAAGTGAGGAGACCAGTTGCTGGAGTTTTAGGAGAGAAATGTGGCTGCTAGATTTTTATTATTTTATGATTCGCCAGATGCTTTCATTCGGTGAAAGGTCTGGACTGCAGTTATCAGCACAATTTTACATCAAGGAACATTTTTCTGAAATGGTTCCACGATTTTTAGATGCAGTTTGTCACAGATTGGTGAATTTACATTCTGGAGGCTCTGCCTCTCTGAAATGCTCCTTTTTATACCCAGTCATGTTACTGACCTCACACCAATTAACCTAATTAGTAAAATGCTCCTCCATTTGTTTTTTATATGCAATTACTTTTTCAGCCTCTTGTTGCCCCCGTTCGGACTTTTTTAAGATGTGTTGCTGCCATCAAATTCAATATGTAATCATATTTTCCATGAAATGATAAAATGTCTTAGTTTCAACATCTGATATGTTGTTACTGTTCTATTGTGAATAAAATATGGGCTGATGAGATTTGCAAATCATTGCATTCTGCTTTAATTTACGTTTTACACATCAAATTGTCCTAGCTTTTTTGAATTGGGGTGGTGGATTAATTACTATTTATATTTTTTTCACCTCTGTCCAATTGTAGGTCACAGGAGACACGGTTTATAATATGCTGAGATTAGCAGACGTTGACTGTGATCATGATGAGAGACCACACAATCCCCACAAGATAAAAAGCACTGAGGTATTTTCTTATTTCCCTCTTTTTTTTTTTTTCTTTTTTTTTTTGTATTCACTTGTAATTTTCTGGGATTTAGGCACAGAGATAAAAACTGTGTCTGTTCCAGGTGCTTTATTCTCCATTTGATGACATTGTACCTCGTGAGATAAAGAAAGCCAAAAAGGATAAAGACAAGGAGGAAACAAAGAAATCACAATCAAAAGCCACAAAGTGAGTTAGACTTCAGCTTTCCTTGTAATAAGTCCGTTGTTCTGAACATTCATTATCTGTGTTCTTCATCTTTTTGTGCTGTGTCAGTTCATCTATCTGAGAGGTTTAATAATGGATATATGCAATTATAAAGTCCAATCATATATTTACATGAACCTCACTAGTACCTTCCGTATTTTTTAAATTAACTTACAGAACACTGTTAGACAAACACGCCAGCCTTGCTTTATTTTGGTTTATAGAGATGAAACGAGGACAAATTAACCCCAAGCAAAACGGCAAGATTGTCACAGTTCTGCACATTTTATTTTGTCAGATTCTCTTGCCCGAATATCTTAAAGAAGCCATGTTATGCAAATTTGTCTTATACTTTTGAAATAGGAGTTGGATTGGTCATTAGAAGCTGAAGCCTGCTGCCTCCATTGCTAACTTTAGCCACAGATGTAATATAAAAGCGGGCAAGTTTTTGGACCCAACACCAAAGTCCAGACAGCATCCAGTGACATGAGATTTCGTTTTTTTCGGTGATTTCTTTGACACGCGTTCAGCTGATGCATTGTCACATTGGTATTGTTTAATATGGACACCCATCATCGCAACAGTTGAGTTGCAGTTATATATGCAAACCGTTCCCTCTGCTTCACTGAGCAGCTCACCCCTCGCATAGAGATCCCCATGTTCCCCATGTTGCTTTTGTTTCTACACCAAGACTTTACTTCTTTTGCTGAATGATTGAATTCAATTTTTGGGTGAGTATCATTGTTGCAGATGCTTCAAGGCCAGTGTTATTTATTTTTATTTGTAGAAACTTCAGTCTGTTATCATTTGGAGAGGAAGCTGAAGAGGAAGAGGAGATGGTGAATCTAGTCAGCCAGGTACCGAAACAACTCTTTGTCAGATCTACCATTAAAACCTGGTTAGTTTCAAAATGTGTAAAATCAAACTCAGTTGCTCAGGGTTGTTTATGTCTCTTTAGACATTAAAAGGAAAAAGCAAAAGCAGCCATGATCTTCTGAAAGATGACCCCAGGCTGAGCTCTGTTCCAGCGGTTGATAAGTAAATCTAACAACTAAATAATATTTATGCAATCAGCAATTTGACTTTTTAACCATTAAACTGTGTTTCTTCCACTTTAAAAGGAAGCAAAAGAACGAGTCATCAGGACACGCAGCTGAGGTAAAATGGACACAGTGAGGAAATAAATTCCATCTCTTCATCTTTTCCTCTCACCAAAGCTGCCAGTTGCTCTTCTCTGGGTTTTAATCTCTGTGTGTTTGTGCAGTCAGACGATGAGGACATTGATGATGACCTTGAAGATGACAGGCTTGCAGATGAAGACTGTGACTCGGATAAGAAGGTGAAGATGAGAGAACTCATCAGTCAAAAACTAAAGAAAGACAAAATCACAGAGCCGTTTGATGAAGAGCGAGGAAAAAAGACCACCCGCAGGTATGACTACACCCTCAGTATCATGCAAGGTTACTGTAATTTAGGCTCCAAAATATAACTTTTTAAAATATATTTGTAGTAGAAATGTCTTTCAAATTTTATTGTGGAAAGTTCCTTTTGATGGCTTCCATGACTCTGAGAACATCTCTTGCAATACTGCAAAGACTCAAGCTTCTAAACAGTGAGAGAATATCAACAGTTTGTACTTTATTAGTACCATTATCAGTTTCTAATTTATTATACTTAATAATGGCTAATACCTGAAGGGCTCTTAAGAGCTTTCCTGGTGCAGAGCAGGGAGAACGAGGCCTGTGATGAGCAGATTGGACTGATTTTAAATCTCGTAAACTGAATTTAAAACTAAATTCCTATGTTATCTGCTATGTAACATATAAAGCAATGTTTAAAAATGTAATAAAACTAAACTGAAACTGACTGATGCAGTCATAAAGCAACTGAAATTAAACCAAATAAGAATTAGAAGTGGGGAGAAAAATAGAAATTAATAATAGTTGTAACTATAATGAAACTTTTCTTGCTTCAAGTAGAAATAAAAACTACATATTAACAGATGGCAGATTTCTGCTTGTAATACAACATGACAACCTGTCGGGGGAGCTGTTGGACAATATAATAACAGTAGACGAGCCAAACGTATCTATTGTTGTATTGTAACAGTTTCTTAGAATCATTTTCTTTTTAACCCTCAAACTAAAGGAGCACAGTGAATGACTGTTCTTAACTACACCACTTGTGCATTGAGCTCTTTGTATAATGTCCAACAGTAAGTACACACACACACACACACACACACACACACACACACACACACACACACACACACACACACATCAGACACGCATACCTACATATGTATATTCTCATACAGCTATTTTTAACCAGGCATGTAGGTAAGACTCATTAAATGACAGGAGATTCAGAAAGCAGAAATAGCTTTGTATGAAGTTAGTGAACTTAAAACAAAGCCCTCAGTAAATCCACATGTCAACATACATGACAAAAAGGTCTTCAAATGCATTTTTCCTAAATCCCCAAAACATTCTTTTTAATGGTACATATGACAACGCAAAGCAACAAATCCACATATTTGAGAACGTGGAGAGCAAAAAAATGTTTTTAGTTAAAACAATCGGTACTGTTTAATCGTCTGCAGATTAACGGATTGTTTCAGCTCAACGCTGAATTACTCTTTTAGGACTTGTGTGACCACAAGAGTCAGGAGTGACATCACAACAGATCCACAGAAGATCACAATAACTTATGTATTACTTAGACACTCAGAGCGTCCAGACACACTAAAAACAGTCATTAAAATGTTTTAATTATTGCCTTTCTGCAGCAGCAAATCCCTCAAGAACAGTGATGTTTTGTTTTCTGTTGCGAGGTTGGGGTTGGATTGACAAAGTAGTCTGAAGAGCAAATTGGTGTGAAGTTTGAAAGTTGTATGCAGATTTTAAATGCCACAAGTTGATCCCAGAATATGAGAACGCAGTGTGAAACCAAGCACATTAGGTGTAAAATAGATTGGTTTATGGTGGAAAAACTTTAATAACTTTATCAGCTCTATGTTAACATTATGTGAGAAAAGTAATTCTGATACATTTCAAAAAATGCTAATGAATAGAAAAATCTAAATGTCAGGTTTGTGGATCTTTCGAACCCTTCTGCCAAAACTTAGTCGATATAAATAGTTAAACCAAGGATTTCCCTCATAAATCAGTGTGCTGATTATTTTCTAAATCCTTCCCTTTTTAATATACTGAAAGCAGCATATCCTCAAATCTTAGAAGCTGTAACCAGTCGACGTTTACACGCGTTTCTAAAAAAAAACAAGTGACTTAGCAGAATACGTTCTTTTGTCAATCAGCTGATCTGTATTTTAACTCCACCTATAGCTCGTAAGTTGGAGACATTTTTAAAAGAAAGAAAGGTTAAAGGTCCAAACTGAAGCCAGAGACTGAGGTTAAAAATATGGATCCTGAATTCCTCATAATGCAGCTCAGTCGCAAAGTTTCTTTCAAACCTCACTCCCCCGTGTTGTAACGCAGGCCGTTTGTGAAAAATGTAAAGATTCAAGCCTGAAAAGACGTAAGCACAATGGCACCAGGGCTCCACACTTGTCAAAGTGATTTTCTCAGACTTCCCAAAACCTCCTCCAGAGACGCAGCCGACACAACTGTTCTTACAGGCCGAATACCTCTACACGATGAGCGAACTAAACTTGTGTAACTTTTTTTGAATGGCTGGGTTTGCATCCAAAGTTTCACTGTTGGTACAGACACCTTGACTTTGATGCAGCTTCCTGAACTATACGTTTGTAATTTATTTGATCTATTTATGTTTTTTTTAATTTGATAATCTTAAGTGTAGCAGTGGACAGGAAACAATAGAGGGAAAGTGACATGCAGCAAATGTCCCCAGCCACACTGGACATGGACAGTGTGAGCAACATCAGTGGACTATTTGCAATTTGCGCTGGCACTCAACACAAATTACTATGCTGAGGTAGAAGCGAACAGTTCGTCTGTCTGAGCCAACCGCCTGAGTGAAGTGAAGGTGAGAGTGGAAGGTGATGGTGTGCGAGACAGCATTAGTATGAAAGTGACCCACGGAAAAAAGGGAGGGAGCCATTTGTCTTTCATCTGCCTTTGATGCTGTGGGTTTGGCCAGTTACCTGGGTTCCACATACACATAACAGGTAGCTATCAACACACATAATCAACATACCGTTCTCTCATAAGTGCTAATGGGATAAGGAGCAGTGTGTGTGTGTGTGTGTGTGTGTGACTGACAGCCAGCCCAATGGAGGCAGACTGTAGTATATTAAACACAAGCGCAGATTGTTTTGCTACAAGAACTGTAACCCAACACATTGGTTTGTCTTGGCAGGGAATCAAAGAGCAGGCTGGTAGGTACAATGCAAGTCCGGGACAAAGGGGGCATTGTTGCAGAGTGAGCTCTGCTCTCCCACTGTTGCTTTGCTTTGGGCTTTCAGTCACTCTCTGCGCAAAGAGGATCACCAACTAGTGTCGGGTCACGTGGGAAAAAAGGGGAGAAGATGTTAAAAGCAGCCACTGTTTGCAGTTCTGTCTGATTGACTTTACTGAATTTTGTGTTTGATCTCTAATTCGCCTAAAACCAGATAAGCTGCGTGTGATTACAGTGAGAGAGAGAGGCCTCCGGTGTCTGCAGGGCTCAGTCAGCAGAACAAGTTACTGTATCTGTCTTTCAGCCTTAAAGCTGCTAAGACAACCCTGAACTCAAGAGTCTCCCTGAAACCAGAATAGTTCCTACATCAGGTCAAAACTATCTGGTGCTTCTGTCCAGCAGCCAGATGATATTGCACTGTAGTACTCCATGATTGCAAAATGCTTGGAGTTGTTAACATTCAGGGGCACATCGCCAAATTTAGGACCAAGAGGATTTTAGAGATCAGCCACAATCAGTTTGTCTCCACTTACTATGATGTTTCATGTTGTTAAGAAATCTGCTTTTCACACTTTGACACCTTGTGTATGACTTTTATTTTGTTACTATTGATCAAATGTGCTTGTGCTGTGAATTAGGCCTCTATAAAGGGTGGGGGGTTGAAGCGGGGGTGAGGCGCTTTATAAAAGACGTTACTGAATGAAGTCCCAACAGCAGTGTATGTGGTAGTCTCTACTTTAGTTAAACCCGACGGGTCCCATGACTGGGAAGCAAAACGCTTCCATACGGTTGTGGGACACAGTGTGAGCTGTGGCCTGGCTGCCTGTGCTGTCTCTGCTAATCTCTGTTCAGTTACTGCAGGCTGAAGACAATAACATATCCTGGTATTTACACTTGTTTCACATGTTTAGGAGGTGTTCACAGTACATGGCTCCTTTTTGTTGTTTAATAATTAAGGTGAAATGAATTGAGGTGAGAACACAGTTATTACATCAGCTACAGGGTTTCTCTATATGATATGCTATATGTTGTCCCATTCTTGTCTGATGAAGGATTCTAGCTGCTCAACAGACCTGGGCCTTTTTTCCTTTTTACTCCTTAGGTTTA
Organism: Channa argus; assembly: GCF_033026475.1. Lineage (NCBI taxonomy): Eukaryota > Metazoa > Chordata > Actinopteri > Anabantiformes > Channidae > Channa > Channa argus. The sequence goes on along the minus strand of NC_090214.1, from coordinate 3,256,981 downwards.
ATAATGTGATTCTGAATGACCAGGATTTTTTGTTTTTATGATGAGCCAAATGTTTTCAGGCCAGATCAGCACCTAGACTCTTCTGCTATGAAGCCATGCTGCTGTGATGGATGCAGTATGTGGTTTAGCATTGTCTTCCCTGAAAGAGACATTGTCTGCTCACGCCACTGGCACAAATACATCCCCATACCACCAGATATGCAGGCTTTTGAACTGTCCACTGATAACATGCTGGATTGTCCCTCTCAGGCCATTTTAAGTGAACGTTGGCCCAGAGAACACGTTGGCATTTGTGGATCGTGTTCCCATCTGGCTTCTTCTTTGCATGATGCAGCTTTAACTTAAATTTGTGGATGGCACAGTGAACTGTGTTCACAGACAGAGATTTCTGGAAGTGTTCCCGAGCCCATGCAGTGATGTCCAGGAGAGAGTCAGGCCTGTTTTTAATGCAGTGCCGCCTGAGGGCCCCAAGATCACACACACACACACACACACAGTTTTGACCTTCAGCCTTGTCCTGCTGCCATCAAATTCAAAATAGCTAATGGCATGAAATGGTCAAATGTCTCAGATTCAACATCTGATACGTTGTTTATGTTCTATTGTGAAAAAAATATGGGTTGATGAGATTTGCAAATCATTGCATTCTGTTTTTTTTTTTTTTTTTTTTACACATCGTCCCAACTTTTATTGAGTTGGGTTTGTACTTATATTGCCTAATGATTAATTGACTAATCACAGCATCTCTAGGCTTAATCTTGTTGTTTCTGGTTTCTCTTTCCAACTCTCAAACATGCACAGCGCTTTAAGAAGGCATTATTTCAGCCTTGTGGCCAACTTAAATGGGACATCAGACACTAATTATCCTGACCAAGCAGCCGTGCCCTAGATGCCGTGTGGCTGCGTATTAATTGGCTGCACCTGTCTCTCGTCATCGGTCATAACCCAGCACGTTCTTGGGGAAAGGTTGCAGAGATCAAGGAAGCATTCAGCACTGCTTTTGTGCAGAAAACTACTTGAGATAATCCAGTTCTTGGCCGCAGGATTGTGTATGTTTTGGAACCGCCAAGTTTACACATCTCAGGCCCACTGTAGCATGTCTGCCCCATATGGGGCGCTTGCTCACTGGAAAGACCTCGAGACAGCAATGCATGTGTAGGACAAGGTTTTTTTTTTTTTTTTTTTTGAAAACGGATAAAAAAAAAGTATGTGACAGTTTGCACATTTACTCCCAAACAAGCAAAGCATTTTGTATGAATGGAAAGATTCTTTACTTTTTTTCCATCATGAGTAATTAACAGGATGGAATCAATAAGCGCAGGGCAGATGGACCCCTCCAAAAGAGGAACCTTGGTCCACTGCCTGGGTTATGTGTGTCTAGGTCACTCTGCAAAGTCATGCACATTCCTGTGTTGAGGTTGGATTCCTCCACCACAGCTCACAGTTCTCCTTGGCTTCTGACCAAGCCATTGAGTGCCCCCTGAGGGGAGTTCACCCAGCCATCTTGTTATTCCAGCACATTCATCCACATCACTTGCTCACTCGTTAGACGGGGTCCACCAAAGCAGGGAGAAGCTGTGGCTGCCATCCCTGCAGTTACTCTAAATAAGGCTTCGTTGTTACATTATATTAGTATTCTTTAAAGTCCCTTGAAGGCTGGAAAATGACAATGCGGAGAAACCCCAAAAAAGGCAAAGATGCCTGCTCGTGCATTGTAGAAAATGATGAACCTTGCAGTCATTACGGTTCTGTTTTTAAGGTTGTTGAGTTCCTGTGTCTCAGCCTCAGACTCCTGCCAGAAGCAGGAGGTTCTGAAACACGAGCAACTTCTTGGCCTACTGCCAATCACTTCATATGCTTACGTTTTCCTAACGAAAGCATATGATCATCTGCAGCTTTTACCTTTTTATTTTTATTATTTTATCTAAATAATGTCTATAAAGGTGACCGTAACTGGCAGCACCCAGGGAGACTTGAGCCCCGTGGACTGGTAGGGACTCTCCAGACAAATTAGTCTTTCAGTTTATTCGATCGACAGCAGCTGACTGGCGTTTCGATCTCTCCTTGGCTGTTTATCTTCTCTGTGGCTTTTTGGTTGGCAGCTGTAGCTCAGTTTGTAAGGTAGGGTCACAGGTCCGCAGGGTCGGCGGTTCAGTCCCCGGTCCCGGCTACATGTAGAGGTGTCCTTGGGCAAGACACCGGACCTCCTTGCATGGCAGCCACCACCATCGGTGTGTGTGTGTGTGTGAATAGGTGAATGAGAAGCAACATTGTAAAACGCTTTGGATAGAAGAGGCCATTTAACATTTACCGTTTTCTAAATCTCCTTACATTCAGGATTGGACAATCTGTTGATCCTATGTCATTATTGTCTCTTTAACCGTGTTTGTGTCAAACTCTGAGAAATGTTAAAATATCCCGAGTTTAGATAAACAGTCTAGTGAGTGTGTCACTGAATTACTACATAATAATTTGTAGTGATGTTATGTGAGGGTCTCGAGAGGAATTTTCTGAGCCTCCAGCTGTGTCTTAACAGGTGGTGTTGGGGCTTTTCCTGTCCTTTCTGGCCTCCCTCCCTCTTTATTGGCACTCGGGTTGTGGAGCCGATTGTTTGACTGTTGCCTCGGATACGTCTCGTATTTGCCGATGGCAGCATGTCAAGGCAGGCAGAAAATGATCACCGAGTCCAAGGTGTTCCTCACTGCAGAATACAATTCTGTGCAAAAGTTTACATCCCCAGAGTTGTTTGAACATTTAGTTGGTACAAATGTTCAAGTGAATTAACCTCCAAGTTCGTTTTAAAACAATTTAAAAAGGGGGATGCAACTTTTGCACTGATATAATTGTCATTATCATAGTATCATTTTTTTCTAATACACTTCTCAAACATTTTAGTATAAAGTAAAAAGACCATTATTTGTTTCAACATGGCTCTAAAACAGGTTCAACAAAAGCAGAACATTATCACCTTCATGAAGCAGGATGTGTTGCCGGACAGTACTGTCAGGCTGTATTAGTCTTCGACATCTTTACCTAATAATCCTGCAGCTGTGTGTGTGTGTGTGTGTGTGTGTGTGTGTGTGTGTGTGTACATAGAGCCATAACAAAAAGCTGTCTAAATACAATATACAGTAATGCAGTTGAAGACATCAGGCATGTTATACTGCAATTATGAAGCTTCTGTTGTGCGCTACGTTATTTTTGAGACTCAGGCGTAAGATTATTTGTGACCACTAATCACATTAGACACCTGCTTGTGACCACGGCTCTTTGCAGCTGGAAGAACAGACGTTTTGCAGCTTTTTAGATTCCTCGCTCTTTGGTGACGTTTGGTGACTTGTAATTGTCTGTCTGTACAGCAGTCTTCAACCCTAAACAGAATAATATAATGTTTGGATGGATGTAGAACTTAGGGAAATGTATTTAGTTAGTAATTAAGTAATGGTGTCACCGTAAACGAAGCTGCATTTTGGACAATCCTTCTTAAAACTGACAAATGCTGTTCATCTACTTTAGTGGGTATTGACAACTGTGGACTAACTTTCTAATTTTGATTTATAAAGGTAGAAAAAGAGAACAAATTATCGCGCATAGTGAGTTTAGCTGCTTCTTTCACCTGAAATTCCGAAAGAAGGCGATGCTGTTTGAATTATGGTGTTATTTTGCCCACCTCCGCTCTGTCACAGCTGACTCACGTCACCGTCATCACCACGCTGTCTGAAAAATGTGTTTTACAGAAATGAAGGTTTGTTGTCATTGCTTCTAGACAGAACTGAGCAGGCGACTTCCTCACGCAGGCCAAGTCTGTCTGTGCCAACCAGCTCTGCTCTTGGCAACTCACTCTTGACTCAGCTGCAATAAATTTTCTTAAAAAAAAAAAAAAAACCCAAGAGGACCAATAACTGTTCAGTTGGTCTGACTGATTCCTCAAGTGTGTCCCCAGGAGCAGCAGGGAGGCTAATGAGGAAAAGACATGGAATCCAGTCACAGCTATTAATATTTGCTGAGCCACTTACAGTTAAAGTGTCCCTCAGTGTGATGCCTCGGTGCTTAGCCACAGCGTCTGAGAATTAAACAAACGGAACGTGAGTGTTGGAAGCCTCCAAACAGATGAATGAAAGTTCCAGCTAAAGCAAAAGAAAGGGATAGAAATGAATGTGAGTCCAGGGATGCAGATGGAAGACACAAAGGCAGCCACAGTTTATGGAGATTCCTCTCGCCCAGACTGTTCAGTTACCTGTGCTTTGTGACTTGGCTAGAAACTTCAAAAAAATCCAAATACTCTCTTTGTGACTTGGAAGTTGCTTTGTGACTCATTAGTCTTGACTTCGGACTTAATTTGTGATTTGTTTGCTTGAGTTCGGGACTTACTAGTCTTGACTTTGGTGCAATTTGTGACGCATTCGCGACTTGGGACCTGATATACGCGTCTCCTCTGTCTTAACTCGATTTGGGGTCTGTTGGTCTTAACTTGTTTGTCTTGATTTACGACTTGATTTTAGGAACCTTGGTCTTGATTTGGACTTCATTTGGAAGTTGCTTATCTCATCGTGGTTCTGGCCAATATTATATTGGAACCTAATGGAACTTGTTGGTCTGGACTGGGAACCTAAAATTCAACTTACCTTTATTAACGTTTGACCTGCCTGTGTTGACTTTGGACTTGATTTGTGATTTGTCTTTACAAATCTTAGAGTTGTTAATAATGTGAAAAACAACCTCTGTGCTCACGTAGAATAAAGTCTACAGAACAGCTTTCTCATTCAACACATGTAATAGTAACTTAAGGGAGCACTATGTTCTTAAACACTGCAGCCACATGTACGTTTACGTGCTATTATGGTAGGTTTTATTAGCATTTTCTTTAAAATGTGTCTCTTCATTCCCACCAATCAGTCACAGCATTTAGATATTAAAACCTCTTTGAGACTCATTCTCTGTTCCTTTTCGTCAATATTACGAGTTCTGCTTCAGTGACAGTTACTCATCTCTGAACAAGAAACGCTGATATTTTCCGAAGTCAAGTCTGCTAAACCTCAGGCTCCCGAGGAGCCTGGAGGGAGAAACAATCATTTTATTACGGCTCCATTCAATTTATTGGAATAACACAAGCTTTTAAGGCGCATTCTTCATTCTGACACTTGCAAAGAGGGCATGTTTTATGTGGCTACACAATTGCACATGAACATAAAAGCTACAGAGGAATAAAGGCTCAGAACAAATGGTTTGTAAAGAACAGCAAAATTTAATGTATTTATGCATATTTTTTAAGTCAAGAGCCAGTGAAGCCAAAAGCCTGTCACTATTCTTGTGTTACAGGTGTACATCTTTACAACAGTTATATATGTTGAGTTTCAATTCTAAAAAGCTTGTTTCTTCCCTCAAAGTGATGAATTGCGGAAAGAGGTGCGGCAGCTGAAGAAGGAACTACAGGCCATAAAGCAAAGAAAAGAAGAAAGTTCTAAACCTGCCGTAGATGAAGCCAAGGAGGGTATGTGAGCAGCTTTTATTCCCTTTTTATTTATTCATTGTTGTGTTTTACTCTTGCCCTTTATACTGTATATTTATTGGTGTGTGATAATATACTGTGCTAGGTACTGTTTAGAGAGGAAGAGAACATATTTTTCACAGCACAGCTCCAAGTATGAAGAAAGTCTCAAAGAGGGTGGTCTGGGCTACATTCTCTGCTAATGGACACTAAGACAGTCAAACCTCTGATTTTGTCAATTAGTTGCAGACGACGTTCTTTTTTTTTTCTTTTTTTTTCCCGCCTCAAGGGTTTGCATTTTTGTGTTAGCACTCACAGATAATTGTGTGGGTCAAAATTGTTAAGTGGCCACCACAGTTGCACATCAAACCCTAATGTAATGTTTGTTAGTTTGCAGCTTTGGCAAATGGGATTCTGTAAAAATTGGCCCCCACGTCTCCTCTGGCCTTCACCACATTGCACTCTATCATATTCCCGTCAATCTTCTGATTTTTGCTCGTGCTTAAACACATTTGTATAAATTGCAAGAACCGCTAAAGCACAGAGGCTAACTTGAGGTTTTGTGCATATTGTTGTGCAACAAAACAAAATAATTTCAGGGCATTCTGCAGGGACCAGCTTAATTGTAGGATTACCACCAGCCAAAATTTATAAATGACTATGATGGGCTTTTGTTACTCAAACATTGTTTTTGTCTCCACAAACACTGATGGTTTTGCGTTTTTAAACACAGACACTGAGCCTAGTCATGACTTGCTTGTTCAGGAGTTTAGGTTAAAGAGCAAAGAAATACAAACATGACATTGTTCTAAGATTAGCTGAGATTGTGTTGGTGTCTCTTAGTTTGTTGCCCTTTGTCATGTCTGCATAGAGATGGGCTGTTTCTACGAACACTCTAAGAAGAAAGAGGCTTTGTCTAGACAGTTCTAAACTCAAACGTTGAGTCAGTATCAGCCCTGCATTGTTATACCAAGTGGCAACTGGAATCTTCCGTGTTTTGTGCTTCTCCGGCATCCAAGCCAGAGGCAGGAGCTCCTTTCAAGAGTTCCTCATTACATTTCTGTGTTGGAAGCTAAAGTTAATTCCATTAGATGTCATGGCCCAGTGGCTGCTGCAGGGGAGACGGATGTCTGCTCATATGCTGTAAATCCTAAAACTCAATTCAGCCACCAAAGAACATCGTGGTGAGGCCTCGTTTTATCTCGTCCCCCCTGGAAAAGGTGTGCAGCACTTCACACTGACACTCAATGACTTGTTCTGTGAAGGTCAGCCTCACTCATGTGCCTCTAACACAGGCAAAAGTACGTTCATGTGGTGGTGGGAAATATTAAATTTCACAGGAGTGAAATATATTTGGCTATGATAATATGGCTATAGATAGATAGATATTCTCAATTCATAAATGTCCAACATGTAATTCATGCATTTTTTGTAGAATAAATTATTATGCACATATTATGTTATATTTACCATCATCTTCTACAAATCAATCAAAAATCCAAACAATATTTATATAGCGTCTTTTGTACAGATGTAAGCTGTACAAAGTGCTGAACAGATGATTGAAATGAGAAAGACAAATAGCCATTTTTGCCATCTGAGAGGATGGCAAAAATGGCTATTTGTCGTGGGTAAAAAATGGCTAAAAATGGAATTTTCCTATTAAGAATTAAATTAGTTAATTGATGAATTCGTGCCAGTTACTTTTGCATTTCTGAAATAAGTTTCCGGTTTGAAAGTTTAAATTAAAAATGTATGATTAATATAAGATTCTTTGATTCTTCAAATAAAATCTTCAATGACGATGATAATCTAGCATGTACAAGTCGTGGACAACAAATAAAGGTTAACTTTTAAACTACATAAGAATATTTTTTTTAAAAGTTTTAGAAATAAATCCTCTTCACTCAGCCCCTTCTCTCCCTGCTTTGCTTTGCTATCATCCACCCAGCCAGCCCTTTAGGAATTATTATTATTATTATTATGAAACTAAAACAATTAAGAACCTATCAAACTTACCTCGTCTGACTGCTTTGAAGGGCAAATCTCATTCAAGAACCTCTGCACTGCTGCCAGTGCCGTTCCATTAGTTGGGGTCACAGAAGCAACTGACAGAACCTCTCCACAGTTTTGGAGCATATTCTGCTGGTAAATATTTTCAAACCATGAGGCTTAGTTACTACTGAAGGTCTGTGTAAAGGGTTACTACAAACCTCAGCCTTCAGGTTTCCTCCTGCTAACAGAGAGTGTAGGACAGAACATTTTTATTCACCAAAACACAGCCACAAATCTTCCATCTATGTCGTTCATAACTGCATTTGCAGCCATTATCTATAAGTACGTAGCCAAATGAGCCATTGAGAAGGATCTAAAAAACTGAAAAAAAACTCGAAAAGTGAGCCCCACAACAGGCCACACCGCTTCTGAAATGCTCCCTGCCGGGTGTGAAACAGTGCACAGGATGGAAGGAAACCCGGTCACAGATGCCGCGCTGCTTCAATCATTTGTCAATCATTTTAAAAATCTATTCATCGTTCAAGCTACATTTCCATAAATGTGCTTGTTTTTTGTCTACCACTGTAATATTATTTGGTATAAACAATCCATATTTCCGCAATAAATCACTCGGTTGCCATTCTTCACCTTCACCCACCCTCGGCCTTCCACACGGCTGGCATGCGCATGAAATTACACTTATTTTACTTAATTGCAATAATTAATAAATAGTTTACCGTGAGCTTAACCAGCTTTTTGTTAAACATTTTTCAATAATTTTTTTTTCCCCCCATCAGCAATCGCTTTAGTTTTCATCACATAAATTATAGTGTGTTGCTGTAGTCTGGTTTTCTCTTTTTTGGCATGACCCAAGAGAAACGGAGCCAAAAATAAGAGAACCATTCTGAAACCACTGTCCATTCAATACCCACCCTAAACAATGTGGCAACAGGCTTTATCCCACTTAGGTATTATACAGGTTATGTCTGTGTGCTCCGGGTTTTTTATTACACTGGTGCCTTGTCAGTCATATTGTTGATGTTGAACAAATGTTGCAGCAGAGTGATATTTGAAACTCCAATTACCTGTGATTAAGATTAGCATGTTATTTTGTCTACTCATTGTACCATTTGACAGTTTCTGACCAGACTGGGTGTTTTTGCTGGACACACACTGGAGTTTGTTCCTACGTAAACCGTTCGTCTTGTTGCATGATTGAAGACTGATAGTTGGTGTTGACCTTGAAGCATGAACACAAATCGCTGCCGATGTGTGTTTGATTAATGATGAGCAGCAATGTGGCCTCACAGCTCACTGCCGTGACTTTTCTTGAAAATCTGCTGATTGCTTAACAGAAGAGAGACGACCTTTTATCCTATAGAAGAGACGTATGTCATCCACAACAGCCTTCCTGTTGCTCTAACATCAGCAGCTTGATTTGTGGCTCTTTTGAGCTCGAGGTGACAGGAGAGGGCAGGAATGTAGTTAGAAAGGCCATCAAACTGAAAGATAGTAGTTAGTGACAACAGCTGGAGAAGGTGGTGTGTGTTCTTTGTGTAGGACCTCAGGGCATCATCAGTCAGCATCCAGCTTGTCACAGGGTGCAGCAGGGAGGCAGGGGGGAGAAAGGGGAGATGGAGGGAGATCACGTGTTGGGCTCATAAATCAAAAGAAAAGGGCATCAGAGCAGATTGCCATGTTGACACTGGGGGAACTGTTTGAACTGAGACTCCCGGGGTGTTTCGAAACTCCAGTGCAAGTTGGAGTACATCTCAACGAAGCACTCGTTTTGAACAAATGAACTTGCTACGCTTAAACCGAAGCTTGTTAATTTGAAAACAAAGCCTTTAGTGTCTGCTTGAGCATAAATATTGGAAGCTTGGCTGTGTGCAAAGGTATAATTTAATTAATTCTACAGATGAAGCTAAAAGTGCAGCTACCCTTACACCTCATTAAAACACTGTTTGCTTATTGTACAGAGATCCAGTAATTGCCTGAACAAATTACTGGTACCTCGTGATAAATGTGTGGAGGAAGTGAAACAACTGCTCCCAGTTAAGCAATAGCACATAACTTGGTGCAAAACTGCAACCTGTCATTTTGACACTTTGGCCTCTGCACAGATTTTGTGCTCTTTGTCATCTTTATCCTGGCTGTTGCTTTATATTTACCAGACAAACGCGAGGTTCCTTTTGTCGTCTCATGTAGTTCTTTGCAATAAAGCAGATGCATGTGGATATGTTGATGTGTTCCATTAGTATTTGGGTGTTTTGTCCATCTCTAATGTTTTAGTACATGACGGTGGCTTTGTGTAAAGAGACGGAACTCGACCTATAATTTCTTCACTGCAGCATAAAGGGCTTTGTTATTATTAAAAGATACACAAGTGGACTTGTGTATTTATAATAAAATCGGTTTGTCAGTTCTTATAATTTTTTGGCTTTATGTAAGCAGAATAACAGATGACCTGCATGAAAAATGACTTGTCTAAAGATTCTGCCTTTCTTAAATTATTAATTGTTTATATTCACATATTTCTGCCTAATAATGTTTTCTTTGAGGGTTTTTTTAAGAGTCCGATGTTAGTGGTGCAGCCAGTGCAACCTCAGGTTAGTTTTAGAATAAACAGTTTTGGTCTCCTGTGTTTTATGTGAAATCTCTTCTCTAATTTAGTGATTGTTAGTAGATCTCAGTAAGCACTTTATCTTTTCACTGTAAAGTCCTCTGAGCCTTTATGGCTCGTGATACAATATATAAATAATATCACATTAACTCCTAACATTGCAGCTCCTCATAACTGTTAGCATCAGTGTTTTTTTTTTTTTTATTTTTTTTTTTTGCTCTTACCTAATTTATTTGGAGCAGCTAAATGTGTCAGAGCATCCAGCACAGCTTGGCCAGTGAGGTGGCGCTTTCCCGCCGCTTGTCGAGTGTGTAACGCCACATTTTGTAGTGGAAAGAAAGTCTCTACCAGCCAGCAGACTGTGGTCTCTGCAACTGTGTGACTTCACAGGCTGCGTGTCTGAGCCGAGAGATTTACAGAAGCACATTAACTGCATGAGGCACCAATGTCAGCACACCGATCGTCTCCTCGTTCATTCCTGATGAGAGACCGTTTCACATGTACTGCAGAGCAGGACTGTTTGGTGGAAAATTATTCCCAGCATTGCCGTCAGCACAGCGATTTTACTCTCCGTGCCTAAATCTGAATAACACACGGGTCAAACCTCATTATTAACAGCGCCAGTCTGCTGTAGTCCAGGTTTAAGACCTTGTGTTTCAACTCAAACCTCAACTAATGTTTTTTTTTTTTTTTTTTTCATCAGTGAATTCAGTTAATTCTTTTCTGGAGTAATATTTGCACCTACGTAATGTCAGTAAGTGCTGTGACACACCGAGTCGAGCTTTTGTATTGTGTCCTGCACTGTCGAACCTCCATCCACAACTTTGCAGCCAGTTAAGCACGTTGAACCACCATTGGTTCCCTTAGCGAGAGGCTGCTGTGATTGGATGTTCGACTACGAGAATCAGTGCGTGAGAAGAGATGACGGCATTAAAAACGCCTCCAGCACCATTTATAACTTCAGTTACAAGTAGTTGTAATAAGTTTGTTTTAAAAACTTCAGAAAGCGAAAATTGTTCAGGATTTGTACGTTTTAGGTCGTCTGCTTGGTGCGTCACAGCTCTAAAATACACAAAGCTAGTCACTTTTCTTTAAATGAAGATTTTGAAAACAGGACAATATTTACAGTAAAGAAGCTGGAACCGATTAATTTTTACAACGAGACAAAAAGCGCTGCTCAAATTGCATGAGCGCTTCCCTAAAGTAGACGAGAAACCCATGGGTTTTTCAACAGGCTCTGAAGTTTCCTCCCATAGTGACATTGATAGCTTCAAGTTGCTCTCTCTAACTAACTAACTCATGAAGACCATCCTTTGTGACAGATGTGCACCCCTCCCATGGCCTACTGAATAACTCAAACCCTACAAAAAAACTTTTTTTTTTATTTTTTTTAGATGTATCAGAATTACACGAAAGAGAGAAAAATTTCATATTCGGTCCAATTTCAGCTCCTCTGTCAAGTGCTGCACAAATTCAAAATGTCATCTTTTAACACCGGGGAACTTTCTAACTCCATCCTGATGCAGCATCTCTCCAAACACTCAGCTTAATTATAAAGAAGTCATTTTAAGTGGGAGCTGTTAGCTGTGACTAGGTAACAAAAAAGTCTTTAAAGAAGAGGACTGAATTTTAATCTTTTGATTTTCAATGGCAAAATATTTCTTTAACAAGTTTGCTCCCAGTGTCAAAATGTTGTCTTAGAGAGTGAAGAAACGTTAATATAAACATAATTTACTGGTCTTAGAACGTTATTTAATACGCCTCTGTTTCAATCGAGCTTGCTCTCATCATGGGTTCAGATTGTGGCAAACATTTGTACGCATTTGGTAGCTGCCAAACAGTGTTTATGACACAACACAATTATATTTTTTTTTAGCAGCAATTTGTTGAAGCGGTGATCTGTTTGAACAACAGCATGTGCAGTGCAGGTGTACGGAACTTGATGTACTCAATAGATCGGCTTGAATGGTCCCAGCTATCAAGTATTTAAAATAAAAAGTAACAAGTAGTGATGTCGCTCTTGTCCTTTCAGTGGATAAAAAACCATCCAGTGAGGCTGTTGCTGAGTATCTGGAGGGAAGAAAGAAATACGAAGAGCTCAGGAAACAAAAACTGAAGAAAGGCTCAGGCAGAGAACAACAGGTGAAACATGGTCTTGACATGGATGTGGTTTCAGCCGAGGATTTCTGTCTTTGCTGACATGCTTTTTTTTGCTTCGCAGACGCTGGCTCTTCTCAGTAGCTTCAAGTCCAAGTTGTCGTCGGCCATCACTGAAGCTCCAGAGGAGGAGGAGGACGTGGAAGAGCTGGCAGAGGATGACGACAAAGGATGGCGAGTAATGTTGTGTAGCAGTGCATTGTTTTGACCATGTCTGTGGTGAAATATTTAAAAAGCTTAAGCTGGTGCAGGCATGACGGCCCACTCTGCTTCGCCTCGCGCCTCCTCTCCCTGCTTTACCGTCTGCTACCCTCCACCACACTCGGCGCAGTCTTTCAAGTATGAGTCGTTATTAACAGACAAAGAAACAGGAACTACAGTAAGACGAGTACAAGCCCCAGAATAAAAACCTAAATCCAAAATTTGGCCTTTGGCCTCCTAAACATTTGCATTATTGTACAATGAAGAAAAAAAAGAGGATATTCTGTCGGTCAATTGACTGTGTCCCCTAGCAAAGGACTAGTAGAGAATCAAAGACGGTTTATTCTCTACGCTTTGAACACTAGTAGGCTTGTGAGCCCACCGCAGTTCTTGTTCCTCCTCAAGAGTTGAAGAAACATTTTGGCACTTACAATGTTTTGTCGACAGTGAAGTTCAAGCATGACAAGTTGGCACAAAAAGGCCTTTTCATTAGCCTCCGCTGGGTTTACATTGTGTTATTCTACTCATACACCGGCTAAGAAAAGATTGTGAGAGAAAGCTTTCGTTAATAATGGTAAGATCAGTGCAAATGAGACCTTAAACTGCTCAGCCTCTCCAGAAAGATCCACAGAAAAAGGATGAACTTGACCCATTGTCAGACCTGAAGCTCCCGTCAGGTTCTGATAAGTGATGTGAAAGTTCAGGTTGTATGCATGTGTATGTCAAATTAGGATTTCAACCTGCAGCCACCAGATTGGCCATCAGGAAATCAGCCCTGACGCTGTGTTTTCCTCTCATACTCTCTTTTTCACCAAAGATCTCAAAGTCTAACGACACAGAGTGAGAGTTTGAAATGAATACCATGTGTTTGAATTGGAGAAAAGTGTCTGCGCGAGAGAGTTTTAGAATAACAAAATCTGTAGTTGCTATTAGTCTCAAGAAGCCCCCTTGAAGTGTAAGTCTTTCTCTGTGTGTGTGTGTGTGTGTCTGTGGGGTGGGGGGGGGGGCTAATGAATTTGCCGTTTGGAGTCTCTCCAAGCTGTAGACACCTCACTGCGCTGCCCCCGCCAGGTAAGGTGAGGCGGGAGGGACAGGGGCAGTAGCATAGACGTCCTAGACAAACACTAGTGGGAAATCGGTGCCAGTCTAGCAGCACCGCGAACAGAATGTGGGTTACAATAGGTCAGACATTGAAAGTCAAGTCTGGGCCAGAGGAGGTAAACTATTCCATCTGTGTCTGTGTCTACATATTCTGACTCTCCCTTTTCAGCCCCCCTCCTCTTCCTCTGGGTCTCTGCTAACACACACAAACTCAATGCAAAGGGCCTGCCCTCGCCATCCCTCCTTTACTCTTCAGTCCCCCCCCTCCCCTGAAAAAAAAAAAAAAAAAAAGACAAAGAAATGTAAACAGAGGAAAGGCTTCTGTGGTCTCACATCATGGCAGCACATTGTGGTTTCGATAAGCCCTGAACGCCGGGCTTCCACACATTATGCCTGCGAGGCAGCCCGGCCGGCGGGCTGTCATCGCTGACACTGCTGGACTAATGATCTGAGGTGGCCCACTCGCACAGCAGGAGTCGTCAGGGTCTGCCAGTCTAGCTCTGACTTTCTGGATGAGCTGTCACAAGTCCTGTCGATTTCAAATGAACACAGGAGAGAGTGCAGAGCAAACACGCAGCCAAACTGTGTACCCAGCCAGAGACAGACGCATACCACATGCTATACATCAAACACAAATGATTTTTAAGTACACAATGGAGAGTATGCAGTTTCTTTATTTAATACCACCAGTTGAAACACATTGCTACACGTGAGTCCAATCTACACACCCAGACATATTTAACACGAGGTCATGTAAATGTTTTCATTCTGCAGCAGATAAGAAAGACCTGCTGATCATCAACTTTAAAGAGGCTTTGAAGCTTGGGACAAAAGGCGCCGTGCAAACCCTTAGGCACTAAATGCAAAGTGACTTTCCCATGTTAAAATATCTAGTCCTCCGGATGACATCACTTGGAGGAACTTTCAGTTCAGATTATGTCACCGTGTTGCTCACACAATGGAGTTTGTCATCATGGTCCTGCGTTTGCAGAGCTCCTCCAAAGGACAGGCTCTGGACTCATAATGAGTCCTCCTCCGGATGGTGTCGTCTGGAGGAGAGGCTCAACCTTTTCTCCCCGGGGCTGCCGCTCACCTTAAGACCCAGTGCCCCCTCTGACTTCCGTGATTATAAAAGCGTTCATGCTGTAGACTTGTCACTCCTGAAGACGCAGAAACCCTTTCAGTGGGGGGAAATGTGCAGTGCCTGACAGGGAGGACCTGGTGCTTCAGTCTTTTTGGATTTGAGGAAAAGGAACTGACTGGGGAAATGAAAGACACAGTAGCCTCTGTTCTCTGGGGACTTAGTCCTTTTCTCAGGACTAATGTCATCATACTGTATTTCTTACTTTTCTGCTTATGTAGCACTTTTATCCAAAGGGCTTTACGATGTTGCTTCTCATTCACCCGTTCACACACACACACTCACACACCGATGGTGGAGGGGGGGTTCAGTATCCTGCCTGAGGATACTTTGACACGTAGCCGGGACCGGGAATCGAACCACTTATCCTGAGCTACACCAGTCTTACTTATGCTGAAAGAAATCATTAAAGTACCTGTAATTCTGTGTTGTGTTTTTTTTTTTTTTACTGGAGATTAAAGTCCATGAGTTTTAATATAGTAGTCGACTGCCCGTCCAGATGCAACCATGTTGTTGGCCACGTGTGATCCTGTGTTTTTAAATTCCAGCAAGGCTTAAAATCTGTGTGTTCAAAACACTCTGTGTGACTTTGGCTGAACGTGGTTGTATATTAGCTCCCCACAGGCAGCAATATAGAATATTTAAAAAATATTTTGGGTTTAGTCTGCAGGACAAAGTTCAGCCAATAATCATACACCCATATCCGTTTATTTATTCTTTCATTTACTCCGGCTTCCTGTGTTCTGCTATTATTAACTTTAGGCTGCACCAGTCAATATTTTAATGTAGTAACGGCCTCCTCTGCTGCTCTTAGCTCTACAAAGTGGTTTAGCCTCTTTTCGTGCATTGTTTGCAGCTACAGAGCTAGTTATTTTCAGCAAATTAAGAAAACGACAACTGATAAACCCACTGAGCTCTACCTGGTAAAAAGACTGTGAAAGTAGTGAAGCATCTGAAAATGACTTCTCTTCTGGAGATTGTTGGAGCCTCAAAGGAAGTGACTGTTTATGCTATAGGTCTGTAAGCTGTGTAAATTGTTAACTTGTTTGCCGACAAAAGTAGTACGATCATTTTCTGTGATGTGTTTTCACCTTGTTTGCAAAGTGCCCAAAAAACTATAAATGCAGCTTTGATTCTGAATGTTGATAACATTCAATTAATCAGACATATATTCATAGTAACTTTCCAGTCACCATTTCTAATGTATGTATGTAAATATGAATATGCTTTGGTACCTGCAGAGAGTTCACTGCCCAAACCGATCACACTTATTATTCATAAACTTGGCTAAAGTGAGATTTTTTTATTTTTTTGGATTTCATTATCAGTTTTAATTCATGGAAAATGGAGCTGAAAAAAAATATATGAACTACTGAAAAGTTAATACCTTAGTTTTCAGCCTGTCACCTGCCGACATGACAGTCATAAAGTAATGCATCGATTCACGGCACAGGCCAGTGTGCTACACTGTTTTCATTCCTCTATTGTGTGATGGTTGTTTTTTTATTTCACATTAAAGGCCTTAATATTCAGTTCCAGTGTTTTAGTCAGAGCCAGTGTGTTTTTAAGTGACATATATCTGGCTCCAGTGTGAACAAAACCCGGATTGTGCCATCTAAACATGTCGTGTGAATGTAGCCGGCGCACTAAGAGCAAAGCGGGACTAAGCTTTAGTCAAAGGTCATCAGCTGTGTAGACATCACAGCAGATGATTTAGTTTGTCTACTGCTGCTATGGTTTAAAATCTATTCCTCCTCTCTCCGCCTGATTTAGGATGGGCCATGTTCTGCAGTTTGATGAGCAAAGCAGAAAAGTCAAGGATGCCAACATGCAGGACGAGGACACCTTTGAGATCTATGACCCGCGCAACCCCGTCAACAAGCGGAGGAGAGAGGAGAGCAAGAAGATCATGAAGGAGAAGAAAGCCAAGAGGTGAGCGCAGGAAAACTGAAGGTCAGGTCCTGTGCAAGCCGAGTGACTCGAGAACCGCTGGTTCCGCTTTCTACAACAACCGTCCTGTGACTCAAACATCTGGACTGAAGATGCTGATCTGAGCACATACTATCCCTGTAATTTGTGATGGAACGGCTTCTCCACGCGGAACAGCTGCACCCAGACTAAGCTCAGTTATTGATCAGCATCACCACTGTGGCCATGGTAATGACTGAGGCTGTGATGTGATTACTTGAGAAGTTGTTAACTTTTATATGCCGGTTATTAACGCCACTTATTTACTCCTCTATGTGCTTTAATGCGAGCAATAGACTTTGTCAGGACAATAAATTACGTTTGTTAACAAGTGATGATTTGACTTCACACTGTTTGCTTTTAATTGGGGAGACCTGATTTAAGTGCATTGTCCTTCTCCTCTCTCATACATCCATCAGGCGAACAGAATCATAGTAATACGATTCATTATGATGCTGTTCAGTTCAACAGCTGACTGTCACCTTTGCGCTAAATCAGCTACAATATAACTGTCATAACAGCTAAGCCTGTTTCAGGTATGAACTCTGGATGTACTACGACATTGTCGTACTAGAGGACACATCCACCCCCTCCAGACAAAGTCAGGAGAAAGTCAGGATTCCAGTCCATGTGTGAAAGGGGCTTTAGCCATCAGAATTTCATTGCATTGGTGACCACAAAGGGACCAGTTGCTTTAAAGAATGTATTTCCAAAGTCACGTACTTGTATGCTCCAAATTAAACACGTTTGCTCCATAATGACAAGCGAGTCGAGATTTGTTGACGTGAATTATCATTTTGTGCCACGAATGACTGGTTTTAGTTGTTGATTGTGTAATGCCGTTTTTGCAGCCCCCCACGTGGGGAAGCATTTGTTCGAGAGGAATCATTTCCTCGCATTATTTTGGCCAAATTTTTGCGTCCTGTTCCAGATGCTATAAATACTATCTGCCACAAATAGTTTCTCTGTTTTTAGACCGATTCAATCAGAAGAACCATCAGAACTCTAGGAAACCGAACTGAATGAATGAGACCAACCTCGTCTAAATCGGACAAGAAACGATGCCTGTGTGTGTGTGTGTGTCTGTGTGTGTGTGTGTGTGTGTGTGTGTGTGTGTGTGTGTGTGTCGGAATGTAAAAGTGTTTTTTCATTAGATTAATCATTCAGGTTTTTAACTAAACGTCATTGATTATTTTTCATTATAGACCAGACACTGCTGCAGATGGTGTCCTCTAAAATACTATTTTACCCTGAAGCAGAGACCGAGGGAAGTTTAACACCCTTCATGTATATGTGCTCCCAAAACCAAAGCAAGCAAGGGGGACTCTCCCTGTCTGCGCTGCCACATTCAGATTTTAAAAAAGAAAAAGGACATAAAATGCACTTGTGGTGACTGGAGTTGTATTTCACACATACCATCAGTTTCACAGTGGACCACTCCTGTCCCAACCTTTTTATACATTAGCCTATATTTGTCATGTGGGGGAAGCAGTGCGAGAACGAGTGGTTTGTCAAAGTAGAAAAGCAGCACTGGTTACTTCTATATATAATATGTTGGAATAACCGAAGCGGAGCAAAGTGGTATCAGACTAATTATAGAAAACAGGAGGTTAATGACTGGCCTGGAGCATCCTCTCATCTCTGACTCAATGTTTGGCAGATATGAGGAGATTATGCTTCACAATAGCAGTTTTCCATCAGATTAATTTCATTTAGTTAAATGAGAAGATCAATACCGTTTCTTTGTGTTTCTGTAAACTAGAGCCAGGAGCTTAGCTTAGCGTAAACAGACAGAAAGCCAGGCTTTGTCCAAAGGTTCAAGTGCTGCAGGATCTCCAAAGTTCACTTGTTTTAAAATTGTCTTTTGATATTTCAATAGATGCACAAATCAAAGTGTAAAGTTATTAGCTGTGAAGGGAACTTTCCTTCCTACTGATTTCCAGTTGTTATGCCGGGGTAAGTTAAACAGCATCATAGTTTTCATTTAGCTCGCTCGCAAAAAGAAATTAATTAAGCAAAGAATAAAATTGAATAATTCCTCTAATACTGATGCAAAAATCAGTCATGAACTAAGTAAATATCTTCCACACTGTGCTGCTCACTTTACCATGGAAGCAGTCAGAGCTTGTAAAAAATGTAAAACTTTACCTCACTGGTGGTTTTAGGGGTTAAATGATCTGTGTGTGTGTGGCTCCGTTTCACCAGCAGCACACCATTGCACTTCTGGTATTATGCTTAAATGTTCATATGGAGCAGGAAGGAGAGTTAATATAACATTATGAGCCCCGCTCGACCCGAGCTGCCGCAAATCTAAACCAGGTGATACGGTGATCTGACTGTGGGTTTCTGGGCCCGGGTCAGGTTCAAATGTGCCACTGATGCATAACTGGACTGAAATCTGCAGCACTTACTCTGTTCGGAAACGCATCCTAAAATGCAGGATGCATTCGGGCGCGTTTTTGAAGGTGCAGCATTTTTAATCTTCAGATTTTTTCTTTTTTATGAACCAAACGCGCTGTTTGCTGAAATAAATGTGTTTGAAAGGCGAAGCAGGGTGACGGACATCTTAACCTTTGTAATATGTCTTTGAAATTCAAGCCTTCTTTTGCGACAGGGATTAGTTTCCCCCTCTCCGCTTTCTACTCTCGTGTCACAGAACCCATATATTTCCATTTAACTTTTAACTCTAAATGGTGTTTTGGTTGCTGTAACTCATGCAGCATGTTGGCCATGAATCCTGCGTCCGCGGGTGATTCCCCAGGGAGGGCGCAGAAGAAGAGAGCTCGCTAAGTAACACGCATCCACAGGAGGGATACTGATGAGTTTGTGAGATCAAAGACGAGAGGGTTTGGACAGGCACCACACATTTTTATGGTTAATGGCTGGTCACTCCCAGATGTCAAAGGACAGCGCAGAGGGTCCATTTGTCTGTGCTGCAGGTGTCCTCAATGCCTCCCAGCTTCAAACCACATTAACCTGTAGGTGCAATTGTTCCACTTTGAAGAGAATCCTTCCTGAAGTAACTTCAGTAAAGTAAATGATGGACACTTTTCGTATTCGTGTGATGCAAAGTTTGCAATGGCGTTTGCAAGGCATTGTGGGATTCCAGGCACAGCAGGACAGAGCTGTGGGGGGGATCAAAGAGAAGCAGTCACAACTTTCAATAGTTTAACTTTCACTTCACGGATTTACGTTGAATGTTTGCACATTTTAAGTGTATTTCAGTGGCGAGTGGGAAACCGGTGGCATTTTTGCTTCATTGTCAAAAAGGGGGTCCGATTTCAACAGAGCCGGGCTTCGTACATGGGCAGCCCTATTTAAGCAAGCGCTTCACTGATCGGTACGAGGGGGCTCACACTATGGAGGTCAACCTGCTTTTCCAGAGCTCCCGCGGATGACATCATCTGTACTCCTAATGATGAAGTCCTAGTGATGTCATCTGGAGGAGTTTTTCAGCTAGAGGCAGAGAAATATTTTAAAATAGGGACGTTTATTGTACACTTAGCAAGTAAGTTGGTGAAGTTGCCCTTTAAATACTGGAGAATTCTCTGCTGTGTCCACACATCCATCTGTCAATCAATCCAGACTTACTATCACCTTTTGTACAGATTAATCAAAGGGCTTTGCAGGTTATTAACTTTATACAAATTTACCAAACAAAGACAATAGAAGATTAAAAACAGTCAAGACAGTGATAATAATGCCCACTTAAGATGATTTAAAACAAATGAAAATTAAATTAATAATAGTTGAGAACAGCACAACAAAACAAGAGCAATAAGAGCATGAGACAAGATTCAAGATAAAAATAAATGGAAAAAAGTTCCAGTCAAGGAAAAATGATAACACATTCAAAACAACAAATAAAACCTAAAAATAATAATAATAAGTAAAAGATCAAATATATCACACGTACATGAATGCACACATGAGAGTTGTTAATCCAAAGCCAGGCTACAAAGGTGGGTTTGAGGTTTGAGGTTTGCACGTGGCCTCACTCGCACGTTACCCGGACTTTCGGGTTCATCTGGCCTGGACTCGTCAGTACCTGGGTCAGGTGTGTTCAGTCGAGCAGAAGCTGGCAGAAAGTGTTTCAGGGACACACTTGACAAATTGAACGTTCTCTTTAACGGAGGGTGAATCGAGGCCCCTTACTCCTTTTTAATTTGCTTTACTTGGATAAATGTCCACATGTCACTGATGATATTTCACAGCTACTTTATGAGATTTATTTTCAATGCAGTCCCACAATATTCTGCAAAATGTGCTTCTTGTATTACACCGGTGAAAAATTAACCTCTGTTAGTCCGAGATGATAAAGTCGTACAAAGACGTCTTTGTGTGGCGCCGTGATGTGAGTCCCACCGTGAAAAATGACATGCCGGTGCAGAGAGATACCAGCAGAGAACAGCCTGGGTTCTAGCACATTAACAATGATGTATTCAAATCTGCTACGTCTGGCCAAACGTGAGTTCTGAGCAGTGTTTGTCCATGAAATTACCGACACCACAGAAAGCGGACGGGACCGACCGGGAATGAATACGGTGCCTCAAGAAGTGAACACGCAGACGGAAACTAGTCTAAACAATAAATTAAGCCCAGGACTACGACTTAGACCAAGGTTAAATTCAAAAAACAAACCTCAGAGATACTTTACCTCAAACTGAGAGAATATTTAGCATTGAGTTACATGGAAGGCAATTCTGGTCGGACTTAAAAATCAAATATTTCCTTTTAAGGTCTTAGGGAATGTATTCCATATTGTGTGACAGCTTATTAGAAAAAGACTGTGGTTTGGCTTTAATGTAGTCGCTGGTGCCAACCGCTCATAGTAGCTATACAGTAAATGTGGTCATTGACGAACAATGAGAATGTTCTATTTATTCTGAGGCCTGGAAACACACTGCACACACCAGACACAGACACGTTCTCTGAACAAGCCCCTACAGATTCTGCTTTGGACAAGTGGGTACGACTGGAGGTCAGTGACCGAAGCGCTGACCTGCCCCTCGGGCAAAGTTCAGAACAGTTTCAACCAGTTCAGACAGACACTCGCGTTTACAGGGCACAGGTCAACTTTCTGCGGAGTTGGGACCCTCTGTGTGAGGGATGTAGGTGTAGAAAAACCTCGAGCGGCAGGTTTCACCTCTTCGAACAGCGTGTGCTGCGTTCATTTCACTTTCATCGAGACCATTCAGTCTGGTAATTCGGTAAGTTAGTGACTCTCGTCGTGCTCTCCTGGACGTAGAATCTGAAGGGGGTTCAATTTCATCAGCCGGCTGCAGTCTTTCTGTGCAGACTTTGCATGTTCTCCGGGTGCTTGTGTGGGTTTCCTCCAGTTGCCCCCCGCAGTCCAAAAAACGTGCATGTTAAGTTGACTGGTGACTGAATTGTCGGTAGGTGTGAATGTGAGTGTGAATGGTTGTCCGTCTGTCTGGTGTTAGACTGGACACCTGTCCAGGATGGACCCAGCCTCCCCGTGACCCTTTAGGGTCAATTGTAATTGTGATTTAGACGCCAGACAAGCAAGACAACATTACTAGAATTAACTCCACCAATCAGACATAATATTACATGACATCATGACATTATGACATTGTGACAGCAGCTCTGCCATGAATTCTACACTTACAAGGTTATAATTTCTCAGGTGATAACTGTACTTAGTTTATTATTGAGGTCATAATGGGAGGTGCTGGCCATCTTCTTCCTTTTTAAATAGAGTGTAAATCGACTTGGGTCGCATTAAATTGCACCAGTGTTCATAATGTTCTGCCTGATCGACGCGTATGTTTAACATTCAGACCAATACTGTGGACATTCTGTCATGACACAACAAGTGTTTCAAATTTTGTTACCTCGTTGCTGATGGAGTCAAAGGAGAAGGGAATAATATGCGAAAAGGTAAATCTGAATAAAAGTTTTGATTATTTTTTATTTTTTTGGGCCATAAAGTTTAACAAATCCACATTAGCCACCTGGTGACATCTGCTTTTTGTTGTTGTCCCCCCCAAAAAAATTCCCATCCAGACGCTAAAGCAAACAGTGACTTATCTCTGCTCAGAGTTTAGGGCCTGTCAGTCCGCAACCTGGATTAACCTGTTTTGTCTGTGCTAAAGACCCCTGTTGTTGTCCAAAACTTTTAAAACATTCCAACGCTAATCCGGGTTGCAGACATTACCCATGAGCAGAGGCAGTGCATTGTGGGTATCAGTGTCTGTAAAATACAGCTCTTTTAGAAAATGATTATGCTTTAAAAAAAAAAAAAAACAGTGTAGACGGTCGTTCACCTGATGTTTCTCATCTCACATTCTGACATAAAATCAGCTGAATTATCGCCGTGTGTGATGTCGATTTTAAAATACGTCAGAGACGAGAGTAAGCAGAGACAGCTCTGTTCTCAGGCTCCTGAACTGGCTGATGAATCATTTCATTAGGAGGAGACAGTGGAGAGGGTCCACCAAGGACAGCTAACGCACACCATAAGTTAGGACAACTTATTCCTCCATAAAAAACTTCATCTCCGAACATAATTACAGTTACAAGCTACTAGGAGAACATTTTTTTTAAGAGGGTTCACATTACCGCAGACCCTCAATGTGCCTCTTCATGTCCTCAGTACATCCCCGTATTATACCATGACTCACCTTTTTTCCCTGTCCAGACTGAAGGACATGTTGGCTGTGAAATGGAGACGACGTTACTGAACAGGCTAATAACCAGGAGCCTTGTAGTGTTCTGCACCATTATCATTTGTCCTCATTAGCCCACCGTCATTTATCTGTTGTGGGCAGTTGGAGCTGAGGAGGTGAAATCACAACATAACTCATTCTTGATGGGTTTCATAATGTCCTGCGGAGACGTCCTTAAGTGTGCTGTGTACAGGGAATGCTGATCTAGAGCCGCGTCCACCCAAATGATGACACACGCTCAATATGATCCAGTCTCATCCACAACCAAGCAGAAGCTCCTGGCCCAACTCCATCGGCCTAAGTGATTGGCTATTGATTTTTTTATACACTCAATCCACTTACCTGCTGTCTTTCCTGCTGACAGACGATATTATGGAAACAAAGCAGCATCTCTTAAAGGTGACCCAGCTCCCCGTTGAACCACAACGCGAATGGTAGCGACAGCGTGAAGATTTCAGTGTGTTTGAAAGCAATAAACACTTTGTGGACGACCCTTCCGAGGACTTTACTTGAATGTTCCTCATCTTGGAAGGTGTTGTGGGAAAAAATATAAAGCACATTGCACACATTGTCCGTGCACGTTCAGCTGTGGGAAAGAGCAGCGGGGCTTAAACAGGACAGAGCCCTGTAGATAACAGGTGCCGGAGTCGCGACCTTCCAGTCCCAGGCCGGCATTCCTGCCTGTCAGACCTCCCCGGCCCTGTGCATGCATCGTCTCCAGCCACACCATCTGGATGCGTTTGTCCTGCTGCACTGTGTTCAAAGCGTCCGAAGCACTTCAGCCACTCATCGACGACTCTGCGGTACCACAGCATCTTTGCTTAAGAATGATAAAAGCCCTTAGAGAGCTATGTTGTTCGTCGCTATGCTAATCCTCACACCTCCCACTTGGATAGTGTCCATTGTCTTTAGGCTTAGAGCTACTGGATGCCCTCAGGGCCCCAGCCAAGGCCCCGGGGCTTCAAAAGCTGGAGGGAGGCAGATGATCGCAACACAAGAAACTCAAATGTGACATTTAACATTTTGCAAAAACGTTTCCAGCATTTGAGCACGACTGCCGTTTGTGCACGCTTTCATGCATCCTGCTAATTGTGGCCCGATTGCGGCTGCATCTCTGTTTCGTCTTCTACCTTGCTGATAAGAGTACTGGCCGCTGTGAGTTTCCATTTCCAAGTGCAGGATCCTGGAGAAGGGAAGAAAGCTGTTCTCCATCTTCTCTACACCTCACAGTGTGTTATCACACTGCAGCCGGTGAGCTCCAGGTCTCAGGGACTTGAAAGACTGGGAAGTCACCGTGTCACTTATCTGTCAATAACACTCTTCAGAAGTCTTGGTTTTAAACAATTCTTCTGAAAGTGTCGCACTTGAATTTAAAGGTCCTTGTCACACCGGCATTTAAAACACAGGTCGTTTAAATTCTCCACGAAGGGATCAAGATTTGTGGATTCACTCGTGGACGTAAATTAAAGCCCTTTTGCATCAGTTGGGTCCACTGTGTTGGAATTTGACCCCCCACCATACTCCAACAGCAACCCGTCAAGATGGTGCTGAAATGTATTTTTGACCAAAATGATAGGAAGGAGTAAACAGAACAGTAGCGAGTACTACATTTCGCTGAAGTTTACCAGCAAGCACTGTGAGTACACTCATGTCACCTCCAAGAAATATACAGTTTAATTCAGCCTAAATATGCTCGTTTGCATGTAAGAAGGAAGGAAGAAAACACTTGGCAATTCAGAGATAAATACCAATAAATGCTGTGACATGTGTTTTCATAAACGTGATCTTCCTTCCATCCCTGCATATCACCTGGATGCCTCTTGGCTGAGCGTACAGGCTCTGCACTTCCGTTTGTCAAGAAAAACCTGATGTTTGTGTGTTTAGTTTACAACGAGCTGTCGTCAGCATACGCGCAAACACAAACGTGTTTTGTGTAGAGCCACTGCAGATATGGGAGCCGTTGGCTTAAACATCCACCTTCCCCCTTTTCTCTCTTCGTCTCCCTCAGCTCTGCAGGTTAGGACTAATGTAATCACAGACCCCTGTAGATGGCCCAGCGCGGGGAGACAGAAGCGGGGCCAGACGTACAGGTATTCTAAACTGGTTACATTAGACCAAACAGGCCATTTGTCTCCCTCTGTAATTGGACACTGTGGATTAGAAGGAGACGGGAGCATTTTCCAGCCAAGCGGGCTAGTTACTGTTTATTTGGAATTAATTACCAAGGAGAGTGGAAACCTTGCAAACCTTAACCTAAGAGTAATCCCAGACCCTTGAGGCCGGGACGAGAGGAAGGAGAGTACCGCACACTGTGGCGTCAGAGCTGGGACAGTGGGGTAATGTGTGTGACACTGAAGTCCAATGCAGATTTGTCCATTGGTGAAACTAAACAACCACTGCACCAATGCATGGCACAACGCAGGAGAGGTGCTTCCTGGAACCACATTGGGAATGATATGCTCAATCCTGACGCGGTTTCATAGTCCGACAACACACATGAAAGTGGGATGGGACAGCAAAGTGACGACGACTTAAGGACCCCGTGACAGTGTTTATAGGCCCGTCTTTCCAAGCCAGTTGGTCAGAACTGATACAGTCATCTGGGTGAAAGGGGACACATCTTCAAAAACTACAAGCAAGTCCAGTTGCCACTGAACAGAACTTCATCCACGGAGCGTCGAAGAGGCTTCAAGAAGTGTTTGGACACCTTAATGAGTCCAAGTCCAAGCCAGACTCATCCTGGCTACATGTAGAAGTGTCCTTGACAAGACAACACACCCAGAGTTTCCTAGGTGGGTCAGGTGATCACCTTACATGACGCTAACTACTGCCAAAAGGGGCTTCTGCACATGGTGGGAGCAGAAGCGTCTGAATGATTTCGGAAATGAGAAAATTCAGTTGTTTCCCTTGTCCTGATGGGGTTTTAGCGCACATGAATTTAAATCGACACAATAACGTGTCCAAAAGGCCAGAACAGCTCTTACTTTAGAACTTCTCCGATTCAGTCACTCTAAACAGAGAGCGAATGACTGAATGTCTTCAGCAGCAGTGACGAGTATCGCGGTGCGATGCCATTAGCTGTTCTCATGCGGTGGACGCTTTCCCAGAGCTGAGTGAAAGGACAGGGGGTATAGATCCCCTTAAAGCCTGTGAGAACAGAGCATCCGCCCTGGCACCAGCACTTCTCATTTGATCCTTAGCGTAGGTTGAGAGGGGTTTCTCCCCCCCACCCCCCCCTCCTCCTCTCTCTCTCTCACAGGCATCACCGTGATCCTGCAAAGTTGCTCAGACATGTTTTGATGCCTTTGGACAAGACGGAGAAAACAAAATAAATGAATCCACTAACACGGAGTCCTGTTAAAAGCTGCTCTTTTATTGTATCTACTTTAAAAAAAAAAAAAAAAAATGTTGGTGAAGGGCTGTATCACTGCATTTTTTTCACTATGCTACACTTAAAAGTTTGCATGCAGTGAAATAAATGTACAAGTGAGACAATGCAATAAATTAGCATATAATTTACATTTGAAAAAAATTAGTAACAGTGTACCAACATTAATACTGAATATAAAATATATGCAACTAATCACATGATGCTTTTCATTTCTTTTGCACTTAAGGTACAGGTATAACCAATGTGACATTCAAACATCCAAGTTCACAGCAACGAGTACCAGTTTGATTGATTTCACGTCTCTCTTTCTGGAGGCTCTTTATCCCACAGCCAGCAGATAGGTTAGTCCAGGCAGTGACAAATGCTTCCCGGTGTCCACTGTCCTTTCCTAACTGCTTCAAAGTTGTGTAACCGATCAATTCTGCTCGACGTTGTCACACTGAAGGTGGCTACGAAAAAGTAGCAGCAGCAGCAAAATGAGAAATGAGTTGTTAACAGCTTTGATGAGATCCTCGCACACTCCTACATTGTCTGTCAGATTTCCTCCTGTACCTCCATAACAAGTCCCTTTCACAAGCCCCAAACCAGCACAAATGGCAACTGGGTAAAGGGATCAGTGAAAACTGGGTGAGTGTCCAGTTTGTTGGTACTACAAATAATATGCGTTTAACAATGAATCTTCCCAGTGTGAGGTATAAACAGATACAAACAAAACAATAGCATGACCAGCATTTAGAAACAGAGATATTGACAAGGATAGTATTTCATATTGTTTGGACCCAGCCTCCCTTTTATGCACACTGGAGAGGGCTGGGTAGAAGCACCCACTCGATAGCACCAGAAGCCTGGGAAGGCCGTAACCCTTGGAGCAGAGCAGGAGGAAAAGAAGAGGTAAACACAGTACTCCATGGAAATCAAAAAACACGAAAATAGAAAAGGGTGGAAAGCACCATTCAGTTGGCTGTTTGTCTTTTCGCAAAGGGACAAAGATGATGAGAGTAAGAGGAAAACGGGACATTGGTAACTTTATCTGAATAGAGGGGGGTCTGACGTCCAGATATGTGGACTGGCAACAAAACCGTAATAAATGTGGTGTGTGTGTGTGTGTGTGTGTGTGTGTGTGTGGCACTAAACCATTACTCAAAACAAATAGTTTGACATTGTGGGACACATGCCTATTCACCGACTTGCAGAGACTTCGATGAGTTAAGTCTGTCATGTCTGAGGGAAGCTACAGCCGGGAGATGTTGCTTAGCCCAGTAACTAGTATCTGTAGTCTTGTTGAAGCTTTCAAATTTAACGGATGGGTTATGTGCCAAACTATTTACACCATGACTAGTCTTTATGTTAAAGCTAAGCTGCATTTGCATATTCAGAAAACATGACTAATATTTCTCTTTCCAAATAAAAAAACTGTCCAAAGCATCCGACTAGTCCCTTTGAACGCTCATCAGTGCTGAAACCATGGAAACGCAACAAGCGGTTTCATAGAATAAGCTCCTTCAAAATGAATCCTTCAATAGTGAACTTAAAAGCTCAGAACGGGCCTGTTTAGTTCCCATGTTTCATGCAGCCCGGGCACCGTCCCACTACATGTTCGTACTACTTTGGACAATGGGTTCAATCTTATTTGCCAGTTAGGAACAAAGGCATCTGTTTGCGGAAAGACAAAAAAAAAAAAAAAAAAACACAAGTTAAAATCCTCCTCGTGCTATTTTCTGGTTCTGGATTAAGTTTTATATATATTATATGAGTCCTTACAGTATATAAGGGTTTAACATATGTTACAGTATGTAATATTTTCATTCCAGCACAGAGACGCTGGAATTCCATCACATTCCATTCCATGACAGTAGGCTACTATCTGACAAAAACATGACACTGTCTCAGATCCGTTGGGAATTGTACAATAAATATACAGTACACTGATGGGGGTTCTCTGTCGGAGTTTAGCTGTAACTTGGCCCAAGTATTTACATGACAAAAAAGTGCACCGAAGTTAAAAGTCTGCCTGCCAACAGCACCGTCATGGTTGTGCCGACGACAGGAATCCGACTCTTAGCTCCCACCCCAACCCCCTTCCCCTGCTCTGTTTGTCCGTCTCCAGGGTACATCCTCAGCGAGCGGTGTGTCCAGCACTTTGGATTCATAAAACAACAACAAACACAGAAAAAGACTAACAAAGATACCAATAATATTTATATTATTATTATTATTATAATAAAAAATAACATCACTAACAAATGAACCTCCAAGTTCCACTTCACAGAAGTGAAAATTTAAAAAAAAATTAAAATAAAAAATTGGGTTTTGCGTCAGCATTTCGAGCTGAGCAGTGGTTTGGATTCCACCATGATGGAGGGCAGGAGGATCAGGTGTGAGAAATCTGGGAAATCCGAACTTCCCACACCTCTTCCACCAGCAGATCCTTTCGCCTTTTACTGCTGTTTTCAGTCTGCCTTGTTTTTTTTTCTCTCCTCTCCCCCTCAGTGCTGCGTCGGCCTCCCTCCATTTTTCTTGCCTTTTCCACCCCCACCCCCTCCTCCGTCTCGCTCTCGCTACATCATGCTCCTGGGCTCCAGCGGTCAGTGTCCCTGGCAGGTCTTGCAGCACATCTGTCTGAAGTATGCTCTGCTGCAGAACTTGAACTTCAGCACCAGCGGGCAGTAGGCCACTTTGTTTACATCTTTGCATTCTGGAGAGAGAAAGAACTAATCTGGGTTAAACAGTAAAGAACTTTATTATGTTTGAAAAAAAATGCCTGATGTTTTTTGGCATTTCCTTTTAAGAGCTGACCTGCTTCTAGCCCCAGTGCCTCTCACATCACTGCATTTTCTTCTTCTGCATGCTGTGCTTATAAACCTTTACAAGATAAACTTTGTTTTATCTCGAGTTTGTTTCTCTTGTGTCTCTCAGGTCCAGTTTTATGGTGTTCTGTTTAATTGTTGTGAATCAGTGACGTGTGTAATTATATGATACCTATCTTATGTTGCCATTTGGCACAGCCGCTCTGTGAACAGATACCTTATCCCAACACTTCCTGGTTAAAGATGAAATCAAACTTCTAAAAGAAAGTGTATTAGCTTTGCATTGGAGTCACATAGCTAAACATTTGGTTTTCTGGTGATATTTAAAGGCCGGGAGGTTGTTTGAAACGATGCAAAAATATTTGTCCGTTTCCATGTTGTGACTAAAACTATTGGAAATTGAAAGTATTAAAATTAAAAGTATCAGCTATATTAGTATTAGCATTTCTGCAGACTTTTAAAGACCTTTTCAATACTGCAGAGAATGTAAATTAATGCAAGATGTCCAAAACAAAAAGGCATTGAGGGCCATATGAGAATTTATTTATTTATTTAAACTCACTTAATAGCAGTACATCATTCCTAATGATGTATTTAAACTGAATTACCACAATGCAGAAAGACAGCAAAAACGGAAAGTGAATTAAAAGTCATCCTAAATTGACACAAATTGAGCTTCTGGTTACTGAGGTGTGTCTGCAGCACAACTTCCAGACACAACTGTGCCTAAACTTTTGCATTGTAGCGGTGTATCATCTCTCACTTGCCTGTAATTTGACACAAAATCTTTTTCCGACTAATATCGCTGCCTCCGGCATTAATAGCAGAATTATTTTTGATACAGACGTTTCAGGACTTGCAGCTTTTTACGTTTCTGTCCAAGATTCATACAAAACTATTTCTGCTACCTTGATCAAGGAAAACAATTGTAACATCATATTTTCCAGCTGGTTTGTTTGAAGTTTCTTCAGAACTAGAAGTTTAGTTAAATAAGCTTCTGGGTTTGGTAACACGTTAAGAGGCACAAACTGGGGCTAACCTGCTACATTAGGGCTGGTGTATCTCCCTGTGGCCTCAGCAGAATAAAACTCTGCAACTATACTTGGATGCGGAGGCTAAGACAGATCCTGGCCTCGTTCACTAACTGGGCTGTCTGCCATCTTCCCTACGATGCATACACACACACACACACACAGCCTGCTGGATGCTGGACAGGCAGCGCTCTAAATGCCTTATCACGATCAGAGTGTCTTCCCTTATTAGGCTTTGGCCCCTGCGTCCACAGAGCCAAATGAAACGAGACGTTGCCTCACTGCTGTCCGTAAAGGAACAATTAGCCTACAGCTAATCCCATTAGCCAGCCTGTAAACACTGCTCACGTTTTCCATTCAGGCTAATCGAAAGGCCCTTCTCTGCGCATCTGAATAGCCATCCATCATGTGTAAGTGTATATGGAGGGCTAAGCTGTTTCGATTTGACCAGGAGCCAACTTCACTGGAAAGATTAATGTAGCTGGCAAAGTATAGAGGAATGTGTCAACCAAGCGTGTTTAGGTCATAGCAGAACGGTGAAGATGAAGATAGAGACACTTTGTAACCTCTTCAACCGGCGCTTTGTGTGAAAGCGCTGCACATGAATAATCTGCATTTGCATTTGAAGGAACGACAGGTTTAAACAGTAGTCTTCAGGTGACAAGCCAGCGACATACAAATGTGATGCCGGGCTCAGATCAGCACGCGCCATCCGCCACATTTCATCATCTTACCGTCGCCATTTGCTATGGGGGTGGCATCACACTTGCTCTCGCACTGCTGCATGTTGGTGGGTCGGAGGGCTTCTGCGCACTCATTAGACACCTGCCCGGTGTACAAGACACACTGCACAATCCTCATCTGCTGGCCCAGGCCGCACTGTGCTGAGCACTGCAACAGAAAACATCAGAAGGAAGCTTAGTGTCGCCGCAGGAGAGTAGTTAGGCCTAAAAGGTTTCATAAATGAGGACCGTCTTTTCTTTGTGTCCCTGAGTGCTGGACTGGGAAGCTGTCTTCAGTCCGTCCCCCAGATACACACTCAGCCGTTGTAGGTAATCCCTGCACATAAGCTGCACAACCTGATCCAATCATCCAATCTTTAGGGCACAGACTCTTTTGTCTGATTCAGCTGGCTGCTACTGTGTCGCCCCAACTATGACTAACGAGGTCAGCTGTTGTTCACTGGTTTTTTTTTTTTTGTTCTGCACTAAAGAGAAAGATTAGAGAGGAGAGAAAAAGAAATGGAAAGTTGCCTTAATTCCTCACAGACTAAGAGCTGAAATACAAACATATTGGTGGCAGCGCGGGCAAACGCAGACAGGCTGTTACTACAAAGTAGCCACAACAGCAGTGGAATGAAGGAAAAGAAGAACGTCTCCAAAGTGCAACAGAACAAGTTCCCAAAACTTGTGCATCACACATTCGATTAACATGTTTGCTTTTTTACTGCACACTTTATTTTTAGATACTTAATTTTTTTCACGACCCTTTATCACGTTGGTGTTGACCTTGAGCTTTCAAAGTCTGACTCAGTGGGGGCCCCCTCAGGAAAGCTTCAGACAACTGGTTGATTTGAGGGATAATCATGCTCTAAGGTTTGAAACCACAATTCCCATAATGTGGGGCTTTGGGAATGTAAGCAGGAAGTATAACATTGCCATTAATTATGTTGCGGGCTATAACTTGAGCCTTGTGTCAAACCTATATTTGTTTACCTTTAGACAAATTGGCCCCATTAGCCATTAGCAGTTTGTGTTTGCCGTGTTCCCACTGATGCACCGACAACCATCAATGGATTGCTTTTATTGAAGGAAACTTAAAGACGTGACTATTGTGAGTCAAGTTCTGGAGTTCGGATTTGTGAATGTTGGGAGTGACATCACGGAAAATTTAAATTAAACTGAATGTGAAAATAATGTTCATCTGTATGAGTTAGGACTGCAATCTACTTCCAACAACTGTGCATTGCAACCACTCCTGTAGCGCAGTTAGTAAGGCAGTTGTCCACAGACAACGGGGTCAGTGGTTCGATCCCCGGTCCCACCTTTGTGTCGAAGTGTCCTTGGGCAAGACACGGGTGGGTCAGGTGAGCACCTTGCGAGGCAGCCACCACCATTGTTGTGTGTGTGTGTGTCTGTGTGAATGGATGAATGAGAAGCAACATTGTAAAATGCTTTGGATAAAAGCAGCCAGTTACCATTTTAGACTGTCTGCAGCTGCTGATTGTTAGCAGACTCAAAAAAAAACACTAAGCGACTCATCTTCAAATTAAAGGACCAAGCAGAATAAAACACACGTACCCTCCTCTAACTGAAAATGTTTTTCATCATTATCGGATAAACTGTGAACCAGATATAGTCACAAATTCATCATACATTCATTCATAATATCAAAGTTGCAGTAAGACGCTAACTTTTGTGCTTGATATTCTCTGTTTCGTGGGTCTTACACCGAAGTTTTTTCGAATTACCAGGGGCAGATTTTGAATTGAATATATGTCAGAGTATACTGAAAGATTTTTTTGCAATCAAAAAGTGACTTAAGATTCCTCTTTCACGATGGTTCACAAGTTTGTCTGGTATTTTATATAAGAGAAGAAGCAAAGAATTTTAACAAAATCGACTATTCGATGGACTTGACTACCACATTTGCACCACATTCAATCTGCCAGTTGTAATAAAAACTAAGATTGGTTCTTTCGACCTCCAATAAAGAGCAAATTCCTTTGCAGGAGAAAATAAAAAAGGGATGATTGCAGTAGGTGCCAAAACACCCTCAGCAAAACACAAGCCCCACATTAAGTTGATACCGTCATAATTTATCCACTTTGGAAGCATGAGGAAATAAAACACCTGTGTGTGTGTGTGTGTGTGTGTGTGTGTCTGTGTGTGTGTGTATGCATGAACCCAAAAAATAGCCAGGCCCCCCCCGGACAAGAAAACTACCTTTCGGCTGCCTCAAGATCTGTGAGCCTGCATGTCATCCCTTCCTAATTAAAGAGTCTTTATAAGGGCCCACTGCCAGCCATGACAGATGGTCAACGTCTATGGTGTGACTTAAGTGGGATTTGAACCAGTGACCTTTTGGCCAGGGAGACTAGGAGCTCAGTAGCTGGCAACAATCTTCCCTTTCTGACGCCTTACCTTTCAGCTGGTGAGGGGCAAGAGCAGTAAGGGTGAGGCTTGTAATCGCAGCCCAAAAAAATACAAACTCACACATCTCTGCAGTGCATGAGAAAGTGCTGTGTAAGACCAGACGTCAGCTGCTATGAGGCTTTGACCTCAGCTCAGGATGGCGAGGAGCCCGCTCTTTGATGAAGCAAACTGAGGTTATCAGTCAGCTCTGCTGTGTGTCTTGGCACTGATAGATAGTAAAGGTGTGTTACTGAAGTTTGTGATCACACAGGTGGCCGTTATAAGGGGAAGCCAGATGTAAGCTGCAATATAACCTGCTTGACTCCTGACCTTTAACCTCTGACCGTAACGAAAACGATCTCAAACCATGACATCAACTCCACCGGAGCACGGGAGACCCACACATCCGTCCTCTAAACATCAGCCCACACTGTTTAAAATTCCACTTTTACACAAAATTATGAACAAATCCAACAATAACAAGACATCCTTCTTGGTAGATACAACTTTCTGTGACGCACGTTTTTTTGGCGCCCGCTCACCAACATGAGTCAGCTGTGTTTTAACGCGTTCAGCAGCTTTTGCCGCGCACCCTAAGTCACATCGGGGTGAAGCCAAGAACGCTATTCCTCGCTCTTCCTCTAAATCGTGTTCCTGGAAGTGATAGAAGTCTGGTCTGGTCTGAGATAAACTTCAAACAGCCAGGAGGCTATTACTGCCACTGATCACACATTCCAGGCCTGTTCGAGCACTTGGGCTCGTAACACACAAGCACATCCTCTATGCACACATCACAGGCCATGTCATGCGTGTGTAAATTATGTTAA
Organism: Channa argus; assembly: GCF_033026475.1. NCBI lineage: Eukaryota > Metazoa > Chordata > Actinopteri > Anabantiformes > Channidae > Channa > Channa argus. Next base: position 3,222,425 of record NC_090214.1, on the reverse strand, counting down.
CCATTCGCCAACACACCAATCTCTCTGTGCAACATTCAAGCCACCATTTAAAGAATTACTCTGCATGCTGTTTTTTTGGGAAGTTCACTCAAATCATGCACGTTAAAAGTCTGTGTGTGGTCAGATCAGGCTGCTAATTAAAGGAGGTGAAACTCTACCTGTCCCCATTCACCAGCCATCCAGCGAGGAGGAGGACAGCGCCCTAAACTGCAGCGCATTCGGACTGGAGGTCTGGTGTGGCTCGGGCAGTGGGAGAGCGGGAAGGTCTTGGTCAGGTCGCTGCTCTTGCATAAAGCGATGCGGTGCTTATTGCCAGGGCCACACTTAGGTGTGCACTAAAGGAGGAGGAGACGGTATAAGAAGAAAACCTCGACAGCACAGCTAAAGGGAGCAGTTACTTTCGGCATGTACCTCAGACCAGTCCAGAGTGACCCACTTTGGCGGGCACGACTGGTTGTTGCAGGATTCTTGTTCAATGGGCCGGTGAGTGAGACAGTGGGTGTCCTCCAGTGTCTCCTCCTCAGCAGGGCCGATCTTCCTGATACACAGGACGGTCCTCGTCCTTATCCCTCCGTCACACGTCTTCCCACACTCCGACCAGTCGCCAATAAACCACCTAGAGGAGAGAAGCTCGAGTTAAAACAGAAGAACCAAAGCCAACAGTTCTGTACAAGAACTGCAATTTGTGTCACAGTGGTTACTGCTGTGTGTTCCTGTAAAGTCCCTCTGGGTAATTGATTACACTCGGGCAAAGTCACTTACAAGGTGAAATCACATTAAAGTGACTTTATCAAGGTTTAAGTTACCTTTGCATTTCTCAGAGTTAATTTATTTTGTGGGCATCCTATTTAGGACAGCTGAGGATAAATCTGGGCATCACCTTACAAACCTTCAGACTGACTCCAGCTGCCATCCTTTAAGTGTCAAACCTCACCTGTATGACTAAGATGGTTCTAAAGAGATGACTAACGTTTTGAGCCCCTCGTTTATCCAAGCAGGGCGACCAAAACATTAGAGCCACCTCTTATCGTGCACCCCAGTAAGACTCCAGCACCCACTATGACATCAATAACAATCAAGAGTAGAATTATCACCTTTCTGACAGTTTTAACTTAGAAACTGAGAAATTATGAAACTGTAAAAGTAGAAATCATGGCCGAGCCCTTAGACTGTAGAGGTGTACGTGATTAAATGTCCACTGAGTGTAGAACTCAGCCTATTGAAAGTGTTACCGTATTGTCACTAATGTACTGATTCCCCAAATGTTAAACATGAATGCGTCAAAAGCATGTCTGCTTACATAACAAACATATTTTGGTTTTAACAATATTCAATTTGTTTCTTAAACTATGAAATGGACCAACACCTGCGCAAAGAGTCTTGGTTTGTACACTATTATTCATTACAATACGAACAGGATGTTTACTGCTCTTTAGCGTGCAGTGCCGGGGCATGACAGGCAAGAAAATTAGACCCAGGGTAGTTTAACCTCCCGTCGACGCACTTTAGAATTAATATAATAAAACTGCCCAAACAACAGCCCTCTAAACACATCTAGCCTTTGAGATATTACATCATCTGAAGGAATGTATACAGAATTAACAATATGCTCAAACATCTGTGTTAGCTTTCATTACTCCAGCCCATAAAACCCTGGCTACTCTAAAACAATTGTGTTTACGTGCTCTGCTTTAGTCGGCCTTTCCTGAGGCTGGAGAGCGGTCGTGTCGATCCCTAACAGACACAAATGCCCCAAAGTGTTTTACAGTAACTCTAGACACACACATGCAATGCAAAAGCAGTCAAATACTATAAAAAAAAAAAGAAAAAAAAGAAGAGGAGATGCCACAAGTCTGCATCAACTGAATACAGATGTGAAAATAAATAACCCAAGACTGTAGTTTGAACTAATGAAAACATATTACCACTTATACAGTAGATTTATGAAACTATCAACTTCTTTGGCTGAAGCGTAGCTGGAAGACACAAACACTCACTCTCATATACAAACAGCTGTCAGTGTGAAACTAATTAAGCCGATGCATTTAATCCCTCTTTTTCCAGACATGATTGAAGGGAGTCTGGCCATGTTTCCAGCCCCAGTGTGGGGTTTACGGACACTTGGCCACCACCCACATGTTCATATTCCACCTGTATATGTCTGTATTACCCCTCGAGGATCAGTTAAGAAGCCAAAACAATCAAACACAGGTGGTCATTTTCAAGACTCTTATGTTTGGCACGAGGCAAACACTGAAAATAGTTAACATACGAAGTGATAAATCACTGCATTTTTATTTTATTATTTTCTTCCAAACACATTTTACAACCAGGGCTCATTGAAGGTGAATTAATATCACGACTCACAGTCTTTCTTTTGAAAGCATTGGGTTGAAGCTGCTATACCCAACATTTTAAGGGAAGAATAGATCAAATGTCCACGTGTAATGTGGAAGGTGACTATGACAAACGTACAGAGAATCATCTCATGATGCAGTTTTTAATCAGCTGTCTCATTTTGGTTTCATAGCAAACAGCTTTTTACTGGTGCTGTTTTACTGGTCTCGTGTTTCCAGATGCTGCAATAAACAAGATCTAAACAACCCAGTTGGTAGAGATCGAAACAGAGCTAAATCAGAGTGAATTCGTCCTATGGACAGAGTCACTGAAAGTGAATTAACTAGCTTTTTTAATACTTAAATATTTTGGAATCCTTTCAGTTTCAGTATGAGGGACGTGTATTTTATTTTCATTAGGCTGGTAAGCTTGATGTACTGACTGGCCCTGTGTTTACTATGCCTACAGATACAAATGAAAAGACTGCGTGATCAAAGCTGAGCTTCGGGAAGGTAAGAGATATGGGTCAGGATGAGGAGGCAGAGAGAAAAACAGAAGGTGATGGAGAGGCATGATTAACCCTTTGTCCCAGTGCTGTTCGCCACGGAACGGAAAGCCCATCACATGTAAACTATGTACTAAAGGTCTAATTACCAGAGCAACACAGTCAGTACAGTGGAACCTATGGTCTCAATTTAACAGGACAAAGAGTTTGCCATCTTGCAAAGGTGCATAGAGGTTAGTGAGGTTGGAGTTTGCTGTGGGAACAGGTCTGTGGCGTAATATGCAAAATACCCTTTTCTGGCCTGTACCAGGCTTTTCATAACTAAATCACATCTGTGCAACAGACACAGCCCTACTTTTAGGGGTCGCCACACTGTTTGCATTCGTACCATGTGAAAGAATGCAAAGCGCTGTCCAAATGATGAGAAATGTTCCTTTAAAGTGTGTGATTTGCAACATGATGAAATAGCATTTTGTCATCTTGCACCTACCCTAAGCATTTATGTCACTTTGCAAATGCAAAAACTATATGGGTTAAGCGAAACTAAAGAGCAGGCCCTGGGGAGAAAAAAGGAAGAGAGAAGCAGATTTTTCAGTAAACATAAAGATTAATTTGATCTTTTTATGTCACTTACGAAGCAAAAGGGCCAAATATTCTATATTTTAACTAGGAAATGTTGAATTTTGTGCTTTTGTCTGAATTAAAGTTTTTTTATACACCCTTCAAAACAAAAAACAACCTGTTGTCAACATGGTTGGAAAAACCATGTGATCTGAATAAGTCACTTGGGCCCAGGGAACTAGTGAATTGACTAACGGGCTATTTGAAGCAGTTTCCCACTCTTAGTAAAGCAAACAGTCGACCAGTGGATCAATAAGCAACGTACTGTTACATACTCTGGCAGACACGGCTCAGTGTTGCAATCTCTCTGGTTTTCTGGAGGTTTGCTGTCTGGGTCACAGTAGCTGTTTTGGACCACTGAGTTGTCGTCGAGCCTTTTACACAGCACCTCCTGTTTCTGGGAACCTGCAGGGGGGGAAAAGGATGATTGATAAGGCAGCACAGTGCTCAGCTGATCCTGCACATTTAAACCCTTTTCAGAAACATGGAAGCCAGTGTCTTTCTTGTTGAGTACTGCTTTTGAACAGAGATGGTATCGATTTCAGTCTGTAGTAAATCCAGGCATAAATTCCTGATTCTTTGCAGGATAGCTTGGCAAATCACTTTTACAGAGCACGGAGCTCTTCTTGTGGAGAAAGCAAGGGCTGGTGTGTGCGTGTCTACACCAACCCAGAATAGTCGGTTTGTACCCTCATGGGACGTTTCCCACAGCAGACTTGTCGCCCGGCAAATGAAATGACATATGGATGTGTGCATGTGGCTACAGAAAATCCCCCCTTATGTGCTTGAAGTGAAATACAGCGTGGAGGACCATGAGGTATAAGAGTTTTATTTCTAAGGTTGTCAAAAGGTGTTTTTCATGGCTTTTATGACTGTGCTGATATATTAAACAACACTCCATGATTAGCTGACCTGGCTATGATTAAATAACATTTTACTGATTTAAAGCTTTGTGGGCTCAGAGACACACCGTAGACACAAATTAGATCATTTGGATCAACAGTGTAAAGGCATGTTTATGACACAGGAAGGCCCCGTGTGCCTTCTCGTTTAAGGAATACCTTCTGGACTTGGAAATCCTTCCTCAGAAAAACCCACATGCTTATTCAGTCATGCTTTTACAAAATATTACAAACCTGTCCAGGCCGTTCTTGACAACTGGGAAGAAACACTATTTACTGTTACATGAAACCCATTGATTTTGGGCTAAAAGGTTTGGTTTAGCCATTTATGAGGCCACGGTCAACATTTCAGTGCGGTTTCTGATTCTGAATGTTTAACTCTGTAGGGCAAGCATATGTGTGCAGTGCTGGTAAACCAGAAGCTATGCAGAGCAGCTCATTCACAGAAATTATACCATATTCATTACTCTGGCTAAAATATGGAAAATATACATATTGAATTTATTAGAGGGGATAATTCTCTGGGCTATAAAGTAATGATTTTGGAAATCTCAAATTATGATACTGGGTTTCCACACACCGTTCCTCGGCATTTGTGGAATTATTGGTTGGGGAAGATTTACAGAATGACACACATGCACACATAAGATATGAAGTATTAAATACTTGAGAAGGTTAGAAATATTCAAAGAGAATTTAAACACCACAATGCGTTGAGTGCTCTTTTTTTAAAAGGCAAAATACAGACGGTTGACACCAAGACAGTATTTTTTCGTTCAGTGAGCCCCAATTGGAGGTTCATTCGTACTTAACAAGTCCCAAGTTTAAACACACAATGATCGCTTGCAAGGCTTTTGATGCTCACTTACCTCCAGCACAGGTAGCTGAGCATTCAGACCAGGGGAGGTGGTGCCAGGAGAATCCCACTTCATTGTCGCCACTTCCTGTGCGCTGGATGGGCACGTTGAACGTGTAGCTTATCCCCAGGTTGTTTTCTTGGAGGAGGACCTGCAGAAAAAGCAGCAAATAACAGTTTGAGCAAGGAAACATTAGTGGAATGTCAACGTTCAATAATATAACAACTCAGAAAAAGTACTTTTATACAATGCTATGGAGGAGGCAGCTCTCAGCATCATCAGAAGCTGTAAAAAGTATTTGTACTATTTGCATCCACCTGAAAAATCTCTAGTTGTGTTTTGTTCCCCATCGGCTCCTCAGGTATAAATCTACACTAAGTGCCCCACTGTTTGTCTCCCTGAATTTGGGTTTTTTGCTTTTTTGGTGCCAGGCAGTCAGATCGTAGCTGTAAACAGAAAAAGTGCAGTTTTGGACTACGAGCTAAGAGATGCTAAAACTTCACCAGCATCAGGTGCTAATTTTCTGTGGGCTTCTCACCTTTTTCACATTACGGTCACTTGATCCACTGTTAACATTCAAGGGTTGTTCCTAGCAGCTGTTAATGCAGTTTGAAAAGTCCAGATCAGTGAGGCTATAGTGGGTTTATATTAGTCTGCTGAATGCAGAAACTGGGGAAGTCAGGCAAGCCACAAAGAAATGGCTGGTGGTCGAGTGGCCACTTGATTGTCTATTCCAGTGGTGCTGTGTGGTCTGGTATTTTCAGCATTCATGTCAAGGCAGAAACCACTGTGTGTTAAGCGCGAAAAAGCTTCATTGCCTCACCTCAACACACAAACATTTCATGAAAGTCATATATATATAGATAGATATAGAAAGATAAAAGTTCTTTCATGCCAACATATTTATGGTGCCTTGCATGCCTGTGGAAACTCCCATACAATAACATACAAAAACACACAAAGTTATGTCTTTGTACTGAGCCAAAACATTTTTTTCCAAATCACCTTTATTTATATAGCGCCAATTCACAGCAAACCCATCTCAAGGCACTTTACAGAATAAAGTCAAGACTACAAAGATGTATAGAGAGAACCCAACAATCCCCCCTTGGACAAGCTCTAGGCAACAGTGGAGAGGAAAAACTCCCTTTACCAGAAGAAACCTCCAGCAGAACCAGGCTCAGGGTGGGCACTGGAAGCTGGTTCCACAAGAGAGGAGCTTGATAGCTAAAGGTCTGCCTCCCATTCTACTTTTGGAAACTTCTGGGAACCACAAGTAGGCCTGCATTCTGAGATTGAAGTGGTCTACTGGGATGATATGGAACTATGAGATCTTTTATATATGATGTATCTTGACAGTTTAGAGCTTCATATGCAACAAGCAGGGTTTTAAATTCTATTCTAGATTTAATGGGAAGCTAATGGAGAGAAGCTAGTTGGGTTTTGATTATTAGTAGGCTTTTTATGTAGTTACTGGGGCATCCTGAAAGTAGGGAATTACAGTAGTGCAACCTAGAAGTGACAAATGCATGGAATAGTTTTTTGAATCACTTTGAGACAGGATGCTCCTAATTTTGGCAATGTTCCATAGAGGAAGAATGCTGTTCTAGAGATTTGTCTTATATGTGACGTGAGTTAAAGGACAAATCCTGGTCAAAAATAACTCCAAGGTTCATTGCAGTAGTACTGGAGGCCAGACTCATGCCATCTTCTTTGGGCAACAATGTTGCCTAAAGGAGATATAAATAAAAAGTAATGGTTCTAACACAGAGCCTTGTGGAACTCCATAGCTAACCTTGTGTGCATGGATTCATTAACATGATGAAATTGAAATCTGATAGATACGATTTAATCCAACCTAGTGCAGTTCCATTAATCCCAGTTTCAAATTCCAGTCTCTGTATTAAAATGTTTTGATCAATGGTGTTGAATGCAGCACTAAGCTCTAACAGAACAAAGTCTAGAGACTAGCCCGTTATCTGAAGCAATGATAAGATCGTTGGGGACCTTTAACAATGCGGTTTCTCTATGAACTCTAATTCCTGACAATGAGTGGGTTTATTTACATTTTGGGAAAAGCCAGTTGAATCTAATAATGAATTAATTACAGTGTTGAGGCATTTATTGTCAGCATCATCATGGCTGTTAAAGTAACCCACTAATCTGTACTAAGCACTAAATCAGATTATTTAAATTACATTTATGATCACTTTATTCATTTAACAGATTTAGACGAGATCGACCTGATATTTAATAAGCCACATTTAATAGTTTTTGGATTCTGTTGTGGGGAGTAGTCTTAACTTTCATTAGGTTATCATGATTAACTCCTTGGTTCATTTTTGGATTATGTAATTTAGTTTGTTGGGGACCAGACAGACAGTCTCTAGGTATTTGGGAATTGTGGGGGGATGGTGACTGTAAGGACACTGCAGAGAGGCGTGTGGGACTGGATCTCTGCATTCTAGGCTCAACTCTGGATTGTCATACTTTCGGTTGTCTAATGAAACCAGCCATAATTCTGGACAACAGAGCTGCATGGATGCCGAATGGATGCCGTCTCTCCTAATCCACCAAGGTTTTCCCCAAAAACCAATTATCTATGTACCCCACGTCATTTGCTGGACACCACCTAGACAGCCAGCGGTTTTTCCATAACTACTTATAAATTGTTTAACCCCAAACAACTGGCTGAAGGTCAACTAAGTTTATCACTCAGATGCCATGTGAAAATGGACTGAGACAGACCAGCAGCACACAGAACTGGACAGGGCTACCAAAAACATGTCTCCATAGAGTTTCAAACTGATACAAGTAATTTCAGGTTAACATTGTCCTGCAAATACAATGTTACTGTACATGAGTTGTAGAGTGTGGACATGAAAAACTCAACAACAGCCAAGGATGTACTGTAAATTGCAAAATATCTGGTTCTTGATTAATGTAAAAAAATAAAATAAAATCTTGCCTGGAAGGAAATACATTTTTGCCACTTGTGTTAAAAATTTCATCCTTTTGGTCAGTAGCCAGAGCTCATGACCATAGGTGAGGGTTGGATCACTGTACACTTACTGGTAAACTGAGAGCTTTGCCTTCTGGCTCAGCTCCCTCTTCACAGCAACATTCCACTACAAAACAATTGCATTCGACACATTTATTAGTCCTCCTGGATACATTCAGTGTGTGTCTGCCTAAATACGGACATCAGTGACTAAATATGTTGTGAACATCTCATAAATTAACGTTTTGTTCCCAATAAAGTGCTTTGGTGATGGCTGAGGCTCATGTGCTACTGTAGAATTTAGAATCAGCAAACCGATGAGAAGTTGAGATCATTCAAACTTGTGTTTACATCACACGGATCCATGTGATTCAACCATGGATCCTGAGGAAGATTGAGATAATCAAAAGAAATCTAAATGGAATTTACAGGTGGGGGCGGCTGTAGGTCAGCTGGTAAGGCAGTTGTCCACGGGCCAAAGGCTTCGGCTCCCGGTCCCTTCTGGCTAAATGTTGAAGTTTCCTTGACCAAGACTGCGAACCCCAAGTTTTTCCTTGTGGACATTGGACATTGGTGTGTGTGTGTGTAAGAAGCAACTTTGTAATGTTCTTTAGAGAAAAGTACTTTTTCTTTAATTGTGACGCAACAATCTTTGGTGGTTCGATACATTGAACAGGTTTTTTTTTATACTGACAGCTGTACAACAACAAAACCAAGTTACCATGACGACCAGGTTTTCAGTGGTAGCTCCGAGTGCCTCCAGAGACTCAGGTTCATCAGTAGGCCTCTTGTAGTGGAAGGCCGTCCCGGCAATGTCAAACTTCCTTGGCCAGTCGATGGTCCACGCTCCGTTGATGTAATAATAATCAATTTCTGATTTCAAAGCTAGATAATCACAAAAACAAGAAATACTTTTAGAAAGCTAAAATCAAAAGCAGACCCAGAATGGTAGCCGTCATGGCAGGTGGCGACAATCATTTGGCGTTATCTCATCGTCGTTTTTGGCCTCCCCAGTGTCCCTGACAACTTTCTAGCTCTGGACAGACTGAGCGGAAGCATGCACACACACGTCTGTGCACACTGCAAATGAAGACATTCACGTGCACAGACATGTATAAACTGTATGTCTAATTTAGGAAGAGAAAGAAAACACACCTCAGGTGAAAGCCTGGACAAACCTCATGAATAACACTCTGTCTGGTTGTCAAAACAAAAGTTGGTCTCCAAGCACAACAGATCTGAAAATGTCCACTTTTTCCTGCATTGAAATGGGGCCAAACGGAGGAGAAACAATCCAACTGCTTGCTAGTCTGTCTCTTTGGTTTGTGCTCTGCAGATTCCCCACTGCAGCATTTACGTAGATTAGATGAACGATAGTTTATTCCTCTTTAAAATCACAATGCCTATTCAATAAAGTCATTTTCAGCACATCTGGCACTGATTGTGCGCATTGCTATTTTGTTTGGACACTGCCATCTTCAGAAGTACTCTGCGCCTCAGTTTTAGCTTTAATAAAACTTGCTGATCGGACAATGATGCAGTACAACAAACAAAGATTGTCTTCATCACTGTACCTAGAGATTACAATTTTAACAAACAGCATCTATCCCACACAATGGCCAAACCTGCACTGTTTAAACTGTGATATATAGACATCATATCCCCCATAATCCGGGTGGACCAGGCAGCTGTCACCACGATCCTATAAATCTAATACCACTCTCCAGTTCAAAGTGTAAGTTAAGTCCTCCATCAACACTACCCACTATAAATTCAACACTCTGTCACATGTCCTCTTGTTAATGAAAAGACACAGAACTTTCCTAATTGAATCCAGTTGTTTGATTGTTTTGGTTCTGCCGGTGTTTTGCCAGATCGTTTTTGTTTAGTCTGGAACAGAACAGATAAGGCTGGTGCCAAGACAACTTTGCAAAGATTCAAGGATTTTTTTTTAAAAGACTATTTTATGGCAAATATTAGGCAATAGATCAAATAAGGGTATCTTCTAATTTTGTCTCGACAAAGACCAAGTGAAATAACTGGAAATGTGGTCGACAAAGAACTCGAGAGATAATATGAAACAGCTTGATGTTGCATATCAGAATTTCATCACACTGTAATGAATTACAGGGTCCACCACGACCGATGGATTGATAGTGGAAAACACTAAGCATCTCCAGCCTTGTCTCTGAAAGTTTGTACGTTAGTGTATTGACTAGACAGTTGTGTTTTGAGCTAAATGCTAACTTTAGCATCCTAAAATGCTCAGCTTCAATGCTAACACTGATATTTAACAGGTAATATTTACCTTGTTCCCTCTCTTAATTTAAAAGTCAGAGAAATGACCAAAGTCATTAAGTTTCATATTCTGGAGAACTTAATAGCTCCACAAATGTGTTTACCAGTCCAACTGTAACACTGGATGACTACGGTTTTCTATCTTTATTTATGGCACTAGATGAAAGGCAACCAAAGTCAGGAACCATCCTCCATGTCATGTCAATATTCATGGGATATTTTTCGACCAAATAACGCGTTAATTTCACTAGATGAAGATCAGTATTTAAAATATGTCGGAGTACTCCACAAAACTTTATTCACCATACATTTTCTGCACACACTAAAAAACGCTAAACTACATTTGAGGCAGTACTCATTCCAGGCACGGATGCCTTCAAATGCTTAACAAAGGTTGTCCTCCCTCCCCAATGCCCGACTGGCCTGCCCTCAAATTGCCGCTGCAACGTTCGTCCTGCGATGTGACGTTTTGTGTTAAATATTTAAAAAAAAATAACAAAAAAAAACTCACGACGTCATAGCACTGCAGTTCCATGCTTGGGAATGTTTTAATGATCCCACTAGATGCATAACGTGCCATAGTTCAAGTAAACTGTGCCCAAGCCAACCTCTTAGAACAGATCAGACACGGTACGCTGAACCATCCTCCAGCATGCTATGGAGAAACAAACAAAGTCAAACAAACTGGACACCGGGGACCAAACGTACTCAGGCACAGTAGGGACCATGTGTTGTGAGTACTCTTATGTGAAACGGATTTCCTTTGAGATAGACACTACTCTGCAACTGGCTGTGAGGAAAATTAGAGCAATATAGCACTAAAAGGAACATCAAGTCTTTAGGATATATTTTCTGGGGGCCACGAGCGTCCTAACTAATAAGTTGACACACACCCTAAAACCACAAACATCCACTTACTGGTCACAGGATCATATAATATGTTATTAAAATATTTCACAACAAAAGTTTGAACCTGCGGGTGTTTCTAGATTAGAGGATCAAAGTCCATTGGCTCCTTCCCCTGAATGTCTGTACAGAATTCCATGTGAATCCTTCCAGTAAATATTTCAGCCTGGACCAAAGAGCTCAACAAGCAAAGAACACCAATTGCTAACTAATAAAAAGAAAGCTTACATACATGCGTATTGCTCAAATTATTAATATGACTTAAATCATTTCACTTACCAATGTAATTCTTGGAGATGGTGATTTCTTTTATCTTGATGTGAACTGATCCTTTTGGGATATGAACCACCTCCATGTAGCCTGGAAGACACGGACAGGCATAATTAAGGTGGTATTTCTCCTACTGACCCCTTGCCACAACTCTCCTTTCTATGTGACATATTTTAAAACAGAGAGAAGACAGCAAGTTAAATATCATAGTACTGCAGGTGAAACCACATATGGTATAGAATAAATTCCAAATCACCCAAAAAGGCAAAGCAGAAGAACAAAACAACCTCCTCTTTTTTTTATTAGACGCACACAGTATTTTTAGATGGTTTACTAGACATACCATAGAAGGAGAAATATGTTTTCTCTCCCGCTCCTCACCTCTATAGATGACCTGGGGCTGCATCCAAGCATTATATGGGAAATATTACACATCATTTCTTGATCAATACTCTGACAACACAATCCTGAACACCCCAAACACATGCTTTGTTGGTCTGTGACAGCAGCAAAACAATCCACCTTTCCATGAAAGACTATCTTCTTGATTTCAGGGATGTGTTGGATTTCGGACTAAAGCTGCTTTGCCAGAAGGGACTGTGAGTTATTTTGTTTTCTTCACGCTCATCTCTGGTGACTTTATGCTGGTCACGTGTTCCTCAAACCCAAACAACCTTTCTCTGCATCTCCTTTTCACAGTGAGTGAATCAAGGAAGCCTGAAAGCTGCTGTTACAACATATCAGTGGAGATCCAACAGAGACATGGGGTGACAGAATGTCTAAGCCTCTTGTCCTAAATGGCTGGAGTGAGACATGTTTTTACCTCCTCTGGGTAGAGACTCATTGAAGAGTCCTTCTGTGGCCTCACAGGTGCTGCCGTCCCCTCCACACACACGGCACCGATCTTCTTTTGCATCAGAGCCCAAGATCTTGTCACAACCCACATGCTTGAGAAAGAGAGTAACCACTGTTTTAATTAAAGAGTGAAAAATAGAATCAGGATTTAAGTCATTCACATTGTCCTATGAGAGGACAGTTTCTTACAACTCTGCTGAGGAGCTATTTCAGAGCACAGGCTTGTGGCATTTAAAAAAATAGTTCCACACTTTCTCTTTCTGTAATTATTTCGGTATATTAAGGAGCCAGGAGAGGTGACGGTGAGAGGAGGGATGATAGAAAAAGGTTTGATTAACAAAAAGGCAAACAATTAGAAATTCACTCCAAGAGGAAGACAAGGAAAACACACGTACTAACAACTGACTGTCTGAACAACCAAAAAAGTTAATTAATAAACAGTAACATCCAGGACTGAATGATAAACTTAAAAGTGCCAAAAAAATAAACAGTATAACCTAATAAACTCGTACAGTGGTCAACAGACAGGGACATGAACAATTCAATCGAATGCCTCACGAAAACTGACATCCAGGAACAAACTAACCCAAATGTCTAAACTGAAAGCGACTAACGGTGTCAAACAGTGAACCTAACTAACGGCTGAACAGAAACACACACGGGACCAAAAAGTCCCACAAGAAAAAGGGGGATTAAACTAAAGAGGGACAAATGAAGGACCAAACCTCAGACAAACACAAGCGTCCACACAAGACGAGCGACGTTGGATGGCAGAGTGTCTGCTTGGCGGTGAACGGAGTGAACCAAACACGACGCGCTGGCGGGGAACTCGCGGGAGAGCTGGGTTTCTGTACCGAAAAGACCCGACACGGGACGTGGGGCTGCTACGAGCAAAAAATGCCTGTGACAGAACGCGGAGAAAGGAAAACAAACAACATTCCTGGGTAATGACGCGTTAACGGCGTGCGTATTGCGTCACTTCCGGTTCTTGCGCACTCTCGGGTTTCTGCAGGAGGACTGTTTGCCGATCAACTGCAGCTCTTATTTTTCTTCAATGGGTGATTTTTCTACACAAGAGTTGCTGCTTGACACGTGACGTACGCGTGTATTACACAAGCACCAGCTCTTCTAACACATAACCCGCTAACGTTATCTCATTCCGAAGTTTACCTCTCTTAGCCTCGCTAGCTTAGCAGTGGCTTCTCTGTCTCTCCTCCTGTCACTTGATTAGTGGGTCTCATGTCCAGTTTTTCCTCTCCCCCCTTTGTGATTATGGTATATGTAACTATTGGAGGTTATTGGAGAGATGGCATCCACTTATCCAGAAACATGGCTGGTTTTATTAGACAACCTAGAGTTGAGCCTAGGATGCAGAGATCCAGTCCCACACGCCTCTCGGCGGTGTCCTTAACAACCGTCATCCAAACTCCAGATCTCCCAAATACCTATAGAGACTGCGTCTTTTCCCCGACCAACTAAATTACACAAACCAAAAATTACCATAAGAGGAGTTAATCGTAATAACCTAATCAAAGTTAAGACTACTCCTCTTACAGAACAAAACCCCAAAACGTGCCTCAGCACTGCGTCTAATTCATAATTAGATTCAATTGGTTTTTCCTAAAATGTCCAATATCCAATCTCCTCTTTATTTCTAAAATCCTCGAAAAAGTAGTTGCAAAACAGTTATGCGACCACCTGGACAGGATACCGTTGATCCCAGCATTTTACTACAGAGACTGAAACATGAAATTGGGATTAAAGGAACTGCACTATGTTGGATTATATCCTATCTATCAGATTTAATCATGTTAATAAATCCATGCAAACAAGGTTAGCTATGAAGTTCCACAAGTCTCTGTGTTAGGACCGTTACTTTTTCTTTATTCCTCTTTTAGGCAACGTTACTAGAAAACACTCCATAAACTTCCATTGCTATGCTGATGATATCCAGCAATATTTACAGTGTATCTATGGAACCAGGTGAAAAAAATCTGTTAATCAAACTTCAAGCATGCCTACAAGACATAAAGGCCTGGATGTCCCACATTTTTTTACTTCTAAACTCAGACAAAACTGAAGTCCTAGTATTTGGGCCCAACAATCTAAAAAATATGATGTCCCACCGTATTGTTACTCTAGATGGCATAAGTCTGGCCTCCAGCACTACTGCAAGGAACCTTGGAGTCATTATTGACCAGGATTTTCATTTGCCTCACATAAAACAAATCTCTAGAACAGCCTTTCTTCCTCCACGGAACATTGCTAAAATTAGGAGCATCCTGTCTCAAAGTGATGCTGAAAAACTAGTCCATGCATTTGTTACTTCTAGGTTGGACTACTGTAATTCCCTACGTTCAGGATGCCCCAGTAACTCCCTAAAGAGCCTGCAATTAATCCAAAATGCTGCAGCAAGAGTGCTGACTGGAACTAGCAAGAGAGATCATATTTCACCTTCACTAGCTTCTCTCCATTAGCTTCCCATTAAATCTAGAAACGAATTTAAAACCCTGCATATAAAGCTCTAAACTGTCAAGATCCATCATATATAAAAGATCTCATAGTTCCATAACATCCCAGCAGACCACTTTGATCTCAGAATGCAGGCCTACTTGTGGTTTTCCAAAGGTAGAATGGGAGTCAGAGCCTTTAGCTATCAAGCTCCTCTCCTGTGGAACCAGCTCCCAGTTCAGATTCAGGAAGCAGACACCCTCTCTACTTTTAAGTCTTGGCTTAAAACCTTCCTCTTTGATAAAGCCTATTAGTTAGTTATAGTCATGCTGCTATAGGCTTAGGCTGGGGGGTGGGTCCCCCGATGCACCGAGCTCCTTTCCTCCTCTTGTCTGTCTCTCCTCTCCTCTCACCCAACAATTGTCACCACTGTATGACATTATCTTTGTGTGTTCTTTCTCCCATAGCTGTCCTTCTCTGTCCCCCTCTCTCTGTCCCTCTCTGCAGTTGTCTCCGGCTTTGAAGCTGTGTGTCTTCCACCGTGCAGCTACTGGTCCTACCATCCTGCCTGCTGTTTTGTTGTTGCTTTTGTTGCTCTTTTTCTTTTCTCTCTTCACCTTCCACTCACCCCAAACGGTCAAGGCAGATGGCCGTCCACCCTGAGCCTGTGTTTTGCTGGAGGTTTCTTCCGTTAGAGGGAGTTTTTCCCTCTCCACTGTTGCCTAGGGCTTGCTCCAGGGGGGGAATTCTTGGGTTCTCTCTAAACATCTTTATAGTCTTGACTTTATTCTGTAAAGTACCTTGAGATGACTTTGTTGTGAATTGGTGCTATAGAAATAAAGTTAGAAATATATTTTATAGAAATAAAGGAGGGGGAGGGATGGCTGGGCCGAGGGCAGTGTATTAAAATGGGTCTTCTGCTAGATTAAATTGTATTTCATGGTTTTAATATTTGTTTTTTCAATTACCTGTGCAGAAACTTGATACTTTATTCAGTGTTATTCTTTTTGTTGACACATCCCAGAAAGACAAGACTAGGTTTAGTCCAACATAAAGATGATAAGAGTAAAGCTGAACTGTACTAATATTGTAGAATTTGTCCTTCACTTGCTGATTCCCTTTTACCTATAAACACTAAGTCTCAAGCAAATAGATATTTCTGACAGATATCAATCATTATTCCTCACAGATGTACAGTCAGACAGTAGTAATGTTTTGCATCTATTAAATGTCACACACACTAAATGTTGGAAGTTTCTGAAATATTAAACTGCCAAAGAGGAGAGATTAATTAATTAGTCCATCAGCAACAAAAAAGATTTATTATTTTTATTATTTTCAAGCACAATATACCAAAGATGTCATTGGTTTCACTAATATTCTCAGACATAACATTTTGATGGTATCAACTACTGTAAAACATGATGGGAATTTTTTCCTATTTTCTGACATTTTATGGACTTTGGTCCTAGTTGCAGTTTGTAAACTGTGTGATAACAGCTTTATCAACCTAATACACTGTGTGACAATACAACTGGGAGGACTGCCATCATCACCAACACTGGGTTCTTTCTTCTCACTCTCTCTCGCCTCTCTTTCTGTCATCTGTAATCTCTCTCGCTCTCTCTCTCTCTCTCTCTCTCGCTTTGTCTCTCCAGCACATGTGCAACACTTTTGAGTGTTTCTGAACGCTTTCCAAGCAGACAATGTTGCAAAGATTTATCACAGTGTGGTGGAGAACCCACAGGGCCGGCCTCTGAAATGAAACAACATGCTGGATTCCGACTGGAAATAAACCTGCAATGCTCCTTTGGTGGGGAATGTTCCACCTTGGAGTTCTCTTCCCATTAAAGCACACATCATGTTGTGTTTTTATACACATGCACCGACACTGCGTTTCCATGCCAAACAGGAATCAAACTGTACGCTCAGGTGGAAGTCAAAGCAAATGCCTAAAGCATAGATCCAAAAAGTTAATTCAGCTGCATCTCAGAAAATACACAAAAACCCTCATCGGTACTCGTACACTCACAAACTGTACAAAATGATTTATGCTCATGAAAACAAAGACAGCGCTAACTGCCAGATCCTTTCAATAAAATGTTATTTTGCCTCGTTATTTAACCAGCCTTTTCAAATATCTAAAATCATTATTCTATCAAAACAATGATTTTTGTGTTTTGTTTTTCACAAAACAATCCTGGTCGAGGCTGCGGAGCCCTGATAAGAGCAAAAAGGAGCAATTCCAGTCATCTGATTCTAATCACTCAAAGGCCTGATTGTTCTTCGCTGCTGAACAGTGCAGTTTTTTTGGGCTTTGGCAGGCTTGTTTATGCATTTGGTACCTAGCAAACGGCAAACTGCTATCAAAGATGAAAATTCAAGGCATAGAGGCTTTAGCAAACCCTAATGTAGTAATTGTGGTCATGCCTAAAATGTCCAGCAAATATAAGAGTTAAACAGCCACAATATTCAATCACAAGAGGACGATGTCATACTACGTCATCCATAGTGTGGATTATTACATTATTTCAGAGCAAAGAAAAATGCATCTGACATGCATTTCACATGTAAATTGATAAAAATGCTATTAACGTCAGCTCCTGCATCAATAAGTCATATTTATGCTCTGCAATTCTGCCTGATGTGCTTTGATTAGAAATGGCTGGTCACATAGTTCTATTTGAAAATAATTGATTTGTACTAAATGATCTATAACGTGTTTTCACTTTTAATCCTACGCATTAGTGTGTGATTTTAATTTTGTATATTTGACACAAAAGGTTTGTTCTAAACTTTAGAAACCAAAGTAGAATTACTGAGTTTCTAGCCTTTGCTTCACTAGTAACACTGGATGACTTCCCTTTAAAGAACTTGTTATTCCCAGGGGATAAATTGGGTTAGATGATAGCAGAACCAACAGTTTTGCCAAATTAGTTCTTAATTCATTTTCACATGAAACCATATGCAATCATTTCACAAAGGATACTCAGGAGTACACAAGGAAGCTTAAAAGAGGAAGTCAGTCTGTAAACTCTGATTACTACAGTTCAGGTAAATGCCTTTTTTCCTCTTCTATATAAGTTTATGTAAACTGAGGGTCTGTAGACAATGTGTTCTGATGTATTTCTCGTGTTGTATTACTTTGAATAACCACATTGTAGGGCTATATTTCTTATCAATGACACTGCCAGTTATTCATTCTGTTTGTAGAATATCAGATAATTGTGAAAAATCCACTTTTTCCAAAGTTTTTCACTATGTTTTTTCTTTTTTCTTTTTTTTTTTTTTGAGGGGGCAAACAGTCCAAAGCCCCAAATATTCACAAACAAAATTGTTGGCACAAAAGGGAAGCTTAACCTAGAGAACAATTGGTATTTTGGTTAAGAAATATTTCAACAGTGAATGCCTAATCAAAACAGTGGCTGCTTGTTAATTCTTAAATGTCTCAGCTCCGACTAGAACAATGTTATGATACTTGTTAGAACCCAAACGAAGAATAACACAAAAATTCCAAATTTTGGATCATGTGGATTTTGGCCATGAAGACCATATGTGACAAAACCCTGCTTGCACTTACCTTGCACTCTCCATTGATGCAAATATCCAGAGAGTCAGCCTGACACCGGGTGCCATCTATAACGGCAGGAGAGCGCTCGGTGTAGAAGTTATAACCCTCTGCCAAGCAGTTCAGCGCACAGGGCTTAACACCACCTGGGTAACAGAAAACACACAGGCATACGTAGTTCAGCCTGCGCAACATGCCATGAACCCTCACAGTATCTCCCAGGACTTCCAGGCCAGTTCTATGATCCTCCTTTTGACTTGTTGATAATAATAATCATGGATGAAAGTCAGCAGTACCAAATCTAAAGCCCAAACCCTGACGTCACTGTAACACTAACAGAGAAAGCACTTGCTGCCAACAACAATTACATTGACATCTACAGGCAGGTTATCTGCTGTTTTTACATGACAGCTCCCAGCTCCCAGAGCGCTGTGAGTGAGGAGGTGATGGATTTAACAAAACAGACAACTGTGATAAAAGAGGTCTAACCTGAGCTCTTCCATCCTCTGAAGGAAAATAAAAGCTGTGTTTGCATGTTTCAGACTGTAATCACTTTTACTTTGAGCTAGTTGTGCGTTTGGTAAAGTGGATATTTTCCATGATCTGCAGGCATCAAGGGGGAGGACTTACGGGGAGAACGACACGAGGCCTGTACTCCTAAACTCCTGCCAATAACTGCAATCGCACTGTAGCACTTCAACCTATTCTGGCTCAGTCAGATAACTGTTGATCCAAAATAGACTGAAGAGGCGGCTCGTGTTCTTCCTCTGGGAGTTTCTTGACATGATATGTGTTAGGATATGTGTCCAAATTGTAAAGTGTTCCAGGTTGGATGAGCCGCAGATCCAGAAGACTAGAAACACAGCACAGTGTACAAGAATGTGAAGAATTCTCTATCCATGAAAGACACTGCTGGGGTTAACTGAATACACAAGACAGGACGGGCTGTAAACTGCCATTCGTGATGCAAGAAGGATGACGGGAAGGTTTCACAACACGGCCGTTTTTAACGGCCGTATCAAACATTCTAGGCTGGTTGGAAAAGCTCTCTTGAAATGAGTGCAAGTGAAGAATTACAGTCTTTTTACCGCACAAACTAGTTCTCACACAGGGATTATGACTAAACATTTACAAACAAAGAGCAAAGAATGAAACATGGTCAGAATATTTGACCTGACAATGGATCAGGTGGTCCACAAAAACTAGTTTTGACTCTAAATAGATATTAGTTGTTAGCCTACTAAAGTTTTACTATACCAACTTGTAGTTGTTGCGGAACGCGTTCGGCTGTGGCGACCCCTGAAGGGACAAGCCGAAAGCCGGTTGGGTTATACTATAACTATAACCCAAACAAACCAACGCCTGAAACCTTACATTTACCAAGGACTAACAGTTAAGTTTCATCTGTCTAACCAGGGCTTAACGTTAACACTCTCCAAACTGCCAAAAGTGGTTGGATCTCAGCAGTGGCGGGTAACACCGGCACCCCCACTCACTTATCCACTATTTTATAAACGTATTTTCTTAATTGTAGTCTCAAACGTCATCTGATATGAAGTGCGATCAGTACGATAATCATACAATTGATTGAATATTTATCTGTACCTTGAACTCAGGACGGTAGTTGAAATGGACACTTCCTCTGTTCTTTTGTAACTGGACTGTAACTAGATCATTTCCCTTTGTGCGTACGATTTTTGTTAAAGAAAAAACTTCATCTTCATCATCATCTTCTGCCAAAAGCTGCAGGGCTGCAGGTGAGGTGCGTTCAGGGACACTAAAAAGTGCAGGTCATCTGTGCTTCGGCAGAAAGTGGCACTGTGCAAGGTGTTGCACGCAGTTAAGCGACGGTGCTTTAAAGTAAATCAAAATTGTGGCCAGGGAAAATGATTTGGATTGATTTTGTAGAAGGTGCTACAGATTTTGTAAGTTATTACTTTTTACCAGCCCAAAAATTCCATAGGTTTTAAGGTTAAAATTGGAATGTGTCAAGCTACAATGAACACACAAACTTATTAACAGAATCACAACTAGCTGGTGTAACTCCTGAACTCACCACCGGTGTAAGGCTTCCAGTTGTAGTACTTCCCACGGAAAGGCATGTTATCAAAGTCAGCACACTGCTTCTCTCGGAAATCCCGAGACCCTACAGGGCAAGCCTGTAATTAAACAAGTCAACATTAAAGATTATTTTAGAATCTGAGACACTTAAGAGACTTAAGTTATTGCGTCTTTACCATTTTGTTTACAATTTGTAGAGTCAGCTAATTACATAAATCATGTGGGAATTAAACTGAAACCAGTGGATTCCTGAAAGAACACAAACACACATATCCAAAAATCGGTAGCATGCACTGAAATCATCCAAAAGAATTCATGTGATTTCTTTAAAGATTTTTAAGAGGCTAAAACCAGCAAAAATACTATTATGGTCCTTTGAAATCACAGGATGCAGGCTGGCATGTTATTTGAATAAGCACACTTTCTAAAAAAAAAATTTTTTAAATCTAAAAAGTTTTTAATTTGCATAGACAGGAACATTATTAACAATTGGACAAACTACATTTCAGACAGACACAAACATATGTTTCTTGGAATTTCTAATGAGGAACAGTGTGTTTTGTGTTTGGAGGCATTTTGCTTTGTTTTCATGTGTGGATTTATGATGGCTAGTTAATCACTTCTTCGGGTGGGTAATTAGGAACAGGCAGAGGAGCTCGAAAACCCAGCACGGCTCGAGCTGGTACAAACCATGTGCAGGCGCGGATTCTGGATAGACTTATCTGGGATGGCACTGGGATGTTTTTCCACTAAAAAGGGGGTAGAAAAGTGGAAAGAAACACTTTACTGGTGTGAAAAGGTCCTCGGAAACCCCCGAACACTCTCCCCCAGGACAAATAAAAGCTCTGAGGTCAAAGCTGCATTTCAACATGCTGAAAGTGTTCGGTGTTGGAGCAGGCCACGGAGAGGCTTTCACGACCACTCAAGTGTTCCGTTGCCAATATGGCAGCTTCAAACTTGCACATGTAACATGCAAATTGGGTGAGCGACAGAATAATATTATCCCAAGTGTATGTTGAATTGGCAACAAAGGGCCATGTGAGATTTAGACTAGCGCGTGTTGGAAAGAAACAACAAATGTATAATATTGCATTAGGGAGACGGCATTTAAGAAATATTTTTAAATAGAAGATAAGACCGCTGATTATTTTCTGATTAATAGTTCTCAAAAATCATTTTTAAAAAGATCCCGAAAATCATTCCAGTGCTCAAGTGAGCTCTTTAAACCTACAGAGAGAATCAGCAAATCCTCTCATTTCAGCATCTGGTACTTTGGCTGTTTCTCAGTGCAAGTTAAATCTGCCTGTGACATTTTATTCATCCAAAGTCATATAGATTTCCCTCAACCCATTTTTACAAACTCCAGCGATCCTTTCTTTGCTCTAAAGCAAGCTGTTTAAAAGTTATTAATAATTACATTATTCATGACTCCCTAACCTGATTGGCTGCCGGTGTTGGCCTCAACATTACCCCCAGCCAATGGGAACACTCCCTAATTAACATTACATATTCTCTTATGGTGCAGCTGCGCCTACATAAATGCCAACTGCTGGGGATTAGACAGTATTTATACAGCAAACTGGAAACTGGATTTTAATCTTGAATCTAAAGAGAAGGAACTGGTGTTGCCTCACACATTCAGTGCATTTACATGAACTTAAACAACCTGGTTTCCTCTAGAATGCTGATTTCTGATAAGAGGGAAAGCTGGTTAGTGAGATTAGGGTTGGGGACTAGAGAAGCCTGATTTCCGCAGGTAGATTTCTCGCAGATAATGAAAATTTCTCAGCCAGGCTTCAATTCCGCTCTCTCCAACAGCACATGTGCATAACAATAGGCTGCAGAAAAAGAGAGATTATTAACGCTCCGCACATAATCCAATTTCAAATTTAACCAACAGAATTGCCCTGTAGGAGTCAGAACATCAGAAAGCAGCATGTTCTATCACTGTGCAGTTTAAATCTGTGAGCCAGTCTTCCGAAATAAGTCAGAGGTGGAGGAGAAATCAGGTCATTTCCTCTGAGTAACCTGGTTACTTAAGTCCATGTAAATCCAGTCGCTGAGACTTCAACAGGATGTCTCACAACATTAGGATTCTGGTTAACAGTAATTTATTTCCAAACTTAACCAGAGGCAGCTAGCTTAGCTTTAGCACAGGCCTTTTGTAATGGAGAGAATGTTCATAGCTGAGTGTTTCTAGATCCCTTCCAACACTTTTCCTCGCTCCTCACAGAGCTGCAATGCAAACTCAGTCCCGCACAACTTGGTTTACCATCAGCGTAGTTGGGGACAGGGTTTTAACCCCAGTTTTAACACCCCTCCCTCTCCAGGTGGAAAACTGTAAATAACATGGAAACACCGAGGAGACAAACTCCAGGAATTTGACAGTGCGGCACGGCCCCCGGCCATTTACCTTAATCCAGCCCAAAGCTTTTTTTTTTTTTTTCATCATACCACCTTTAAGCAACCAGAATCATCATGTTTGACATTTAATAAATCATAAGTAATTCAAGATTTTGCTGATTTAATGTTTAATTGTCTAACGCCCGGCTGCTGCAGCATGTCCTCACACTCCAGTCTCTAAAGTTAAAAAGGGACCTCCACTGATTTTACGTGTCAACAAGTCAAATGACTTGTTATGAGAAGTATTACACAACCTGTGAAAACTGTTTCATAATGTCTTGTGTGGCCGTAGAGTAGATTTGTCAAGTCTGTGAAGTCTTATGAGTAATCTCATTTTTGGCTGGAAGACAGATTTTTAACAGAAACTCTGCTTTATAAATGCCGTGTGCGGAGATGCGGGTGATTATCAAGTTGCATCACGCCGCACTTATTTATTTTTTTGGTGCATGAACCAAAAAAACAGTAGGGGACTCAAGACACTGCATTGAGTTTGACCTCCGCGCAGTTCACCACTTGGGTCCGGAGTCCGTTATCTCTACCTAGAAATACTCTGGTGTTCCCCCTGATTTTCTGCATGTAACGGCTCGACAACTATTGGGCCGTTTGCCATAAAAGTAACACTATTCATGTCCACCTCACGATAACTGGTTATTGGCTCTTGATCAAATATCTGCAAAGCTATCTGATATTACTTTGTTGTCATTGTGAGCATGCGGATGATTGCTTTCAGCTGTGTTTCGCAGCCTTAAGGCCCGTAGCGAGGTTGTAGACTCTTAGTGTCTCCCACAAGTCCCTCAACTGCAAGTCTGTGTTCAAGCCAAATGACTTTACATCCAATCAGAAGATGCCTCCTTCTTCAGTAGCTCTGGCAGTGGGCATTATGCTAATACAAATATTAACATAAAGGAAGCTGCCAAAGGGCGAGAGCGAGGGCACCATTAATAAATTATATCTCACTACCGACCACTGTGAAATTAGCTGGGATTCTATACATCTAACGGCGCATGTGTGAGTGCGCACACACATTTTCTGCACGAGGTGTGGTCAGTATGATGAAACAGCTGCTAGTGATGTTGTTTGTTTTCCAAAGAAAACACTCAGTGCTCGCTCGCAGCCTGTTATTTTTAAGACTTGCGGTTTAATATCCACAGAGGGCCCTAACAATTTCAATTTTCACCTAGTGAAAAAAGAGGCACCTAGAAATAGTTGAACAGAGATCTCCACTTGCAGCCATGTTAAATATTTGTTTAAAGTGTTGCTCCAGACCTTATAAAAACAGCTCCGTGTGTTGCTTTTTATAAAATACGCTCTGAAACTGTCATCATCGTTGACTCAAGAGAACTGTCACAAACAATACAGGAACTTTAAAGTGACAAATAAGCCTAAAGTAACTAAGGGAATATTAAATCACGGCCTGTGCTTTTTTTTTTGTCATCATGTGTGATCCGTTCCAGGAATAAAACATGTCAGAAAGCTTAAGGACGGTGTGATGCTGCAAGATGATCTCCGTGCTCCTTGTAAAGTCTTTCCTGAGATAACATGTTCTGCAGGAGAATTGCGGCGAAGCAGTCACACAGTAGGTTAGAAGGCCTCAACAGACCAACTCAGTCCCCGTTAAAAACAGGAGCAGGAAACACCATCAAGAGGACAGTTTGGTTTCTAAGTCACTCCAACTTCCCGGTTTCCCTAAGTAACCAGGCTACTCAAGGGCATGTAAAGTGGGCTGGTGGACACGTGCACCCCCTTTCCCATTTGTAGACTTGAAGTAGCTCTAAAAACTAAGGAGTAAAAGGAAAAAACTCACATCCGTGTTACAGGATCTATACCGTTTCCTCTCTCCAAGACAGTACTTGCCGCCTCCAGTCGGCCTGGAAGAAACAAAGAGAATTAAATGAGCAGGGAGGATTCAAAAAAAAAAAAAAAAAAAAAAAAGAGCAGATCTTCAACAACGTATCACATCACAAATTATTCCCAGTGTAGTCTTATGGGTGTAGTGGGTACGTTGGAAGCTTTGGGTGACAAAGAGTCAAGAAAACAGACCTGAAAAAAAAAAAGTCTCTGCCAGAGCACAAAGTGTGTTTGTGTGTCTGCATTCGCTGCTTTGCCAGTGATTCATTCATGAAATCCAAGCTGCTTTAAGAGCTCTTAAGTGTGATGTGACATTTAGATTTGGGAGCGAGAGCCTGTAACCTCAGAGTGCTTCTCCACTCGTTTCGTTTTCCTCGTCTACTCCATCTCTAA
This sequence comes from Channa argus, assembly GCF_033026475.1. Taxonomy (NCBI): domain Eukaryota; kingdom Metazoa; phylum Chordata; class Actinopteri; order Anabantiformes; family Channidae; genus Channa; species Channa argus. The sequence goes on along the minus strand of NC_090214.1, from coordinate 3,197,149 downwards.
AGGGTTAGTTTTTCTTCTCTTATCTTCTCCCTCTCATTCCTCTCATCTTCATTAGCCTCCCTCTCCTCCAGACGCACTCTGTAATGAATGCGTTACAGGCTAGTCTGGCTGTATTTTCTCTGCCTCCCGCCTCCGTGCACCAATGCCTGAGCGGCCACGATCACCTTACACAGGTGTTTCACATTATGCTGGTGCCTTCTCCTCTTCCCTCCTTCCCCCTTCTCTTCCTTCCCTCTTGTTCACCCTGGATCTTTCTCAGGTCTGATGTGTTTGATGTAATATCTAGCTTCCTAAACAAAGGAAAGTCGGGGATTGACGGAGAATAAATGTCAACTGAGGAGATGCAGGTCGCCTCAAAACACAACTACAATCTATGCTTTGATCTGAACTCTGAGGCAACATTCCCGTAAGGCTTGAAGAGAGCAAGGTAATCATGGGTGTTTTGCTTAAATAATAACGTCGACAGAATTACACTGATTCTTTTCCTACCTATATTGTTCGGGAAGAAACCGAAAGTGTTTATGATTCCACAATCAGGAAAACATTAAAGAACTTGGGTGTGCGTGCCAGAGCTGCAGGGAGGAGCCACTGCTCTCCAAAAAGAACCTCGCGGTGCAGCAACAGTTCGCTCAGCACCATGTGGGTGAGACAGAAGGCTGTTGGAACAACGTCCTGTGGACAAATGAGACCGAAGTACACTGCTTTCCTGCATAACGACCTTCTGGCGGTGGCAATAAAAGGACTTGGGCCTGCTTTGTTGTCTCTGCCCCGGGACGGCTTGCTGTCAGGGAAGGAGCCATTAATTCGGATGTGTACAAGCAGACTCTGCATGAAAATGTCAGGGCATCCATCTTTGAACTGAAGCTCGAGAGAAAGTTGATAATACAAGACAACAGCCTAAAACATACACTCACTTAACCAAAGAAAGCGGATGAAACTGAATTGCAAGGGTCAAGGAAACCCACCAACGTCCCTTATGTGACACTGTTCCAGGCCATTCAAATTGGGTTAAATCCCCCCAAGCCAATGTACAGGGCTGATAAAGTAAATGCACTAAATGTATCGTCAGTGCTGCACTAGAGAGTGGGACAGCAAAGCCCATCCAGTACGTTGTCCTCCTTCCTATCTGTTCCTATCAAAAGCCGTGTCTACACGCTTCTCTGTTGGTGGCAGTTTACCTGTTTCAAAAGAAAATACATCACATTTTAGGAGCAAGGACACTTTTACTGGGACATTTGCAAGCAGATCCCGGCGGAGCAAGACACACACACAAACAGTGATGGCATTGTGTATAGATTTTCTATCATTTTATATCACAGGATAATTTCTGTTCCTGTTTGGCTTCATAGATCTGCACCCTGATCCCAAAGGTCAGAAAAGGCTTAGTAGTCAGTTCACAGGTTTGAGTAAAGGCTTTGTAAGTTTTCAAAAAAGAAAAAGTTCTAGTGAGAAAAATACTTCAAAGTAAGCTTTAAAGGACAAGCCGTTAATGTTTTTCCAACAGAAGGAGACATTACTGTGTAAATGTTTCCCTTCTGAGACGGTCTAATTATCTCCACACACACACACACACACACACACACACACACACACACACACACACACACACACACACACACACCTGTAGCCAGGACCTGGATGTGTGTGTTCAGCTTGCTGTGGCTTACTTTGCCTACTTACGCTGGGCTGTCACAGTGCCTCATGGAGGACGATACACCACCCCCACAGGTCCTGCTGCACTCCCCCCACGTGGACCAGGGCCCCCAGTCTCCGTCCAGGCTCTGAGACCAGGTACCGAATGCGACACAGTCCCCCTGATAGCACCACTGGCCGGGGAGGAGCAGAAAAAGAGAGACACGCATTTTAGTAAAACATTAAAATAATTACGCAAACCTGCAACTTAATACAACACAGAATAATTCTGCGTCAGTTTTACAGCTTTTACAACAATTATCAATTATTGCATATGAATGTAGAGCAATGTAAACTAAAAATAACTTTACTGATCGTCCTCTCTCTCCTTCAGTCTCTTCATACACAAGGACTAACTTGTGATTACACCATTACTCACCCTGTCATTTCATTTCCACATTAGTCCTGTTATTTCCCCTCTCTTACCTGTTATTTTCCATTTTGTTATTGCTGTCCTGGTTTCCTCCTTGTTGAGGTTTATTGTTGCACAGTTTACAGGATTCAAATCAGTTTTGGTTAATTTCCTACCATTAAAGGTAAATGGTTCGACACATTTCAAATACGATTGCTTGCTTTCTTTCCATGATTGGATCCCCATCAACTTCATGTACACTACGCAAGTCTGTGCAACATTTGAAAAGAGAAGAAAAATATTCTTCCTTATGAAGTGTTAAATTCATTTATCATGTCATAAACTTTAAACTCAGTAGTGTGGGCTCAATCTCACCAGTGGCTTATGGGGGTGACAGTTACCCAATAACAGCAAAATAATAATAATGACATCTTCATGTGAGGTGGATTGAGAGGCAGGTGAAAGACGGAAAGCGCTGTGCAGTGTTTCAGGAGTGTCGTACTTTAAGCCTCGCGCTAAGCTGTTACAGGTCGGAGGGACGAGGGGATCAGAGATTCTCTGACAATGTGTCAGTAGGTTAAGAACCCAGAGAGACTGAGGCAGTCAAGGTCAGGGCTCCGTAGGGCCACTGTCCTCTTTCTCAGACACCCAGGTCCTGAGACGCTGTCTCAACAAGGTTAGCAGTGGGAGAGAGGAGAGAAATGGGGAGAAGGATGGAGGGAACTGGACATGGACAGCGGGAGGATGACATCTGCACCAGCATTGGGGAATGTGTCTGTGAAACTGAAACTGTCTACATTACAAAGTCTGTTTTGGCCAGCTTCGGCTTCTTTCCCACCTCCCTTTGCCCCCACCCTCAGCCTCTTTCCTCTGCTCCTGTTGGAAGGGCCTCTCTCCATTACACGCTAGGTGAGAAATGGCTGACATTCATATTCCTTTGAAGCTGTCCCCGGCAGGGGCAGACAGGGTGTGCCACTGGCTCTTCTAAAGCTGCTCCGAAAGCTGTTCCAAAGCCCCCCAGGCTCAACTTGGGGCCCCCTATGTTGTCCGGGGCCCACGGACTGGGCCCCGGCCCTCAAAGGCTCCACTGAACTAATGGTAATGACGGGTGACAGCTCGTGACGCTCTGCTATTCTTCCCTTTTAGACCTCGGACCATCCAGTGACAATGGATGCCGTAATCCACGTTAAAACTGGCTCCCCTAACCTGGCTGGCATCAACACTGGACTAATGACATAAAGCCTGGCTTGCTTGCTTGCTTGCATGTGTTTGTGTGTGTTTGTGTGTGTCTGGGTGCGTGTACGCGCACCCTAACACACCCACGGCATGAGTGGACATCGGGGAATATCCCTGGGTTTGCACAAAGTGGCACATTTGCATGCTGAGACAGTGAGGTACCAGTAGCTGAGGCTTACTGCTGCGCGCGGATGAGCAGTACTGAAGTACTGAAATCACCAGGTACTGAAGTACCTGTGCGCGCGATGATTAAAGGGTTTGCTTTGCCCAAATTAATAAAAAAACATACTTCTAATGATATCAAACCAAGACCCAAAATGTAATAATGCATAAACCGATTTTCCATAAAGAAAGACTTGATCTAAGGAGGACCTGAGAAAAACATATCCAATCCAAAACCCAGAAGACTCAAATGGAAGATCACCAACACAGACAGCAGCATAAAGCCCCATCAGTCGATTCAGTCAAAGCAGCTGCAGAGGAAAAGAGCAACGGTATAAAAACAACAATATCCCCAGAATTAAATTAAAATTAAACATTTGATCACCCATTTGAGTGCCAGGTTTAAATCATAAACACATAGAGATGAAATATCCAGCAAGGTGACAGGTTAACCTGAGGGCCAGAGAGACATTCACAGATAGACAACCATTCACACCGTACCAGTGTGATTGGAAGGACTCACTCAAGGTTACCACACTGGTTATGAAGGGCTTTAAAAGTACGAGGGAGGATTTTTGAATCAATATAATACTTGATGGGAAGCCAGTGCTGCTGTCTGAAGTCAGCAAGAGCCAAGTTCTCCACTGTAATTATGGTGATTCGCTGCATTTGGAGCAATATTCTTACAAATATCTCAACCAAGTGTTTTGAAATGAAGAAACATGTCACCCACTGGAGTGTTTTGTGTGTGTGGCTGATGTGTGTGTTTAATCATTTTTATGGACGCCGGCAGAGGACGACAGCACAGAGGGATAAACTAATCTAATCAAAGTTAGTAACCTAAGTTATGGTTTCTCCACGTATTGTCAAAGTATTATTATCAAAGTATTTCAGCTCCACATTTGCAGTGCAACTTCAATTTATTTTTGCCTTCAATGTATACAGAGGAAAGCTTTAACCTCACACAACACTCAATTTCAAATGAATTCAATTCAACTTTATTTCTTTAGCACCAATTCACCACAAAGTCACACAATAAAGTCAAAAGCTATAAAGATGTATAGAGACAACCCAACAAATTCCCCCTTGAGCAAGTCCTAGGCAACGGTGGAGAGGAAAAACTCCCTTTAACGGAAGAAACCTCCAGCAGAACCGGGCTCAGGGTGGACGGCCATCTGCCTCGACCGGTTGGGGTGAGTGGAAAGTGGACAGAGGAGAGAACACAGGAACGAGAAGTAACAAAACATTGGGCAGGGCCAGTAGCTGTGCACTGGAACGTAGATACCACTTACTTTTACAAGTAGGGCAATTTGGGCAAACGCAGGGTGACTTACCCCTTTCTCGATGCTGTCGGTCTGGCACAGGGTCCCCTCCGCGGCCGGGATACTGTTAGTTACACAGCGGTTGCTTTTGCTAAGGCACCAGAGCTCTCTACAAACTTCCTAGGAAAGAAGGCAAAAGCAAGTTGGTCAGAATAAATCAATTCAGCAGACGGGGGGGGGGGGGGGGTGATTTATCAGTAGCCTTTGGTTGTTTTCCTCTTAGTGTTGTTCTTCTCTGACGGCTGTGAGAAAAATTAAGAAGGGCACAAGCAGCATGGTAATTCATCTATAAATCTACACGAATCCAGATCAGACCACAGGATGCGTGGAGTTGATGAGACCACAACACGACCACGGTGAGGCATTTAGCTTCTAGAGCCCATATGCTTTGGATAACAGTGCATCTTGAGCAATATGCCAAAGGTCGTGAGATGCTCTTAATGTTCTCTTATGAGAAATGAAGAGTCAGCTGGATCAACACCATGACTAACGCTTGCTCACGTTCACCTCGGGACCACACGGGACCGTGACATCAGTTCAAGAATTCACATTGCTGCTTCTTAGGGGAAATCAAGAGTGAGCAATTGGCCTCCCAAGTTTAGATAAAGATGACTTGTCAGTCTAACAAATATCTTTAGTATTACCGAGTGGTCTGAATAAACATCATATCTCTGTCTTCTCCTCCTCACTCCTCAGTCTGGGACATCAGGAGAATCCATTTAAGATTACTAAAGGGAGGGAGTGCGTGTGAGGGAGATAGCGGGAAGACAGTACTAAGTTGCCCCCAAATAAATAAAACCATAAAGGCAACACATGTTACAGGGACAGCGCTGCTCAACCTTGCATTAGATTTCCCATTAAACCCAACTGGGTCATCTCCCATCTCGACTTCAAAGGCTTTACAGGAAAATTGTGTACAGCAGAAGAGCAGGCCAATGAAGAAGAGTTACGATCCAGCGCATAGATTCTGACCCCCGGGGGTCAGTAAATATGCTACAGCCCTGCAGCTCCCTGAACCAACCCAGATTAAAAAAAAAAAAAAAGGCAGCAAACGGTCACTTTGTGGACAGGAAACCTTCCAATATAGCTAATAAAGCTCTTTTTCATTCTATTCAGGCTCACGTTTGTGTGGTGGTGGCTATTAACACAGACTGAGAGTCTAACTGAGAGGTGGGAGCTGGTCACTGGTACCAAATTATTGCTGTGAATTACGCCCACTTCCTCTCTCGGACACAGTGTCAAGCTGTAACTCAAAGTGTGTGGAACCCATCTGGTCGGAGCACCTTTCAAATGTTTAGTTAAAGCCGCTGAAGAAAGTAAATCACTTTTACTTTGCTCTACATGTGTAGTTCCCCAAACTTGTCTGACGAGAATTCCTAAATACAGACACATAGATTTTGGTTTGATCTGCAACAGTCTTTATAAGGAGACAGAGGAGTCTCCAAAATTAAAAAAAAATTAAAAATAATAAACACGATCACAACGGTCAACCTGATGGGGGCACTAGACGAGACATCAGGAGACCATCATCAATAGAGAGAATTCAGCAGATGTCTGGAGACACTCGACGTTTACACATTTTAATGCTAGTTTCAAACAGCCCAAAGTTTCACCACCTGCCAAAACACATGCTCGTGTAGGATGGTATTAAAAGTCTATTAGTAAGGCACCTAAATGAATGGTGAAAAGGTAATAGATCAAAGAGTGAATTAGCTCCTCTACTTGATCAACGTCTATTTAAAGTTATTTACCTCCTAACTAAAGCATAATAATGCAATTTTTGATTTTGATTTGGCCCCTTTTTCACGGTGGGCGGCCACTGTACCAAGTGAGCCACTGCCACCCCAATAATGCCCCTTTAAAAGAAAAAAAACAAAACAATATTTAATAATAGTTGTTGTTACTAACTCATTAGTCATGTGACTGAATTTCTGCAGATGTTGCATTAATTCATGTATCGTTATTGCAATAAAGTATGCATGAAATACTGCAAGTCTAGCCGTGATATAGAAGATGAATCTTTAATTTTCATGCATAAAGTCACAATAATTCAAAGTCTTAGGCAAGTCATTTTACCTGTGACATATTAAAATTAATTAATGTATTGGAGAGAAACTTTGAATAGTTCTGGGTCCACTTTCGTTCTGAATTATTTTAGAGTACGGTGCATTTAGAAAATATGCATCCAGATGTGGAAAAGTTCAGCAGGTTATGGCTGAGACTCAGCTTAAGAAACCACACTCTTCCAGTCATTAGAGCTTTTATCCATTTCGGCGGTTTCAGCTGTCCTGTAAGTCACAGAGGGCATCTCTTCCACAGATGGCTGCGTGAAATAGATCTGATCATCAGATGAAAAACTCTGATCTAGCTCCATCGAATCACTGCTGCTCATAAATGTGTCTTTCATCCTGATCTAAACCCACAATTATGAGCTTAGGAGCCAAAATAACAAGGCTTGATTTGGGGCCTGTTATAATCTGCTGTCAGATATTTCTTTCAATGACATGAAATAACTCTGTGATCTCAGCCTATCTCTACAGCTCCCCCCCCCCTTTTTTTTTTTTTAAAACTAGTTTAATTTAATATAAAACACTATCACATTATTGTTCGTTAAATCTTTGAGGACTCATTTCACCGTGTGGTTGCTGCTCGTCTTTCACTGCCTGTGTCGCTTCATGTTCTGAAGTTTTCTCATTACTTGGACGAGTGGGGAGGGGGGGTCACTATCATTACAGATGAAGGGAGCGTTGACTTCAATCCTTCATCTCTTTGTTTTGGAAGTTTATAGATTAAAAAGAAGAATAAAGCCACGTGTGGACAGACACCTCCACAGCAGCTCAAGGTGCCAGACGATAATAGAGAAAATTATTTTCCTCACATGTTTACCTCCTTTTAATGTAAACTTGAAGAAAACTGGTATCATTAGCTCAGATAACATGCTTTCAAATAACAGATGTGAGGATCCAACTTTAAGCTCATCCTGTAAAAGCTGTTATGTTATGCACGGAACTCATTCTCATTAGACAATTAATTGATTGCCAACCATTTTAATCGTTCATTGCGGCGGTAATGTGTTTACAGTATCTGATCCCAGGTCCTCAGATGTGAGAATTGCTTGTTTTAACTTTCTGTCTGCTCCCTTACGTTTGCTTGCCTTCAGCATCGCGTCACGTTCGAAATCTCCAAGTTCACGTTCATGTTTTACTTCCCAAGAACTAAAGCCCAGGAACTTTACCTCTGGTAAAAATCATTGAGGGAACTGTGATTTGCATTTCCTCAGCAGGACCAAACTCACGGGAATGTTTAATGATGTCAGGTCCGTATAATGCTTTGTGGTGTTTCACCACTCATGTGACGGTCAGCCCCGGTAGTGCCTGGACCTTTACAAAGTACTTCTGCTGAGCGGGGACTTGTTTGAACTATGACCTCTGAACTAAATTTAGACCCTGGGTCCTGCAGTGGAAACACAGGTATTTTAATTAAATTTAATTACGTAAAATGTTCCTGCAGCAGCCTAAATAGCTGCATTCCGAGCTGCAGGCTCCATCTCAGTAGTTTCTGGACCTTCGGTAAAACCTACATGGACAAGGAAATTTGAGGGGGTTAGAACTATAGCCTCAGAACTAACTTAAGACCCTGAATCCTCTGGTGGAAACACTGGACGAGGAACTAAACTCTTCAGATGGTTCCTGGTCCTAGGAAAAGTTCCTAGTTTCCTAGTGGAAACAGGCTTTACATACAGCAAGGGGGCCAAGAGTATTTGTTTTGTAAATTTGACCTCTATGAGAGTACTGAGACCACAGGTGGTAATGTTGTCGCTGATTGGTGTATAATCCTAAAAAAAATTAGTCCGAATAAACATTTATGACCCATATCGCATCTCCAATTGAACTGAACATTCATCATTTTCAAAGTAAATAGTCAGAACTCAGGTTTGTGAAGTAGTTCTCTCCTTGAAACTGTACACGAATGAACCCTAACAAGCCCTGAACCTTTTGGATTAAGGTTTATGTAGGACAGACTGAGAATAGCTGCAAATTCCCAGATTTGAGAACCAGGATGCATTGAATATGAAAATACCTGCCAATTAGTTTTCTTTCAAATGATTAATCAAGTAATTTATGCATTTATGTAACGTCTAAGAAGATTAATGGCTGTTTGACCTTTTTACTGGGCATCATACCGGCTTAGAGTGTGTTATCTATGTTGATCTGTTGTCTCTGGTTGAGCGGGAACAGATAGAAAAGGGAAAGAAGCTGGTTCCTTACCCCATACTTGCATTGGCGTGACGAGGCTCCATACTGGAAGCGGCACTGCTCGTCTGCGTCGTACACCTGCCCCGGGGCCACTGTTGGGTACAGGAAGTCTCGTTTCAGAGGTTCATTGTCCAGACACGTCCCCCGACCTGAGCTGTCAAAAAACAAACCCACAGTAAGATTGTTTCTTACACAAAGGAACCTTTCTACGCTTTGAGAGAGGCTAAAATGCTGAGTCGCCCTCTTCGTTTCTGGTGCTGTTTGACTCATTCATTTTACCGCATAGTGTTGTAGAAAGCTTGTCAAAGACTGATATTAGACATCCGCACCCTCTCATAAAAGCTGCTGTTGAAGCACAATCAGAAACGTTTCAGCAGAGAAGCAGAGGGCAGGCTGATCTGAGTGTCTGAAAACACCAAACTCACTGAATATGTGGCCCCGTGCTCCACCGTCGCCTGTGTCGGTGCTTATGCCGCATCCACAGTGAAGCCAGTAAACTGAATGAGAGCAGGCAAAGGAGGAGAAAAGTCTGAGGGGAGCTATGTCTTATGACTAGAGATTTGTTTAGTCTGTTTTGTCAGATAGAAATATGTGCACTCACGAAGAACTCAAAGGAAAAGTCGAACGTGCAGTTTTGTACCCTAGTAGCTTAAAAAAAGAAAAAAAAAAAAACACCAGTCAAGAAGCTTCAGAGTTCCATCTGTTGATGCAACTGTCTAATGTGAGTAAAGATGCTGAGCTTGTGTAACTATCTGCGTCGCCGTGTGCATGCTTTTCCACTCCCATCTACGAAAGCCAAGAGAATAAAATCTTGTTTTATTCTTTTGACCTTCTGACAAACTTGTAAGACACTAAAATCATACTGAAGACGAGTGCCAATATACAAACACAGATGTATTTCATTTAGATCTCTACCTCCTCTGCTTCTACGTGAGTCAGAGGATTTAACTCAAGGCAAAATATTACTACGACTATTTACTATAACACTGACTTCTCTCCAGCTGTGGCAGCTGCAGTGTGCAGTGGAATGCTTCCCATCCCTCGAAAGGAAAAGTGGGCCTGGTGACAACAATAATGCAGAGTAATTGAAAAGACTAAAACATGGGCTCGGAATACGAGAGAATAGACGACCGAGGACTGAAACTAAAGGAAGCGCACACACTCAGTTCCCCCAAATTGGGAAAAACATACATTATCCAGATTTTGAGATATCTGTCTATTAGCTTCACCTTACTGGAACCAATGCAGTCCAACTTTGTACTGCAATGAATTCCATCTTAACGAAGGTGGTAATTGTCAGTTTCTGTTCAAAGTGTTTTAAAGAGGTGTTTATTCAAGTGCATGCTCCAACATTTACTATACAAAAGTACAAATGCTCCATTAGGGAATTAATTTCTCTGGACATCATTTCAATCATCACATAAATGTAATTTTGCCTATTCACAAATCCTTGACAATAAAACAAACAAACAAATGTATACACACCAGTAAAAATGAGCTTTTTAAAAAGTTTTAAATATTTATTGTCGACCGATTTAATATCTGATGTTGAAATTTCAAAATGTGGGAAAGAAACATTATTACTATTAACAAATAAGGATCAGTGTCAGAGAGCAAGTAAAGGTGGAGCTGATTTTACCCACTTTACGTGCTGACAGTGCATCATCCAGAATCATAGAGCTGCCTTTAGTATATTGATTATGTTGTTATTAGGGATCGGAATCTGCAAAGTACTCAAGCGGCAGCTGAAAGTAGGGAAGTAAAAAGTACGTCTAATTTGTACTTAACCACAGTACTTGAGTAAAATTTCACTTCCCCCCACTGCCACTGGAGACTGGGTTAAATGCAGAGGTGGAAAGTCACTGAGTAACAGGAACTTCTAGTTTACCTTCCTTTACTCGTATTCCACTACAATTAAAAGTGAATATTATACTTTTTACTGTTTCAGTTAATCTGCTAATTCTCATACTGTAGATTAACCAGCTGTAAGTACATAGAGTCACGATCTGCAGCCTTAGTGATGCTGAACCGTGAACACGTGACACACTCATTATATTAAAATAATATTATATGCAGTACAGGCAGTCGTCCAAGGACCACAGGGTCAGTGGTTCGATCCCCGGTCCAGGCTATATGTCGAAGTGTCTGTGGGCAAGACACTGAACCCCCAACAGCCTGTTCCCATCCCCATGTGTGCAGTGCCGGTACAAGCCTGAAAACCTGGCGTAAAAACTGCCAAATCAACATGAAGACAATGATTCGCTGTGGCGAGCCTGAACTCAGGGGGACGAGCCGAAAGGACACACAAAAAAAATACAGTATTCTGCACAGTAAGTACTTTTACTTTTTTACTTAAGGTATATGTTTATACCTTGGACTAGATTTTGGATTTTAAATTTCTGCAGGAACTTTTCGTGGAACAAACCTGGACTTGAATGGGATCCAAATAGTGTTACACTAACTTTCTTGTCAGTAGAGATCAAGTTCTTAGTGGACCACATTCACTCACGTCAGACCTAATAATGGTGGCCCTACTTGTAGCGGTGCACGTGTTTACATGAGTATTTGCACTTTTACTTGGGATTGTGTTCTTCTAAAGCCCCTTCATAAATGACAGACCCACCTGTTGCTGAAACTAAGGCTCTAATAGCAAACTGGATGGTCTGAATAATAACACACCTTATACATCTTTGGACAATGTTGAAGAAACTCAAACACGCACATCCAGTAAAGGCACTTTGTATTCAACCCACAGAGTAGCAAATACAAAGTTAAACCAAGAGGACTAAACTCTTTCTTCCTCCCTTTTCCCCCCTCTCTACTAATTTTATCTAGTCTGTCTTCTTTCCTCAAGCCCCTTTTCTGAGTTAGTGAATGGAATAATCCCATTTCTTGGCTCTTGTTCCTCAGAGGACCCTCTCACCAAACAGAGAGCCTCTGAGGCCCCCGCACTCCCTGCGCACTAAGGGCAGGCAAGCTTCACTATTTATTGGTTTGGAGAGAAACAAAATAGTCAAAGTTTAAACATAGAGGCTATTCTTTGACATCGTCGCAAAGGCTTCCTGCCCAGTGCATTCAGCCAAATTCATTATGCTGGCCGGAAATATCCTCTAATAGGCAGGAACATCAGTTAACCCTGAACTCTAACTGCGGTCATTCCTGTCAATTATAACCAGAGCGGATGGGATCAAACCAGTGGTGAGACAGCAGCATGATTAAATCTGACTTTGTCTAACAATTATCAGAGGGCAGACGTTACACAAATCTTTTATCAAATTCAAGGGTGCATGTTGTCTTTAAGAAGCAGTGGTGGATGGAGTACTCAAAACCTGTACTTCATTAAAGTACGAATATGCAAACAAAGCTTTACTCTAGTGAAAGTACCCACCGATATTTCTACTTAAGCAAACGTAAGTACATGATTTCAATTTTTACCTTTCAAAAGTAAAAGTACCTTACTATCATTTTTCTCCCTTGTCTTGTTCTAGGGACCAGTGTTGCTTTATGTTTTTTTTTTTTTTGAGGGCTGACACTTTTTCTGTTTAATGGTAATAAACATAAATGATAGGTTGAAGCTGTTTTATGATCTGATACCACTTTCACTTTTACTCATGTTGGACCGTCACATGTTGACAGTAAGGATTTACGGCTCTTACTGCAATTTTAAGTATAAAACATTAATACAACCACTAAGAAAATGTCCAGGGAGCTGGACACAAGGTGAGGACGCACAGGATTAAATAGTTACAGAAATCCCTTTGAGTGTAAAGGTCTGGGCTTCTCCTGGAGCTTTATTTTGCTATTTACACCTACACCTACAAACAGTGAATGGTCACGTACTAGGAGAACAAAACAAAAAAACAAAAAAACAAAAAAAAAACACCTCAGTCAATCAATCATATTAATGTAGGAATCAGCAGGGACCAGATCTGTCCCAGTCCTCAGTGTCCAAACGCCAAGTAGTCGCTTTGCACTGCACCTTCAGTGGCAATGCGATGTTATAGGACTTTGACACGGCAGAGTGACAGCGCGGCCGATAATCCCCATTTAAAGGCTTTATTTTTGCATATGTGTGTTTCTGTGCAGTTAATGCAGATCTCGGTACACAGGCCAAACTCAGCAAAATAACCGCGTTACTTTCACTGATACTAATTTGTCTTTAAATAAGACCACGGAAGGAGTAAGAGACACTGTGCCTGCCTGGGCCTGGTTTAGTGAAGCGATTCATATCTCGGTATTGATTCGTTTTCGTTACAAAATAGAAAAAGAGGTAAATTATGAAAAGTGTAATGAATGTGCAACTTTGAAATGTAATGGAGCGAAAAAAGTATAGATATTCACTCTTAGCCATTATTAAATCTACTTAACTAAAGGACAGATCGGTGAAAAATGTACTTAAGTACAGAAACAAAGTATTTGCTATTCATTACTTTGCACCACTGCTGAGAATTTAATGGACCCAAACTAAGTGCCTGTTAACATTTATAACAAACAAGCAATGCAGACATGGGAGAAGTGGCCCTGCCTGGGCTGAAATGTGAGTGCATTCATAAACCAGTCCTAAAAACCCCCCAAACAAAGCACTACATATTGCTCAAGCAATACTGCGAATCTAGGCCAACACCACAGCCAAAGTTGTTTACTTGGCATTGGGAAGCGTGTGCGATATCCAAAACTCTGATTGAGGGAGAGAAAAAGGAGGACAATCAGAGTTTACAGACAGAACCCTTTTGTAAGACACATACAAGCTAAGGGCAATAAAAAACGAAATAAAAAGACACAACTCACGCAACAGACTCGCACAAAGGGTGGTTTAAAAAAAAGCTAAGCAGGAGCTGCTACAAGAGAGTAACCTTGTTTCCTCGGTCACCCTCGGACACTTGAGCCGGAAATGGACGGGAGCCCGACGGAGCATCAAAGAAGTGGCTCTTTGTGTCCCAGTTGGAAGCTGGCGTATGATACTGTCATCTCTGTCAGAAGAGCTGTTCACTATCCCTCCCCTAACAACTTAGGGAACTTAGGGAAGCCAGAAACATCATCTGACAGCCACAGCCGCTATTATACACTTCCTTGGAAGCCTCGCTAACTAAACACAAACACAAAAACCAGACACATGCAATGCATCCAACCAATACTCCAGGTCTTAGCAGTGAGCCATTAGGATTGTTAGTCCCAGGACACATGCACCAAAAGTGAAGTGGATAGAGAAAAAGTCGTGTGGAGACTCTCCCCGGAGACGCAGCTGCAAACTGAGATTTTTCTTCCTATTCGTTTAAGGGGCAATGACTGTGTTGTTGTTCTGAATCCATATAAGGCCTAACAAACAACGAACGCTGCTAGAAATCATGCAGCTTTTTATGCACAAACTGGACAATAAGTGCAAGTGAGATTTCTGGACGACCCTGCTTTGAGCTCCCATAACTGGCCTCTCTTACACTGAAAGTGTGACCTCTGACCTCTTGTGTAAGGCAGGTAACAACAGCTGCTCACATTTGCAATTTTTCTCTAGTAACTATGTTCCTTTAGACTTTTTTTAAATTATTGCTGCCCCTCTTTTTTATTCTGTATTCGTCTACAATAGCCATTCAATGACTTCACAGTCATTAGCGGTCTCATTCATAATGTCACATGTTAAAAGGCGACTTAACCAGTTTTCAACTAGCAACAAGATGATATACTAAAAACTGAAGGTTCCTCCAAGTGATGTCATCTGGAGACATTTTCAGCTAGATGTAGAGAGATATTTTAATACAGGGAAGTCAGAGGGAAGTTTAATAGCATTTATTTACATTTACCCCCCAAACTAGAGTTAAAGATCAGTGAAGGGGTCCTTTAAGTCTCACTTTTTAATGTACTGCTAATGTAACCGAACATCCCACTGCTCCACATTGAAAGCGTGCACCCTGGGGAAGCACAGGGAGGCTTTTATTTTGTAGCAGCTGCAGAAAACGCAATGTGCCGTGTGTCACAGATGTTAGCAATGACTGGAGTGGTTCCACCACACAAAACACGTTTTGTCAGTAGATGAGCTTTAAATATTTCAGGGATTCAAATCATGGTTGCAAATACTTTGAAACAGGGCCTTTATTTGGTTTGGCTGTGCTGTAAACAGAGAGAAACAGCAGATCCTCTCATGTTTTATGACAAAGTAGCTTCTTAACTGATGTTTGCTGAGGCATTAGCTTGCACGTTCTTTCTCAGACTCACCTGAACTGAAATCTTAAGGATTACAAACTTTAACCAGCAACCAAACGTGTACAGCAAAAACATGAAGCTAAACCGACTAACTTGACTTCCATTATGATGATGATGCAGCCAGTGTGTTCAGGTCAGTAGCATTGTCCTGATATGAACTTCTGAACGTCCAGCTTATTACTTAGCCTTCTTTTGCCTGTTTTCAGAGTTTCAATCACTTTTGCTGCCTGTTCTCCTTTAGTCTGAAGGAAAATGTAATAATAATTAATAATACAGTCTTGAGCTACTACAATGTATGTGACATGAGGTCGTGATCAATACAACTGTCTGTTTTCATTACACGTGCATCAAATTTCACTTGCAACGCGACTGTGAGAAATCGGGGCCAAAATGCACGGCGCTCATTCCGTGCACGCTAAAGTTCACGAGCGACTCATTGGAAAACTTCTTGTGCTCCCTTGATGGTTCCTTACTGATCTGCAGCGCAGAGATATCTTCTACCACTCACGTGTCGGTTGTTAATGGAACACCTGGCTTTTTACTTCACAAGCCGTGAGCTGATATATGATAATGGATGTATGGACGGACGGATGGACTGATGGACAGGCGGAAGGATATTTTCTGTCCACTTGAACTCAAAAAAACTGTGATTACAGAATAGTTCTGTTAACTAAACGAAGTGCCAGTAACCAGCACATAGGACCATATGCCGAATATGGTCAAAAGAAAAACATACTAGCAAAGTCGTTTACATAACTGAAACAATGTGTGGAATAACACTAAGGGCAGCTGCGCAGCAATTACAGAAAAATGGTACTGACCCACTTGCATATTGGGTTCTGCATGCTTCCACAACACAAGGGACCTGCTCTCTGTACTGACCCTGAACCCCTGCAACACACATACAGGAAACTGCTGAAAGGCCGCTTACGCTGCAGCTTGTCTGAACCGTTGACACATTTTATTTCAAGTCCATCATTCAGTCATTTGAGTTTTTCTCTGAAAACAGCTGCCTGCTGCATCTGGAAACAGAACCAATATAGTTGCACAATCGGAACAATAGGCTAAAAGGATGGCACGGATCTTTTGAGCCAAGAGGAACCGCAGAGTTGAGAGTTATAATTCTCTCCGGGTGTGGTGCTACAAATAACCACAGTTTACACATTTAAGTCAGTGTTAAGATAAAAATATTGATTAGAGCACTAATTTAGAACTGTATCTGGCATCTCTCCACAGCATCAGCGTTTGTGCACACCGCCCCTGCTGTCCTCACTCTCTCTCAACATGCTTCTAATCCGAGTGTCGGACCAGTTTCTGATGGTCATTCCTACACATGGAAACGTTTCCAACGGTGACTGTGTATTCCCAGGATCAACCATTAAATATCGCCTGATGCGGTGATTCCCTTTTGAGTGTGTAGCAATGTAGTGTCCAGCAGCTTCAGTTCGGCTGTACTGGGATCAGACCCGTGATGAGCACGGGTCACGGGTATCGGTTTGCAGATACCTGTGATCATCTGTATTCTAGATGTTTGCTTTGGCCTTATCTGACTCAGCACTGGAAATCCCATGCCAGCCTGGCAGGCTCACATTCACTGCTGCACTCACTGGTTTATTTGTGCACTCTAAGACTTTTGTCTTCTTTCCCCAAACAGTGGATCAGTGGTGGAGCAGCAGCTGGCCTACACATCACCACCAATGACTGTATAAGCTCTAACGTCACCAGCCTTGTGGTGCAGGGATGGGAGAATGGAAGGCACCCGGTTATCATGCACAGCCACAAAGAGGTCTGGCAGGAGTCTTAGTGATGAAACGGATGTGAATAAGTGGGGAAGGACTTGCATATAAGACAGCCTAGCGGGTCACCGCAGGACCCAGCCAGTGTCGGCGGCTTGTAAAGCGAGACGGCTGCAAGTGAGCAGGAAAACAGGCGTGCACCTTTTTATCTGCCGCACGCGCGCACGCATGCACGCACACACATGCATGCAAGCAAATCCAAACACACTCAGACGGTCCCAGAGGGAACAGCCATCATCCACTTACTCGAGGAAACTGGTGATGTAGTCCTTGCTGCAGGCAGACCAGGAGAAAGGGTTGGTGTTGGCTGTTATATGAGCGGCCATCAGTTTGGCTGTTTCGTGGCCTTTGGTGCCGCAGGAATTTCCGATCCCATCGTGGTTCATCCCGAAACTGAAAAACAGAAAATAAAATCTGGAATTAATGTACATAATGACGATCCACTGGTCTACACGGTTTGAAGAACAAGGCTGGTTGTTTCCTTTATTTCTGGTGTTTTCCCTCATAAAGAGCAGAGATGAATTTGCATCTACTATCCATGTCTCTGACTCCACTCCACTCCAAAACTATTAAAAAGACATCAATGAATTCCTTCATTAAAAATGTGCAGTCCATCTTTTTTAGCATCAGCTGCTGCTAAACGATATCTTTTTGTTTTTTATGCTTCCAGACTCTTGCAGACATTGTATGTCAAAAAAAAAAAAACATCATAATCCAAAGTTATGTGTAGCGTGAGAAGCTAGCAGGGGAGTCTGAATGGAGCCGAGATCCGAAACATTTGAGTCTCACTTCTGAGACTGTAAAAATCACGGCTGTTATCAGCTGTAACAGCTAGTTTGTCAAAAAAAGACCTTCATTTTTTATTTTTGCGTTAAGGACTCATGTCACACAGTGCAGCTGTGTGGCTCACTGTTGCGTTTTCAACAGTTTTCCACAGCACAGACAAACAAGCTAAAGCAGCTCCTGGATTCACCAAGGCTGCAGCACGTACAGACAACACTGGACACTCCACGTTGCAGATTCTCCCTCCGTGTCTCTGGCTGGAAACAGCTGTGAGCAGCAGAGCCAGGGGTCAAGGGTCAAACTCTCTGTCTGGAGCTCGGCAGGAACAAAAAAGTTTTAATCACCACTCTGAGTGACGCCTGCCTGTCAATCACCACCTGCAGGTCTGAGCAGGCCGTGAGGGGGGAGTCACCGCAGACTGGAGTGAAGACATGACTTTTTATTTATTTATTTATGCTCTGTTCAATCTCTGTTCCAGAATACAGAAAAGCTGCTTTAGTCCACAAAGTGAAAAAACTAACAATTGTATACTAAATCATTCATTTCATAAGAACAACTTATCTGTCTGGATAACATTTAAGAGAAAATCTCCCGTTACAGCAGGATATCTAAGCTTCCTTTTCCTTACGGGCCAGGAGCACAAATCAGGCCTAATGTATATAACAAACCCAACCACATTGCACAGCCTGAACCTGTTTTTCTAAGGCTGGCGTTTATGACATTATACCCTCCTCTAGAAATAAATCAGCTGGTTGAAACCCTGCTGCAGTGGGTTTTTTTTGTACATCCTCTAGAAGCAGAGACTATTTTTACAACAGGCCCACGACAGAAGCAGACATGAGACATAATAAAGGAAATGGCCATCTTGCTGAACTCTCCAGAGGGATACGTAGACTAATAGATCATCATTATTTTGCTTTACATTCAGGAAGAAAGAGCCAGAGCTATGTGGACACTGACATTTGCATGAGGGAATATGTGGAGATGCAGCTCAAAATGTTCACTGGGGAAAAGAGCTGCATGCAGGCCGTGCAAACTCAATAATTAGGTGAAGTTATTAGAGTCTTTCTGAGGAGATATTAGTATTATTGCTTGAAAACCACAAAAGTACAAACAAATTAAGATTTTGACCTGATTATCGGGCCGGATGAACGATCGGGACTGCTAAGGTTGTCACACTGCATTCGGAGCAAAACGGCCAAACTTCCAACTGCTGCTGAGATGCAAAACTAAAACCGCTCCTTTCAACAGAGGTGGTATAAGTACACAAAGCCAGCACTCAAGAAAAAGTGTGACTTCAAGTTCCTCGCACAAGTTATTGAACCAAGTAACTGCACTAAAAGTAACTTTGACGACAAAACTACAAGCTCTTCACTAAGTGAGTGATTCATCACTGCTGGAAACAAAGTATTTACACATTATTATGCTTGATGCTGTTGATAAGATGAATGTACAAGTCTAGTCCAGATTTGTTACACATGTGCAAATGGGAATTTTGCACAAATCTAAAACGTTCAGCTCTCGAACAGTTTAATTCACAAACAGATTCAAGGAGAGAGCCACTTCAAAAACCTGATTTATGAGAATTTAATTGTAAAAAACATCATCAGTCATGAGCGCAACTGGAGGAAATGTGTCAAAGTGTTAGTAGAGACTCTGGCGAAAACAGCAGCTGGTAAAGGTGGAGCTGATTTTAAACACTTAATGTTACGAAACGCATCTGTAAGTGTTTTATATTGAAAATGTCCAAAATAATCAGTAACAAAAATACTTCAAAATGTACTTTAAGTACCGTCCTGAAGAAGACGTGCATAATTACTTTCAACATATTGAGCACTAGCTGTTCGTGTGTGTTTGTGAAAAAAGAAATCATTAAGACAGTCAATGCCCCAGAAATTACTACAGTACACAAAGCTGCATGTTCCCGTGTGCTTGTGTGGTTGAATTCATTCAACTGTTACTGAAGAGGAAAAGGGCTGTTCTGTGATAGAAGATAACAAGGGAAGTATTTGACACTACAAAGATCCCCAAAGCAAAGACGTCCATAACCTGATGAGATAAGAAGCGCAACAATCTCAAGGCTGCGCAATGAAACTCAAACAGATGAGGACGTCATACAATAACGGAGCCTGAGATGTATGCAAATAAAATCAGAAGGATCTACAAGAAAAATACATAAAAATTAGTTAAAAAGTCCAAATGTCAACTCTGTAAAAAGTGTTGAAATAGCGACAAAACTATAGACTATTGTTAAATGTCTTGTTTTGTCTGACCAAGAACACAAAACCCAAAAACATTCAGTTCACTATCGCTGTCCATCTCGTCCGTCACGGTTCCTGTCTGTCCTCCACATTCTTCCAACCACTAGCTGATGATCAGCCTCCTTCTGTTCATTGACTAAAAGCATATCCACTAATCAGAGCAGCTCTAAACATAGTTAAACTCTAATTTCTTTCATTAGGGAAAAAAACCTCTCGGGTCAAACAAGACCTTTTTTTTTTCCCCAGTGCGGAGAACATTTCTTCAGAAACTGGGCCCCTGGGCACAGATGGGGGGAAGGACCCCACTCCCTCCCTTGTGTTTTTTTTTTTGGTCATTTTTAGTCTGTTTGTGGTCTTTTTTACAAGTCTGTTTTTTGTCACTTGTACTTTTCAAAATAGTTTCATGTTAAGGAAACAACTTGCAATGCAGGGTGTTTTTGCACCTTTTGTGATCATTTTAACCCAGAGGCTCGGGGAGGGTTGCTTATAGCTCCTGGGTATCCATCTGTGCGTGAATCACTGGTATGTGCAACCCTAAAAGAAGCATCTCTTTGTATGAGCAGTTTCTGCAAGGGGCCCATTTACTTTGTCCAAAATCTGCTATTTGCATCAGAAAAGTAACGTCAAGTTTTATATTTTATATTAGGATCCTAAAAGTCTTAAAACTCACTTGTGGCCGATCTCGTGCGCAATGGTGAAAGCAGAACCGAGGCCGATGTCTTCATTGATGCTGCAGCTCCTCTCCGGTTCGCACATTCCAGCCACTGAGGCCAAGCCTGCACACAAAAGCAGACACATGCAAGACAAACACGGGGTAATAAAACGGGGATTGCACCTGTTTACAGCTGTGCTCGAACACAACCTCAGCTGCACATTCACCTGTTTGAGCGTCAGCGCTCAAACCGCGTTTTTATTCCTTGTCGACTGCAAAGACTGCCGGCCAACGTCTAGACAAGGGTTGGATGTATAGATTTCAATTCAAGTAACGAGGGATCGGGAAAACCATGAGCCGAGAAAGGGAAAATAAGGAACCTCTGCACAAAGGCTGTGCCCCATAGGAAACCTGTCCGAAAAATATAAGTGTTTTCCTCATTTTGAAAACTGGAGAACGAGTCCGAATCAGGGGGGAGGGGGAGAAAGGGAAAGGAAAGGGTGTTTAAAGTTAAAACCTCTCCACAATCCAGGTGTCACCGGGCCTTTTTTCCTAAAGCCTGACAGGTCAGATAGAGGAGACAGGAGGCAATTCTTCACAGATTACATCTACAGGTGACTGGAGAGGGGATTATATGACAGCGCAAAGCAGGTGTGTGTGTATGTCTGTGTGTGTGTGTGTGTGTGTTTGGGGGGGGGGGGGGGGGGGGGGGCATTAATGCACGTGAAGGAAAAAGCATTTTAATTATGTTGTTGTAAAGAGGAAGAGCTGTAAAAAAGTCTTCTTAAAACTTAAAGGGTCTCACATATTCTCTGCTCAACCGAGCAAAGCAGACAGATATTGTAAGTCTCTGCAGACTCTCAAGTATAATGGGAGCGAATGGCGTTTCATTTGTGGGTTTTGCATCAATTAAACCACAGTAACCCATGATACTGCCCAGACTTCATTACCCAATTTCAGTCCATATTTAGCACAGATTTCTTCAAGAGAAAATGCAAATTAATGTATGTTACCCTCCACTGATTCTCCACTCTGTCATTAAACTATTGCAGAAGAACACAATGTACAACCCTATTTTAGATTTCTGCAGAAAACTTATTTATGAGGCACATGTGGACCAACTCCGGACTAAACTTGTACATTTATGTGATCAGCAGCGTCAACTTAAATAGCTTTTTAAAATGATTTGTTATCGATAACTAAATGTTATCATAACCTTAGTAATTTTCAATACTTGAGATTTTTTTTTTTTCCTGCCACCTCGGGCATCAGTAAACACATCTACATTAATCAGGTTCTGGTGGACAGCGCAGCTTCGGGTCAGCTTGTATGAGTACTCAGCCCTCTTTCTAAAAGTGGCGTGGCTTTTGTATCCTCTTCACTAAGAGGCTAAACAAGAATAGACTCGCAAGTCAGGAGGCCGCACTGAAACGCTGCCTGCAAGCAGAGAGGGAGCCTGAAGGTGAAGAAAGAAAAAAAGGAGGGAGGTAAAGAAGGAGGGTGGCTACTCTACGATTAGTTTAAGAATGTGTGTGTGTGTGTTGTGTTACAAAAAGTAAAGTGAGTCCGTGTGTGCGTGGGTCATAGGTGAGCGCACAGACACCCACCCACACACACACACACACACACACCCTGCATTGCAAGTTGTTTTCTTAACACCAGGGTGGACCAAGCATTATCTCCAGCTCTGTGATTACTCGGCGACCCTAAAGGCCAGCGATCTGACCCCGGGAGCATGATCCCCGAGAGGACGGGAGCAGGAGCGGGAGTCTGGGGGTGGGGGTTATTTGTGGGGGGGGTAGGGGGCGAGACAATAAGGAAGCCAAGCAGATGCCAGGGCAATTAAAGAGACTGGCGGGAATGTGACGAATGCGGTCAATCTGTCAAAGCGCCCCCGAAGTCGCGATATTACCTCCGAGATATACTGTGGTGCCTGCGGGGCCTTTACAAAGATAAGACGGGGAGAAGGAGAAGTGCTGGCTGGGTGAGAGCTCTGTCACAGTTTGCTGCCCTTTATTCCACCCCCAATACCACCACAACCAGCATATCACCCACTCCATCTATCTCCCGCCTGCATTCTCCAACTCTCTAATTGTCCTGTTCCCCTTCCATTTTCCTTTCAACTCCTTCTCTTCTTTTTCTCCTCCATCTCATCCTTGTGTCACTACCCCCCAAAGGCCTTCCAACACATACCTTTTCCCTCCTCTGTTTGAAAAAGCCACCTCCCAACCCCCCCCCCCCCCCCGAAGTTGGACGTGTAAACATGATCTCAAGCTGGTAAAACCCGAGGCCGTGTGAAGAGGAGGTGGCCACGGCCGTCCGGGGCTCAGAGCGCTTGGCAACTGAGGAGCAATGATAACATGAGTGAAAACATCCTTCTCATTATGGCCCACGGGAGCCATCAGGAGACCGCGAATGTTCCTAAGTAAGGTTCGTCTCAGGGCACGTCAAGGACAGGTTCACCGTCTTTCAAGTTAAAGCAGCATTCTTTGGGTTTTGCTTGCCTTCCTGAAGACAGTTAAACCGAAGTGATGGACGACAAAATGTGCAAACATTTATTCAAATGTGTATCTAAATCAAACGTTTGTGAGACAATGGCTCCCTGCACGGCCACAGACCTCTAAAAGGCCCCGAAGCACATGTTTAAAGAGCCACTTTTGAATATTTTTTTTCCCTTTTTAGTTGTTCAGTTTCTCGTTGCAGTAGTTTTACTCGGGGGCCTGTGCTCAATAAGCCTGTTCAGTAAGTCATCTATAATGTAGTTACAGCCCGTTGCGCTTTGCATCTCATTTTCACATTTGACTGAATTTAAATTCTGTATCTTTCTGTCTCAGGTGTTAGTTTCATTGCACCAGAAAACGCTGCGACTTAGCCAGCAAATCACTTATAGGACGGCTTCACCAAATTCCAACTTGTTTCCTATAGCTTTAGTTTGGGGCGAAAATGTACATTAAGGCTTTGAAACCTTCCTATTTCTCTGTTTCTAGCTGAGATTTTCACAGAGGAGTTCAGATTATGGCATGTGGAGAAGCTCTGGAAAAGCAGGTTGACCATTATCACAAACTCCACAGTGTAACAACAACATGACCTAATCTGAACTGAAAGTTCCTCCAAGTGATGTCATCTGTAGGCGTTTCTCAGCTAGAAGTAGAGAGATATTTTCGAGATAAGTTCAATATCAGTGAAGGCCTCCTTTAATGAGACTTTTAATGTTTTACAATAAATCTTCCCACTTGTGCTTAAAGCATTTCTTGGATGCATCTGCTTAAGAACCTGCATAAACGGGAGGAACAGTTAACTTAAAAAACTCAACTTAAAAAAAAACATGTAGTAATCATCTGATAATACATGTTAACATGCTGGATATAAATTCGGCTTTAGCCCACTCACCTAAGGTACCACAGGGTTTGTTCTTGTAGGTGCAGATATCATACCTAAGAATTAAAAGGGGAAAGACCACATACAATTAAATTAACTTTTTTTTTGTCTTCATCCATAGTATTTTCTTCCACTGGCTCTTTGCCACTCCATTCCTTCCATATTTAATCACACAGTCGGGTGAGATATAATCTCAAACTTTAGCATAACAATAGCATGTAATGAAGGCATGAAAACACCTGGTTCTTTTCTCCATCTATAAAATCAGCCTTTTGCAAAATGTCATGCAGCTACCACACATTGCTCGAACATGAAGGTGAGTAACGGGAAAGGCTTCGGTCATGCTGTGTCCCTAGTGTTAACCCCCCATTGCTCACAATCCAGTAGAGCAGAGGCCAGAACGCCACAGTGGCTCGAGAGCAAACCATACGTTTCTACAGTGAATGATCTGATCCAATCATTCCCAAAGCTTTTAATCTATTAAATCCAAGGGCACAGCAAATTTAATTTCTCTCTCCTTCCCCTCCCTCCCTTCCCTCCCTGTAAACTCTTCCTCCCTCCTTCTCAGTGGAGCAGCTCCAAACCAGTGAGGTACAATCATGACCTCGTTCAGGAAGTCTATTTATTTTGATTTATTTCCCTAATTTCCCTCGGTGTCTTTTTCCGAACGTGACAGACCACATTCCAAATATCCCCCCCCCCCCCCCCTCCAAAAAAAAAAAAAAAAAAAAAAAACGCTCCTGAAGGCGAGATTGACAAAGGAGCAACAGAGTAACAAAAAGTCACTTTTGATGAATGCAATCGTGTGAGACATAAGAAAACAGTGAAGAATTCCAGTCACGTTTTCCTAAATTCCAAGGTTTACCCAGAGATTTTCAGTTTACAATAAGAGACAAGTCATATCCTCACGATGGTGGAGCTGAAACCAAAGAACCGTGGTTTGTTTTGCATTAGAACTTGCATCGAACTAAATGTCTGTTCACGGGTTGATGAAAGGGTTTGATCTGTGCGTGCATAAACATTTTAAAGGGAAAAAACCATCCCCTCTCAGCTGGGCTGCTGCGAGCACCAACTATCTTCAAATCATGCTGAGGTGCATTCCACCATTTCAAGGAATGTCTGTAGTGCTGCTGCAGACACAGTGGTTAGTAAGGACTTTGTCGTGTCTAACATCAGCTATTTATACCGTGTCCAGTGTTAGCATCTCTGGGCTCAGCTGGGGTCTCCTTCCTGCAGCTTATTATCCCATTATGTCTCGCCTACACTTTGCCTTGGTTGCATTATTTATCAATACTGTATTTATCCTAAAGTTTCCAACATCCCATCGTACGGAATGATGTGAGGCAACTGAGGTAAATTATGGGCTTGGCTACAAATCAGGAAAAGAAAACAACAGCCGTGTTGGTCTGCACAATAAAGCTTCGGCAATATTTATGTCTGTGCAACCTGCAGCCAGCGGGGAAAACTGCAGTTTTTCCTTTGATATAATGTAGACGCGGTTTGTCTGTTTTGAGGGGCTACATTATAGTAAACGACTCCTAAGCAAAACTAGTTTAAGAATCTACAGCTATGGGGGGCTCTGGGGGTCTATGCTGGGGGACAGAGGTGATTTGACAGTGTTCGTGTCAGCACGTGAATATACTTACGATGACACTGCTACTTGTGGATGATTATACATTCACAGCCTCCGTTTGTTGTATCAGCTGGGGCTGATGGGAATGTAATTAGTTTGGTAAGTTGAACCAAGATACGAGAGTGATGCTGGAATGGGAAGCAACGGTGTTTGTCAAACTGCGTTACTGAAACCTCCACGTTCATTTTATGACACACACTGCTCCAACCATCATAAGAAAACAATAAAAACATCGACGTAGCAAATGTTTTTACCATAATCCGTTCAGTCTAATCTAATTTGCAACCTCTAGTAGAGCCACTGGATTATTTTCTCGTATCCCGTTAACGTGTGCGTGCTCTACGGGCCCATTTATTATATATATTAAATATATTTATTTCTCCTAGGACACCAAACTAAATGAAGCATTACCACGAAACTTACATTTGTCCTACTTTGTCTTTCTCTCATGCAGGTGCAGGATGGTGCAGGTCACTGAGTGGCCGGACTCTTTACAGTGTGTTGAAATGCCCCTTGTCAGTACAAACTAAAGACGACGACGTTGTTTCTTTTGCAGCTGGTTGTTTGATGTCACCTTTGTCTGGAAATGTTAAAATTACATCCACTGTAGGTGGCAACGGACATCTGCAATTCTAAATGGCTGCTGCTGTGATTTTCCTTTCATGATCGGTGAAACCGTTGGCATGTGGAGGCCGGGCTGTACATTTACTATGCACCTATACCCTTTCTGGACTGATGCTGAAGCTTACGCAGCGAAGCTTAAAGAAATGATAAAAAAGGAGGCATCCTTTAATGCCAAAGGAGCTGGACAACATCAACTGACAGACAACAACCTAGAACACAGTATTGACAGAAAGGCTGTTTTGAACTGAGCCCAGAGAGTCAAAAGTCTTGGCTTCAGCCCATGTCAATCATAGTAAGCTATTGTCTGTCTTGACAAAACCAGTGTTGGTGGGAGGGTGGGGGTGGGGGGATATACACTGTAGTTGCTAGGTTATGTGGCCAAAACTATTTTGGCAACAATGAAGTCTATTCCAGGTAATGACAGAGTTTTGCTGTTTTATGGTAACACCCTTGACGTAAATTGCAGTATGACAGGTACAGCCCTCCTGAAACCGCTCGATTCATTTTCAGCACTGAGGTCTTTATTCCCATCAGAGATTTTTAACAATTACAGGTAAAGTATGTGCAGGACATTTAGAGGAGTAACTGCTGCAGCTGCTGTCCACTTCTATTAGCAAACGCACACAAGCACAGCTTTTAAAAGGCGGCTGCACCGAAAATGACCTGCAGGCTGTTTGCTCAAAATGAGAACGTTGGCACCGCTCATACTGAAAGCAACTCTTTGAAATATATGACGCCATGCATCCGATTGTAAAAACTGCTGCCTAGGCAAAAAGTGGCCCCTTTTTCCTAGACGTGAGCTCAAACCTACCGGGTGATTAGGACAGCGTTGTCATGATGAGCCATCCCATTTTCAGGAATACTGTTGCCATCGCCATGATGAGACAGGATGGATTTCTGCCACTTACAGAAACTGTCCAGAGACTTGTCAGCATGGTGGTTAATCTCCAGATTTGGCTGCAAAAACAACACGGATGTAAATACAGTGCAATATGATATTTAATACTGTATTAGAAAAGCAGTATAAACGATTGTATACTTTATTTTAAGGCATAATTATACACACTATATGATACGGATGGTATCACACATGATACTATATATTAGTGTGTCACAGCGTAAAGTGCATATTTTACTGTATCATGTTATAACATGTCAAATTTTACAGTACTGTGTTGTATCTTTTCGTATCAGATGTTAATGTATCATGTTGTATTGCAGTGTCTTGTTTTGTATAAATCTATACTGTATCATACTGTGTCCTGACTCCATATTAATATCCTCCATATTGAACTGTACTGTATCATGAGTTGTTTCGTATTGTCTTGAACTAGTACTCTTATCATTTTATTGTTTTTCCTGTTGATCAGTGTCATTTTGTGTTGTGTAATGTTGCATCTCTACCTACCGGAGTGTGTTTTATTGTATCACGTTGTGACTGGTCGTGCGTGGACCATATCACACAAATTGAAATGTTTGTTTGAGCTGAAAGAAGCTGGAATATCGCCTAAACCGTAAATTACGACCCTGGTTTGATCACAGTCGTGGACTTTTGTTGCGTGTCCATACCTCTACCTCTCCCCTCACCTCCCGTCTGCCTCCACTGTCTACTGTCCATTAAAGGCATAAATGGAGGGGGGAAAAAAAGTGACACTGAACTCAATGCCACGTGTTGACAGTGCTAACCGATGAGCCAGCGTGCCGCCAGAGTACGACGATTATCTGTATGAATTATTTGGAGGAGGACTGTACTGGGATCAGGGGGAGGATAGATGTTCTGTTTTTGTAGTAAAGGTAAAACCATTTATAGCAGGGGGGAGTTCAATGAGTCAGAGGAGGAGTAGAGTAGAACAAGGCACATGCACAATTAGAAAAAGCAGCAGAAGTGGAAAAATGAGCAGAAGGACAAGTTGTAGTGGGGTCTGCAAAATGCATCTGCTTCCATGAGTTGTTATCCTATGGTAAACCGCTACATTGCCAGCGGATGTTCAACTTGAATTATTAAACCACTGTACTGGACAACACATCAGTGATTCACTTCCACCGTCCAATGTGTTTTTTGTTTTATAACTGTACTTTGTTTTCTGCGTATCCCAAACAATGAATGATGGACTAGTACTTCCTTCCGACTGGATAAAAGTTGCATTTCGACTTCACATTAAAACCTACTTTCTCGACCTGATGCCACATCAGGAGCCGCGACAGCCCTTTAGAAAAGAAACCAGATGATAGGTGGACGCTGTTTCTCTCATCACACGTACAAACACATGTACAGTTGCATGCAAAAGCCCTCAATAGAGGCTCCCTCAGGGAAGATGCCTGAGCACATCTTTCATCGAGTGGTGGCCATATGGTGAATAGTCTCTCTTCTCTCTCCCCTTCGGCCATGACAACAACGTAAAATAGTGCAAGGCTCATACACTCACTAAGTGTGAAAGTACAGACATTAAAAAGGGTTATGCAATAACCGAAGCAGTACTACACCGTCAGATCCAAGTAAATTCTTACCTGATCTTCAGTGAGAACAATCAGCCGGGTCACAATGATGTTCACAACATTTCCTAGGCTGGCATCACGGTAAAGTTTGGCAACCTGACCTCCAGAAAAGAAGAAAAGACACAAAGTCAGACAAATTGGGTCCATGTGCCACGACAAACCCGTCTGCTCAGCAGTTACAGCAGCTCACTGTGACGACAACATGAAAAAGTAGGATCAAACTTACAATATTCATCACTGACAAGATGTAGTGCTCGATGTCTTTGCGCCCGTGGTAACCGACCATCATTTTATCCGCAACCACAAGCGTCTCGACGAAGCGCTCGGTGCTGACAGAGCGCCTGCGCCTCTGGGCGCTGTTCGACTGCCCGCTCGTGTTTTGGGGGACAGGGGACGAGTGGACAGGAGAAGGTGTGCTAAACTGGCAAGGTGCACTGCTTTTGATGAGGTCTATGAACAACACAGAGGCGACGGCCGGTCAGAGTAGATTATGAAATAACAATCTACATCGAAATGATGATGCATTATCTATTTGGAAGAGCTGGTTTGTCTGTGCTAGACGCACATAGCGGAATCTGCCCCTTTGAACCTTGCAGCTAAAGCCTTTGCTTAATGACCCAGATGCTCTGGGAAGAAGCTGTAAGGTGGTACATGTTGGGGCATGCTTCCAAGCGATGACAGCCTTTGCTGTTTCTTATAAGACCTTGGCCCTAATACATAAATATCCACCTGGTTCTTTTTCCAGTTCGTCATATCTCAGCAGACAGACTATTTGGTCGGACCTAAGCCTAATCTTAATTTTAAAATCTGAACATGATTGCTAGTTCTATAAATAGGATTTGTGCTTCCATAAAAGTAAGAGCCAAGTGCTCTTTATGCAATGAAAGGCCTTTTATGAAAGCTGGAGCGAGCCTTTCTCTTACAGGTTGAAAGGTGTCCAGGCCAGGAGCAACTACAGCACACAAGAGGCCCGGTCATGTCTGCTAGGACTTGGGCCTAGAACCAAACCAGCACTTCCTCTAACCTGCTATGTATAGTTATTCATTTACGTCAGTTCCACCCACACAGAGTCCAATCCAGATGGAGGTTCACCAACCTGAAATGCCACAGCTGAACTCCTGGCTATGCCCTTGTGGTGAGGGAATGGCAGACATTTTATAAATAACATGTTGCTGTGCTTCTTCCAGGTTCCATTCACTGGAGGTGGTGGAGGATATGTTCTTTAATGGCTCTATTAAATACTGTTCTTCCTCAGTTGTTATAACACCGTGCTTTTTGGGGGGAGAAAAAGCAATTGAACAAACAGGTTACTCAACACAAGCAAACATCGATGCTAACGTTCCAAAACTTTGCAGCGTCTTAACATACAGAGCTCGGCTTATGTGCGACTGGACGGTCGGACAAAATGCAAAGCTATTTTTGGGGACTGGGCAGAGAGAAAAACTGCAGATGTTTTATGCAACGGCGATTGCAGCCAATAAGTTAAAAGGTACTCGAGAAGAAGGAACACTCTCCATTATTTCGGAGAGAGCAATGAAAGTCGTGCGGAATGAGACGGTGCATGGCGTTTCGGAACCAGTTGGAACATCTCGTGATTACCATCGGGTGCATTTCCCTGGGGTAAGCGTTGGAGAACAATGTGCACACATGCGGGGGGGGCTTAAGGAACCTTGCAGATACCTTCAGGTTGTTGGATTCTGGAAAGACTAAAGAAACAACAGCGACTATTAATATCAAACAGGACATTAGCTGGTGTCTCTCCACTGTCCCATGTTGCTAGATGTTGCCTAGTTCCAGCAGGTCTCGTTCATAATAACGATGTTCCACGTTGGGACTTTTCAGAGAGCTGACGTTACAAACTGTGTACAAAGTGTTTTGGTACAAATACATAGAAATTCTAAAAATAACTGCACTGACTTTGCATTTTGGGAAATGCACGATCCAGCATTTTGGGAGTTTGAGTCCTTTTACTATTTATTATAGAAATATATGTATTGTGCCTCTGTCACATCTCCCGACTTAATGGACAACACTAAACAGCTGCAGCACCCCATGAAACGACTAATATATCTGATTATATACCCCCCCCCCCCCCCCCCCCCCCCACCATGGAGCTGAGACTTAGCAATTAACCACGCATGGCACTCGCAAAAGAAACATTTTCAACTCGGGGTTTTAATAGTGTGTGATGATGTCAAGATCTCAAAGTGTCCAGACAGCTGATTACATTAAAGCGCAGACACCGTTTTTTTTTCCATTTTTGGTGCTGTTAGAAAAAAAAGGGCAAACACTAATTCAATTTATGATGCTCGCTGTAGGTCTTGCCAACACATTTGGCTACACGTTTTCTCAACATGATTACATTTGCCAGTAAGAAGCACAGCCTTTTGTTTTCCATCTTTAGAGTTATCGTGAAGGATAAGAGGGTGAACAGCTATTAAACGCTAGTCCAATTTCTTGATTAGCAAAGAGAAACTGGACTGCCACACAGTCTGTGGATAAAAGCCTGAGGACTAAAAGCTTAGACAGGATAATTAGACATCTTGTTAGTGCTGTTGTTAAACCAGAAAAAAAAAAAAATTAAGGGAGCAATATCTCATTTTGACTGTTAAACACACTATTTTAAAGATCACACAAACAGTCGGCCGGAGAAATGTGATTACAACTACCGAGCCTTTTAAAACCTGTGCATAAAAACGTGTTATTCAATGCACAAATAAGGGAAAAGAGCTTCGGTTCCTACCACGAACAGCTTGCAGCGATGGTGTGATTTTTCTGCATGGGCATAACCTCACGGAGAGCTGCCTGCGGACTCAGTGTGCCAAGTGGAAAGAAGCCAAGATTCTGTTAAGTGAACTACAATTGGTGTAATCCTTTGGCGCTGTGTGTGAAGGATTGGCTGACATGAGAGCAGCACAGGCTTGGTATACATTCTGACATTAGTATCGAGGTTTGTTTGAGGTAACCGGGGTGAACTCTTGGTGACTCAATGGGACATTAATAGAGTGTGAAGCGGTCGCATTTAATAAAAAGGCCGCTTTGTACTCACCAGGCCCTTGCAGTTGCTGAGCGCCACTCTGGTCGTGCTTTGCTGATTTTGCAGGAACCCAACGTAGTGACAGTTATCGACGATGCTGTGGCGCCACTCCAGCCCTCCTTTGCCCCAGTACTCCACTGTAAAATGTTTCGACACCAGGTGGGGGTTGAGCGTCAGGTTCAGGTGAAAGTGCTTTCCGTACGCCGACAGTCTGTAATACAGCCGGTGCTCCGGAGGGTCTGGGTCCAAGGCAGGTGCCGGCCCCATTACGGGGTCCACTGCGCCCCGTCTCCGTCGGCCCGGCCGGTGTTGCTTCACAGTGTAGCTCAGGAACTCGCCGTTCTCGTCCACCTGCACAGGGACAGTCAACTGGTAGTGCTGCAGGTAGGACAGGAACTCCTCTTTCATAGGTGAAAGTTAGGAAGAGAATAAAATAGAGGACAAAAGGGTGTAAGAATGGACAAACTCTCGGTTACCACATATGCTTTGACATGTTTCTGTCCACCTGTCTTCAACATACCTTGAGAGTTGTGCGAAAGTCTGCTGGTGCTTTGAAATTCAGAAGCAGCCATAACCACCAGGCTCAGGGTCCAAGTCAGTGTCTTCCACAAAATTTCCATCATTCAGGCCAAGATGTGACATGGGGTGGGGGGTAGAGGGTGCTACGAATAGGTTAAAAGCACACGAACGGCCCACACCATAACAAGCCCATGGTTCGTCTCCTTAACTTTAACGTTCTCACTGAGCTCATTCGAGTTTCAGATTTCTCCTGAGGACGAGTGCTTCCACATCTCACTGGCTTCTAAATTCATGCCAGCAGCTCATAGAAAAAAAAAAAAACATAATCCATCAGACACAGTCACTCTCAGGTGTAACTCCGAACAGGAAGCTCTATAATGGGAACTTGTCTCGACCGATCCATCCACTTTCCTGTGGAGGAAATCAGCCAGAGGTTAAACGACCTTTCATTTCTTATAATTTCTTGGTACAGTTGAAACAGTCACTCAATGAGCTGGTTAGTTGCACTGTATGAACTAATATAACAGATGATTTTGTTTTTTTAAAACACAAATTGCAGAAGTGTCCAGTTGGTCAAGTATGAGGATTTTGTGTTTTTATCTATTCATGAACGTGATTTGTGGATAGTTTGGCCAGACAAAATGACCTCTAGTTCTCTAGTTTAATCTATTGACCAAATGACAATTCATCTTCCAGTGACTTGCTCAACAAAGTGCCTTTACTTTTGCAACAGTCCCACACAGAAGTCTACAAACTCCTGGTGTTATCTGACCAACACATAATTCCCAATAACACGAAGCAGCGGACTCTCACATTTGTGAATTTGGAATCAAGAAGAGATTTGATGGTCACTGATGATCCATCTTACATTTCTGCAGCCAGCTTGAACTAACTTTTGCAGCTTTAAACAAAATGAGTGTCGTACACCGACGACAGCACACCGCGCACTACATTACCTTTCAGTAGGACTCGTAATCAACACGTCACGTAAATCGAAATAAATTACAGTTTGTGGGATAAATGAACAGGGATGCATACATGCGCACGGTGCAGACTCTCGGCCGTTTGATTTCTGCAGCTCGTGGTTTTACGCACGGCGTCTGCGAACGGCCCCGCTTTCCCGGGTGAAAGGAGATGACAGCGTTTAGAAACGAAAACTTGGTGTGTGTGTGTGTGTGTGTGTGTGTCCTTAGCTCTGGAGCTCCAGCGGTCCAGACAGACAGACAGACAGACAGACAGACAGACAGCGCTACCTACTTGACCCAGACAGTTGGCAGCCGGCCTGTGTGCATTACACCGGTGTTGCAAATGCAGCCCCGAAGGAGCTTCGGCGACTCAAAATAAAACCTGGTTTTGTTGCAAAAGACTAGACGTTTTCTTAGTTTGTCTGAGCAGCTACAGAGAACTACAGACCCGCAACTGTGCTGCATGCACAGCCTGCCGATGTAGTTGCACTGCGTAAACGTTGCCCAAACTACACTTTTTCTGTGCAACTGCTCCCAAGTAAACTGGCCGTGCAGAAATCCGAGCAGCACAGCTGGCTAAAGGCTGGTGTGTAAACACTGGCCGCAGCCCCGAGAATCTGACACGAATCTGCACAGACAAAACTGCATGAAAGAAACCGACCTATTCTCAACACACGGGAAGTGTTAGGGAGATAGTTACCGCGCTCATCTTCATTGTCCAGCCCAGGTCCAACTGCGCAGAGCTCAGGACAAAAGAATCAAAACTCCCCTACTCTCCTCTTTTCATCTTCTTTCGGACGCTGCCATCCTCAGAAGCTGCAACGTGATTCTCCTCTTCAGACCAGCAGCAGTGTCTCAGAGCAGACACTGGCACAGAAAGTCAAAGTGCCGGAATTCCTCAGGCAGCTCAAGGATACAGATCCCAGCCTTTTTTGTCGTCTTTATAACGTAGACTTTGTGTTCTTGCTGGTGGCCTTGAAAAGTGAGCTGAGGTTGCAGCGGGTAATTGTGCCACCTCACAGCCCGCCACAGCAGACTTGCTTTGCGGGAAAGTGCATGCAGACACCAGCAAGAGTTGGCTTGGAGCTGCTCCTCCTCGCTACATTGCAGAGACCCGGTATGTCCCAGTCCCGGACAGCTTCAAATTGGCAGCTTTTTTCATTGGGGGGGGTGACGTCAGTGCAGATGTGCCGCTCTCCCATCAGCTGTGCGCATGTCAGATATCTGAAATAACACTTCAGCTTCACTTCACTTCACTTCAGTACAACAGTGGTGGAAGAAGTGTACAGATCTTTTACTTGAATAAGAGCAGCAGCACCACAGTGTAGAAATACAAAATGTACTTTACTTTAACACTCATTAAGTAGACTGACTCATTTTCCCATTATTGTATAGAACATTACTGGCTCATAATTACTGATGCAGTGTGGAGCTAATTTGAATAACTTTATGTACTGCTGAGCAGGTACGTCTTCTTAGATTTTCCTCTTGTGAGGAAGAAAAGGGGAAAATTGTACAAACTTAAAAATAAAAAAATGGACCTACTTTCAAGTATTTACATTGTAAATTAGAGATATGCTCCAAAACGTTTTTTTAACAAAGAGAGGTGCCGACGAGGCCTCCTGTGATGGCAGCAGTGCAAAACCATCCTGCCAAGCAGTCAGGGAATTTCAATTATTCCTGATTGATTGGTGCATTTTTCAGCGTTCTCAGTTATTCTAATTTCATAACAATGACTCCCAGAAGCGCTGGTCAGAGTGTGCCAGAGCATGCAGACAAATATGTTGGTACCCTTCCACGAGAAAAACGTTCAAACTGTCCAAACCAATACGGAAAAGAAAAAAAAAAAAAAGACACATTAAAAAGTCAGGCTTCACTTTTGATTTTACATTCAACAAAGTGTTTGAAATCCTCAAAACAAAAGAAAATAGCAGGTCTCTCCGTGAGACTTCTGCACCTGCCAACAGGTAGGTCTGTCCTGTTCTGCTTGAGCAAACTGCTCCCAGACTGATTAAGCTCCTGGATGGATGGATGTTTAATACAATTCAGATCAGGACCTGCAGATTTGTCCAGGGTCATTAACCTGTTGGAGAGTGACCCTCCAACTGAGACACAGCTGTCTCGTCAGCTGTCAGAGCTGATAGTCTTTACATTTCATTGTGCCGTGCAAAGATTCAGGGCACCGAGTGCCAAAGGCGGCAAAGCAGCTGCAAAACAAAACTCCTCCGTGTGTCACAATAGGTAGGGTTCCTCCCTTTGAAAGCTTTTTTTTTTTTATCCGAACATAGAGCTGATGTGACTTGTCAAAAAGTTTCAGTTTTGTCTTATCTGTCCAAAGGACAATGCATGTTGACAAGCACTGCGGTTTGTCAAAATGCATTTTAGCAAAGCCAAGTTTGGCCTTCTTGATCCTTTCTTTCAACAGCGGAGTCCTCCTGGGTCTTCTTCCAGTGAGCCCACTGTCACTCAAAAAGTAACAGCTGGATCTGGAGCTTGGACTGTAGCTTTGTACTGTATCTCTTTGGGACTTGTCCTTGGCTCTTTGTCTTCCATTCTCACAATATTGGGGCCAATTTTCCTCTTGTGGACACATCCAGAGAGACTGGTCACATGGAGCTAAAAGAACCTTAATAATATTTGCAACCTTAGCCACAACAACATCAAACTGCCTGGAGATGGTCTTATAATCTTTACTAGACACGCTTGTCTATCATTTCCTTTGTGGCGTCTGTCTTTTGCTTTCTCTGGTCCATGTTCACTGTGGTGACACAATGAGTCCAAACAGCATTACTACAATACAATATACTGTAAGTATAAGACGTGAAATCGAATCAAATACCATCCATCAGAGGTATTAAGTGGGATAACGTGGTACCTGAAAACTGTACCGACTGTCCACCGTTATAATGTCGTGATATTCTGCTACGGAGGATGATGTGGGAAACAGTAGATGATCACCCTGCAGTTTTGAATGAAAACTACACTTCTATATTTGTGACAAGGTTTGAAAGTCTTACAACACGTTTTTCGAGGGGTCTGCTGTAGCGCAAGCTGAGGGCGACCTCGTTTCTTTTAGTGTAATTCAGCCTGCATTTATCTCTAGTTAGTCAGATATTGGGAATCCTGCTAATTCCTGAGCTGCAGTTGCAGCTGCTCATTATGTAGGAGTCTGTGTCATTACAGTGGGGTTTCCATTACACGCAGCACACAGCCTGAGTTTGTGGGAAGCAGCACCACCGTGTGTCTGCATGGAGCACATCCGAGGTGTCAAATGGGTTCAGGTGAATCTATTTTAAATGGATTTGTTTTTCATGTAATTGGGACCCTGTTCTTTCAGAATCCCCGCGGGTGAATCAGGACAGGGTGCGTCAACTTTATGTTTACAACTCAGATAAGTTGTGCCTGTACAATAAACACGTATCACCTCTTCGACTACCTTTGGTCAGTGGTGGAAGACTTATTCGCTGCGTTTACTGCAGCAAGAATAGTAATGTCAGCCTGTAAAAATAATCAATTCAAAGCAAAAGCCTGAAAATTAAAAAACAGAGTAAAAGAATGCAAGTATTGTTATAAAACCTTTGACTGACTGCAAAATGTATATCAGTAATTATTAGCCAGTAATAATTACTGATATAAATTTTACAGCCTTTAACGCTGTATTTGGCAGAGACAGACATGATTATTCCGTTGATTCATTTTACAGTATAAACAGAGGTGGAAAATGTATCGTAGCAGTGTATAAACTTTGGCAACGCTTGGATATTTTATTTTATTTATAGCTCTAATTTTTTTGTTTAGTTAAACTATGTTGAATTTCCAAAAACATAAACTGATAAAGTCAAGAATAAAATGTTCCCTTAGCTTTTAAATTAAATAAACTATTTACGGCAGTTAAATGCTAAAGTTATGGTAAAGAGTTCATGTATAAATAGCAAAACACTAAAAGTGATTATTTTTGGTACTTTAGTCATTATGTTAAGTACGTTGTAACGTTAATACGTTTGCAGTTTTATTGACGTACATATTAGTAAAATTAGACGTAAATGATCAGAGTCAGGAAAATAGCTCATAGCTGTCACATAAAAAACTACAATATTTCCTATTGAAATGTAGCAAACTAGACATAAGTTGGAATAAAATTCGAGCACCCAAAGTACCGAAAATGTACTTTAGGCTATTTCCCACCATTGTATGTTGTGTTACATGATATAAACTGTTAAATAAATATCATTACAATGGTACTAATAATAATCAACCATATTTATGGCTAAATTGACCTTCCAAAAGAAACCGCAGGACTAGAAATGGCTAAATCAACTAGAATACTATGCTCTTTGTTTTGTTTTGTTTTTTGCTGTTAGCTGAACTTTGACATACTGTAGTACGGCAGCACAAAACAAGTCTAGAAATAAGAGAATCCCTTTAGTGCTAATTACATGCATGACATGAATAATTCAAAACACCAGTTTAACATTGTTTCATATACAATTATTAGAAATATGATTTAAATTGCCCATGTTCTGTCCTTTTTTTGGGGGGGTCCTTTTTTCTGTTTTTCCCTTTTAAAAGCACCAGTGGTGGAGTGAAGCAGTGCTTCTGTTTTGAATTATGTTTGTTGGTACTATTTCTAATCTCGCTTGCTTCAAATATAGTACAATTTACTGATAGTTTCCTGAGGGTGAGAACAAATAGAGTATTAACCATCACAGGTTTATTGCAGTGTCAAGGTGTGTTTAGGTGACTCTTGTTTTCCAGGAATCTCTCGGTGCTATAAAACAGTAATAAACTCTGAAATCACACTGGTGGCCTGTACGATTATAAAGACTCACGTTTCCTCCTGGTCTCAGTCTGCTGTGCGGGAGCCTTTGTCAGATTCACTGTTCTTCAATTGTCCAGTCATTTGGTAAGTTTTAGTTTTAAAAAAAAAAGAGAAGAAAACAGATATCTTCAGTTTTCATGTTGTTTCATGTCCAGCAAGATGTTTAACTCCTACTTTTGTCTGCTAGGGAAGACAGAGAAGTAATAGTCGCACTAGTCTGCGAGTGTTTTTGTTTAAAGCCCAAGAACAGCGTGAACAACAAACATCAGTGACACTCTTCATCTGATCATGGCCGTTACAAACCAACCAGGCCCCTATCAACCCTCTGACTTCCAGACCGGCCTGTGCGACTGCTGCGACGACATTGGAACCTGTGAGCACTCGCACTCTCCTCCCGTCCATTAAAACGGGAACAAAGTTGAGACTAGCACTGCATGCAACGTGTAGAGTTTGTACTATCACTGTGGCACATTTTTAAATCGCCCTCTTCCTCAGGCTGCTTTGGACTCTGGTGCTACCCCTGCCTGGGCTGCTCCATTGCCAGTGCCATGGACGAGTGCTGCCTGTGCGGTTTAGGAGTCCCCATCCGCGCCGTCTACAGGACCAAGTACAACATCAGAGTAAGACTGTAGAACAGTTTTGGAGCGTCCTGCTTTGAACAGCAGAGTTTGTTACCTCTAAGTATGAGAGTAATACTTCATATTGTTTTGGATTGAATGTGACAGTAAATTATTTGGGAGCTAATCACATCCCTTTTACTTCTGAAATATTGCCCGAAAATGTCCAAGATTTGTAAAAGTATTAGCCTCAAAATGTACTGAATTAGTACCAAAAGTACATCCTGCAGAAAAACATCCCTGTGGACTAAAATACTAAGAAAATTTATTAAATTAAATAATAAATGAAATTTAAATAATAAAATGCTAATACTGACACATCAGTGCATCAGCAGTATTTTACTGTTGTAAGTGCCTGAGGTGGAGCTACCTACTATAGGCAACCTACTCTCCAGTCACATGAGAAATCAAACGGGCTTGAAGTTCTTCTACACAGATTTGTATTTCTCATTCTTTAATCTTTTGGTGGAAACGTGTGAGGAGCACCAACTACACATGGCTTTTTTTTTTTTTTTTTTTGTTAGGGATCACAACTCAACAGGTTGGGAATCGCTTGTTTGATTTCTTTGATGACAGCTTCCATTCGAACTTTTCTTTTCATTCTGAAGACTCAAATAACAACAAATATTTCATGGAGTGCAATTACATTTTGTTTCCATGAAATGTAATTTTTAATGACCTCGCTGATCCCCCGACTGCTAGTTCCAGCTCAGTCACTAGGTCATAAATGTAATTTGTGCAATACAGTCACTAATTACCTGCAAATGACACTCCCATCACTCAGCAGCGTATCGTGCGTCACACTTACTTAAATTATTTAAAATTACTTAAATAAGTTAATACTTAACAGAGGAAACTCCCCTCCCCTCCCCTCGTATTTACTAGGCCACTTGATATGACCCGATTCTCAAAACACGATATGCGTAGTATGGTGTCATTCTGAATCCTAACTTCACTGATAACTGACCACTCGGCCGTTTGGGTTGCAGGGCTCACTGTGTAACGACTTCATGACATCCTGGTGCTGCCCAGTCTGTTCCACGTGCCAACTGAAGAGAGATATTGTCCGCAGAAAGCAGCAAGGCATTTTCTGAACGGGTGAGGCCTTGGCTCCAGTACACCCACCACACCACAATGACTTCTGTTATCTTTAGGTTTATGGATCTGAAACCATGTGTTTGCCTTCTGCCTTGTAGATCCACAATGACATCGGGGAAGTTGTAAACCTGCTCCACTGCTGTGGTCCTGAAGCCCTGATAGGTGCCATCTGCACTCTCTTTCTCGTAAAGACAGTGAATTGTTTTTGAAGGGGTTTACGGTAAAATTGTCTTTATTAGTGTTTGTTTTTTTGGGATCAGTTACGTTGCAGTGAGGGAAATGACATTCATATCTTTAGGGCAGTTGAACTTTAGCTGGGGGGCAGTGTCATGATTTACTGCTGTGGTCTATTGCTCTCGGGGTTTTAGGTGGACACGAGGGGGGAAGAACATCGGTGTTGACTTAAACTGCAACTAGTTAGATAGAAATATTATGTTAGATATTAACATGGCATGTATTGAGGTTTTATTAAGTCCGGTTTGAATATCTATTACAGGTGGACTTTACGTGTATAGATGATACGTACAAATCTAATTTTTAATAAAAGACTGTTAATTTAAAATTGCAGAGGCTCTTCATTGTTTTTTCTCCTTTGCTGTAGTGTGAATACTCAGCCTCCTGCTGACTGACAAAATCTGGTGTTAGGTTTGTGTTTTTTTTATTTGTTGCAGTATAACCATTTTTTAATAAGCACCTACCAGCACGGATCAAGAGCAGTGCTGACTTTCATTAATGATTCAAATTCATTTCTCGGTTTCAAAGTCCAAGAGGAAAGTTTCAAATTGTTCATTTTGTCCAAACATCATTCACCGAATAACATTCAGTTTGATGAAGGATTGAGATAATGAGTGTTTATCATAATTATAAAACCCTTTAAGAGACCGAAACCCACAAGTACTGTTTGCGTAGATTCTGCTAAAGTAAACATGCTGAATGTAGTAGTTAAATCCTTTAATTCGTCCGATCCTCTGGGATGAAGCCGCCTGCTTACACGTTCTAGCTTTGCCACCAGTTAACAATAGTTCACTATGAGGTTTAGCTTCAAGCATGTATTGTAATACAAACTGTAAATGTAAACTTTGATTCAAGAATTTGGATTTGGGTCATGATTACAGTGTATACAGGATGTTTAAACAGCATTGTAAGAGAGGAACATCCATGAAGTACAGACTTTCTAAAGTTCTGTTATTATGCAGTTTAACATAATGTCTCAAACAATGGGTTCTGCTTTAGGGAGATATGAGCTTCTGTAATCACCAACAACAATCACACAACTTCCGTATATCCTGTTGCACCACAAGACACACATTTTGCAACGCTTATCTCTTAAGACTAGATATTAAAAAAAAAAGGGAGGTTCCACTTATCTTTTAAATCTGTGTGCATCTATCACCCTGCGGAAACTCAAACACAACAAACTGCTAGAAGCAGAAAATAAACGTAAATGACACAACCGCAGTGCTGAACACTTTCTCTCCGCTTTGAATTTAATCCATTTTTTTTTTTTTTTTGCTGAAATATATTGTTAATGTGGACTGAGAGCTGCACACAATGCAATAAATCAAGAACCACTTGACATATGTTGCTGGGTCACTGTGTTAATTTAAAAACTGGAGAATACGCTGGAACACAAAAGCTTAAACAGAATGAGCTTGTATCTTTACATTTACATTTACGGCATTATAAATGTACTGTCAACTATCACCATAGCTCAAATGAGCGAAGGTGATACTACACAGTTCTCTCTTCCATAACTGGACTCAAGTATGTTGTTGTTGCTGAGGAGGAAGACAAAACTTAAAGACAGGCTGAGACATTGATTTGGGAGGAGTGTGGATGTTTACTGGGTCATCTGGGCTTCCATAGCCTGGGCGGCCCACTCTGGAGCGGCCTGACGGATCTTTTCGAGGAGGTTGTTCACTTGGAAACACAGAGACTGGATCTGTTTGTCCCAGGTAGGAAGGGGTTCACGAGCTGCCAGGGGTTAGAGGGAGGCCAAACAAACAAACAAACAAAAAAGAAGAAGAAGATGAAGAAGACCTCAAAACACTGGTCTCCCATCCCCCTAACAGTAAACAGGGCGTGACACGACTTCATATTCTATACCGAGAAAGCTTTACGTGATCAAACTAAACCATTAGATCCAAGCAATATTCTACCCAACAGCATGGCCACGTAAGAGGTTTCACACATAATGACTCTTGTCTGTGGCTAAAAACAGTGAACTACACTAGTTTATTAGTTTTAGTGAGCTAAACCTAATGCAACTAGTTGACATTCTCTCTGTATCTGCAGCAAATCCTCTCTTTGTGAAGGTGACAGCTTTGTTGATTAGGTGTTAATTCAAATAGCTAATAATTTCAGGGGCTAGGGTTTATGCTGCCGTTTCCTTTTATTGCATTTTACTAAACAGGTGTGTCGTCTGTGAACTGCTCTTTCTGAAGCCCGTGTATAAGTAAAAACATACAAAATGCACTGGGTGGCATTACTCACTCTCAAAGTGTACAATTCCATCTATTTGATCGATGAAGCCATTCATGCGTCCTTCAGTGATCATCTGAGATGCAATCTTCTCAGCCTAAGACAAACACAGAAACTAGGATCTTGAAGTACAATATGAAAAAAACAACCCAGCTGTACAAAGGGTAATTTGTTACAAGCAGCATATTACTAGCACGTGTATTTTAGATCCAACTAATTTCATTGTGAAGCAAAATTGTTTTTTTTTGCATTTGCAC
Source organism: Channa argus (assembly GCF_033026475.1). Lineage (NCBI taxonomy): Eukaryota > Metazoa > Chordata > Actinopteri > Anabantiformes > Channidae > Channa > Channa argus. Next base: position 3,154,518 of record NC_090214.1, on the reverse strand, counting down.
GCAAGTATTTAAATTGATAATGCATTCATTGTCTCACCTTTGCTGGGGGGATTTCCAACAGTGCTCCTAATTCTTCAAAAGTGATGTTGTTGTACAGTTTACTAGCAGACAGGAGGTTATGTTCAATCACAGCTCTATCAAGGATGCTGGAGCCTGCAACAGAACAGACAGAGGGAGGACAACTTTAAAAGCTATTTGTTCTAAATTTCCTGACTTTTCTCGAAATGGTTTGCTTGAACTGCACAACCTTGCTGTAAATCACTCGTTTCAAATGGATGTATAGCTGTTCCAGAGGAGCTGCATGCTCCTGAGATTTATAGAAAAGAGATTTGTAGAAGCTGCAGTAATGAAACGTGCCAATACCACCTCTCCTCAGATGAAAATTTGACCCCATCACCAACCCAACAGTTAATAACACCGGGTGCGGAGCCCACTCTCTCCACTTACCATCTGCTGTGGTGGCTTTCTGGTGAGGCATCAGCATGGCGGCAAACTCCTGCAGTTGGTTTCCCCTAATGATACGGTCCAAATACATTTTCTCCAGAATACCGTAAGCAGCTAGCTGCTGACAGCGCTCATCCTTAAAGAGAGTGGCTAACATACGAGAGCGCTGCTGCCCTAAAACGAAGAACACACAGTATTTTGCAATTATGCGAGTAGAAAAACACACATTGGTCATTTACATAATGTTAGAATGATCGAAATACATCATTTTTGTGTGTGGGTGTGTGTGTTGTGGGGGTTACCTGCTGAGGCCAGTATGGTGCAGTTAAGGGCATGTTTCAGTGCCTCTAGACGTTCAGTCTCATGTACAATAGACTTATAAGACAGCTCGTTGTATCGTTGTGCAGCTTCAATGAACTTCCTCCTAAAATCAAGGACTCTTGCGTAGCACACCTAAGAGAGAGACACGGCATGAAAAACGCATCTGCACAACTACAGACACCGTTTAATTGAACTCAATTCAATTAGATTAAAAATCCCTTTGATTGCTTTCAATCGAGCACCTTATAGTGTATCTGTAGCTGTTCGTTCGAGGACTCATTTTGAAGCAACGAGGCTCGGTTGATGTAGGCCTCTGCTTGTACTGGATCATCGTCTTCTAAGTAGAGACGGGCAATTTTCAGGTATGTATCCAACTTATAGTCGACATTATACTGCCTAAAGGGGGAACAAAAGAATATTTAGAGACTTGGGAATGTCACCATCATCAAAGGTTAGGAAATACATCCGCAAATAGTTTACTCACTTCTGTCCTGTCTCTAGTGGAATACCAACTAAAACCTGAGCAGCGTTTCTCCAGTCTCCCTCCTTTTCATAAATGGTTGCTAAGTGCTGTCTGATTGAGGCTACCTGCAGATGTGTGACAAAATCTTTTCATTACATATTTCAATAAACAACAACTCCTCCTCACGGGGGCTGTGGTAGAGTTTAAATGCATTTACTTGTTCCTCAAAGGAGATGACTCTTGGTTGGATCTTCTCCAAGGTAAAATGATACACAGCTTTAGCTGTGGCATCCGGCAGGCTGGGCAGATGTGTGCAAAAATCAGTGAGTAGTTGTCTCGAGATTACAAGACTGACATTTTCATTGACCACTGTAAAAAAAAAAAAAAGAAGATTGTTAGATATCCTGTATACATTTAAAGATACTAAGCATCTAGGAAGTGCTGATCACATAAAAGAAATCATGCATACTTGCTTCAACAAAGGCCTTCAAGGATTCCAGCTGATCCGCATCTGTAAATTGAATGGCCTTCTCTAAAATTTGTCGATATCTACAAAAGTTAAACAAGAAAACATTTTGCTGGAGGTTAGTGCAACTGATTATTAATCATTTAAGGCAATAAACATTATATGGAGTCACTGGCCACCTAATAAAGCACACCTGATCAACTGCTTGTAAATGCAAATATCTAATTTGCCGATCACATGGCAGCAACTCAATGCATTTCAGCAAGCAGACATTGCTAAAACCAAACTGCTGTAGTTCAAACAGAGCATCACAATAGGGAAGAAAGATGATTTAAGTGACTTTGAATGTGCCCTTGATGTTGGTGCCAGACCGGCTGGTCTGGCTATTTCAGAACCTGCTGATCAAAGAAGTCCTACAACAATGTTGATTCCAGAGGTCAGTGGAGAATGGCCCAACTGGTTTGAGCTGATAGAATGGCAAGAGTAACTCAAGATCATCTCTAAATGCACATGTTGAACCTAGCAGCAGATGCACTACAGCAGCAGAAGACCCCACCCGGTGTCACTTCTGTCAGCAAAGAACAGGAAACTTGAGGCTACAGTTTGCAGTAGCTCACCACAATTGCTAACCGTGTCCATCCATTTATGACCACAGTGTACCTATCTTCTGATGGCTACCTCCAGCAGGATAACGCACCATGTGAAAAGGACAAAAACGTCTCAAACTCAATTCTTGAACATGACAATGACTGCACTGTACTCAAATGGCCTCCACAGTCACCAGATCGTATGCCAACAGAGAAGCTCTGGGATGTGGTGGAATAGGTGATTTGCATCATGGATTTGCAAATATGCAGCACTCAAATGATGCTATCATTAGGATTAGGACCAAAAGTCCTATGAAAATCTTCCAGTACCTTTCTGAATCTATGGCACATTGAATTAAGACTGCTTTGAAGGCAAATTGTGGTCCAACCTAGTACTATCTAGGTGCACCTAATAAAGTAGCAAAAATAAGAAAACACACGCTTTATGCCAAACAATATAAACAAACCTTAAAGGCATAACATTAAAGCACATTAATTTGTTGTATAAACCCTCCATCAAATGCCAATTTACCATGTTGTAGTGTTTTCCATGTATAGCAACACAGCACCTGAAGTCTTAATAACGTCAGTATAAGTAAATGTTTAATCACGGATCCGGTAACCAGCAAACGTTCAAACTCTTTTAAAGTTGTTCCCTGCATCAACTGTGCAGCTAGAACACAGTAACATTAATATTAGTTAGCTAGCTGTTAGCTATGGACTGGAATCATACAACAGTAAGCTAACGTTAGCTGTTAGCTTAGCTTGGCATTTTGCTGCTATCGCTCACTTAAAGCTGCTGTAGCGTCACGTTGAATATCCACATTTCTGTTGCCACGTGGTTATTGTTAGCAAGAAATCTGGTGTTACATACTTGGCAGCAAGATCCTTGTGAGATCCACTTGAGTTCATCAGCTGTGCAAGCTCCTGCCTCACCTCGGTCGCCATTGTCGCCAGCGAAGTGTCAACAACCGCGACTTCCGCCTTCAAGAGGGAAACTCGTCTTAGTTTGTGTCCCGCAGACCGCGCTCGGTCCTCCAACCGAAAAGACCCGGCCTGCAGACAAGGCTGGCGGAACATCGACCACGAATGTCAACCGTAGACAGGAAGTCACCTGATGCGAGCGCCTAAAGAACAAATACAAACTAACATTTTTTCTAAAAATGGTCTAAATCCGAACTACACTACAGAAAACCAGAGAAAGAAAAAATACATGCGAAAGAAAATATAGACAAATAAATGTCACTAGTGGTGGAAAGTAAATAGGAACAATTATTTAGGCACTGGCCGTAGTTACATCTTTAATCCACTTTTATTTCTGTTCTTCCTTTTTCATCTATTTCACATTCGGGCTTTACATTTATTTGACTGGAACTATTTGGTGTAGTTATGAGTTGTTTTTCAGAGTCTGATTAATAATACAAGATTGAACCTTTGATGAGCCCAGTGTGAAGCTTACAACCAACATGTAATCAGAACTATGCACAGTAATAAAGAAAAGTGTTGTCTATTACAGTATTTAGAAAACAAAGTAATGAATGGTAATGTCTATTTAAAATTTTGGTTTGGATTGAAAACATGTAATTAGCGAAACCGCACATAATCTAGTTTGTTTCTTTATTTTTGAAATTGACAAGGGAGATATTCAAGTGGGACCCCAGATTTTCAATTCACACATATGTGCAAGTTGAAAATCGGTGGCCACACTTGAATATGCAATATATTAAGTTCCCTCTGCTCTCAATACATTAAAACATCTCTTCTTGACTCCTCTGGATGTCATCTGGTAATGTCATCTGGCTGCTCATACTACAAAAACTATATTCTTGTTCAACTTGTTCTCCCAGAAGTCGTTCACATGATGTCAGTCAGATATATTATATATTACCCTCAAACTATGTAATCCTCAAACTAGAACCATAGGAAGCAACCTGAAAAAGAGGCCAGCCTTTAAAAGCTTTTAGAAAATGATATGTACTATGTACTATATACTAGTATAGTAGTGGTGGAAAGTAAATGTACTTAAGTACAAGTACTTTGTTAATTATCTGTACTTTACTTAAGTAGGTTTAATTATGGCTGCTTTGACTTTTACTTCACTACATCTAAAAGTATATATTTATGTTTTTTACTCCGCTACATTTCTAATCCATGTTGGGTTACAATGATGTCACTTTACACATTTCATAATAAACCACTTTTTCCATTTTTTTTTTTTTATGAAAACGAAATACTAGAGAGACAGGCAAATTGTATGCAGTAATTTTACTCTTTGGCCGAACTTGAACTTGGCGTTGCCTGCCTCTTCCTCTCACTCGACATGAGTAGGTCAGAAATAAATCTGATCATATAGTTAATCAGCTTCAACACATCATTTATATCCATTACCATTAATTTGTTAATGTCGCCCCAAACATGAAGCAGCACTGGCCCAAAGAATAGGACAGAGAAAAGAAATAGATAAGTACTGAAATAAAAAAACTAAACGAATATTAATTTAATTAAAAAAAGTAGAATCAATTGAAAACAAAACTAAACTGAAACGAATGGTTATTCCTTTTTTTTCAAGCCATTACTGTTGTATGGTGAGGTACCTTTAAGTGTTACGTAGTCGTGACGTATGCCACAGAGGGCGTGGCCGGTCTGTGAAATGTCAGGGAGTAATGGCGCTCGGCGCGGTATTTTGAACAATCGTCTTTTCCTTTCCTCATTTTATCTGGAAACGCTGTTCAGGGTAATCATATCTGGTAAGCATGACTATGTGTCGGCCCAATCTAGGGTTTAGGACACTGTGTTCAGCGGAAAGCCACACACTTAAGAATGTGTTTAATGTTCAGGTATAATGTTGTGCTAGCTAGCTCGGGTTAGCAAGCTCAGCAAGTTTGCTAGTACAGTTGTCCTGCCCGCTGGGCTTTATGATAATGATGATGATGATGATGATGCTTCTGATAACGATGGTGAAGAGTGGCCAACTATAATACCTACATCTATTTTCTGCTGCCTTACTGGTTAATTACAGTAAACCATGAGCTGAAATTAAGTTGTAAAACAATTTAAAAGCATGTGGTTTAAGTATGTGGCGAACAGTCTGCAAGATTCCCTGCAGATGAAAAGTAAAAGTGGCTGAAAGGAGTTGTTTTGACGCAGGATAACTGCTCATTTCTCTGTGTGCAATCACAATGATAACAGTGCAAGTCAGCAGTTACTTTTGCTGCCAGTTGCTTAGGTGTTATTTTCGTGTTACCATTATATTGCATCTGTTTTTGTAGCTAGGAACCTGTTTCGTATGTTTCCTGTGTCAGAAATACTTGACGTTTAACCAAAATATCATAGCATTTCTTACTGGTTAGGCCACGCTAACCTGACTTCTAGCCCCCAAACACGGATAATAAATGTCTTTATTTAGCTACGTGTATAGTTGGGATTGCAGTATGTGCAAAATCTTGTTAAAATGTTCTGTTAATCCGAGTCGATATCTAAAGTGACAGTAGGAATTACAGCTAGCATTGTTTACGTTCTCAGACTCTGCTAAAATAGTTTTTTACTTGCTAGTCGCACACAGTCACCGGTAAATATTCTACTTGTCCCCCCGTGTATCTGTTGTATTTTGCAGGGCAATTGCTGTGGGTACGGGGGTTACCTTTGTGTAGCTGAATAATAATCAAATGCATTCTCTAATCCTGCATAGCTCAGTGTTAGCCGGAACGCTAACTGAGTTGATGACGAGGTAAAAATGGCGGATCTTTCGAAATCCAACCCCGGCCTGAAATAGTAACGCACCCAGCAAACAGCTTGTCGCGTTTTCTAAGCCTTTTCGTTAACCGAGACCTGTTGTCAAGATGTTTCTGTACACATTCTTGGAGCTCAGCAGGGTTTGTCTTGGTTGCTTCTATCTGGGGACGTGAAAACAATTAGAGCAGCCCCTGTGTGTGTGTGTGTGTGTGTGTGTGTAGTACGGAGTGTGTGAGGTTCATATGTACGTTTCGCTCGATTAATGTTGAGCAGAGAGCAGCGGGGCAAAGATGCGGCCTAGTTAACCCTGCATCAGCTGTCAGCTTCTGTCAAAGTCAGCACAACTCTTAGAAACCTGCATTACATGACGTGTCAAGTGATTCCCGAAACATATTTACAGGTCTTAAACCGGGCGTTTTGCGGGAAATTAGGATACATCGCTAGCTTTTCTTTTGTGTTGTGTTTCTGGCAGTGCCTCTAGCAAATCGCATTATTATCCAGTTAGAAACATTTAATTTTATAGAGTAGTGATTTTTAAAATTAACACAAACTTTCTAAATTTAGAATTTGTGTGCAACAAATTAATCTAGTTAAATGGGCATATTGTATGGACACTTTTAGCAACATTACTAGGACACCTGCACAATATAATAATACCCAATGAAACTTTTCTGGCATAAAGTCTAAATTTAAAGTATCTATAATGTTTAGTTCTTTTTTTTCCCCCTTTGTATGACATCAGCCTTTATGGCTTTATGAAATGATTTGTTTTAGCAGTTAGTTCATTAGAGCAGGACAGATAAATCAGTCAGGCTAATGTTAGCAGTATTAGCACATATTTATCTTCTGAAATATGTGCGCCCTGGGGGGCCGCTGTAGCCCCGGGGGGTGGCTGTAGCTCCGTCGGTATAGGCAGTCGTCCACGGACCACAGGGTCAGTGGTTCGATCCCCAGTCCCGGTCCCGGCAATATGTCGAAGTGTCCCTGGGCAAGACACTGAACCCTAACAGCCCATTGCCATCCCCAGCTGTGCAGCGCCAGTCCAAGCCCGGTAGAAATCGGGGAGGGTTGCGTCAGGAAAGGGCATCCGGCGTAAAAACTGTGCCAAATAAACTTGCGGACAATGATCCGCTGTGGTGACCCTGAACTCATGGGATAAGCCGAAAGGACAAAAAAATTATTTTTTTCTGAAATATGTGCTAACAAATTGTTATTTCAATCTCAACCCTTAACACGGATAAACATTTCTGGCAAGGTTCCCTTATATGTTTTGGTTTTTTTGTTGTTGTTTTTTTATCAGTTGTGCCCAAAAAATAGTTTAGTTTAGTTTTCAAATACTCGAATATCATTGTTTTGTTGACAGATCATAAGTGGTGATGTCATTCCTGGATTTATATTGTGTCTAATATTCTGTCTCATATGTATGTAAATAGGAAGGACAAAATATTATTTACATAAAATGCATGTCTTTGTACTTAAACAACTATTAAAATCTAATAAAGACATTTTTAGATGGGGCGATTTTAAATAATTATGCTATATAAGTGTACATAATAAAGTGCCCACTCTGGGTATTTTGTGCACGTTTATGGATTTAGTGCCGAAAAATCCCTAATCATATTTAATATATAGTATGAAAACACTTCCTGGTCAGTTCCACCTTTTGTTCCCTCAGTTCAAACAGGTACACATCTTAATTTTGCACATCATACCGTCTTGTCCTTTCAGGATTACCCACCCGCTGAGACTTCACAAACATGGATGTGGTGTCACCTGAGCTCACCAGCCTCCTCCCGGATGAGATCATGGACACAGAGGCAATTCAGGACATCCCGCAGTCTCAGCCTGACAGGACCACGGTCTCATCAGATCCTGGTGACAACACATCAGTCCCAATGGAAACGGATACACCTGTAGCTCCAGAGAATTTGGGCCTGTGTTCCGATGCCCCAGAACAAATCCAGGCTCTGACCACCTCTACAGACTCCGCTCTCAACATCTGCTCCGAAAGCCAGATTCCCATCTCTATTACCAGCACAGCCTCCCCTCTTCTCACCCTCAAACCAGTTTTGACTACTTGTATAGCCACTACCAAAACTACAGATAGTGTTACGGGGACTATTGTCACTACCGGTGGATTACAGAAGCTCTCTGCTCCATTTACCATCTCTCCTGGGAACCACCAGATCATTCTCAACAAAGTGGCCTCCTCCCAAGCCACAGAAGCAGCAAAATCTGTAGGGACGTCACCCCAGATCATCAAGCAGGAAGGACAAAAATTGTTGGTTACAGCAATAGGAAAGTCAGGGCAGCCTATAGTGCTGCAGTTACCCCACACAGGCACTAAGCCTGGTGTTTCACAGACTTCAGGAGAGACTAAGTCTCAAGCTCCGCAGTTTAAAGTAGTTGCTGTGGGTGGGAGGTCAGAGCTAAAACCTGTAATTGGAGGTGCTGGCAACCAGGTGACCACATTACAGACCCAGCAGCTGAAGACTGTACAGGTAATACTGATTGTTTTGTGTTTTAGTGCAGGGTTATTACAGATCATATACTAAAATAAAAGTGTTAGTATCAGAGTCTAGAAATACACTGGTTTCATACACATGAATTTACACATCTCATCTGTACAGGACACATGCAACTTTGGGAGCTGAGAAAGGGGAAACTAATATTTTTTTCTTTTCTATAGGTACAATTTATTGTTTGGAAAAGACTCTCTGCACATTTTGTTACAGTAACCTAGTAGAGGAAGCTGGATCAGATACAACTTGCTTTCTAGTGTTTATTAATTTGATCTGTACTTTTTTTTTAATCTGGGCACTAAAAACAGTCAAGTGTTGGCAAGCTATCTTTTTCTTTACATTTGTATCGCGTTATAGCTTGACCTCTAGAGTTAAAGGGCACACTATGACAAAATGCATGCACGGAGCTGTACAAATGATTAAAAAAACCAAGAATTAATAAAGATTTGTTTTAGGTATATTTTTAGTTGGCTCTGAAAATTAAATAAAATTTGATTCATCCATATCCAATCCATCTACCTATCACATAAGGTGCCCAACGCCGTTGTCATTTGGCGAGAGGCGGAATACACTCAAGTCGACACACTTAAGAGACACAAACAATAAAAACAAAAAGGCAATTTAGAGTCGCCAGTTAATCTTAATGAGAAAAGCCAGTCAATGCACTTTATTCGAACTGGCTGACGTCTAGCTGTGAATTGCTATGAAATAAATAAAGTCAGAAATCCCTATACCAAAATGTGAGGTGTTATTATATACTATTATTTTAGAGATCAGTCTGGCTGCATGTGTGATTTGTGGCACGTACTGTCGCAACAATTGATTAAATCTCCAGGGACCTGAAATGTAATTTTTTTACCAATTTGTATTGTAGAGCCCAGCCAGCAAGGTCGATATTGACTCTTTGTCTATATTTAGAATAATCCAACAACCAGATTTCAGATACCAGATATCAAGTTATTATGATTTCTAAATTTAAAATACATATTAAGTTGGTGTGAAATTGATGCTAATACCAATTTCTACTATATTAGAGCTAGATGGATCAGTCGGCAAGGTGCACATATTGGACCAAATTTGTGATTGCTGATATGTTATCTGTAAATGTGTCATCCAATAAATCAGTGGTGAAACAGATTTAGTGTGGGAACTGACCCATTGATTGTGTATCTTGAGTTCTTATTTGTTAAAACTATCAAGGTTGATTGTTTGCTGTAATGTGTTAGCTGCAAAGTCAACCAGCCAGATTTTATGTAACAAAGTCAGGATTATGAGATAAAAACAAAACAAAACACTCTAGAAAATGTCCATCATGTTTCCTGTCAAGATTCCTTTTAGTCAAGGGAAATATTTGGATTTGAAAACACATTTTAGAAACACGTTGAAAGCCGGGCAATAAGTTATGACTGTGTGAATTTTTTTGAATGTCTTTACAGATTGCTAAAAAAACCCCAGTCTCTTCTGCAGCACCAATCAAGTTTATCATCACAAAAACAGTCAACAGCAAAGGCCTAAGTCCTCAGACATCAGTTCCACCTGTTATCGCAGGTATGTTGCTGTGAATAAACTAAACTACCTTTATCGTCTGTAAGTATGTAATTGAAATATCAAGACCTGCTCACGGATACTGTTGCTGCTCCAATTAAACCAACCTTTCTCAAAACCATCTCTAGGACGGGTCCTGACACAGAATTCCCCAGTGATGCCCCCTAGGACTATTGGTCTCTCAGAGCCTCACAACACTAGTATACAAAGCATCTCTGGCAAAAAGATTGCCATTTCGCCCCTTAAGACCCCCAGCAAGGTAACATTTACATCTTGTTTCTGGTTTTTCCCATTGACGAGTGCAATTCATTACATCACATTCATTAGTATTTTATTAGGTAACAGACCTATCGGACAACACTCTTGCTAATCCCTGTCAGGTGACCGTGGTGTCTGTGGCTTCCCCGACCTCCAATGCCTCTCAGAAATCTGTAGCGCTGCCCGTCAATGTAGCACTTGGCCAGCAGATTCTCACAGTCCAGCAGTCCACCTCTGCTTCTCCAGTTAAGCTGGCCACCAGCCAAACCACAGCTCAGGTGAGATTTATTGACTTTATTGTCAGCTGGAGCTTTTTTTTGGTCAAAATGTTGGTCAAACAATATAAGACATTTGAAATATAGAACATTTTCTGTTTTTTTGACATTTCAGATAAATAAATACTTCATTAATCAAATGGTTAATTATTGGCCTTTGTTCTGCACCTATTTTTATTAAGGTTGGCAATTGTTGTTCTTCAGGCTCCTCATGAAAAACAGTTTAAGCACATTAAGAACAATTTAGCATCATTACTTTATCCTGCCATTAGTATTTTAACCGTTGTTGTTCTATACAGTGCCTTTCAAAAGTATTCATACCCCTTGACATTTTCCACATTTTGTCACAATAAAATTTTATTGGGATTTTAAGTGATGGACCAGCACGAAGTGGCACATAATTCTGAAGTGACAATAAAATTATAAATGTTTTTTTTTATTATTACAAATACATATCTAAAAAGTATGCTGTGCATTTGTATTCAGCCCCCTTTACTCTGATACCCCTGACAAAATTCCAGTGAAACCAATCGCCTTGAGAGTTTGTTAGAGAACATTAGTGAACAAACCGCATCATGTGGTCCAAGGAACACACCAGACAGGTCAGGGATAAAGCTGTGGGGAATTTATTGCAGGATTTGGGTTATAAAAAAATATCCCAAGCTTTGAACATCTCGCGTAGTACAGCACAATAAGTACCGTGAATAAGACCTGTTAAAATCTGTAAAAGACTTGAGACTGGTGAGGAGGTTCACCTCCAAACAGGACAACAACCCTAAACATACAGCCCGAGCTACAATGGAATGGTTCAGATCAAAGCATATTCATGTGTTAGAATGACCCAGTCAAAGTTCAGACCTAAATTCAATGCAGAATCTATAACAAGACAGTTGCTGTACACAGATGCTCTCCATTCAAACTGACTGAGCTTGAGCTATTTTGCAAAGAAGCATGGTGGAAAAGTCTCACTCTCTACATGTGCAAAGCTGGTAAAGATAAAGCCCTAAAGACTTGCAGCTGTAATTGAAGAACAAGGTGGTTCTACAACGTATTGACTCGGGGCTGAATACAAATGCATGCCACACTTATTTGATATTTATGTGTAAGAAATTTGAAAACCATTTATCATTTTCCTTAAACTTCACACTTAGGTACCACTTTGTGATGGTCAATTACATAAAATCCCAATGAAATAAATTTACATTTGTGGTTGTAACGTGACAAAATGTGACAACTTGATCTTCCTGATAATTTTCAGAATATTAAACCAGTGCAAACTGTGGGAGGAGTTCAAGGTTCCCAGTTCAAGACCATTATCCCACTGGCCACCCAGCCGAATGTGCAGCAGATTCAGGTGCCAGGTAGCAGGTTCCACTACGTCCGCCTTGTCACAGCAACGACAGCGAGCAGCACAGGACAGCCCAGTGGTCCCACCACCAGCTCCTTACAGACAGGTGACTCCTAGAGCTGTTTTCTTTCGGTAATGTTTAGTAAAGGCAGTAAAGGTGACTTACGTTTTTTAACATCCTACAGCTAAACCTATGGTGGTCAGCACGGGAGCCGTCAGGATGTCTGTCCCAATCGTTCCAGCACAGACCATGAAACAGGTGACCTTTAGTTATTTGTACATGGTGTTTTCTGTGAAGTGTTCCACTAGTTTCATTCATTAACTTATCCTCCCTGTAGGTGGCACCGAAGCCCTTAACATCAGCAGCACAAGTAGTAACCACCACTCAGACCCAACAGCGCCTGATCATGCCTGCAACTCCACTACCCCAGATCCAGCCCAACTTCACCAACCTGCCTCCAGGCACTGTCCTGGCACCGGCTCCTGGAGGAGGGAACGTGGGTTACGCAGTCTTGCCAGCACAGTATGTCACACAGGTTAGTGGTGTTTCTGATGCGCTGTTTGTGTTTTATTTATTGCTCTTTTTTTAATTTCACATTTTCCATTGTGTTTTCTTCCCTCCCGCAGCTCCAGCAGGCACCGTTTGTGACCCTCGCCAGCAGCTCAGGTTTCCCTGCATCCACAGGTATCCAGACTCAGGCCAGGCTGCCTCTTAACGGGTAAGAAAGGAACATGAGCTCTCTTTCTTATGGTGTGGACAGAGAAACAATAAAATTATCTTCCATTTAAGACAGAATTCACCAAACTAAACTAAAATAGAAATTGTTCTTATTCTATTTAGGTTTAGGTGGATAAACATAAAACCTTACAAACCCAGCTAGAAATGGGACCTTAGTAATCAAAAATGTGGCAGTGCAGATATTGACTATTAAAGCATAACTTTAGTAGTTTTCTAAAACATATTCTTAACAACCATAACTATAAAAAAGAAAAATAAATTTCCTCTACTCAAAGGGAACTTTTGTCTAAATTTCAACCGTAATGGGAGGCAATTCATTATTTGTTTTAGAGTCTCTATGGAAATGGATAAAAATACAGCTACTTTTGAAAATTTTCCTTTTGAAATGAGCTCTTTTCACGTTGTTGACGTTCTCCAACAGTCCTTTCTTTCTGTTTCTTATTTATTTGTTTATGCAATGACTAAAATCAGCTAGTTTGTCTCTATCATATAGTCAATTAAAGGCAAAAAAACAGATTTAAGATTAGGATGTGCGAGTTTTGTAACTGTGAATGGTTTAAATTTATTAATACTATTCATTGGCTCGCAGCTTGTCAACATCCGAAACGACATCAAGACCAAGGAAACCATGTAACTGCACCAAGTCGCAGTGTCTCAAACTGTAAGTCCCGCAATAATCAAGAGGAGTTTGTGTTTGTCTGCTAGAAATGTGTAGATTTAGCTTGACTTTGTAAACACGTATAATTTACGATTTCTAATCAAGGCTGAAAGCAATTAACTGCTTAGTTAAATGATCTAGTTATTTGCAATTTTTCCACCAAAATGCTAAAATACACTTGTTTCTATTTTTCAATTGGTACAGTTTATTGAATTTGATGTTTGCTGCTAATTTTTATTAAGGAGAGCTCTGTTTTTTTTTTCTCAAAGATACTGCGACTGCTTTGCAAATGGAGAGTTCTGCAATAATTGCAACTGCAATAATTGCTTTAACAACCTGGAACATGAAACGGAACGTCTCAAAGCTATTAAGGTAAGGTGGAAGTTCACTTTGGACAGAGTTGCTGCATGTCAGATGGATGAATCAAGGTAAAAATGTATTTTTCCAGACGTGTCTTGACCGGAATCCCGAGGCCTTCAAGCCTAAAATTGGAAAAGGCAAAGAGGGAGAGTCAGACCGCCGACACAGCAAAGGCTGCAACTGCAAGCGATCAGGCTGCCTGAAAAACTACTGCGAGTGCTACGAGGTGTGTTCTTCTGCTACTCCACTGTTTGCTGCAGCTGTTAAATGTAACTTTATTTAGTTTGAAATCCAAATTTTGCTTTGCTTTTTATTAAAGGCAAAGATCATGTGCTCGTCCATTTGCAAATGTATCGGCTGCAAAAACTTTGAGGAGAGCCCGGAAAGGAAAACACTGATGCACTTAGCTGATGCAGCAGAAGTGAGAGTACAGCAGCAGACTGCAGCCAAAACCAAACTGTCCTCACAAATCTCAGACCTGCTCATGCGGACGACACCTATTATTTCAAGTGGAGGCGGGAGGTACTGTAATGCTTCTCAATGACATACATCATTTCAGATGTTAATAGAAAAAGTTATTTCTAATCATGAGCATTTTCCTAATGCCACTAATTATTTAAAACAACCTTATTAGCCTTCTCGGGTGAACTGGTTTCTTAACGGTCATGTGAATGGGAATCCTGGTTTCTAAATATGAGGAGTACAGGACGAGAGAATCCTGATTTCTGAAGTGAGATCTACTTATTACAAACACGTCAGACTCAAATCTAAAGCTAAACAAAGTCTTCTGTGTAAGTTTGAATAAGTTGCTCTCCACTTAATACTTGTTAAATTCAGACAGTTGGTGCTTTGAACAGAAATTATAGCATTAAAATGGAGAATGTAAAGTAGACCTGCTGTGTTTGGCTTTTGTTTTATGGGCGATCTTGTGATTTACCCTGGTCACTTTGAAAAGTGTTAATGTGGTACAGCACAGTAGGTTAGTAGTGGAGTGCCAGCTTACCTTTCCGAGTACGACTGCAGTCTGGCATTTTGTCAGATTGTGAATTGGCAGATTTTGCACTGAGCCACTCAAACTGGTCAGGTTTATTATTTACTATTATTAGTTTTTCCAAATACTGTTGTTATTTCTCCAGGTAGGATAACCTCTTCTTTCCCACCATCTCCATTTCCCATTCTTCCCATTTCCATCAAACAACCTTTTAGCCAAGCAAAGATTTCCATTTCACCATTGCAACCACTTTAGCAGGAAACAGGTAAACGGTGGATAGATCAGAGAATTACGCTTTGCGTCCTTAGCTTAGTGTGACGTGGCTTCACATTCTCTGTATGTGAGGGATACTTCCAAAATATGTCAAAAGTAGAGGGGAAATCAGGTTTACAGTAACTAGGTTTGTGATGTTTTTTTAATACGTAATTCCAATTGCAAAAACACAAGTGAATTTAAGGTCATTTAAGGCACCTACTCAGTCACCACATTTGCTAATAGACAATAAGAACTTACAACTTGGAGGCTGATGTGTTTATTCTCCTCGTGTTCCTTTCCACTGCAGGCTGCCATATACGTTTGTAACCAAGGAGGTGCTTGAAGCGACATGCGAGTGTCTTCTGGAACAGGCGAAAAAGGCGGAACAGACTCATCAGCCTCAGGCTGAAGCAGAGCGGATGATCCTGGAGGAGTTTGGACACTGTCTCATGAGGATAATCAGCTCGGCGGGGAAAGCCAAAGCAGACTCTGCTTCCATCAGCTGCTAGTCCGAGCGATCTGGCTTTTTTTTTTACCCTCTGACACACCCCAGCTGCAGGGGTCTGAAAGGCATTGATTACTCTGCACTCTGTCTCAAACTCCTGGGGTTTCTCTCCTGCAGGGAAACAGGTTGCCGCCCTCATCAAAAGGCAAAACAATGACCCAAATGTAGATGGATTCTTTGCCTTAGCCAAGCTAAGGCCAGCTGGAAAAATAGACACAGAGAAGTTGATTGCACTGTTTGCCACCTCTCACTGAAGGACACATGGACACCGCAAATTCTGCCTCTGGTGGATCTGCCTTCAAAACTGTTCTCACACTCGTTCACCTGGCTGTGATGGACAGAAATGACTGAGCAAGGTAGTGAAGAAATGGAAATGAAATGTTTCTCCACTTTATTTTGTCTATCAAATCTTTTTTTCCTCTAAACTTTAGTTCTTTCATTTTCTATGTTTCTGTCTTTTTCTTTCTCTCCCATTTTGAGGTTATTGGGGGGGAAAAAAGCCTGCAAATTTTATGTAATCAGTATATTTGTGCTTACAGTAGGCAAACGGAACATGTATCATTTTATATTTATTTTGACATGTATTTGTAATCATTGTGAGCGCTAATGTGTGGGTTCTATTGCTGCAAAGTGTTAATTATTAACCACGGCTAGGGTGAATTGTTTCAAAGTGATTAGAGGCAATTTTAGGTTCTATCCTAGATGCAAGTGTATGATGAATGCACTCACATAATGCATTATGCACTCTCAGACACACACACACACACACACACACACACACACACACACACACACACACACACAGAGCACTGCTGAGAAATGTTGGAAAATGGCTAATCTGGTTGAGGTGCAAATTTCTTCTGGTGCTGTTTTCTGTTTTATTAGTCACATGCTTACTGTATTATTAAAATATCATTAAGTGAAAAAGAACGGAAACCTGTTACATGATGCTACTAACCTGTTAAGAATCTGAAGTGAGCAGATTTATTAGAACACGAGAACAAAAGGCTGATTACAGCAACCTGATTGGCCCAAGGGTGGTATTAGGTGGGGCGGGGGGCAAATAAGGGTGGAAACACCCATTGTAGCATTTCAGAGCAGGAAAAGCACATATGATATTAAGAACAATTAAAATGGATTGAGATCATTTTTACATTTCTTCAAGGATCGTGGCATTGTGTTTTCTGGCTCACTGGCACAAATTATCTGTACACTCCCACAATTTCTATTGGAGCGTAAGAAAATTCCCAGTTCCCTTTGATTTTTACGAACTTTATTTTGTTGTAAATTCAGTTTTAAATAGTTAGAAATTGTCATTCACTTGCCCATTAGTCTGTACTCGGTAACCCATAATTACAAATGTTTGCAATGGATCTTGACTGGAGTCCACTTGTAGCAAAATGAACTGACTGGACATAGAATAGAAAGGCACAAATATGTGTATAAGGTTTCATAGTTCACACTAGAATCTTCTTCTTTTCCTTTCAGCTGTTCCCTTTCAGGAGTCGCCACAGCAAATCATGTGCCTCCATCTAACTCTGTCCTCTGCATCCTCTTCACTCACACCAACTAACTTCATGTCCTCCCTTACTACATCCATAAATCTCCTCTTTGCTCTTCCTCTAGACCTCCTGCCTGGCAGCTCTAACCTCACCATCCTTCTACCGATATATTCACATTTTCTCCTCTGAACATGTCCAAACCAACTCAATCTGGCCTCTCTGACTTTATCTCCAACACATCCAACATGAGCTGTCTCTCTGATGTCCTCATTCCTGATCCTGTCCATCCTCGTCCCTCCCAAAGAGAACCTCAACATCTTAAGCTCTGCTACATCCAGCTCTGCCTCCTGTCTTTTCTTCAGTGCCACTGTCTCTAAGCCGAACAACATCTCTGGTCTCACCACCGTCTTGAACATCTTTCCTTTCATTCTCGCTGATACTCTTTTATAACACAACACACCTGACACTTTTCTCCACCCGTTCCAACCTGCCTGCACTCGCCTCTTCACCTCTTTTCCACACTGACCCTAAGTACTTAAAGTCCTGCACCTTCTTCACCTCTGCTCCCTGTAACCTCACTGTTCCACCTGGGTCTCTCTCATTCACACACATGTATTCTGTCTTGCTGCGACTAAGCTTCATTCCTCTGTTTTCCAGAGCAGACCTCCACCTCTCTAGATTTTCCTCCACCTGCTCCCTGTTCTCACTACAAATCACAATGTCATCAGCAAACATCATAGTCCAGGGAGATTCTTGTCTAACCTCATCTGTCAGTCTGTCCATCACCAGAGCAGACAAGAAGGGGCTCAGAGCTGATCCTTGATGCAGACCCACCTCCACCTTGAACTCCTCTGTCACACCTACAGCACCTCACCACTGTCTTACAGCTCTCATACATGTCCTGCACCACTCTAACATACTTCTCTGACGCTCCAGACGTCCTCATACAATACCACAGCTCCTCTCTCTGCACCCTGTCATACGCTTTTTCTAAATCTACGAAGACACAATGCAACTCCCTATGACCCTCTCTGTACTTCTCCATCAGCATCCTCAAAGCAAATACTGCATCTGTTGGACTCTTTCTAGGCATGAAACCATATTGCTGCTCACAAATGTTCACCTCTGCCTTTAGCCGACCTTCCACTACTCTTTCCCACAACTTCATTGTTTGGATCATCAGCTTTATTCCTCTGTAGTTGCCACAGCTCTGCACATCTCCCTTGTTCTTAAAAAATGGTACCAGTACACTTCTCCAGTCCTCAGCATCCTCTCACTCTCCAAGATCTTGTTAAACAAACTAGTCAGAAACTCTACTGCCACCTCTCCTAGACACTTCCATACCTCCACAGGTATGTCATCAGGACCAACTGCCTTTCCACTCTTCATCCTCTTCAATGTCCTCCTCACTTCACTCTTACTAATCTTTGCTACTTCCTGCTCCACACCAGTCACCTCTTCTACTCTTCGTTCCCTTTCATTTCCCTCGTTCATCAACTCTTCAAAGTTCTCCTTCCATCTTCCCATCACAATCCTGGCACCTGTCAATACATTTCCATCCTTATCTTTAATCACACTAACCTGCTGCACATCCTTTCCATCTCTATCTCTTTGTCTGGCCAACCTGTACAAATCCACCTCTCCCTCTTTAGTGTCCAACCTAACATACAAGTCTTCATATGCTCTTTGTTTGGCCTTTGCCACCTCTATCTTCACCTTACACTGCATCTCCCTGTGCTCCTGTCTACTCTCTTCAGTCCTCTGTGTCCCACTTCTTCTTAGCTAACCTCTTTCTCTGTATACACTCCTGAACTTCCTTATTCCACCACCAAGTCTCCTTGTCCGCTTTCCTCTTTCCAGATGACACACCGAGTACCCTCCTACCTGTCTACCTGATGAAATTAGCTGTAGTGGTCCAGTCATCTGGAAGCACCTCCAAACCACCCAGATTCTGTCTCAGCTCCTCCCTGAAAACTACACAACATTCTTCCTTTTTCAGCTTCCACCACTTCGTCCTCTGCTCTGCCTTAGTCCTCTTCATCTTTCTCACCACCAGCATCATTTTACACACCACCATCCTGTGTTGTCTGGCTACACTCTCCCCTACCAATGCTTTACAGTCACTGATCTCTTTCAGATTACAGCGTCTACACAAGATGTAGTCTACCTGAGTGCTTCTCCCTCCGCTCTTGTACGTCACCCTATGTTCCTGCCTCTTCTGGAAGAAAGTGTTTACTACAGCCATTTCCATCCTCTTTGCAAAGTCAACCACCATCTGACCTTCTGCATTCATGTCCTGAAACCAAACCTGCCCATAACAGTCTCATCACCTCTGTTCCCTTCACCTACATGCCCATTGAAATCTGCACCAATCACCACTCTCTCACCTCTGGGGATGATCTGCATCACTTCATCGAACTCACTCCAGAACTTCTCCTTCTCTTCTAATTCACATCCTACCTGTGGGGCATAACCACTCACAACATTGAACATCACCCCTTCAACTTCCAGCTTCAGACTCATTAACCTGTCTGATACTCTTTTCACCTCTAGAACATTCCTCACAAAATCCTCTTTCAATATAACTCCTACTCCATTTCTTTTCCTATCTGACCCATGGTAAAACAACTTGAACCCTGCTCCTAAGCTTCTAGCCTTGCTACCTTTCCACCTGGTCTCCTGGACACACAGTATGTCCACCTTCCTTCTCTGCATCATGTCAATCAACTCCCTATCCTTCCCTGTCATAGTACCAACATTCAAAGTCCCTACTGTCAGTCCTACATTCTTAGCTTTCCTCTTCTCTCTCTGCCTACGAACACACCTTCCTCCTCTTCTTCTTCGTCTTCGACCAACAGTAGTCCAATTTCCACCGGTACCCTGTAGGTCAATAGCACCGGTGGCGATCGTTGTTAACCCGGGCCCCGACCGATCCGGTATGGAAGTCTTTGTCACGATTCGCATGTTTGATTTGGCATGTGTTTTACGTCGGATGCCCTTCCTGCCACAACCCTCTGCATTTATCCAGACTTGGGACTGGCACAAGAAGACACTGGCTTGTGCCCCTTTGCGGTTGCATAGTTCACACTAGAATGTCAGGATAAAAACCAAGTCCAAAATGCTTAAGGAACTCACTTTAGACCTCCATTAAAAAGGTTTGGTACTCAGAAGTAAATCAGTGCAAGTTAATAAAAACATTTCTAAAGCTTTCCATTGTTCCCAGGATCACAGTGGCCTCAACAATTGTGCAATAAAATAGTCTTCAAACAACCAAGACTCTTCCTAGAGGTGGTCATCTAGCCAAACAGGGGAGGTGACTAGGAACTCAGTGGTCACTCTAAAAGAACTTCCTTTGCAGAGATGGTGGGGAAAAAGCTGCTAGACCACTTTGATAACACTCCAAAATCCAGCTGTGCAAAGCTTGCAGACTTACCTAAATAGAGTGAAAGCTGTAATTAAGTTTCGCATTTCTAATAAATTTTCTAAAATTTTGTTTTTTTTACTTTGTCAATGTGGATTATTGGGTATAGATATATGGGCAAGTACTTTATATTTTACAAGATAAACCAATGTCCCCTTCAAAACCTTTATTTACCACAACTGTTTGCTGTCATCACGCTAGGTGTAGCGAGAAGTAGAAGTAAGGAGTAATTTTAAAAAAAAGAAGTTTTCATTAAGTATTGAAACTTTGTACATAAGTTATGGAAAATCATGGTGATGAGCCACCGTTAGGTGGCAGTAAGGCACAGATGAAACAGTGGAAACACCAGAAGAAGAAGAGAAGCTGAGGGGAGAAGTAGAAGAAGAAAAGCCGGGGGTGTGGGAGAAGAAGAGAAGGTTTCGCGGAGGCTGGTGAAACATGCTGAAGAACCTCATAAAAGGTGCTGTATTTTATTACAGATTAGCTAATCGTTTGGAACCTTAATGATAATCAGTCATTATGTCAACTCGGTCTGTTTAGTTTGCTGATCTGCTTACAACGTCTCGCTCGCTATAACTAGTATTTTGAGCACGTGTTTTTAAACGCGTTAGCTTGAACCCAACCTAAGGAACGAGTTCCCCAATTTGGTAACCGTACTGTCGCTTGCCAGCATTGTTGTTTGCGTTGTTAATGTGTTTTAGACAGTACAGCGAAGCCAATCGGCGTAGTAACCCCCCCCCCCCCCCACCACCACCACCACCACCACAAGAACACGTGCTGTGAAAAAGGCAACGGGTTCAAGATACGTGCCACGCCAAACGCAAATTTAAGTGTGAGAGCTGGTGAAGGTTCGCTTACTCATCCAGATTTAGAACAAACAATTTAGGACAGTATCTTAAATTTCAGCACCAAATGTGGAAATCGGCAGAAGGTTTTTTTGTACAGTATTTCGCTGAGCAAATGATCTCATGTTTGTACGTAACTTAATTTGTCACCATCTGGCACTTAAATTCTGAAGATCGCGTTTTTTTATTTATTTATTCGTGTATTGTAAGGAAATGCTACTGCTTCCAACACGTGTGATGTTTAACACAGAAATCTGATAAAAATATCTTTTTTTGGCAGATCAACCGAAGGTAGGCGCTGCAGTGTAATGGGCTTTGCGGACCTGATATGCCTGCATGTATGTATTTTTCATCTTGTGTAGTGAAGTGAAAAGCCATCCCAATGATTATATCAATCACTACCCATCTGACCCATTCATGTGTTTGGGGAAGATTATTAATGAGTTTACAAATGAGGGTATTGGCATTCATAATCCACATAAATTGCCTACCACTGTTCACTGGAGAACATCTGTGCCAAAGTTTTAATCTTAAATATCATCTTTGTTCTTTCAGACTCGAACAAGTGAGGAGAAAGTTGGAATTAGATGATTACTTCACACTACTACATCTACCATGAGTTCATACTGGGTTTTATTTTAACTTTGCCAAATAAATACGAACTGAAGCAAAATCGGAGTTGGTGTCTCTTTTTTTATGTTAGTGTATATAAAGTATAATTTATGTATTCTAATGTGAAACTGAAGGAGTAATACGATATTCTGAAAGTCTACTGTTAAAATGCATTTTAAAAAAAGCATAAAGTATTAATAACAGTCATAAACCTGTTATTAAGTCCAACCTTTTTACATGTTTAGTGAAGTGTAATGCAGGTGTTGGTGTGTTCCAGATGTGCACAGTAATTAAACTTATTGAACAGATGTACAATGACCATATTTCCTAATGAATTGTAGTGGAATAAAAGTGTAGTCAAATACATATAAAATGGAAAATTATTGCATCTATATATATATGTTCTAAACAAATGGAGTAGGAAACACGAGTACACGAAGAAGTACCTCAAAGTACAAGAGTCGACGTACATAGTTACTCTGCACCCCTGAAGTCATCATCATAATTCAGTCAAAAAGTAAAATGTGTTTTCTGCGCGTTTCTGCTGACATCTTCGTTTTGGGGGAATTGAAGAAATGTTAAACTTAACCAAAGGCAGCTGGTGTGAAGTTAATAATTAGTAATCTGAACGTTAGCATGGTGTTAGCATGGGGGGGGTACGTCGCCGGAAGTTGTTCTTCTTCGTGGCAAGAGGAGTTGTGTTGCTTAGTGCCACGTTGATGGAGACCAGTGGAGACGTGGATTTCTGTCTGGAGTCCACTGCTAGGACCCGGTCGCCAGCGCTTCTTGTGCGTTTCACGGCTGTTCGCCTTTGAGCAGAACGGAGAGGACACATTGGACTTCTGGAGGGTGTCTGTGTTTGTTTTGCAGTTTATGCGTGCGTTCATGTAAGAAGCAGCGAAGAAGAAAAGGTAAGTGGAGAAATTAGATCTCTGTGTGAAACACAGTTATCACACTGTTCTATTTCATTTTCCCTGCAGGCAGCTAGCGGGCTACAAATCCCCTCGGAGCTATATTAGTACGTGCAGTACAGTGTCTTAGTAAGCAAGTACAAAAACATTACATTTCATTTCTTGTACCCCGGAGGCTTTTGTTGGCATTGTTTCTTCCTTTTTCATCAGCTGTTAGCTTGCCGCTAGCTTGCTAATGTTAACCAATGCATTTCTGAAAAGTGCACCCAGTTTTCTGGGGACTTAAGTACATAATGAATTCGTAATGATGTCCAAAGTCTTTTAAAACACGGATCTGGGTGTTTTTCTTCATCAGAATGCGTTCAAAGCCATTACATTTCATTCAGAAAGGTCTTAAACGTGTTCTAGCCTGATATAGGCAGTAACGTTAGCTAGAGCATAATTTGAAGATAATTGTTATTTAATCTGGCTGGGAAACCCACGACATGGATGTTACAAACTCTAATTTTAAAACAATACGATATTTTACGCATCAACTCATTCACTTATTATTTTTGCTCTTTGTCCATGTCATGTCTAATGGTTGATCAAGTGTATTATTGGGAATATGCCAGAGATTCATGGCAAAGACTCTTGAATGCCCCTGCTTTCCAATCCAGTCTCCGTGTAGTGTTAATCAAAGTACACGTTCGTCTTTAACACTGTAGTCAGGGTTATTGTCGTAGCACAGCTGAATGAGGAAGCTGCTGCATACACGGTAGTAATTACTTGTGTATAAACCAGGGCCATATAGTTAACGTGACTGTCGGCCATCAAGCCTGTTTTGGCGCAGTACATGTACATTGAACTGGAGGTGAAGCGACCCAAACCTAATGCGAGTTCAATGAAAGTGATTGAGGTCAAAGTTAGTTATTGTTAATTAAAAGTGTACTGAAATCGGTCAATACTCCCTTAATTTTGAGTTATAATCCAGTTACACCTAGTTACAGGTGTTTGATGAACCTTTGTTTTCTTCATGAGCTGTAGTAACACAGGGCGATTATGACATTGAAAAGACTGTAATTTTGAAAGGCATCCTTCTGCTATGACTAAGTAATGCAGAGACGCTTCCCCTGAACTGTGGATTTGTCTCCTAAAAATTGTGTGTGCGTGTGTGTAAGCTGTGTCAGAATAATTTTTATAAGTTACTGTAACTGCATGGGGCTTTGAAATCATCCTTTATTTTTTCTAGGATGAAACTCAAAGAGATCAACCGCACAGCCATCCAGAGCTGGAGTCCTGCACAGCACCACCCCATCTACCTGGCCACAGGTACGGGCAAGCACCAACCAGCACAGGCCTGCTGTCTCTATTGCTGCTGCTGCTGTTATCTGCGGTTTTAATCAGCTCATTATGTCATTTTGTCAAGATTTCAAGCCGTTCATGGAGCCACTCACACATATCAGAGTCATGGAGCATCTCGCTTGTTTACCTTTTTAGTTCACTTGCAAATGACAACAAAAGAGAAAATGATGCTGCATTTGATATTTGGAGAAGTACATTTTCACACACTTATACTACGTAACACGACAGATGGATAAAACACAAAGTCACAAATGATTATTTGCTTTACTGGGTAATAAAAGTAATTCTTAACACTCAGCAAATAATTCTCACTCCTTAGCTGGCTTTTTAATAGGTGAGTTTAATAAGGCAACGTCATTTATAATGGGAGACATGTTTATGTTTTGGTTTTATTGGGACTAATATATAGCATGAATCAGTTCTGCATATTACAAAACAAAAGTAGACCTGCAAAAAATGGTTAATCTAATGTCATTAACTGCTTTTCTTTTTTTTTTTTTTGGCCAATAATTTCAATTCTTAAGAATGTGTAACTTTCAAACATTTTGTCCCTTTTGCTTGAAAAATGGCTTATTAGAAAAATAGTTTGTACTGTGACTGAGTGTTGTAACAAAGGTTGTTGTGTATTCTTTCTGCAGGAACATCAGCCCAGCAGCTTGATGCCTCCTTCAGCACCAATGCGTCCTTGGAGTTCTTCGAGCTGGACTTGGCTGAGCCTTCCCTTGACATGAAATCATGTGGCAGCTTCTCCTCTGCTCACAGGTAGAACAAGCTCCTCACCACAGTCGTGCTTATTTCCATATTCATGCCGCCTTGCATACATGGATGTTTTCCTCTCTGCAGATATCACAAACTGGTATGGAGTCCCTATGGAATGGACACCGAAGGTCAACCCTCCGGCGTCCTTATCGCAGGAGGTGAGAATGGTAACGTCATCCTGTACAATGCTGCAAAGATCATCGCTGGAGAAAGCGACGTGATAATTGCTGCGAGTGACCTGCACACGGGGCCAGTGAGAGCCCTCGACGTCAACCCATTCCAAGTATGATTCACTTAACTGCATTGCTGGTGATGTCAACATTACGTGATTGCACTCTGTTTGAAATTGCTGACAAATGCACGGACTCATTTTGCATTTCGTCCTTTTTTTACTGCAGACAAACCTGGTTGCATCAGGTGGCAATGAGTCAGAAATCTACATCTGGGACATGAATAACTTTGGCTCCCCAATGACACCAGGGCCTAAAACTCAGGTATGTTTAAATATTATAAACTACATTTTATTTTCTAGTATGTTTTGTAAATCTCTGTGATTTATTTACAGGTTCATTTGTTCTTCACAATTAGATCATGTCTGGTTTGGTAATGTCAAATATTTAAAATGTACACATAAATGTACACATAGAAACAGTTTTAGATGTAAATATTGCAGTAATCAATAAATAATTAATATTAAACTTAATCTTTTTGTCTTAAAGCCTCTGGAGGACATCAGCTGTGTGTCGTGGAACAGGCAAGTGCAGCACATCTTGGCCTCTGCCAGCCCGAGTGGCCGAGGTTCGGTTTGGGACCTCCGCAAAAATGACCTCATTCTTAAAGTTAGCGACCACAGCAACAGAGTACGTCGTTCTTTCTGCAGTAAAAAATGTTTTGTTTTTTTTTACTTTGTTGAACTAAATGTTGAACTAAAACAGGCTAATTTAATGTTTGTGTATTTGGTTTTTAGATGCATTGTTCTGGGCTGGCCTGGAACCCCGAAGTGGCCACTCAGTTGGTCTTAGCCTCGGAGGACGATCGGATGCCGGTCATCCAGATGTGGGACTTACGCTTTGCTACCTCTCCCCTCAAGATTTTAGAGAATCACACACGGTAAACACACTTGTCAGTGTGACCCTAAGCTAAGATTAAGCTGTCAGCTTTGCTTTGCAGCCTTTAAGGATAAGCCTGGTGATATTTTAGGTTTTCCTTTTAATCAAGTAGTCCCATTTCCAAATTTTCATATAAAAATTGCACAGTGCCTAATTCTGGATGATCTGGTGCTGTGATATAGGTTGAAATCCTTCTTTAGAGCTTCTTTGTAAAACAGCACTTGTCACGTTGATCTAATGCAGTTTGCATCTTCAGTAGGATGCACTGGCTTTGAAGCTGAGAACCACAGATTGGGTAGGGAAGTGGTGGTAGAACTGAGAGAATAACCTTTCAAAGGATTTTAATAACATTAATAAAAATATAAAATTTCGCCAGCCTCTTTTTTAATTATTAAGATGTACATATATTATGTTTAGATATAACTGTACTGCTTTTCACATTCAGGGGCATACTGTCGATCGCCTGGAGCTTGGCTGATCCTGAGCTGCTCCTGAGCTGTGGGAAGGACAACAGGATTTTGTGCTGGAATCCAAACACAGCAGAGGTAAAAGATTTACTGTAAATTAGAGATGAAATGATACCACTGCAAGTACGAGTACTTAAATGTGACTGCTCTCAAATACCAAGTACTAATGCAGGTACTCAATGATTGTGTACTACATATATTTTAAAAATGTAGTTGATATGGTTGCCGTAACTTTGGAAATCTTGATAGCTTGAACAAGAATTCAAATCATTTTCATCTACACATTTCTGCAGACTGATGTTCATCAAGAACAATTTCCTAAATTGCTCATACACTCTTTATAACTATTGGTGGCTTTTGTTGCTCATATTGAGCATTGTTGTTTCAAAGAAAATCCAAGCTTGCCATAAAGTTTTCCATAAAGTACATTGAAGATAGTTTTTATGAGTACGAGTACGCAAGCTGGTAGTGGACCGATACTACAACAGTAATTTTTTACTTTATGAAAGCAGATTACACCGAAAGGAAAATCTCCTCTGCCCTCCAGTGTCATAAATTATCCTCTTGTATCATCAGGTGCTGTATGAGTTACCGACCAGCAGTCAGTGGTGCTTTGACATCCAGTGGTGTCCCAGGAACCCTGCGGTGCTGTCGGCTGCTAGCTTTGATGGACATATCGACATCTATTCCATCATGGGAGGCAGCAGCCAAGCGCAGAGCCAGAGAAACGCTGACCAAGTAAGAACTAAAAAAAAAAGTAAGGCCACCGTGACAATCAGTCATCAGTGATCCTTTTAGTCAAGGGATGGCAAACTTCAGTTCTCGACAACTGCATCTCTGCTTGTTTTCTGACTATACGTGCACAACGCTTGTCTGCTGGCTTCTGATTAACTGAACAGACGTGATCCAGGTCACCAGCTGTGTGAAGCGCTAAAACAAGCTGGGCCAGCTTTTTGGGAACCACCATTGACCACCCCACTTTACACTTATAGCAAAGTACGAGGATAAAATGGAATTCGTTCTTTTTTATATATTGCAGCTGTTTAGTTGTTGTGTTTGATGCCTTTTCAGATGCAGTGTGATCAGTGTTTTGAAATTCGACGTCTGTTGAACTCAACCACCTTTATCAATACCTTTATCCGAGCTGCACGTTATTTCATCTGACTTTGTTTTGGATTTTTGTTAAAGATCAGCAATTCATTTGGGAACATGGATCCTTTTGGAACAGGCCAAACGTTGCCACCTCTGCAGCTGCCCCAAACTACTGCCCCTCCAGCTCCAGTGAACCCCCTGAAGAAACCACCCAAGTGGATCCGCAGACCTGTGGGAGCCTCATTTGCTGTGAGTCCCATTTTTTTAAGCTTTTTTTTTTTTTTTTTTTTTTTTGACATTAAGAGTTGTGTTTCTTTGTTTTCCCATTTCTAGTACTTAGATGTTTTTGCGTTTTGTTCAATCCTAGTTTGGTGGAAAGCTGGTATCTCTGGAGAACACAAAGCCGAACCCTCAGCAACCTCAACTGCCCACCTCACATGTCGTGCACATCAGCCAGGTTGTCACAGAAACAGCCTTTTTGAAGCGCTCCGATCAGCTGCAGGCAACTCTGTGCGCAGGCAGCTTCGTGGAGTTCTGCCAGGAAAAGATGGATGCAGCTGAAAACGAGTTTGAAAAGACTGTTTGGTCCTTCCTCAAGGTATGAAATTCAGAAGAGCATCTTTTTGTACTGCGGATTCAAATCAATAGCAGTTGCATTATTGTCTTCTGACTGTTTTGTGTTAACAGGCTAATTTTGAAAGCGATATCCGAAGCAAGTACCTGGAACTTCTGGGGTACAACAAAGAGGAGTTAGCTTTAAAGGTGAGATGTGGTTTCTACAGACATGGGTGTCATTGTTTGTACCCGTGCAGGAAAAGAAAAAGAAGAAACCCACAATTTTCTTTGAAATAATTTGAAACTGACAAAAGAAATAAAAAAATGTGGCTTTGCATTTTATTTTTGGTAAAACTGTCTATTTTAATGATACAACAAATGAAAATGACCAAGACAGATTTGTTAAAATAGATTATAAATAATGTGTGTGTGAAGCGTTTCTTGTAATTTGCATTAACAGATCTTTAATCTTATAATCAGTACTTTTTAGCCTTTTTAAATTGGAGAATTCTTGCATTGCTCTTGTCATTTTCAAGTAAAAAAATAATTTTGTCTATGTCTGTATAAATGCCCGATGTGATGCTAATTATATATGGGTTTAAAATATGTGAATAGGAATCTGGTGTTTGTCAGTCCATCTTCTGAAAACCTCACTACTGAAATGACTTGTTTAATTTTTAAAAGTTTCTTTAAAGCTTATGATCGATTTGATCGATAGTATTGCTGTAAATTTAATTTGTATGTACTGGATATACGTATTTTCCTCAGGTTTCTCTTGCAAAAAATATCTTAAAGTCAGCGAGAGTTCATTTCAATACTCATTTATCAAAGAGTCACTAACTAACTAATTGTTGTTTTTGTGGTCAGATTTCAGCAGCACTAGAGGAAAAGGCTGCAGATTCTCTGAAGGTAAGTTTGTTCCATGCAATACTTCATAGCCAATTTAGAAAGTACTTCCATCGCAGAGAATTCGATCAGAAATCATAAAACGGAGAACATGAAAACTTTTCCTATTGGCTAACAAAACTCAAAATGTGTCAAAACTTAACCAATAGAAGTTCTCCATACATGCTTTTTCATTCTCTGTCCACCATCTAAGAAACAAAGACCTCCGTTCTGCACATGTGGTATCCATTGAAGATGGCAATATGAAGGTATCCCATACATCTAGGCTGAATGATTTAGTAAACTTAATGGATTCTGATTTTTGTTTTTTAAAGAACAACATTGGAATTTAACAAGCAATTATTTAGAAGAGTTCCTCTTCTTCTATAATGTTTAATGCAAACAATTTTTTAGCAAACTCAGCAAACGGGGAGAATAGCTTGCTAAAGTCTGTCACAGACTTTCCTGTGTCTGTCCAGTTAGAAACGATCTAAATCAGCAACTGTCATTAACAGGTTGAATGTGTGTAAGTTGAAATCCTTTCAAATTTACCCATCATCACTCTCAATTCCTATAGATTTATTCCCGCTTACATTCTTAAACTGATGGTACAGCAGAACTGACCACTGTAGACAGTCAGTTCTTGACTACTCACTGTAGCCTAAGTTTTACATTTTGCAATAAGGAGGTGGTGAAAGTAAAGATAAAGCCTCAACTCAGTACTTCTCTTTTTTTTTTTAAACTGAGGAAGAGGAAGCTGGGAAGGGTGTTAACATACTTTTGATTGAAGCACACACTATGAAACGCTTTTGTCTTGATCTGGAAAGTCTTCCCACAGCAAGGTGCCAATGTGTTTGTCTGTCCATAAACCTTTTTCCTCCTCTGAACTTAAACGTGAGTCAAGTAACATGTTAAAGCCAAACTTTATACCGGCCGCTGCTTGAAAAATGCCTCCAGCCGGAACTCTCATCGCATTATTTTCCTCATCTTCATTAGACCAAAGAGCTGATCCTGACCCGTCACTAAATTAACTATTGTCTTGAGTCAATCCAGCAGTCATGCAGCACCAACGACCCTGTGCACAAATCCAGTGCATACATTACAAACACATTTATTTTTATTTTTATCATCATGTAATACAAAACACATCCTGACCAAAGAATTTATACATGACCACTGTTTGTGGTCCACATTTTCTCTAAAGCTCCACAAACTGCCTGCATATTAAATATTCACAAAATGTGCCTCCCTGCATTTGAAAATTCACTTATCATCTCTGACTGAATCCACATCACCCCTCTTTGTTCAGGTGGATGCACCTGCTCCAGCTGTCCTGCAGCCTGCAGCTGACTTAAGCCTGCTGCCGGCCGCCGACACTCCTGAGGCAGCATTCGACATGATCGCTGCAGCAAACCTTCAGCCAGCAGCCACTCTTGACCTAGATTCGCCTGCTGAAGCAGACGCTGAAGAGCTTGCAGAAGCTGATTCAGAGGGAACCCTCAGCAATGAACCAGAAGCCAACGTGGACCAGGTTCTCCCACAGGAGGAAATGGAGGAGGAGGAGATCCCATTGGAGGAGGTACACCTTCTAACTGCCTTCCTTCTGGAAGTCCATTTGTTAATCTTCAGTCGAATATAATCTGGAAGCTTTGGGTTGAGGTTGAATACTAATCGTTAGGGCTTAATTAATAGAAAGGGAAACAATTTAATAATCATTCAAAAGTTGTTATGGTAAAATAAAAATAAAACAGATTAAAATTGGAACAGTTTCACATTACAAACAAGAATTCCACTGAGCACATTTTCTATTTTCAGAATCAGAATCAGGAAAACGGTTTATTGCCAGGCACAGTTAAAAACGCTTAACACTACTTTTGTCCTGGTGTCAGGTGCATTCACATAATCTAGAATATAAAGTTAGAATGCAAAGTATAAAGTATGTACACAGAGACAGAATAAAATACAATAAAAATAAAATAACAAGCCCTAATGTGCTTACAGTCTGACATTAGCTAGAACCAACTGAAAAAATATTTTGGTTGCAAGCTTTGCTCTGACAGCTTATTAAGGAAACCAAAATGCCCCTGTAGTCTAGTGGCCCATTTGAATTGCTTTAAAAATCCTGCTTATCATAATAAACACACACACACACAAGTCATTGAAATTATCTTGGTTGATTAAACCTTTTCTCAGGACTGTGAACACACACAGACTGGATCCATCCCTGTATCAACACCTGCCAGTGTCTACAGCCTGGTGGAGTGAGAAAAGGATTCAGGACTCACTGTGCATGACGGACGTCTCTCTGAATCCGTGTTCCTACATTAAATCTGAAAAGACGTCCAATCCAGTAATTGACAAGACCTGTGTGAAAGCCAAGCGGATCGTTGGTGTTTTTAGATCCCACACTCAATCCAAACCGAAAAACTATTAGATGGACTGTAAAAATAGTACAAACAAGAGAGTTTCTTTGTTCTCCACAACCATTTTACTCCTAAATTGTGGAGAGGTAAATGCTGAATTGTGTTTTATTTTTATTTTTTTTACTCCATGTGTTTCCTACACTCTGAGCCCTCAGATCTCCCTCATCCCACCTCTCGAACATGGTTCACTCGATGTCTGTAAGACATTCATGGTCCAAACAGAGCATTGATCAGTTGTGTTTTGGAGTCATTGTAAGCTAAATGGTGAGGGCACGTTTCCCTCTGTTGCCCAAACGTTGAATCCTGTTGATGGTGGTCACCTTTTTCGATTTTTAATTTCTAACGCTTGCTATCATGCAGAGCTTGAGGGAAGTAAAAGACCAAACAGTAAAACCTCATAAGATGTTCTCCGGTGTTTTAGGAGACCAAAGCAGCAGCAGAGGAGGAGCTAAGACCTGCTGAGACCTCAGCTGGAGTTCAGGAGCCCATGAGGGGCACAGCTACAGCCCCTGCCCCTGCAAGAAGAGTCAGTCTCAGCATCAGTCAAGGTGACAGCTGTTTCAGTGCTACATGATGTTAGTGAAGCTGATGGTAGTTTTGTGTGTGTTGTTTGCTGTGATGTTCAGATTTACAAAATGACTTATTATTTGTTTTTCTTTTCATGTGAGATGTGGATGGGCTGATCACTCAGGCTCTGCTGACCGGAGACTTTGAGGGAGCTGTTGAGCTCTGTCTCCACGACAATCGGATGGCGGACAGCATCCTCCTGGCAATAGCGGGGGGGGCCGAGCTCCTAGAGAAGACCCAGAGGAAGTATTTCACGAAAGCACACGGCAAGATAACTAAGGTGAGTGATAACCGTAATAAAGACAACCTTCACTGAGCTATTATGAGTTAAGAACTGTAGTTATCAGTGATAACATTGTTTTGTCCTGCAGCTGATCAGTGCAGTGGTGATGAAAGACTGGCATGACATCCTGAAGACGTGCGACCTGCAGAACTGGAAGGAGGCCCTGGCTGCCGTCATGACGTACGCTCAGCCGCAGGAGTTCTCCTCCCTCTGCGGTTAGCTCCCATTTATATTACTGTGGGACATCAGTACCTTCGTTGTATTTAATCTCTCAGCTTTATTCTCTCTAACTGAACTTCTCTGTTTTTCAGACCTTCTTGGGGGAAGACTTGAAGCAGCTGAAGATGCTCAACTGCAACCCCAGGCCTGTCTGTGTTACATATGTGCTGGCAATGTAGAAAAACTTGTGTCTTCGTGGACCAAAGCGCAAGATGGACACTGTCCACTCTCTCTCCAGGTGTGTGAAGAGAGACACTTTTGCTTAATTTCCCAAACATGAAGTCACATATATTTTGGGGCCTCTTGCATGAAGCATCACATTGTTACGTCTTTGGTCTTTGTGAACTCCAGAGAAAAAAAATCATGCATAGTTTCACATGCATATACCTGCACACACGCACACACATATATCTACACCAATGACCGTGTGCCGTGTCTCCATCACTCTAGGACCTGGTGGAGAAGGTGGTGGTGCTGCGGCGCGCAGTAGAGCAGACACAGGGCTCTGGTCCTGCTGCTGTCGGCGTCCTCCTGGCCAAGAAGATGAGCCAGTATGCCTACCTGCTGGCGTCCCAGGGCAGCATGTCCACTGCTATCACCTACCTGCCCGACAACACCAACCAGGTGTGTAACACAGCTGCCTGCGTAATTTGCTGTTTGAAAGTTACACTTTCATTTTTGAAACATTTTCCGAAGCGATGCCAGTACTTTGACTTACAATATCTGACCTGCAATACCAGTTTTATAAAGTTTATTTTGAAGACGATTATGCTGTATTTATCTTTAGTTTGATTCACTGGCCTTAAACAGAAATTGTATGTTTCTCTCCCTTTTTACCTGAATGCTGCAGTAACTGTGAGGCCATGTGTCTGTTTACTTACTTCATGGTGAATGTTAAAGTGTGGGCTTCTCTGAGACAATCACAAAACACGAACTTAAGTCCACCTTTCTCTGTTACTCTTCCGTCCAGGTTGCCGTGCAGCAGCTTCGCGATCGTCTGAGTCGAGCTCTGGGGCAGCAGCCGGCGGCTCCTGCCGCTCCAGCGCAGACCCGGAGAGTACAGTCGCAGGCGCCTGCTCATCAGGCTCAGCACGGCCCAGGGCATCAGCGCCATCCGTTCACCCCTCTCCAGCCCACCATGGTGCCTCAGGCCACTGCTGCAGCTCCGCCACACGTGCCCACACCTGCCTCTGCCCCATCACAGCCGCAGTATTACCAGCCAGTACGTTCCGATCACCTGTTATGTTTTTACCTGTTTGTCACTTTCGGGTTCCAGGTTTCCATTTCAGTTTTTCAACAGGTTTCTAAAGCTGCAAATGCACCTAGTATTGTTTTCACTTATGGCAGTGTCATGTTGGAACCAGGTGCACAAGCATAATTTCCACAGTGAGACATAAACGAACATGGATACAGTACATTAGTAACATTAGTAACATTAGTAACATTACGTAGATCTGCCTGTGGCAACAACCATAAAGTAGAAGTACAATTGTTTTAATCCACGTAACGAAAACCGCAGCCATTAGTTATGTTATTACTGTTTGCTTTAGTTCACCACAATAATCATTGTTCATATCAATATTTGATCGCATGTACTTTACCTGTAAACCGTCATTGGCTATGATGTTTTAGTCATTTCATAAAACATAAGTCCTCAATAAACTTTACAAAGTTTTTCTAAGTATATTAGTTATACATAAATATTACATAAATGTACATTTAATTTGGGATTTGCAGAAAATTGTATATATTGCACAACTGGATAATTTAGAAAGGTTTTATAATTCAACCTAAACCTATTAACAGTGAAACTGTGTAGGTTTGTCACCTTTTTATTAAACTGCACACAACTTGCTTTGATTTAGTGGGAAATACATTCAGCCTGTTTTGTTGAAACTTTTTACACATCAGATTTGTTTTAACTTTAAAACTTTGGTCTTTTGTTCCTCTACAAACGTCGCCACACCGTGAACTCTATACACACTCTGTGCCTCACACAAATATTTATGCAGGGAGATTAATTCTACCATTGTTTGGGGTCTTTCTGCACAAACCTTCCTGTTAATCGAGCCCTGTCCTCTCTGTACATTGTGGCGGTGTGTGGTGTTTTCCCTCCTGGTACTCCGGCCATCATTCGTATGTGCCGTGTGTCTGTGTGCCTTAGGTCAGGGCTGCCTCCACTGTCACCTCCTGGAGTAACCAAACTCCCACAGCCCTTCCCAATGTCCCTCCTCTTCTTCAAGTAGGCAACACTTCAGACCAGCAGGTATATATATACTTCAACACCCACTTTGCTGTTTTCACCGATAGTTTGGCACAAAGATTACGCTTATTATTTTCACTGATCGAACTGATACATCAAACTTCTCGTATCTACAGTGCTATGTCTGTGGTAATGCCTTACCCCATCACCACCCAACCTATTGTTGATACTGACTGTTTCATCCGTCCCCTGTGATGCATTCACTGACTCTCATTTGCTCTGCACCCTGGGTATTAACACGATTATTGCATGACTGCATAAATCAGTTATCACTCTCTGCGTGCACCCTGTTCCCGTCTGAACTGCAGTGGTTACATTCATTGTATTTGTGAAGTTTCCCTCTGCAGCTAAACGTGACTATTCTCCCCTCTGTGTGCATCGCTGCTCACAGTTCTTCTGTTGATCAGTGGACACAGTGGATCTTTTTCTTAGAAACTTGGCTTCACTTTTCCTTTTTTTGTTTTTGCAGGTGGAGCCTTCAAACTCCATGTATGGGATGCCCGCCTCTGGGATGGCTGCTGCACCTCCAGCCTCATCCCCTCCTGCATTCCTGTACTCCCATCAGTACCAGCGTAAGTTTCACCAACTCTATAAGCTACCGAAGCCAAAGAGATAGATTTGGTACCAGAGAACTATTATCAGCAGCAGTTAGTTTGCTGCCATTTGAGCAGTTTGTGTTAGCGTATACAATCATGGCCAAAAATATCGGCACCCCTGCCGATAATTAAACATACTTTAAAAAACCTGCAATTTTGTCAGAAAATGCACCCGTTCTCTCAGAAAATTGTTCCAATGTTTTGGTATTTACGTCCTTATTGATTTTGTTTGCACTGGAACAACACAAAAAAACCGAGAAGAAAAAGTCCAATGTGATACAGTTACACACAGAACCCAAAAAATGCACTGGACAAAATTATTAGCCCCCTTAACGTAATATTTGGTAGCACCTCCTTTGGAAAAAATAACTGAAATCATTCGGCTCCTGTAACCATGGAGGGTTTTCTTACACCTCTCTACTGGAATGTTGGACCACTCTTCTTCTGCAAACTGCTCCAGGTCATTCAGATTTGAAGGAGGCCTTCTCCCAACTGCTGTTGTGAGATCTCTGCACAGGTGTTCTATGGGATTCAGATGTGAAGTCACTGCTGGCCATTTTAGAACTTTGTTTGGAGCCTATTCTGAGAGCTTTTTGAAGTGTGTTTTGGGTCATTGTCCTGCTGGAAGACCCATGTCCTCTGGTGGAGACGCAGCTTTCTGACACTGGCCACTAAAACTAAAGTTCTTTGGTAATGATCAGATTTCATGATAACATTCACACAGTCAAGGCTTCCAGTGCCAGAAGCAGCAAAGCAACAAAACGTCTTTGAACCTCCACCATGTTTGACTGTAGGTACTGTGTTCTTTTCTTTGAAGGCCTCATTCATTTTTCTGTAAACAGTGAAATGATGTCCTTTACCAAAAAGCTCTACTTTTCACAGTCCACAGTACATTCTCCAAGAAGGATTGTGGTTTTGGCTCACACATTTTGCCAAACTCCAGTCATTCAGATGGCAACAGACAGCGCGAGCTGACACTGTTGGACCCTGTGTCTGCAGATCAGCTGAATTTGTTTGGAAGTTATTCTGGGTTTTTTGTTTTTTTTTTATCCACTATTCGAACAATCCTTCATTTTTTGCTCCTCCGTCCACGTCCAGCTACAAGTTGTCAAGTTTGACTTTTCTTCTCTGTTTTTTTTGTGTTGTTCCAGTTCAAACAAAATCAATAAGCACGTGAATACGAAAACATTTTCTATGGGAACAATGTTCTGACAGAATATAAGCTTGATATTTTTATTTTGAAACATAGGTACCACTGACAGACAGAATGCCATACTAGGTATAAGCGGCTCCTTTTTGCAGTGCATCTGTGGTTGTACAAACAACAATCACTGTATTACTCACGCAGAAGAAAACTTGATTAATTTGTTCAGCACCTATAAATCTGATTAGAATTTTTTTTCCTTTTTAATTGCATGTATGAAGACTTGTCCCTATTTAAATTAAATTAGTGCAAAAGTTTTTGTCACCATAACAAATTATTTAGAAATGACCTGAAAAAACAAATTATTTTTTGATGAAGGAACATTTGTACTAACTAATTGTGCATTAAATATTATATTGTTGTTGCCATTTGCCATTTTAAAATAGGAGGATGCTAATTTTAGACCCAACTGTAAATGCGTAACCAGGTTTCCAATGGTGTTTTTGCAAGTGCACATGTGCAGGACCAAAGGCTGCAGGCAAGTTAGAAAGTCAGACTGCTGTAAACTTACAATCTGAGTCATGCTTTCAACAAACGCCAAGGATAGAGGACGAACCAAATGACTAGTCTGTGGCATGTAAATTTAGATTTACAGTAACTAGGTTACTACACTAAATAGGGAAAAAGTGGAACCACGTCTTTGTAGGAGACATGGTTCCATCCAGATGTGGCACACAAACATCACACAGCCTTTCCCATCTCTCTTTTTTTTAACATGCAGACAAGCATTTCCCTTCAGAAATGTTTGACTCCGTCATATTTGATCTCTTGTGTTGTTGTACACTGTAACAGTCACTAACAGACGGTGAGAAAAGCATTTGTTGAATAACTTCTTGTTGAGTAAAGTTTAGCATGCACTGTGCTCTAACTTGTGTTTATCTCTGTCCTGTTCCACGATGCAACTTTTACAGCATGCAACAGTTTCTCACTAACAGCATCTGTTGTTTCCTGTGTGACTCCCAGCCTTCCCCCAGGTCCACCAGTACCCACCTGGAGCTGGTGGGGTCCCTATCTATCAGCCTCTTCAATACTCCTCCTCTGCTGCTCCCCCTCCTTTTCACCCGGCAGAGCCCTCGTCTCCCGCTCAGCCCCCTGGCTTTCTTTCTCAGTACACACAGTTTGTCCCCTCTCAACCAGTCCCTTCAGTCTATCCCGACCCACCTCACATCAATCAGTGCCCATCCTCTTCTGCTCCTTTCTTTCCAAACTCCTCTGCTTTTCCCGCTCCTGTGTCCTCGGGAGAGTCTTTCCAGCATGGCGGGCCAGGATCTCCTGTGTCGTACATGCCTCTTCCTCCATCGAGTGGAGTCTCAGGTACACAGCTTGACCCTAAGCTGATCCCGGCCTCTCAGAGAACAGGTCTGCATGGCTCTAATCAATCTTTACTGTGATTGTTGTTTTATACTCACTCAGCCTGAATTTAAACACACATTTAATTTCCATTAGTAGATTTCCGGCAATAACACTCTGTTAAGTTTATTTGTATAAAGCTGCAGCTGGTAATTTAGCACAGTGCTGCCTTTGAGTCGAGGCAAACATTTCCCATCCTTAAGATTCTACAGAGAAATTAACCTGGTGTTTATTTTCATTTCCGATTAGTGTTTTCTATTTCATTTTACCGATTATTTTTAGATTTAATAAAATGTGAGAAAAGAAAAAGGTGCTTGCAATATTTTGCAATACTAAAAGAACAAATGTTCTTTGTGCCTAATCAGTTACCAAAATCACAGATATATTTATTTAACTCTTAAAAAAACTTCACATTTTAATATATGGCTCTTGCATGGCTATACTGACATAACAGGGGGAGATTGGGATTATATTTTAAGTTTAGAATTGTTTATGGAATTTTGAATTGAAAACAAATCTTTCCAGGTTTTTCTGTTTGAAATCACTCAGGGGCTGATGGACCGAATCGGTGAACTTTAAGCTGCAGTAAAGATGACATTAATGTCATCGCGCTAAATTACACAACATTTAATCCGGGCAATGTTTAATTATCATTCAAGGCGGCTGCTTAACAAATCAAAAACATTCCTGCAGACTTTACTCCACTCCTGAGCATTTATTTGCAGTATATAAACCCTGAATAAATGGTTTATAACATATTAATGTGACGTTGTAGGGTGACATAAGTGTTTATTAATATGTCTGTCAATACCCATAACTCCTCCTCTGAGCACTCATGAAGAAATGCTGCTCTCCGGACACAAAATAAATGACAATATATTAAAGTATTATAGATATTATAAAATGTTCAATCGTTCAAGAAGATGTAACTGCACAAAACTGTTGTATATTAATCAGTGGTGGTATGTAAGTTGGTACATTTACTCAAGCTCTGGACTTACAAGAAAAATTATAAATTAGTACTTTAATTTGCTATTTTGCTACTTTTAATCTGCTACAATTCCGAGGAAAACCTTTTCACTTTTAACTCCGCTACGTTTACTGATACTTTAGTTACTTGGGACAAACACATTGTTTTTAACATATATATATATATATATATATATATATATATATATATATATATATATATATATATATATATATATATATATATATATATATTATATATTATATATATATATATATATATATAATCACTTAATAAGTGTTGATGTGTTACTACGGTTCAACCTTAGTACATAAAGTAAAAATCAAATCTACTCAGCTGATGTTTTTTGTTCCACACCAAGTCTCTACAAGTCTCTCTTTGTCCTTGGTTTTTGTTCATTACTCCAAATAGTTTTTTTTGTCATATTTTTCACCATTGAAAGTCAGTTTAAATTACTCCCAATAGATATTTTTTCTATTTAAAATGTTGGCTTTTACTGGTGTATATTTGCTTTTTTATCAGTATTTAAATTATGACTTTAGGTTTGGAAAAGGTTCTCTCATGAAATCTGAAACTTAGATTTCTGCAGAAACCGTATTTGTGGCACATGAGGAACAAATCTGGACTGAACATGTACATTCATGTTATCAACAGCTTCAAGTTTATTAGTGTTTAAAATTATTTGCTTTTAGCAGTAACTTAGTCGGCTTGATGTCCAGAGTAATTGGTGCCTATGTTTTTTTTGTTTGTTTGTTTGTTTTTTGTCATTTTTTTGGCAAATACTTTTTGGCAAATAGTATTGAGTTTGTGTACTTCTGCCACCACTGCCATTAATGACCACTTGAATGGATCTAGATTTACTATATAATGTTACAAACCATTTATTAAACAACTCCTAAATGCCACATGGGGTGGGCTAAAGTACCAAAATAGAAAGTGGACTCTATCCAGTTCGTGTGAGTGAATAATTAGGATTATTTTTCTACTATTTTTCTGCAGGGCCTCAGAATGGCTGGAATGACCCTCCGGCCCTGAGCAGAGCACCAAAGAAGAAGGTAACTGTGCCGACCAGAGTAAAAACCTGCATTCTGGTTTAATGTGCAAACACTTATTTTTTTAGAATCAGTCAAGCTTTCTTCCATATTGGTTCTTATTTGATTGTTTGGGTGATTAAAACATATAAATAAGATAATGGGGGGGAAATGCAGCTTCAGGAAACGGGAAACATTATGTTCATCTATATTGTGCTCATCTTTCTGGATCCACATGGCAAATGGAGACAAAGATGAGGATGTTTTAAATGAAGCTTGTGTCTCCTTATTAAGCAGGTTCCACAGAACTACACCCCTCCTGCCCCTATCACTTCTCCAATTATGGCTCCGCTGGGCGCTGACCCTCAGGCACAGCTGGTGTCACCTGGGGTCCCTCAGGCCATGGGTCAGGGCCCACACAGTGCCCATGTTCCCTACACAACCATGCACCAACAGCAGCAGCAGCAGCAGCAGCAGCAGCAGCAGTTCACCCCTCCATCCATGAACCCTGCAATGCCTAAGACCAGTATGGAAGGTGCACCAGGAGCTCCCACTGGAGACGTCATACAGGTACACAGATTTAAAATATCCTCAGTTTTCTGTGTTTTAGGTGAAGAAGTAGCGATTAAAACGGACTCCTTTCATATTTTTTTCTAGCCTGCTGCAGCTGTTTGATTGCCCAGGTTTCACTGCCCCCAGAGACAGCCCTTTAAAATGTGCATTATATGCTGTGCCAGAGTAAGCAACAAGGGCACGGTTATTTTTATGCCACCATGTGGGTGACAGCTGTAGCTGGAGGCATCATGTTTTCTGGTTGTCTGTCCGAACCTCCAATTACTGTGAATGCAATATCTCAGAAATGTCCTGATGGATGCATGTAAACTGCAACGTCCTTTGGTTTGCAAAGGTATACAACCGCAATGCGATAATTCTAGTTTGTCTTTTGCCTTTGTTAGATAGCAGGAAACATGAGGGCACAACATTACAACCGCGGCCATGTGGCATGCACAGTAATCATTCAGCTGACAGGGACAAAGATGCAACAAAGAGTTTTCTTAAATCAAACTCACACCCACTAATTGCTTTTGTTTAACCCTTTTAGCCCCTGCAGTCCATCCCAGCTGAGAAGATCCTGAAGAAGCCGATACCAGATGAACACCTGGTCCTGAAGACCACATTTGAGGGGCTTATCCAGAAGTGTTTGGCTGTTGCCACTGATCCTGTGAGTTCACTTCATCTAACGAAGACAGCAATTAAATATTTACTTACCAAGGTGGTGCATCGGGTATGATAACACTCTTTGTTGTACTCATTTTGACAGCAAACCAAGAGGAAGCTGGATGAAGCCAACAAGCGCCTGGAAGCACTTTACGATAAACTCAGAGAGCAGACGGTGAGTTTGATTTAAGATGCTCTCACAAGACCCAAGGACACTTTACATGATGACAACAAGTAAAAGGCTAAAGTCACACAAAGAGATTTATTCTTAATTATTATGTACATATGAGCTTGTCATGCTACACTCTGTAACATATGACTCTGCCCTAACACCCTTAGATTGGAAGGAAAAACCTATAAATGGGGGAAAAAAACAGGAAGGTCGTAACAAAGGCTTTGATAATATTTTTTGGAAAAACTGGCTGGAAAAGTTTATAGAGGTGTTATCCCACACCTTTCTGCAAATATAAAATCTGTATTTATCAAGTGTGGGTCATGTTTAATTAGGATTAATTCAAGATATTTTAAAAGCTATTAACAGTTGGTCCCCAGCTTTAGACTCTTTTTGATCGTATGCTTCATGCAGGCCTGAAAAGTACCTTCTCTGGTGTTAAAAGACTCATAAAATGTCTGAAATTGCACTTGCAGAACATGCAGTAACTTTGTAAATGCATAAACTGTATCTTTATGCTGGTGCTGTGATTATTTTGCTATTATTTCACTTGCACATGGGAAACTCAGGTGTTTGGGTTTCTGAGGAGAGAAATTTCCCCACATCGTTCAAAACAAGTGTTTTGTAAAAGTTCACGAAAGAGCAATTTGACTTTTAAGTAACACTTTGCTGTTCTTGTCTCCAGCTTTCTCCCGCTATCATAGGAGGACTGCACAACATAGCCAGGACCATAGAGTCCCGATCCTACACAGAGGGCCTCAACATTCACACCCACATAGTCAGTAACAGCAACTTCAGCGAGACGTCAGCGTTTATGCCTGTGCTCAAGGTGGTGCTGACACAAGCCAACAAACTCGGAGTTTAAATTAGAAAACGTCCCAGCTTCTGAGTCTTTGACCGGAGGACCGCAGACTGGACAGTATCACCGCAAATATAAACTGGTCTTTTGTTTCACGGAAAGCTCTAACTCCTAGTGATGAAGAATTCGGAGATGTGTAAAAATACTGCTAAATTCTTTATTGTGCCATTTGTGTTTCCTGAGAAAACTCAAGCCATCGTCTCAGTCGCACTCAGTGGTGAAAGTAAATCCTGAGCCCTGTAAAGGCAAATGCACACAACAAAGGGCTACAGACTGACACTAAATACTTGTTTCTAATGAAGCCTATAGCCATAAGGATGATCTGAATATGCAAAAATCCTGTTGAGAAGTAATTTAAGTCAACAAGTACTAGGACAGAACAGGTTGAGAATATTGGAAAATGTACAAACTTCATTTGGATGGTTAAAAAAATATGTTGGATACCCAGGACTGAAAACAAATCGCAAATGGGAGATTCAGGAATTTTAGAGGCTTTTCCAGCTGATTGTTTTCAGATTATTAAAATAATAGTACTCAGTGTAAACAATTAAGGTTTTGTTTTTTTTTTTTAAAGAATACTGAAAACTGTTGTTAGGGCAGTGCAACATGCTTTTGGCACAACCACGCAATCATTTAACAAATGTTAGCTTGTTAATCTTACTGTTTGTGCACAACAACAAAGCTCGGATCCAATATGATCCATATGTAAACACATTTCTCTTTAAAAAACAAGACCATGCTTTATTTCTACATATAAATGTATCATTGCTTGCTTGTATTTTGCAGTAGATCTGCCTTCCACATTGATTTAACATCAGGAGATAAAATATGGATTGATGACACGTGATATCAGCTTCATTTTTAGACTCTCACGAGCATTTAAAGCAAAATGAACGCTTGGAGTATTGTATTTTTTTTTTTTAGGTACCACACAGGACCTTTATTGGTACTCTAACCCCGTCTTTCTGCTTTTCCTGACTTACTTTCACCACTGGTGTCCCTACATCCAACATGTTGGACCAATATGTTGTCAGTGTGTGGGATATGTCAATGCAAAGCAGTGCAGTCCTATTTGTCCAGGACGTTTTAATGTGTTTTTTTTATTCTTTGTTTTTCTTAGTATAATCACGAGGCTCAACAAAGTGCAATGACACCTTTTTAAAACAAGACTTTGCTTTTATGGAAATTTGAAATGCATGCTTAAATAAAACGCTAGCATTCGTCTTTAATGGCATTCGAAAGTTATTAATCCGACCTCACAAAGGAAACTGGAAGGAGACTTGTACTTGATTTTCATTCCAACTACAATGAGGGCATTAGTCTGAGTGGTCAACCTCCATTTATGTTGTTAATAAAACAAACCAAGCCTTTGAATACATGCAATATTTTCAATAAATAGTATTTATTTGATGAGTTCTTTTGATTTGAGTTGCTCTCTAGACTATTTTAAAGGGGATCTTTGTTTCAGGTGGATTCCGCCCTTATTACAGTCATTTGTCAATGTATTGTTTACACTTTGCTGAAATTGCAGCTGTCTTATTCAGCAGCCTTCTGTTCATCAAGGTGATCATGTTCTCTCTTTTAATCCAACTGCAGGACTGGTTCAAGTGCACTGATGACTTGTTTTAAGACAGTAGTTCGTAGCGATTTCTCTGTTTCGTCTCGCTCATGCATATAATGTGACCAAAACAACAGAATACATGTCAGTATAGTGCAGGTCAACAGCAGTACAAACTGCATCTCCCAAAGTGATCACACAATTGATTCAATCACTCTCTAAATCAGACCCTGAACATCATCGCCGCCATGAAGGGAGACTTATTTCAGGGGGTTTAGCTTGGCGTACCGACAGTAATGGTAATGGAAAGTACTGTTACACATGTTTTACAAGTCAGAACCGTTCCAGCAGGATTGTATTTGAGTGTTTCCACTACAGTTCAAAGGAAATTGTGTGTTTTAGTCCACTACATTTATCTGACAGCTTTAGTTACTTTGCACATTTAGCTTAGCACATTTTGACATTTTATTGATTAAGTGCCTCACAGCATAGAAAAAGATGTTAGAATTAGCGCCATGTTTAGCCGCTGCAACCTTAGTGATGTTAACAATTATAACCCATTCTTGAACTGGAGCATTTTGCAAAAAGAGTACATTTACTTTTGCTACTATAAGTGTTTTTGTGCAATCAATTCTGGTGGGTGGGTTTTAGTTGGTTAAGCAGTCATCACAGGGTCAGTGGTTCCAATCCCAGGCCTTCTTGGTTTCACCTCTAGTGTATAGTGCAGTGGATGTGCCACAAATGAGCCTACTGAGAAGTGAAGGCCAGTGTCATGGCAAAGAAGTGAAGTGAAGTGAAGCTTAGGAGCAGGGTTCAAGTTGTTCTACCTTGGGTCAGATAGGACGAGAAATGGAGTAGGAGTTATCCTGAAAGAGGAGTTGGTGAAGAATGTTCTAGAGGTGAAAAGAGTATCAGACAGGTTGATGAGTCTGAAGCTGGAAGTTGAAGGGGTGAT
Source organism: Channa argus (assembly GCF_033026475.1). Classification (NCBI taxonomy): domain Eukaryota; kingdom Metazoa; phylum Chordata; class Actinopteri; order Anabantiformes; family Channidae; genus Channa; species Channa argus. Next base: position 3,109,858 of record NC_090214.1, on the reverse strand, counting down.
GTTCAATGTTGTGAGTGTTTATGCCCCACAGGTAGGATGTGAGTTAGATGAAGTGATGCAGAGCATCCCCAGAGGTGAGAGAGGGCTGATTAGTGCAGGTTTTAATGGACATGTAGGTGAAGGGAACAGAGGTGATGAGACTGTGATGGGCAGGTTTGGTCTTCAGGACAGGAACGCAGAAGGACAGATGGTGGTAGACTTTCCAAAGAGGATGGAAATGGCTGTTGTGAACACTCTCTTCCAGAAGAGGCAGGAACATAGGGTGACATCTAAGAGCGGAGGTAGAAGCACGACATTTGTAGTCGTTGTAGACGTAATCTGAAAGAGATCAGTGATTGTATTGACTGGTAGGGGAGAGTGTAGCCAGACAACACAGGATTGTGATGTGTAAAATGACTCTGGTGGTGAGGAAGATGAAGAGGACAAAGGCAGGACAGAGGACAAAGTGGTGGAAGTTGAAAAAGGAAGAAAGTTGTGTAGTTTTCAGGGAGGAGCTGAGACAGACTCTGGGTGGTTTGGAGGTGCTTCCAGATGACTGGACCATTACAGCTAATGTGATCAGGGAGAGACAGAATACGTGTGTGTCAATGAGAGGGACCCAGGTGGAACTGTGAGGTTACAGGGAGCAGAGGTGAAGAAGGTGCAGGACTTTAAGTACTTAGGGTCAACGGTTCAGAGCAAAGGTGAGTGTGGAAAAGAGGTGAAGAGGCGAGTGCAGGCAGGTTGTAACAGGTGGAGTAAGAGTGTCAGGTGTGTTGTGTTATAAAAGAGTATCAGCGAGAATGAAAGGAAAGGTGATAAAGACGGTGGTGAGACCAGAGATGTTGTTCAGCTTAGAGACAGTGGCACTGAAGAAAAGACAGGAGGCAGAGCTGGAGGTAGTAGAGCTTAAGATGTTGAGGTTCTCTTTGGGAGGGACGAGGATGGACAGCATCAGGAATGAGGACATCAGAGGGACAGATCATGTTAGATGTGTTGGAGATAAAGTCAGAGAGACCAGATTGAGGTGGTTTGGACATGTTCAGAGGAGAAACTGTGAATATATCGGTAGAAGGATGCTGAGGTTGGAGCTGCCAGGCAGGAGGTCTAGAGGAAGAGCAAAGAGGAGATTTATGGATGTAGTGAGGGAGGACATGAAGTTAGTTGGTGTGAGAGAAGAGGATGCAGAGGACAGAGTTAGATGGAGGCACATGATTCGCTGTGGCGACCCCTGAAAGGGAACAGCTAAAAGGAAAAGAAAAAGATATATTGATAGATATAAAGATATAGATATATAGATAGATATAGAGATAAATAGAAATAGAGATATAATTTTACCATTAGTCACACATGATCACCACTTTATGTTACAAGTATTTTTGTGGTGTCTTCACTTCACTTGTATCTTCCTAAATCTTTGTATTCGGTTAAATGTTTAATTTTAATAACGATGTGTTGTATGAGGCGATGTCTTCAATAAAAGTGTTTCCTGGTTTAAAACTGCGCGTTTATTTTGAAGGACACAAACCGGAAACCTTGTCTTGTCCACGGGCGTTATTTGACAGCAAGATCCACCCGTCTCAGTTTGTCCACTATCTGTTAGGACCAGCGTCAACAGACCGGGAGAATGTAGACGAAGTAAGTGTCCACCTAGACACGTTGGACCGGGGAGACATCGTCCACAGGACGGACAGGTGCGGTGTGTTTACTGCCAACAGGAAGAGGGAAAACGGAGGGGAGGGGGGAGTATGTGCACATGGAGACGTGTTGTGTTTAGTTGTTGTCTGACAGAGTTACACCACTACCTGCCTGTTGTAACGGTTCGTGTAAAACCCAATCAAGGAATTATTTATGAATGGTGACTAAATTCAGTTTTCTAGGCCGGATCATGAAGGGATTAGTGAACCGGGAACGGAGGCGCCTCCCCGTCCCCGCCACGTACTAACGGTCTAACGGTCAGACGCAGAAGGAAATCAACAGAAAGAGCCACATTTGAGAAGCGACTGTACAGTTAGAGGAGACACGATGTGGAATTTCAGCCCGTGGGCTCTTCTGCCTCCCATCTACTCCGCGTGCACAGCTGCTGGACTGTGGCTGGTGTAAGTTCTGTTGATTGCGGAAGTGTTTGTGTTGCCTTTGCTGGATCCCTGAACACACCTACTGCACACAGGCCAATGGGCCCCAAGCGAAGACTATTCAGGGTTTTATTACTGTATTTTTTTTTCTCATATTCCAGCTACATCAACACTATATAGGGTTCTCCATGTACTTTTATTTCTGTGCACAGGATTGTTACTATGGATACTACTCGTAAAGCTGTGGTGCAGTTTTTGAGCCAGCAGCAACGCCTGCACGTTCTTTTTCAGTTTGTCACTGACATATGGACACAGTGACTACAGAGAGCTGCAAGTAAACTTTGCAAAGAGGAAGTAGTGATGAGACAAAATGACACACAAATCCAAAAGATTCCACACTTCAAAGTGATGCAGCAACAAAAGGTGCAACAGACAACAATGCATTTACTTTTAAATAGTAATAGTGACTAGACTATGACCGTGAATAGGTGCAAAACAATGACAAGTGCACACACGCCTCCAAAAAGCCTGAAGTACAAAAGAGACAAAACAAATGCAAAAGAAGGGAAAAAAATGGCACAAGGACATAAAACAGCTGAAGTGACACAAAACTAGTAGTAAAGGTAGAACCAAGATTTTTTTATTCATAACATGAATATTTGACATAATATTAATGCACACTGAGCTAGTACACATGTTCCTTCATCAGCAAAGAAAGTTAATTGCAAACTTTGACACTATAAAATTGTATACACTCCTTGACTATTGTTGTTACACCTGATGATAAAAGAACATTTCTACTAGTTAAATCTGCATTATTATGATGCTGTTTAAGGTTAAGTTTGCATCCCCTTCAATGCCATTTCAGTGAGGGGGGGGATATATAGTAAAATAAAGACAATTACATATACTGCAAGGGTTTACATGATAAATTAAAAACAATACTTTGAAATTGCATTTACTTTCTTAAAGTTAAACATTGTGCATCAAATATTATGTGGATGAGAAATATTCTTTCCATTTCAAAATAAGAGGACAAAAAAACAAAAAAAAGACTTTACATAACATATAATAATAAACGTGTATTTTGGTGCATGCTAACAGATACTTTGTCGCTGTTGAGAATAAGAAGATAGTTCCCCTGGGTTCACAGCACTGGTAAGAATTAAAGTACTATTCTGTACATATATTGTACAAGTATTTTCATATCTCAGTAAAATTATTCTTTTTTTTTTTTTTGGTTTGTTTTTAGGAGAGGAAATGGATCCTTATATCCTCCATTCATTAGGTAAACACATGACATTTGTTTTTAACAATGGAAGCATATGTTTCTCGTAAAAAGCAAGTCGATTTTTTTTTTTCTCTTTGCAGCATTGCCGGTAACTCTCCACCAGAAAGCTGCATCTTCAGCGAGGTCATGAACCTGGCAGCATTTGGGGGTAAGAGCAATGATGCCGGAATTAGATAAAGTTAGTTAGTTTTTTGTTTTTTTTTTACAGCAAAGATGTCCACAGCTAACATGTAAGCAGGTGGTATTCCAGCTACTGTAAATATTGTAAAGATTACTTATGAGTAAATTGGAGAACGCTGTAAATTATTTAAAATCCCACTGTAGGTGGCGTTTAAGAACGACTCTGTATTTGCCGGAGGCCCACTGTTCCCGAACCACATGTAATGAGATAATTGGTTCCATTAAACCAGATCTTCTTTACGTGTTCTCCGTTGGTTCCTTCTCTGTTTCAGGGTTCATTATCGCTTTCCTTAGATACTTTCAGCTGAAGCACAGAATCAACGTAAGAGGGCTAAACATCACCAGTCTGGTGACCTTCTCCATTGGATGCTTTGGAATGACACTCATTGGAAACTTCCAGGTAACAGGTGCATCAATGACGCGCTTCATATTTTATGGTTGGATGGCAGTTTGTGGATGAACTTGGAAGGAACTGATCTTTAGTATTTTGGTTTTAGTTATTCAGCCAGAAGAGGACTCATAACGTGGGCACCTCCATGACATTTGGACTGGGAACAATGTTCTGCTGGATGCAGTCGTACCTCACCCTGAAAGCCAACCTGATGAACGAGGGGAAGAAGGTCGCCATCATTCGTTTCCTGTTGTCTGGCTCCGTCACTGTCTGCACAGTGCTCTGTATCCTCTCACTCAGACCAGACATGAACACATTGCTGTACATTACTCCGGACGTGTTCTACACAATGTCAGAAAATATTGTAAATCAAAACTTCCCGAAGTCTAGGGTGATGTCATCAAATTGCTGTTTTTTGAAAATGCCCACATTAAGGAGAGCTAGTTTTACACATGGGGAGTACTGGCTACTGCTGGCAGTCAGGGATTAGTACTAATATATGGTAAATTGCAGTAGATTAGTACAGTGTAATTTGTGTGTGTGTTTGGACCTCGAAGGCTAAGGAACCTCACTGTGTCTCACTATTAAACTTGTAGTGAGGCACAGATCAGGACGAGGACCATTATCAGGATTTGAGTGTTACCTTCAACATAGAGTCTTTAAAGCTGGTCAGATGAGAAGGATGAATGTAGCCAGACAAAGAGAGACCCTCTATGAAAACGTGCCACGGGAAGCTTGAGACCTGATACTGGGGTGACGGTCTTATAGCATGATGCTTTCATTGACACGTTCTCTTTTCATGTCCTGTCACTCATTCATTTTCAGTTCCACCTTAACTCACGTGGTTCAGACCCCTTGCTGTTGTCTCAGGGCGTCCGCATGCCTGCAGCTCGATGCCAGTGGGCGCTGGTCATGTTCTTCCTCATCTTTTTCAGCACTTTCGTCGTAGAATTCCGTCACTACCGCTTCAGCGTAAATGTAACGTGCACAGAAAACTCTAGACATCCAGTTAGCACAACAAGAACCTTCTCTGAGGTGTCCGGATCTCAGGTGGACCAAATGTAGGGATGTCTCTCTGCTTCACATTTACAGAGCTTTAAAACTTTCCGATGCCAGTTACATTGACTTTACTGTTAGTGACACATGATCACCTCTTCATGAATGCATGTTTGAATGTAGCTTCATTTTAAATCTGCAAGTATTCAACTGTTTTATGAACCTAAAATTACTATATTGTAATTGTTAAATGCTGCCTTGCACATTTTGCTGTCAGTATGTGTAAAAATCCAGCACTTTTAGTATTGTGCTTGTGCCTGACTCCACGACACGCACCAAGTTGTTTGATTGTGTATTGAGTTTAATGTTTGCTTTGGTTTTATATATTTCATAATGATCTTTTTGCTATTAACAGATAGTTGTTAATTGGCAATACTTTTGATACTCCGCACGTTGATTTGCCATAAGTTTTTAAGCCTGATGCCCGTCCTGCTGCAACCCTCCCAGTTTATTTGTCCGGACTCGGGACCCGCACCGAGGAGGCCCTTAGCGGCTGGGTGTGGCCACAACTGGTGGGGTGGGATTTGAACCCGCCTTCTGCATCCCAACCTTAATAAACAGTTATACAATATTCAACTGAGACTCTGTCTTCAATAAAATGTTCTTCCAGTAAAAAAAATCACTTAAGTGAAGTCTGAATTATTCATGGCAACCAAAACATTGTTTTGTTAAACATATAAAAGCTGCAGTTTTTCTTTCCACATCACCATAAATCACTGTTTGAGCTTGAACTTATTTACTTTGTCCTTAGTAAAATTAAAAAAATAAATGTCACTCTTCTATTCAACCATTTAATGTGAAACTAGAGACTGAAAACAACTTGCTGTGTTTGTTCTACGGTTACATTAATCAATTCCAACCCAGCAAAATTAATAATTAAACAACAGAGTCAGACTCAACCAGAAGTAATGTCGGCAAACAAAAATGGTAGATTGCCCTGTCGAGACTTTTTGCTTTTACACTTTTAACAAACAGAAAAGCTGCTGCAGTGCATCAAAACACGCAGTAATTAAAAAAATAGGTTAAAACCATGCAGGCTTTAAATGACTTGCAAACGTTTGCAAAGAGAAGGTGCATCTGCTGCTTTTGTTAGAGCTCAAACAATTTCACTTGGATAGATGTGACTCACAAGTATTAAACCATAGTCTCTTCTTCTGAAGGCAAACCTCACAGTGTTTAGGTGCGAAGACATCCAGATTTTGTTTTCACCTCCTCAAACGACATGAATACACTTCAGGTTCTCTGTCATTAATATTATTTTCTTTTGTCAGTAATTTATTAAATGTCATGGTGGTTCATCTCAGCTGGTGCGCTGAGCAACACTGTTGTCTGTTGTACCACACGGATCACAAGTATCAGATTTTACCTACATTTTATTGATATTGCCACAGACAGATTTTTTAAGTGTTTTATCTACAGTCTTACAGTACAAAAAGGAATTCACATAAATGTTTGGATTATAGTCCCAAAGTTAGAAGAGCAGCATCAAAGTAAACTAATAAATTCCTTTTACTGTTGGAAACTTGGCTGCGTCATGTGTTTACTGTGGCCAGATGAACCTGTTCTGGTGCCCCAGGACATTTGCTTTTGAACCATTGAGTCCTCAAAGGAAACACAGCACACTTTACAGCACTGAGGAACCAAAGACTTCTTTACATTTTTGTCTGTTGATTTGTTTTTTTGCCAGGTGCCTGCTAAAGTAGGACGCTCAATTAGCACTAAGAGTTCAAAGCGCCATTCAGTTCTGCCCCCTCCCGAAGTGGTTTTGTCATGCAGCAACAAAAATGTGAAAATGTGGGTGCAGGAATTTGCAAAATCATCCTGCAAAAGTCGTAAACTTTGGCAGAAATTCCAAAAATACTTACTCTACTCTAGCATTTTTATTTTAAGTCATTTCTTGAATACAAGTAAGAGGAAGATCAGCTGAGATATCTGTGAAACCAGAACCTGATTTTAGCCAATTCATCCGGGGTATAGAGTAAACTATTAAAAAACACTGAAAGCAAAAATAATAATCATGTTTTCATTATGTGCATTTGAAGTGTTTTCCTATATTTTGTCACATCAGAACTTTGTATTAGTTCTTGCAACCAGGCAAATTATCCCACCAAAAGATGGATTTTAAAAGAGTTCATTAAATTAAATTAAAAAGAGTTCTAGGCGGTAGACTACATAAAATACACATTTGCCATATTTCTTACACTGAACACTTTATAAAAACATTATTGTTATTATGCAGGTTATTAAATGTGAAAATATAATCATTTAAGTTTAAACTGAGGCTGTGCCAGAGTAAAAAAAAACTAGATCTGACCCTGAATAGCAGCAGCTGTTCTTTGCTGTTTTTTTTTTTTTTAAATATATGTTTATATGTCATCGGGGATGTTTGGTTTGTTTGGTTTGTTTGTTCGTTAGCGAAATATATGTGAGGCCATTGGAAACAGCGCCCCCCACTGAGCTGGAGGCTCAACTGACGCGTCCCAACGTGTGTGTCGCTGCTCCTTTCAGTCTAACGTTACCCGCTGCTGCCGTGGGATGGGCCGGATAGTTGACTAGTCGCCGACAACCAAGCAGGTGCTGCATTGTTCTCGCTGCTCCGACCTCTGCTTTGATTTGTCGTCAGGTTCGTCGCCTTGGCCGCACACGACCTGCGGTGCCTGCTCGTAGTCACGCTAACGCCGGCTAACCAGACTGCCCCCAAAAATGGCAACCGTTTCGGTTCGTGCTTGTACGACTGCACTCTTACTGGATATTGAAGGCACCACCACACCCATTACATTTGTAAAGGTGAGTTTTATTCGACACAAAGCGTCTTATTGTTATTCGCCGTGAAATTAATATTCGTTTGCTCGCGTTGTTAGCCAGCTAGCTAACGTTTCCCCGGCCATGCTAACACGGCTGTCACCCGAGAAGCACATTTATGTGGATTCTCGATCTATTTAAAACAGCTCGTCTTTATTCTGTTCCTGTTGAAAAGCTCTCGAGCTTCTCGTTATTTGTTTTACATCAGATAACACATTACATCAAATTTAACCAGAAGTTAATTCACATTAATTCTCCTAACAGCAGTGATCATAATAAGGTTGCGTTCAAGTAACTTTGGGATTATCGTAACTTTGCCTTCTCGCTCTGAAAAACTCTTCCAGGTGGCCAGAAGTGGTAGTGGTAATCTAATCTAAAAGGGCCAAGTGCCAAAAAGTACTCTGCTACAACGTCGTTGACCCAAATTGAAGACCATGCTTCAAATTTGACCAAGTCTTCCAAGTTGCTGATTTTAAAAGAACAACAGTGATATGTAAATGTAGTGTAACATGGCTAGTAATTTGTATTGAAGTTGGCATGTGCGTCATAAAAAAAAGTTTTCTTTCATTCACAGATTAAAGGTGTTTAATTTGAAGTCTCCTCATTCATTCAGTTCTTCTAATTTAAAGAGGAGCATAGTAGTTTTAGTTTTAATGGTGTGAATAAATTGTGCAGACTTTGTCTCTGGAGGGAGCTTCTGAAGAGTCTGTTGTGTTTTCCAGGATATTTTGTTTCCATACATCAGGGACCACCTTGAGGATCATCTGTCCTCTCACTGGGAAGAAGACGAGTGTAAACAAGATGTTCACCTTTTAAAGAAACAGGTAAATGGATCCTGAGTTTTCCACTGAGTGCGATTAGCCACTAATGAACCAAGGTGATGTTCTAAGACTGGATCAGGTCGTGCGTTTATGTCGGTTCTTCAAACCCACTTCAGAAAAATTAGATTTTATTATTTGGGATGACTGCGCACACTTGTGGTTGTTGACTAGACCAGTTATACCGGCACTAGAAACCAGATCAACAGGTTTCCTATTGGCTACATGTTAATGATGAAAGACAGTGAGAGAGAGAGAGAGATAAGGGATATTTGGATGTGGATGCATCAAAAATGATAATGCAGTATACACACGATATATACACAATACTATATACATACATACAATGCAAAATACACGGTTGTGAAGTGACCTGCAGTTATAATTAATAGTTTAAAATTTTCTTTGTCTAAATTATCTAGACAAACTGATTTGAATATATCAAATACGCTTGGCAACAACCGTAAAATAATAACTGTTTATTTATAAAAACTGGAATAACTGGTTCAGCGCACATGATGTGCTCCCGCTATATGATGACTTTACATCCCGATCTAACCATTTCTGACATTACGCCATAAAACTCAACCCATGCTGTCACGCGCTCTAATAAATAGCCTGACTGCTCTGACAGATTGAAGAAGACATGAGACAGAACCGGGCGTGTCCTGTCCACGCCGTGGACCAGACGGTTCACACAGATGAGGAGAAGGCCATCAGGGAAGTGGTGGATAATGTGCTGTGGCAGATGGCAGCAGACAGGAAGTCAACAGCACTCAAACAACTACAGGGTCACATGTGGAGGGCGGCGTATGCTTCTGGGAGAATCAAAGGCGAGTAAGTACACCGATCACTTTCCTCATGGTAAAATCCAGAAGCTGGCTTTTTAAATTATGTAAGAACTTCGGGAAATGCAGTCAACATGAATTATGTATACTCCCAAACAGTTCATTAACCCGGGCTGTTTTGCAACATCCATTAGCCTCAGTATTGCATTTATTTCTGAATTACTATGGATAAATTTCCTGTAGTCCGCGTAATGTTTATGTTGTTGTCTATGTGTCAGAGAGAGATCAAAGGCTATTAAATTTTACTTTATTGATGCCTAATGAGGAAACTTGTTTGGTCACATCACTGCACAGCAGGACAGCTGCTGACACATACAAAACGATTACACCACATCTAACATTTTCAAGAAGAACATAGTGAAGTTCTAGAATTCAACAACCCATCAAATGGACTTCAAGCCATAAATTAAATGATTTTCCAAATTGGAAGCAATTGGTAACGCTTCACATTTTTATTGAATCAGGGATATTAGTAATCAAAATCGCAAATCACATTTGAGAAGCTAGAATCTGTAAATATGTTCCACATTTGCTTGTAAAACCACTTGAATGATGAATTGATCTTAGAATAGTTGCAGGCTAATTCAGTTGATCCACCCATTGATTTTTGCATTGTTGCATTTCAATTTTTATTTAAAGTAACAGGTTTAAAATATATCTATTTCTATATAATTCATTCTGAAAACGCTCTTAGAAATAGTAGTAAACCATTTAAATGTATTTATTGCAGATCTTTGATTTAAAGCGATGATAATTTGTGGGGCTTTGACACATTAAAACAGGGTCAATAAGCATTGTAACACTTTAATAATTTTTATTGTATGATGTTTGTTTCAAACAGGATTTACCAGGATGTAGTTCCATGCATTAAAAGATGGAGACAACAGGGATTAAAAGTCTACATTTACTCTTCTGGAAGTGTGGAGGCACAGAAACTTCTGTTCGGGCATTCGGTGGAAGGGGATGTTTTAGATGTAAGTACAGCCTTTCTCATTTTATTACAAACATACTGATGGTAGGTGAACATCACTAGGCCACAAGTCAGATTCACTAAACTCTGATTAACCTTCCTGTTTATGAGGAGCTGCCTGTCTGTGAGAGTTGATAATTACCATGAAATCCCTCTGATTCTGTTTTGTTTGGATGAAAGTTTCATTTTATTTTTTTTTTAAAGTCAATTGGGACCAAAGACATGTCACATGTCAGCGAGGTGCAATCAGAGGAGCTGTGACACTAAAGACTTTCTTTGGTTTTCTCTATCGGATGTTTTCGCTCTTTTCAGTTATTTGACGGCCACTTTGACACCACCATAGGCGCCAAAGTAGATGCAAAGAGCTATGAAAGAATTGCAGAGAGGATCGGATGTCAACCTGAGGAGATCACTTTCCTGACAGACGTCACTCGAGGTAACTACGATTGCCAGGATTTGTTCCCTCTATGAAATTGTTTGTTTTTTTTGAAAGAAAGTTTGTCTGATATTGTGCTTAAATTAGGTTTTTATTTACTGATATTCATTATGTTAAAGACCCCAAAAGCCAATTCAGCGTGATAGCTGTAGGTTGGCCTTTTTTTAAACAAACAAGTTACATTTATAGTCACTGTCACACATACACATGTATATTATATGCATATAATGAAGTAGTATAACTATTAATTATTGACTCAAGTGTTGCTCTAGTATGTCCTGGAGCTTTAATAAATGCATCAGATTCAATTCCTGAAAACAATAGTATTTTAAATCAGTTTGTAGTCGTCTTCATCGCTGCCTCTGTTACCTAAAGAAAAATAATTTAATCTGGATGTATATACAGAAGAATATGGAGAGAAATGTAAAGAAATATGTTTTCTCTCAGTTTGTCTTGTATGACAAAATAACAGGGGGAAAAAAATGTCGACAGGGAACCTTGAAGGAAGCTTAGAGCCTTTGTGGTTGAACAGGCACATCACTGAAACAAGTTTGGGGATGTGTGTGTGGGGGGGTGGGGGGGGGGGAGAGAGAGAGAGAGAGATTAAAGTGGAAAACATACTAATATAATTTTTACAGCAGTTTTTGGGAAGTTGGCATTTTCTGTCATAAGGGACAAATGTGTCCTCTTAAGGGTTAAGAATATATATATATATATATATATATATATATATATATATATATATATATATATATATATATATATATTTAGAGGGGGGGGGGGACAACCCAAGTTGGGCTGGAAATTATTGGTACATAAAGAGGTGCTTCCTGGGACAATAAAGAAATGACATCACAGTGTGCGGATTTAGTTTTTAAGGGTTAACTAGAGCACGAGAATATAAATATTTGTGTTCTGAAATCAGCAGATCTGAATTCTTCGAGACACCACTAAGATTAGTGTTAGGTAAAAAACCTCGTGCAGCAGCTTCTTTTCTCTGAGAATGTGTGAAAGCCATTGATCTTTATAAATGATGTAGTCATTTGTGTTTTATTCTTATTATTTTATATCATTTATTTATTGAAAAATAAAAAAAGAGCTTAATGAAAAAATGAATAGATGAATTTACCTAAAACAAACCTCTTCCCTTGCAGAGGCTAAAGCAGCTGAAGAAGCCGGGGTGAACGTGGTGGTGGTGGTCAGGCCTGGAAACATGGAGCTGACTGAGGAGGAGCAGTCCCACTATAACCTCATCACGTCCTTCGTCCAACTGGAAGTGACGGGACGTGCTTAACACAGCGTGGGGCAGCAGAGAGAACTTCTCTGACTTCATCATGACCTTTTCCTTTTCTTCCCTTTACCCAATGTCTGGTTCACAGTCACAGGTGCAGGAGGGGCTGCTGGAGCTACAGTTAGCCAGCCTCCCAAGAATTCCCCCTCCCCTTTTTTTGCGGATGGCTTTCTCATGCATGGAAGCAGACTTACGGAGTGTTAATAGGAACTCAAATGGAACATCACTGTCTTTGGACCATTTGACTGGGAACATAAAAGCTGTAGTTAAATGGTGCTGCACATGACCTGTGAGGTTAACGTAACCTTTTTACCTTTTTAGATGAACTGTATTCTGTTGCCAATCCTACAAAATTGTGTGTGAGAGCTGTCTTTGTCATTGTTTTGTTTCTTCCCCTCTATACATACAGGTGTGTGTGCGTAGCTGTATGAGGCTTTATCCAGTAACGGAGCAGTAATGCTTTAGAACGTAGATGCGCTCAGCAGACATCCTGCTGACAGGAAGTTTGTCTTTGTTGGAACGTCTTAGAAATCCCCTCGCAGGTGATTTGTGTCTATTTAAATGTTCCATCCTCGATGTTCAGCTGTGGTGTAAGTCTTGGAGCGTTAACTTATAAATTGCCACATTGATGATTTGTGTGAAATCGTTTCGGCATATTTCAGGAAAATGACTTCCAATAAAATGCCTTGTTTCACTTAAAGTCCTGTCTGCGTCCAAATGTTCCGCTAGATGTTTCCTCTCATAAAAAAAAACTTACAATTTCACTCCAAAATGCTAGATGGTAAATTCACACACAACCTAATTGATCCAATGACTCTCTTACTGCCTTTGGTATGGACCTGTTCACATACATTGCCAACAAAAGTATGTGAACCCCCTTAGACTTCCCTGATTTTCTGCTTTAAGTTCGTCACACAATGTGGTTGAGACTAGAGGTTGTCAATCCTGGTCCTTCAGGACCCCTGTCCTGCTTCTTTTCTAGCCATCCCTGCTGGAAGCTGCAAGATCTTCCACCTTATAATTGTTTGAACAGACCTGACTTGGTGGGGAAAACAATGTTCTTAACCCTTAAGAGGACACATTTGTCCCTTATGACAGAAAATGCCAACTTCCCAAAAACTGCTGTAAAAATTATATTAGTATGTTTTCCACTTTAAACCACCTCAGCCTGAATTGGTTTTTAACCCTTTAAAAGCCATTATGTTTACATAACTCGATATTTCAATCAAAATCAAATATGGCTGCCTCAGAGAAAATACTTTGGACACACACACACACACAGGGCCAGTTTTTGTCGCTGGGATCAAATGTGTTGTTTTTTTTTTTTGTGTGTGTAGCTTAGCCATTTTAGGCTAATTTAAGGAACTGAAATGACAGTTCTAAACTTTAAAAAAAAAAAAAATCATATCCTCTGGCAAGTTTGAACTCTATTCATTCAACAGAGCCAAAATGGCTCGAGAATAAAAAAAACTAAAGTGCACAAAATGTTCACAGGATCCCTTAAGGGTTACGTGAATAACACAAACTATTATAAAAGTTCATGTTTTTATTGAACACAAACATTCAAAAGGTGCTGGTGAATCCCTCAGGCTACAGATTTAAAAACAGGCCTGGAGAAAATTGTCGGTAACCTTCCACGAAAAAACAGCCACCTGTAATTTTCTCCTGAACTAACTGACAGAAGTAATTCAAGAATAAAATGGTAACTTAAAATTGCTTTTACTGCAAACGGCTGTTGGGGGGTTGTTCTTTCTTCATCCATGCCTGTAAAAGCTTATTGGAGTTTTGCAAACCTGGAGTCTAATCAATGAAAGCAGAGAGTTTCTGCATGCTGTGCAAATGTGCATTGAAATAATTATAATCTAGCATTCGGATTACAAAAATAATCTAGATTCATTAACTATACAAACTATACATGTAGAGAAAATAAATATTAATAATGGTAAAACTACTATAACCGGCATCAGAAACATTGACAGCTTGTTGATTTAGATCTGAGGACCTTTGACTTTGCTCCACAATAACCTCCCTACATTTGGTTCAGCTCAGGCACCGTCACTTCAGGGAGACTTTCTTGCAGCCGGACTGGATTTCCGGGGTTTTCTGTGCACTCTAAGTGGAAACGGTAGTGGCGAAACTCAACGGTAAAAGTGCCGAGGAAGACGAGGAAGAACATGACGAGCGCCCACTGGCAGCGAGCTGCGTGGATGTGGATGCCCTTAGACATGAGAAAGAAGGCTGCACCAGGTGTGTTAAGGCTGACGCAAAACAAAAGATTACAGCACATGAAGACCTGAATGTAGTTTAATCGTCTGAGGTTCTTCCATGGCTGCAGAGAACATCTGAAGCTCTGCGACCAAAGCTTCCACCATCATGGCCACTTTTCTTCTGCAAGAACTAAACCATAGACTAAACAGTTCATCACAAAATAATCACCTGGTTATTTGATGATGAAAATAATTCTGAGTTGAAACCCTGTTTTTTTACAAAGAGCCTACTACTGTGCATTTCTGACGCTGGTGTAAGTGAAAGGATACTGAGGATCATGCAGACTGTGATGGATCCAGACAACAGGAAACGAATGATGCCGACCTTCTTCCCGTCATTCATCAATTTCGCCTTGATGGTCACGTAGGACTGAATCCAGCAGAACAGCAGGCCCAGTCCGAATGTGGAAAACATGCCCATGGTGTGAGTTTTGGTCAGTGCTCCAATCTAAACCCAAATTTAAAAAGAGAGGACGTCTGTGGAACTTTTCTACAATTCTGCATATTAACAAAGACATTTCTGTAGAACGTTACCTGGAAGTTCCCAACAACGGTCATTCCGAAACAGCTACCAGAGAAAGCCACCGCGCTGCTCATGTTCAGCCACGGTTTGTTTACCCTGTGTTTCAGCTGAAGGTATCTGAGGACGGCTATAATCAACCCTGAAGGGGACAATTAAGAAAAAGGAACAGCGGGTTTTTACCAAATCGTATGGCACAACGTTGGCGTGTCGTCAGGCAACGATGTGGCCATTGATTTTCACACACACAATCCCACATTTCAAAGACACGCATGTTAGGTTAATGGGTGACTCGAAATCGATCATGGATGGATGGATTTAGTTTTTTAATTCGTTGTAGGTATTGTGCAGCACTTCCTGTAGCATAAATGGCTCAAATTTGATGGGCAAAGACAAAGCAGGACTCCTTTACTGACCCACTCTGGCAGCAGAACTGACCGAAATGGTGGCCGCACAGCAGAATCATGCAACGTCTGGAGTCAGTACACAGCTTCCAACTCGCCAACAGAAAGGCAAGTGGGGTCCTCACAAGATGGCGCACGAAAACGAAACCTTTAACGCGGCGTGACTTTAACTCGTTCTCTACAGACCATGCTGTTAATTCTCAGGGTAACTCTGCTTTGCTGTTTGCTTCAAATCAATTAATCTAAGCGTGTTTGCAGCCACCTCAGGATTCATGTTGATTAGAGTGACCCCGAGTCATTGTTCCCCTCTAGTCTGCAATGAAATATAGGTATTAGGTGCATATTTCCCCTCTAATACTGACATTGTAACACATACTGTACATTTGCTTGTGCAAACACCCACAATTGCAACAAATGTGGATTAATCCACTGCTGAAAATAGTCCCCAAAAAAGTGCACAATTTACTCCCTACAGCGCCCAGACGTTCGGGTGGGTTAGTCAGCATTTTGGCCCAGTTTATAATCTGTATCAAATCACTTGTGTTGGATTATGAAGCCGCGCTGCTCTTACCTGCGAATGCTGCCAGGTTCATGACCTCGCTGAAGATGCAGCTGGCGGGCGGAGAGTTACCAGCATTACTGAGAAGAGGAAAAGGGAGAATTCTGCGTTTGCTCTTTGCTCTCCAATGAAACACAGTGGCTTTTATTATTAAAAGAAAACAAAGAGTATGCACCTGATGTACGGAGGATATAAGGACTCATTTTTCCCCCTAAATACAAATGTGAAAATTAGATTTCTCCGAAGCGATTTTTAGTTTATTATTGACAGATTATGGATTTGATTCTTACCACTGGCGTAAACCCAGCGATGCTATCGACTTGTTTTCCACAGCTATTAAGTATCTGTTAAAATGACAAAATGTACAAGAAAAAGTACTGTTGAGGATGAGTACAATTCTGACATCACCTGGTACAGGAAGAACGTGTGTGTCTGTTTGTAGCTGCAGTTTGTGCAAACTTTTTTTTGCACTTTGTTTTATAGTCATTTTTTGTGACATGTTGCACATTAACCATCACGTGCAGGTGTGTGGAAATACATCTGCTGAAAACTAACTCAGCTCTGACAAATCTGTGTCTGCTCGCTCCGAAACGCTCACCTGCAAACTGAGGAGCATTCAAGGTTTGTGCACTGTTGAGGATTTTGGCCTTGATCGGCTTCCATATTTGTGCTGCCAGTGTCCACACTGACATCAAACTGAATAGTTCAGAACCACTGCACGGATCAGGTCATGTGGGTTCCACGTTTTTCAAAAGCTGCTTTTGCTGATTTAACAGTATCATGGTTCGGTGTTGATAGTGGGTGGCAGCCAGCTCCAGCAGCTCCTCTCTTTGTTTTGTTTCTGTGTTGCCGTTCTCCCAGCAGGTCAATCTGCTTGACGTGAACTTACTTCTGATTGTCTGCGCTTGTGTGTGAGCGTTCGGTGACTGTGTCAGGAGGCTCACGGTAACATGGATACAGCCCTGTTTACACGCGGAGACAGTTGGGCTGCTCCCCGGTGACAGAGCTGAACTCCACCAGGAGGAAAGTCGGACATGATCTCTCTCTCATAAAAATGGAAGAGTCATCAAACGGGGACGCAGCTGATTGAACTCGGTCCTGACTCACTGTAACCAGATGGTCTCCAGCAGGTAAGGACGGACATAAAAAGGAGGCCACTCCTGCTGCAGGCCTCTTGTCCCTGCTGCCATCAGACTTCGGTCTCCATCAACTTGGACAACTGCCGACTGATTTGTGAATTTGGTGTCACTGTTGCCTGTCACAGACTCACAGACTTTAACTACTGTATCCCACCTCCCTAACTGCATATAATTATTAGGCTTTTTAAAAAAATCTATAGTCTAGATTCATTCTGTTTAGCTGTTTTTAATTTCAATTTCATTTTTAGTTTGACCTCATTTCTTAACACACTGACTGTGTTCAGGAATCCTTTGGGTAACACCCAACTTAATGAACAGAACTTACACCAGCCACAGTCCAGCAGCTGTGCACACAGAGAAGGTGGCAGGCAGAAGAGCCCACGGGCTGCAGTTCCACATCTTGGTCTGCTCTGACTCTACAGAAGAAGAAGATGCCATGTTAGTTTGTTTGAAGGATGTGTAATGTGTCCGCCAACATTTATGGAGACATCTTTCTGATTTACAAGGAATTAGCTGCAATAATGCTTAGAATCTATTAATGAGAACACGTTTGGGTTGCCAGATTGTGGAAAATTCTACTTCTGCATGATCCTTTGCTTGTCTCTTTAACTCTTTGATTCGTCAGGGACACCTCTCCACTGGACCGACTCTTCTGGAAAAAATGTTAGGTGGCCACTTCCTTTCTCTCTGTTGCTGGTTTGCATCTCTGGAGTCATCTCACTTTGCAGACATCTTAATGTTATTTTGAGAGTTTGTGTATTTTTTTTTTTTTTTTTTTTTTTGGTTTGTTTGTTTGTTTTTTGTCATCTCCAGGCCGATATTTTGTCTCTAGGCGGCTGTTTTGGATGTTGCGTGTCTTTGGGGACATTGTGCAGCTCTCCTTAGATGCTCTTCATCCAATAATGAACTACTTCACTGAGCATTTGTTAGATCTGCTTAATTTTTCTTAAATATCAAACTCATATAACGTTAAACACTCAAACAGCAGTGCGCTGGTAAGCCCTGTTTTTGGTGGTTTGTAGAACATACCTGTCCTTTCCGGAGGATCAACTCTCACTGGTCCAACGCTGCGAGCTTCAGGTGTGGATGCAAACTCTGCAAAATCTCCTCCAGTGATTGTCTGTAAAGCTCCGATAAATGTCACCTCTTCAAGACACCGCTAACGGTGGGTGACGTGACGGGATTATGCAGCAGGTGTGAGGAAAGCGTGTCTTGTAACGTACAACTTCCGCTTTGGGTGCATGTCCTTCACAATAAAAGCACGGGCTTGTAATGAAGGCACCCTGGTGTCTGATGCGCTTTGGGATTTGAGTGGACCGAGAGAATCAAATACTGTTCTGTTGTTGCTCTATTTCACATAGTAGCCTCGACTTTTGAGGCAAGGCTGGATTAACCAGCTACCGGCCCAAAACCTCAACATTGCCTCCATATGTTTGCCTAATTAATTGATTTCTATTCTTTTCATTAGATATGTTCTGAATAGCAACTTTTATTATTGTTTAAAGTTGTGCCTTATCAAATTGCTTTAATGTTTTTCTGTGTAGCCATGTAGCTTCTAGGCACATGCCAAGGGGGCTAAAAGGTCAAGGGAACATGAGCCATGAGACATAATTTTTGTTTGTAATGACGTGGTTACAAGACACACAATGAACACAAACATATGCAAAACAACTCATAAATATTGAAGAAATACCTGATGCAGATGGTGGGGTTCGCCTTTATTCATCTGTGTACTACTCATCAAACCTTGTGCACGGTAGAGATTGTCTATCATGTGACTACTGTTAGTTGGAGACTCCAGAGTTGGTGAGAATCAGAGTTATGACACCAAATCATCACTGCTGCACAAAACAACACATGAAAGCATCTCATGAGCCGTAAGCAAATAAAAAGTTCTCCACATATCATGATCAGTGATGTAACAGGCATCACACCGTGGTGGTTTACACAGCAGACTTTTTGGATTATCAGCATAAAAGAAGCACAGGTAACACCTTTAACGACATGCAGCAACTGTCAGTCAGCAATCCTGGAAAGGAGGACATGCAGTGACAGTCGATGGTGTTTGTCCTGCTGTGACAAGACAAAAGGACGAAATGATGAAAAAGCTAACAGCTAACATACAACCGTTAGAAAATAATCTCTTGTGTATGATATAGACGACAGCTCCACGGAACAAACGGGTCCTGCAGTTTCACACGTGGCCTGTTGAGGGCGGAAACGCGCCTTCACTAAACCTATTGTGCTGCAAATTTCAACAGACGAAGAAGAAGTGACTGCGATGAAAACAAAACGACTCTACAGATCGTCCCTAAAATTGTAACTCAGCAACAAGGACACATTTGGTCGTATTGAAACACATTTCGCCTAAATTCATACTAACACCACACTTTCCTAATCACACAAAACAGCTAGCGTCCCTCGATCAGCGGTAATATTTCAGTTAACGTCATACCGTTAGTAGATTAAACATCTTCGCTAGCAGCTAGCTAGTATTAGCTCCCAGCTAAGTTAGCTCCACCGAGGAACTCTGGAGTAGCTTGAGTTTGTGTTCAACTTTTGTTGGAAACTAGACACGAATAAAGCCGAAATAACATGTCGGAGGATTACGAATTCAGCGATGATACCACCATGATGAGAATGGAAGAGGATGGAGAGGCAAACAGCGATGACCCGATGTCAGCGGCTGGGGACAGTGGCCTGATGGGGGGCGAGGCCGAGGGATCGATGATTGACGCCAGTAAAAACGAGGAGGATGAAGGGTACGGTCATATTCAATAGTTAGACTCATCTGAAAAACACTTTAAAAACAACGTATATCTTAACTGATTCCCTTCAGATACTTCATATTTAAGGTGTACGTGGCCCCTTCTCTGTCTTTACGCACAAAAGCTGCAGCTTGATATAAACACAAAGTGTGTTTTGTCTACAGAAAGATGTTTGTAGGAGGACTCAGCTGGGACACGACTAAGAAAGATCTAAAAGATTACTTCTCCAAGTTCGGGGAGGTTGTGGACTGCACATTAAAACTGGACCCACTGACTGGACGGTCAAGAGGATTTGGCTTCGTGCTCTTCAAAGAAGCTGAAAGTGTTGAGAAGGTATTGTTGTTGTTGTGCTCTGTGAGGGAAACGCCGGCTTTTGCAAGATTCTTTTTGGTTTTTGGTTTTGACGGGTCTTGGTCTTATGTTTGGACCCATTGTCCCTGCAGAATAAATTGGGACTGATCAGATTCCTCCCTGATGAACAGGGTGTGCATAACCCTAAGCATCTAAAGTGCCTAAAACTTTCACAGAGTAATGTGAACCAAGCTTATATCCAAAAATATGTACGGTACTGAGTTATAATGTAGAAATGTTGTGGTGAGAGGAAGTAATGTCAGAATCCCTCCTCACACAAATCTTATTACCATTGCACCAGTGTCACAGTGAACTGAGCATTACACTCTTATAAAATGAAATACATGGTGATATTTGATGGCTGAATATCACCTATTAACATAAGTTATTTTTAGAATGATTAAAGATAATTCTAATCATATAGATGGAGAAATATTCTCTATGATAAACCAAAAAAAAATATTTGTCCCTAGTTGTTCCTAATCCAGGAAGCTGTAAATTACACATCTGTACTATGTATGTTGAAAACAAGTAAATATAGTAATTTAAAACATAAAATACTTTCATAAAAAATAAAAGTATATACTACTTTATCTGATAATACAATTTTCCCATCGCCATTTTTGTCTAGATTAGGACGACAGATTCAAACTTTTTTTTTGAATGTGCAACAGACAGAATATGCTTTTATCAAGATGACGGAAGGAGCCTGGAGCATTTTTGTCATGCGACCGAGGTTTTTTCAATATCATGGCGTATTTAAGAGAAACAAACAAAAAAATGCTTGGGTCTGTGAATGTAAAATGTAATAGATGGTGGCACAAACGGGCAAAATCACTGTCAGCAATTAAAATTGTGAATGACTGATGTGAAACTGAAATAATTAGTCAAAAAACAATAATCAATCAACAATAATCAATCATCAATAATAAACTAATAATTGCTTCTAAGCCAAAAATGTCAAACAGAAATTCTGTTATTTATAGCGTTTTGTTGCCTTTCTCTGATTTAAAACATTCGAAACAGTTGCATTCGGTTAATTTGGACAATATTCGCATATGTCAGTTTGGGCTTCATGAACTCATGCTGGGCATTTTTTGTAACATCTGAAAAAAAAAAACAGTCAAGAAATTAATCAGCAGATTAATTAATAATAAAAGGGCTGCAGTTTTAAAATAACATGATGATTTGATTTTCTGTTTCTTAACAACCTGACATCTTCAGCGCTGGTCGCAGATTTATCATCACATATGAGAAACTGAAAGTTGACTTTAATTGTTTAGAAAATGATTTATCTATGTGACTTTTGTGTCCTTTAATTATATGTGAAGGTCGCCTCACAGAAGGAACATAAACTCAATGGCAAGGTCATTGACCCAAAGAAAGCCAAAGCCATGAAGAGCAAGGAACCCGTAAAGAAGATATTTGTTGGCGGCCTCTCTCCAGACACCCCTGAAGAGAAAGTCAGAGAGTACTTTGGTGCCTTTGGAGAGGTACATTTACCTTGTAACATAACGGACATAGCTGTCAGCTATGCTGTAGGTTGTTGGACAAACTTAACCTACCCATTCTTCTAGACACATAAAATTCAGCAAGGCCGCTGTTGGTTTCTTATTAATTGATGCTGTGAACAGGTAGAGTCAATTGAACTTCCCATGGAGAACAAAACGAACAAAAGGAGAGGCTTCTGCTTCATCACGTTCACAGAGGAGGAGCCCGTTAAGACGATCATGGAGAAGAAGTACCACAATATTGGTCTAAGCAAGGTACATGCTGTTATTTTCTAAATACATCCAACTAGAATCCCAGATTATTTGGGATTTTTAATGACAAGTGTTTTCTTTAGTGTGAAATAAAGGTGGCGATGTCTAAGGAACAGTATCAGCAGCAGCAGTACTGGGGAGGCAGAGGTGGATACTCATTCAGGTCTCGAGGTAGAGGAGGTGGTAAGTGGTGAATACATCAATGCTTTCACATTTTGTGTGTGTGTGTGTGTGTGTGTTTGTGGGAGAATGTGTTCCAGGTTCCACTGAGTGTTTCAGAGGTAAGAGACAATAGAACCATACTATCTGTTTCCATTTGAAATCCCTGACTGACAAACGTTACACAAATAATAAGTAAAACCCATGTGACAGTTCCAATTTAGGATGTTGATTTTGATCTATGAATAAACACTTCAGTCACATTCACGTGAGAGTCAAAGCAGTGGTCTCATAAGCTCTGGCCCCATAATGTTCCAGTCAAATCTCTGAGGTCTGGACGTAACACAAATAGATTTATGTGAAGATTGTAGCAGCACAGAGAAAAATAAAAAGGCCCAAGTTCATGTGGCTGTGCTGGCTGCACAGAGGAGCACTTTCATCCAGAGACCGATGAGTCAAGTGTTCCATCAAACAACACAGGAGAACCTTGGTCCCAGTGGCCTTTAAACTGTTCAACTCTTCCCTCTATTGTAAAAAGGAGCGGGACTGATGGTCTAAATGGACCAGCAGTATTGTTTTCATTTCATTTTTAACCTTCTAGCTGGGTTTTTTTTTCTTACTTATTGATCAGTAGTTTGTAGTTGTACTAGTTCTTTCCTTTCTTTTCTACTTTTTACGTGGAGAGCAGCTGTAACAAGGCAGCACAGTTTCCCTATGGGATCAATAAAGCTGTTTGAATGTTGAACACGGCTAATATTGTTTAGTTTTATTTTGCTGTCTTCACCTGCTGCGACCACCATTACTCCAGCTTGTTGAGTAAAAGACCAACACTTGAGCAGGTTTCTCCAAGAGACCAAGAGTGACATTACTGCTGTAGCTCCAGAAACTGCTGCTGCCATTAGAGTAACAGCACGGGAAGCACTTTATTTAAAATAAATGTATTTATTTACTTAGTAAGGCATCATTGAAATACAAACATTTTATGTAATAATTTTTTTTAAATTTAAAGCCAAGAGGTTCTATGATGATGACAAGTCTTTTATTTAAATTCTGTTTCTTTTCAGGTCCCAATCAAAATTGGAACCAGGGTTATGGAAACTATTGGAATCAAGGATATGGAAATTATGGCAATTATGGTTACGCTAATCAAGGGTATGGTGGCTATGATTACACTGGATACAACAACTATTATGGATATGGTGACTACGACAGTGAGTAAACACGTCTGTGAGCCACACTGACGAAGGTCCTTCCGTCGTTTGACGCAACGAAAATCAACTTTCGCCTCACATTTTTCAGATCAATCCGGTGGATATGGCAAGTCGCCACGTCGTGGTGGTCACACCAACAGTTACAAGCCGTATTAACGAGGGAAACCCCCATCTTCAAGTAGGTATGTCGCAACAGAAATCCACACTCGCTTACTTTAAATTTAAAGTAGTTATATTTACTTTGATGTCTTGGTAACATTATGAATAATTTCTTTTTTATAAATTTCTTTTTCTCAGCACCCTCAAGTGCTTTACAGTAGTGGTAAATAGAGGCTACACTCATGTGGCGATTATTTTAGCAGCCGGCCTTCTGCTGCCTCTTTTGCACCTTTTTTTGTTTTTTTCTTTTAAACTGTAAAGTTAACAGGTAAAGTACTGCTACTACAGTAAAATGGATGCCAAAGTTAAGGATGTGCAAGGAAAGAAAAAAAGGAAGTATGTTGTCTCCTAACTCTGACATACCTTGTTTGTACCTGCCAGCGGAACTTCCTTGCAGGCCATGAGCTGACTCCCAGATACTCTCAGGGCCCGCTCAATGCGGACCGGGTATGAGAAGCATACGCTCTCGAATGCTGCCATTTGGTATGGTCTTACAACATCCTGTATCAGCATTTCTAAACTAAAACAATATGGGACACGTCCAGCTTTGTCATCTTTCTTTCCATTTTTAATTTGTTTGCAACTGTTTGTAATGTAACAAAAAAAAAAAAACAACAACAAAACTTAAAATATACACATGTAATTGTCATTTTTTACAGGCCCTTACTCCCCCACAAGTAATGATTATTTAAAAAAATAACTATTTGCTTTTCAAAGGATACATACAGCATTCTCTGGACTTTCCAGTTCCTATTTGTAATATATGTATTCCTAATCTTTACTTAAAATGCTTGTTTCTTTATTTAGTTCTTGTAGCCAAGAGTCCATGAGCTAAAACCTGGTTTTGGACTCTACTGTGTTGGGGGATAAAGTGCTTTACTTTGTGTACATGTATTGTTCTGTTTTTTGTTAGTGACAGCGATGGAAAAGACTCCTCTTTTATTAATTTTCCTGTAACAAATTTTCCTCTTATTTGTAAAACAAGAAGAATCAAAGTGTCACTACATTTCCAGAAATTTGCATGTTAATGCTTTTCTTTATTAATGTGTATTTTTGACCAATCAAAGGTTTCTCCCATTTAGTCTTTTTGGCTTTCTCAGGACTAACTTTTTTTAAACCTGTTAAAATGTTAAAATAATTGTTCTCAGTTTGTTTTTCCTTATTGTTTTTTTTTTTTTTTTTAACATTGGACATTATAAACACGGGGATTCCTAATTTTGATGTACTTTCTACAGTGTTTTGTGCATTTATAGCTGATTTGTGTTTGTTTGTTTTCCATAGGTTTCAGAGCGATGAAAGTCTGCTGTGAGCTGGTGGAGCGTTGGCCAGAGAGATGATCCAGCACTTAGCTGATTGTTTAAAAAAAAAAAAAAAAGGAAAAAAAAGAAAGAATAAGCACTATGACCTACAGTACATTTCCTCAATATTTACCGGAGTATTTGTTTTATCTTTAATCAGGTTTTGATGTTTTGGATTCATTTAGAGTTCTCCAGAGTTTTTGTAGTCGCTCGTACTTTCTTATTTGTATTTAATGTTTTCAAATGCTATTTGTGAATTGCTTGAGTTATTCCATAACTGAAATGTTAGATTGGTTGGAACAGATCACACATTTAGACAATAGTGTGGTAGCAAAGATATAAAACGCATTGTTACGATTTAGTCTTTGTCATCAGTCATATTATACATATGTTATTACAGAGTTTGACAGTCATAAACATATAATATGTATATACACAGTGTATTGGACATGAAGACTTACAGCAAAATAAAAGTATTAAAGACTAATTTGGATTTGGCGTCCTTTGAAATATTAATAAAGTGGTATTCACGTTCGTGGAGTGTTAAAGGATGATTTGCAGCCAACTCTTTTTTTTTTTTTTTTATAAAGTCTGGCACTTTTTAAACTTCACATCCTATTTGAGAGTAATTAAAATGAACAACAGCAGATGTTACAGTATCTTACAAACATATTTTGATCTTCAACCAATAAAACCGCTCAAATCATCACGAGAGAAATTAAAAGCTACAATGCGTAATAAATGTCTCATCCGACATCTTAATCGTTGTCAGACCTGGGCTGTTCCGAGGACCTAGATAACATTAGTGGCAGCGAGGATGATGAGCACAAGGATAATCGCCACAATTACACCAATTATAATCATCATCTTAATGTTTTTCCACCAGTATTTCCTGGCGACCCGCGTGGATGTTCTTTGGAACGAGTCGGCCTGAAAAGAAACAAACCACATTTTTACAAAAAGGTGATGGTAAGAAGACTGAAATTCGTGACGTAACGGGCATCGCCACCTGTTTTACAATTTAAACTGTGATTTACATGTGTTGGGGTTGTAATGCGCCACATAAGCTATATGCAGGAGGATTCAGATACCAGGCCTGAGAGGTCGGGGGGCCACGTCCTCTGCAATTACTGTTCATAGTGTTTGTTTGAAAGAGAGCTGAGTTAAAAGGCACGAACTATAACTGTAAAATTATAACGATAAAAATGCAAAGCCACTCGTGAATGATGAATCTAAAACTATCAAAACGAGGTGCAAGACAGTTTCAAACAGACAGACCCACCAAAATAGCCCGTGCATTCACGGGGAAGGGGGGACAAAAGTTTTATTCATTCACGTGGTTGGATTATTAGGAATTGTGCGACCGTGTACACTCCACCACACGTCCCTGACACTGAACGAGAGCCAGAAGGACCACAAATGTTTTGTTACACATCTGGTTTCTAAGTGCAGAACCCTCTGCCCTGTCCCCACCCACTGTTGATTACCTGGATCAGGTGTGTCCAGTCAGTCAGATGTTGGAAGATACCAATCTGCTTCGTCTTCCCCACACACTAATCTGTGATGGTACCTTCCAGCTTCTCAATGCCTGAACACACCTGATTCATTCAGCAGTCAGTAGGACACTGGTTGGATAGTTTGAAAAAAAAAGAAGCGCAGGGGGTTTCGGCGAGGACCCCTCAGGACCCCTGGGCCGGTGCTCTGTAAGCAGTAGTCCATCTATTGTGCAGATAACGCTGTATCTGACACTGTTAAGTCCAGTCTGAGCCGTTATGAGATGATTAATGAAAAAAGCTCCACAAATCTGCCTTCATTGTTTGGCTTTTTTTACTTTAACCTAATCTCTGTTTTCTGAAACCCTGGACCGTTTTACATGTTTGTCCATCTGCGTTCTTGCGAGTAGAAATGTTCCTCGATCACAGGCCCAGACTGGGTTTTTGTGAGAGCTCGCAAGTCAAATAAATGTATGCAGTTACAGAAACTAGTTTATTCCAGAGATTTCAACCTATTATGATGATGTGGTTAGAAGGAAGCAAAGAGGGTAAATGTCACTTTCAGTTTCATCACAAGGGACCAGCAAAAAAATTTTTTAGAAACCACAGGTTTACAGAATTGCAATTCATAAGATTGTCATGTTTTTTTATCCTAATGTTTGAAGTATCTATTCACTAAAGATGCAGTGTGAAAACTACAGCGTTTCCCTCGGAAATGTAGCAGAGAAGCATAAAGTGACAGTAAATCCAAATTGTACTTAAGTACTTGGATGGAATTTTTTGGGGTTCAGAGGATTTGCATTAGGAAAAGTCCGCGT